>NC_142479.1:39527916-40170208 GCF_049115385.1 Moschus berezovskii | reverse complement strand
CACGCTGTGAACCTGACATGGCCTGAGACAGCCCTTCCTCGGCGACCTGTACTGTTTCTGTTGTTGTTTGAGTTCTCTTTCTCTTCTCTATCGGCCAAACATACATAGTAGAATAAATCAACACATCACTGACAATGATTTTTGCATAAACTAACATTTGTGGCCGGTGATTTGTTATGTAAATGGATATGAGTGAAACACTCTGGTTGGTAACATTTGGGTATCCAAATACATATAAATACATCTCTGATTAATGAGGTAAGTATGTGTTAGATATAGTTTTACTACATTATTCATATTTCCCTGTGTTAACTATTCTAAAATATGAGTTGTATAATTACTATATGTTATTCCATTTTACAAATACACCCACTTTTAATTACCAAGACTTTAGGTATGTTCATAGCTCCTCGATATGATAAATAATACTTCGCTACAGGTTTTTTAAAAGTCACATCTGACTTTTCCTGAAATTGCCTTTTAAAAGAAATGTTCTTTTTCAGAGCAGCTGCTTTTCCCATGCTGGCTTCTAGAAGGATTGATCCACTTTGTACTTAACCTATGGTGGATACAAGTGTCTGCTTCACATAATTACATTTTACATTTTAAAAAATCTCCCTGCTATTTTGAAAATCAAAGCTTGGTGTTTTGTTGTGACCTGAACTCCTTGATGGGTGGTGTGTACGGAGTCTCGTGGAGGAAGCAGGGAAACACTGACTGCATGGCTTCTTCACCAGGACCTGGAGGAGCAGCTGGATGAGGAGGAGGGGGCTCGCCAGAAGCTGCAGCTGGAGAAGGTGACGGCGGAGGCCAAGATCAAGAAGATGGAAGAAGAGATTCTGCTTCTGGAGGACCAGAACTCCAAGTTTATCAAAGTAAGGGAGTGTTTCCATTGAAGAGCTGATTTGAGAATATGGAAAGTACTTATGTCAACGCTCTCACCAAGGGTGGCTTCAGACAGGAAATTCTCGGGATTTCATTTACTGAGTTTACTCTCTTAAGTTTCTCTGGATTTATAGTCTGTACTACAGACTATAGATGTCTAAAGGCAGAAACTATTTCACTTTCTAAATGCACCAGACAGCCTCATAATCTCTGAGATACTTTAACCTGCACGTGGATCCCTCACCTTGATCCCCTCTGTGTGGTCACTGATCAAGCACTGGCTGCGGGGCTATGCAGGCCAAGCTCCGGGGGTTGTCCCACAACGAGTGGTCCTTCCTTTTCTACCCTTTTTTGGAATATGCAGTCTGCTGGAGGACATAGTGCCCATATTTTAATACTTGTTTGCTAAGTAACAGTCAAATCCAGTTGTCATTTCGAATGCCTTTACTGAAGCTGTTTTTCTTGTTCAGGAAAAGAAACTCATGGAAGATCGCATTGCGGAATGTTCCTCTCAGCTGGCTGAAGAGGAAGAAAAGGCTAAAAACTTGGCCAAAATCAGGAACAAGCAAGAAGTGATGATCTCTGATTTAGAAGGTGTGTGTTTGGGGGTTAGAGAAATTGTAGGACTATGACATTAGCCTTTAAGATTTTACTTATCTCAGTGAAGTGAAAGTTGCTCAGTGGTGTCTGACTCTGCGACCCAATGGACTGTACTGTCCATGGAATTCTCCAGGCCAGAATATTGTAGTGGGCAGCCTTTCCCTTCTCCTGGGGACCTTCCCAACCCAGGGATCAAACCCAGGTCTCCCACATTGCGGGTGGATTTTTTTACCAGTGGAGCCACCAGGGAAGCCCAGGAATACTAAAGTGGGTAGCCTATCTTCTCCAGATCTTCCCGACACAGGAATCAAACTGGGGTCTCCTGCATTGTAGGTGGATTCTTTACCAACTGAGCTATCAGGGAAGCCCAGATAACTTACATCAGAACATGCCATAATAGTAAATGTACATGAGGACTGCTCATCAGTTTGGGTTTACTAGACTGGGCCTCTTACATGGGATTGTCATTTGCCTAGTCACCAAATACTAATATTTATGATGGAAAGGCACTAAATTATCTTTAACTTTCACTTTTTAAAGTCAGTTTCTGTGGTAACACACACTGCCCTTTGGTGGACACAGTTGGGATCTAAATCAAGTTGGAGCCATGCAGGCCATTGAACTTGTATGTGTTTAAATGTTGTGTTAAGGTGCCTGGTTCTCACTTCACAAAGGGTCAACTGCTGACACAGAAATGGTCAGAGAAAGGAGAGTATGTGGAGACTGGCAATGTCTCACTTGGATGGCCCAAGTCATGTCAGGAAATGCTAGGATTTTTGCAAAATCTGAATCGTTGCCTTCTGCAAAAGAAACATCAGGGTGGAAGTTAGAGCACAGAAAACCCTCCCTTTGACTTGCAGCTGCACACAGGTGTCTGAGGGAGGAAGACTGTGGCTCCAATCACCCTGCTGTCCCCAGATCTTTTATAACCGGAGGAAATAAGTGGTTTCTAGAAAATATTTGGGATTTTGTTGTCCTCATTCTCAGTATGAGGTTCTTCCCATAAATCATTCTTACCCGCAGATGGTAAGGCAGCAACAGGCTTTAGAATACAGTGGCTTGTTTTTGACTTTAACCAGTCTATGTTTTGAATGTGTCCCTATGGAGTGATGTTCAGTGTGTTGAAGAGCTTCTTGTATCTTGTCCTAAGAGCGCTTAAAGAAGGAGGAGAAGACTCGCCAGGAGCTGGAGAAGGCCAAAAGGAAACTGGACGGGGAGACCACGGACCTGCAAGACCAGATTGCCGAGCTCCAGGCGCAGATCGATGAGCTTAAGATCCAGGTGGCCAAGAAAGAAGAGGAGCTGCAGGGCGCCCTGGCCAGGTGTGCACTAGACAGGTGGCTTCCTGGTTGTTGGGGTGATGTAAAGACCTGGGGAGCTTGGGAGTCTTTGTATCAAGGCAGCCAGAAAAGCTCATCAATCTTTCTTGGTATTTATATTTAAAAATCATGAGTCGTATCATGAAATCCTTGGAAATCCACACCAGATCAAATGGTTTTAACCATATCAAATATTCTGGTTTCTGTACATTATAGCTTCAGTACATTTCGAGGAAATCACTTTTCAGGAATTAAATCCCTCCCTCCTGCATCTAGCATAGTTTGCTGTTCAGTCCTTAAACCGTTCAGTTATAGAATGGAAGTCATATAGTGTAAATATAGTTATAATACTTCATTTCTTTATCAAGATAACTTAATATTTAGCTGTTTATAATTTATTATGATCAGGAAAATCTTAGAAATTCTTCTCTGCAATTGCTGTTGGTCTCTGGCCCCTTAGCAGGTGACTGCTTAGAACCCCTAACTACAGCTCTCCACCCCCGTAACGCGTCAGCGTCCCACCTCCCCCAGTCAGAGCTCCACCTACACTGAACCCTGCCCATGAGCAGAAAGGTGCACCGGAGGAACAAGCAGCATGGGGTGGAGGGGATGAAGGTGGTGGCGCGGCTTCAGTAGAGGGGCTTCTTAAACACGAGAATCATTAAAGTGAGACGGTCCTACCTCTCCATGCCCGTGAGCCCTTTGGATAGGACCTGAGCCCCATTCTGATAGCAGCTCTGGGCCCCTGAGCCGCTCCTGGGTACAGCCGCCCCTGCCCGGGCCACGACTGAGGGTGGAGGGGTGTGGGATGGGGCGCCTATGGGAAGAGTCCCCAGGCGCCAGCTCTGAGTGCCTCCCGTGCCCGGGTGTCCTGCGCAGGGGTGACGACGAGACACTGCACAAGAACAATGCCCTGAAAGTCGTGCGAGAGCTGCAGGCCCAGATAGCTGAGCTGCAGGAAGACTTTGAATCTGAGAAGGCTTCACGGAACAAAGCAGAGAAGCAGAAGAGGGACTTGAGTGAGGAGCTGGAGGCACTCAAGACGGAGCTGGAGGACACGCTGGACACCACGGCGGCCCAGCAGGAACTGCGGTGAGCGGGGGCGGGGCATATCCTCCTTCCCGCAGCCGCCCCTCTCCCTCCTGGAGACAACGGCAGGTGGAGCAGTAACCACACCTCGGTGGTCAGAATCCACCCAGCCTGTGGTAGGAGCACAGGCGTGCAGGTGGACAACAGCAGGGCGCATGGGGAGGGGTGACTGGAAAGCCCCATTTCTAGAGAGCTGCTCACAGTGATGGACATGCCAGCCTGCTGGAAAACGTCATGTGAGATAGCCAGAAGAACCCACTCATATTTCAGACAAAAGCAGAACTGTAATTTAATCATGCAACTAACTCTGAGCTAATTAAATGTCTGTCTCAAAATGTCTGTAGTACAAAACGAGAACAAGAAGTGGCGGAGCTGAAGAAGGCTCTCGAGGAGGAAACGAAGAGCCACGAGGCTCAGATCCAGGACATGAGGCAGAGGCATGCGACCGCCCTGGAGGAGCTGTCAGAGCAGCTGGAGCAGGCCAAGAGGGTAGGGGGCCGCGGGGCACGGCAGCGGCTGGGCTCTGAAAGCACACTGCTGGCCTGGGAGAGCCAGACGCCCCTGAGCTGGGTGGGTCAGCTCTGGTCTCCAGTCTGGGTCCCCTCAGTGTCTCCTCACCAACACCTGCTTCCTCCTGATGACTCAGTGCAAAACTGCCAACAGCTGGTGTCCTGCCCTTGCTCACCTGGTGCCTCCCCCACCCTCCCACCTCTGATCTGTCCCAGGCACCACTAGGGTGTTGCGTCTGTTCATTGTTCCCACTTCCATGTCTCGTGCTGGCTTCCAGAATTGCCCCCCCACCATCCCCCCATATCTGTATCTGCTGTCCTGAGTGGTGTGTTCCCGCAACACACATCTTCACACTCAGAACAAGTGTTTTCATTCATTCATTCAACAGATGTGGGCTGCAGGCTCACCCAGTGTCAGCACAGTTCTCCAGATACCAGAGCAGCGCCCTCTCTGGCCTTCATTATAAAACTGCTAGTGAACTGTTTTTCCTTCCCTCTTCTAGTTCAAAGCAAATCTGGAAAAGAACAAGCAGGGCCTGGAGACAGACAACAAGGAGCTGGCATGCGAGGTAAAGGTGCTGCAGCAGGTCAAGGCTGAGTCCGAGCACAAGAGGAAGAAGCTGGATGCCCAGGTCCAGGAGCTCCACGCCAAGGTCTCAGAGGGAGACAGACTCAGGGTGGAGCTGGCTGAGAAAGCCAATAAGTTACAGGTAGGCCGAAACCGTTCCCAGACATCACCCCCAGTGTCGGGCAGGGACTGACATTCAGGGGCACATGGGCAGCCCCCAGCACGTTAGGCTGCTTGTGTTGGCTCTCCCACTTAAAGCTCACATCACCCTGGATGAGTCTGGTAGATGAGGACGTGACTAGCTCGACTGCCTCTGGGACTCAGCTGGCAGTTATCGGGCGTAGAGCTGCAGGCAGCCAGCCCAGAGCCTTCCCCACCCTCTGTGGCCAAGACTGCTGCATCTTCCATGTGCCGTCCCTTTGCTCACGTGATTGTGGACACTATTGGGTTGGTTAAAAAGATGCAGTTTTTCCATAACAGAACCACCACTCTTTTCTCTCTGCCCACTGTTGAAGGGAGTCTGATCTTTTATTCCTCCTTGCAGAATGAACTGGATAATGTCTCAACTCTTCTAGAAGAAGCCGAGAAGAAGGGTATTAAATTTGCTAAGGATGCAGCTGGTCTGGAGTCTCAGCTCCAAGACACACAGGTATTCTGGGGGTGGGGAGGGTGTTCATCATAACTCTCCTGTTTCTATCATCTGTGAGCTGGTGAAACACACTTGTCCCAGAACTGGCCTCTTATCACCTCTTTCTGATTTCCTGTTTTATTTTCAACTCTCTCAGGCACCCTCCTCTGAGTTCGTGTCTAGAGCCCATGATTCCTTGTCTGTAGGTTGTGTGGGCGCCTGGGAGGGGGCTCTGGCCAGCCACTTGGGCACTGCCTGGGGTGTGGTTCACCAGGCAGTGGTCCTGTTGTACGCTTGTGCATTGCTGGCCATGTTAAATAAGATGGTTTTCTGATGGTTTTTGACTCATTCTGCTGACCTGAGAGCAGCAGGAAGGGATTCAAGAAGTGAAGGATGTGGGAAAGGGAAGCTTGCAGGTCCCTGGCCCTGGCCTGTGGGGGTGGTGTTGCCATTGCTTGGGAACAGAATTGATTTTGTGGTGGTGTTTTTTTGGCCACCACTTGATTTTGGGGATCTTAGTTCCCCAACCAGGGATGGAACCCATGCCCTGGACAATGACAAAGCTCAAAGTCCTAATCACTGGACCACCAGGGTATTCCCCAGTGAACAAGTTTAAAGCACTCTTGTATTAAGGGCGCTGTTTTGGTTTTTTTGTTTTTAAGGGCGCTGTTTAAATGATCATGTGTGTTTTAAAATCACTTTTTATTATCACTGGGTATTCCTCACACTCTGTTTTTTAAATAAGGACATGGTGGTTTGGGTGATGACTGTAACCTGAGTACTGACTTTCTATCAAAATGAACAGGAGCTTCTTCAGGAGGAGACGCGCCAGAAACTAAACCTGAGCAGTCGGATCCGGCAGCTGGAGGAGGAGAGGAGCAGCCTCCAGGAGCAGCAGGAGGAAGAGGAGGAGGCCAGGAGGAGCCTGGAGAAACAGCTGCAGGCCCTGCAGGCCCAGGTGCGCAAGGCCGTGGGGACTGTGGGCCTCCATGTGTGTCATGTCTCTGTCCTGCTGGGTGATTCCAGCTCCATTTGGGACAGTTAAGTGGGCCTTGTCCTAAGTGAAACCCCTTTAAGTGTGTTTTCTTCAGCCTCATCACACACTAACCCTATGCTGGTTACAATGCTGGGAGATGCAAGGTTCCAGTCCATTCATTGTGTGTAGATGATTAGTGAAGAAGTTTATGGTCTAAGATTCATTTGCTCAGAGTCACAGAGTATTGATTTATTTCTTCTCACAAGATAATGAAAACAAGTTTTACCTTTTTTCCTTACATGTGAAATCCAGGTGAGTTCTTTAATGTTGATCTTTTTTCCTTTAGTTGACAGATACCAAGAAGAAAGTAGATGATGACCTGGGGACAATTGAAAGTTTGGAAGAAGCCAAGAAGAAGCTCCTCAAGGATGTTGAGGTGCTGAGCCAGCGCCTGGAGGAGAAGGCCTTGGCCTATGACAAGCTGGAGAAGACCAAGACCCGCCTGCAGCAGGAGCTGGATGACCTGCTGGTAGACCTGGACCACCAGCGCCAGATCGTCTCCAACTTGGAGAAGAAGCAGAAGAAATTTGATCAGGTGGGGCCCACACTCCCAACCCCAGGCTCCAGGGCCAGCACCCCACGTTTCCTCCCGGTACAGCTGTAACTTTCATCATTTGGGTTTAAAATAATCCCTTATTTAAAACTAGGTGTATCTGTAGCAAAAAGTCCAGCATAAAGGAGGAACTAGAACACCCATGATCTAGTGGTATTCTCCATTATAAGTCAGACATGCAGCACATGAGAGAAGTCCAACATTGATCTTTACTGTTTCCTGATGCCATCCTGTGTAGCTGTTAGCAGAAGAGAAGAACATCTCTGCCCGCTATGCAGAAGAGCGCGACCGGGCAGAGGCAGAGGCCCGAGAGAAGGAGACCAAAGCCCTGTCCCTGGCCCGCGCCCTGGAGGAGGCCCTGGAGGCCAGGGAGGAGGCTGAGCGACAGAACAAGCAGCTGCGGGCGGACATGGAGGACCTCATGAGCTCCAAGGACGACGTGGGCAAGAACGTGAGTGCCATGGCCCAGGCCACTGTGGGGGCAGCGGCTGGGAAGGGCCAGCCCAGAGCGACATGAACGAGGCGGTCTCAGCCTATCAGGTCAGGGTCTCCTGGGATGAGCTGTCAGGTTTTCTCCTGTCTGTTCCTGGTTACCTGTGCCAAAGCCAGGCAGGGCATTCTCGTGGTTTTCATGGACCCGCCCCACCGTAACCTGTATCCTCACAGGCGGCCTTGTGAGTGGAGTGTTTCTTTGTCCTTGGGTCATGGGTGGTATCGGAAGTTGCCTCAGATTGAAGGTAGTGGGGTTCCCCACCCTGCACAGAGTGGGGAACCTGGAGAGGCACCAGGGGGACCCCTTATCCCCAAGCTGCACACGCCTTCCCCGATGCTGCCATGATGTTTGTTCACCCTGCATCCCTCCCTTAGTGTTGGAGGTTTGAGGAGAGTGATGGGGACCCAGGCCTGGGGGTAGGAACCAGGTTCAGGGTTAGACTGTCCCCCAGCTCCATTCAGCCTCTCCACATTTTCTCTTGTGTCCACTGGACATGATACTTAGCTATTTCATGAAGCTGCTACAGATATGCTCTGAAAAACACAAAGTCCTCTCTAAAAATAAAATCTCATTTTCCTGGGACATGGGCCGTCTGGCCATATAATAAGGATGTGGGACTGCCCTTCCTGCTGAGTCTTCTACAGTCCAGTGGACAAGGGCTCCTTAGCATAGAAATGGCCAGGATTACATAGTAAAGTGCAAAGAGAAAATCCCAGCACTGAGTCCATCTTGTTCGTTGTTGGTTTTCTCTAGAATAAACGATAGTCACACATTCTTTCCAAAAACATTTCCTCTGTGCCTATGAAGTGCCAGGCCCCAAGAGACACAGGCCTCCTCATGTCCTAAGGCGTTTTCTGTCCTCAGGAGAACTGACATGGCCATGAACCCCAAAGGGACACATAATAATAGTGCCTGCACATGCCTGCCTGAGGGTTGTCTCTGAGATCAAAGGGAACATGACGGGGAGCACCCAGCACAGTGCTGGGCACAGAGAACTTAGTAAATGTGTACATGGTGGGGATCTCTATCCAGAGAAAGGTCAAACCTGTTTCTCACTGTACCCTGCTTCCTAGGACTCACACACCTTAATATTTTTAAATCTGCACATGTGCATTTTCAATACAAATGATCTTCACCACAGCAAGAGGGAGGTGCTGTGAGACCGCAGGCCAGTGGCCAGTCAGCAGGCCATTGCCCTGACACCATGCTCTTCTTTTACTGGTCATCAGCTTTTAGAGATCTCTCGGCTGCATGATCCATGGTAGAGCACGCGTGCATGATGTCAGGTCTGTCATTCAGATGGTACACTCTGAGATAACTAGTGCAGTGACTGAGTCGGGGTGGGGAGATGCCTGGGGGGGTTGGCTATATAACAGGAACTATTGTCCATGCATGTCCCTCCAACGGTCATACCTGTGCTTCTTCCTGTGGTCTAGGTTCATGAACTTGAGAAATCCAAACGGGCCCTAGAGCAGCAGGTGGAGGAAATGAGGACCCAACTGGAAGAGCTGGAAGATGAGCTCCAGGCTACAGAAGATGCCAAGCTTCGCCTGGAGGTCAACATGCAAGCCATGAAGGCCCAGTTCGAGAGAGACTTGCAGACCAGGGATGAGCAGAACGAGGAAAAGAAGCGGCTGCTTATTAAACAGGTAGATATTAGAGGTGTGGCCCCCAGAACGGGCCCTTGTTTGTGCTCAAAGACCAGTTTTGGGCCAGTGATATTTGCATTGGAACATAATAGCTGGAGGAAATTTATTGGGTCATATAACTTTATCTTTAAAATGTAATATAATTGGTTTTGATTTCCTATTTCTCAGATTATCATTACTACTTAAGAGCCAGTGGGTTATGCAGGGACATGTAGTCAGGTTCAAGTTCTGGGAGTCTTACAAGTGTCAGTAAAGGGAAGAATCAGTATATACCTGACAAGGTGATTCAGAATATTCTGAAGGTCAGATTGCATGTCCTCGTTAAACCACTCTTTAAAGGGAAAACTCTAGGTATTTACATTTTTGTTATTTGAAAACATTACTTGGGCAGTTACAATTTATATACTTTTCTGAGTGCATTTAAACTTCTAATTTAAAATTTTAAAGTGAAACATTTCCAAGGGCTTCCCTGATAGCTCAGCTGGTAAAGAATTCACCTGCAATGCAGGAGACCTGGGTTCAATCCCTGGGTTGAGAAGATCCCCTGGCGAAGGGAAAGGCTGCCCACTCCAGTATTCTGGCCTGGAGAATTCCATGGACTGTAAAAAGTCTCGGACACAACTGAGCAACTCACTTTAACATACCCTTGGGGTTCATGGTATCAAGTCTTGGATCTGGGACACTTATTTTTGGTCCACTAACATTTTATTAGTCATTTATTGCTAGATAACAGATGAGCTCAAGCTTAGTGACTTAAAACAGCACACATTAAATGAGTTTCTGTGAGTTGGGAATTCTGAATCAGCTTATTAGCAGGGCTGACTGGGGCTGGAGGGAGTGCGTCCAAGCTGTTTGCCCATGCGGTTAACACGTGGGCCCGTCTGCAGGGGCTGGTGTGTCCCCGTGCGGGGGAAGAGGGGGAGCTTCCTTAGGAGCTTGTCTTGTGCCTTCCAGTCTCGTTGCATCACCTGGACTAGGCGCTTGAGATCAGGGATTCTGCCTCCTTACGCACTCTCGCCACAGTCAGTGGAAATGATTTGTACCAGGTGGAGATGTTTATCGATCTCTTTGTACAAATCCAGCTGCTAATAATAATAACTGCTTGGAGGCAGAGAGACCCCCTCCTGAGTAAGCCAAGCCCCCATGGACCTGTTCTCTGTGTGAGGATACTGGGTCTGACGGATGTATCCTGACACTGCCTGTCAGGTGCGGGAGCTCGAGGCAGAGCTGGAGGATGAGCGGAAACAGCGGGCCCTGGCTGTTGCCTCGAAGAAGAAAATGGAAATAGACCTGAAGGACCTGGAGGCTCAAATCGAGACAGCTAACAAAGCAAGGGATGAAGTGATCAAGCAGCTCCGCAAACTCCAGGTGAGTGCCACCAGCCATCAGGGTGTGACGGTGGGGTCATCAGGCCCTGCTGAGACCACCGAGCACGACATGGCCTGTGATGCTGGAGAGAAGGCTCTGGGCAGCATCCAACCGCCATCATGCTGACGGGCTCAGTGTTGCCACGTCACTCACTGCTGCAGGGCACAGGGCCACTGTCATCCTCAGCTGTAGGCTGGGGCCACAGGCCATAAAGATGGTACGTGTATAGATCCAGCGTCTACAGGGTGAGGCTTGGCCCCATTTGGATTGAGTGAGGTAGAGTTGCCAGGTTGGCACTCACTGAGGGACAAGCTCTTGGGGCTCTGAATAACGTCTTGTGGTCAACTAAACACAGAGACACCCACTGAGAGTAGGTGGTGTTGACTTTGTCGACCAGGGCCATGAGCCGCTCCTGGGGTTAGGGGGACACGGCAGGCCCACCTGCAGCGTGGTCTTGCAGAAGCAGTCGTTGAGCAGCTCCATGGTTGCTCTGCTCCTCCTCCAGCTGCACCTTTCTGTCCAATCACTTTAGCTACTCAGATGGCTTGCCAGTTTTCACTGTCACAGTGACAAAGTGCTTTCTGTAGTAACTTGCTGTATTGGCAGGATGTGATGGGCTGTCTCGTACAAGGACACACTTCTTTGGAGGGAAAGACAAAAGCTTTAGAAAATTTCCATTCCTTTGGCCTTGGTGATTCTGCATCTTCCATTCTCTGGATTATCTATTCACTCCCTCAGTGGTACTGTTTTACAGTGCAAAAGTTTTTTATTTTGATGGAGTTCAGATTTTTTCTTTTGTTTCTTCTGTTTTTACTATTTATGAAGCCACTACCTTCAGTCCTGATCCTGAAGATTTAGTCCTGTGTTTTCTCTCCTAAGAGTTTCATGCAGTCCATGGGGTTAGAGAGTCAGACATGACTGAAGAGTTTTATACTTCTGGCTCTTTCTAAATCCATTTTAATTTTTATTATGTAGTTCGACATATGAAACCAATTTCATTCTTTGGGATATGGATATTCAATTGTCCCAGCACCACTTGTTAAAAAGATTTTCCCCATTGAAATTATCTTGGGCTTCTTATCAGAAATCAGCTGATCACAGACTTGTATCTATTTCTGGACTCAGTTCTATTCCTTGATCTCTGTCTGTCCTTCAGCCAGGACCACACAGTCCTGATTACCGTGGCTTTACAGGTTTTGCACTTGGGAAGTATGACTTCTCCAACTTTGTTTTTTTCATGACTGCTATTCTGGGCTCCTTGCAATTCCATTTAGGATCAGCTTGTCAGTTTCTGCCCCCGCCTCCCCTAAGCCAGCTTGTATTCTTATTCTACGTTGACTCGGTAGATCAATTTGGAGAGTATTACCATCCTCACAAAGGTATTGAGTTTTCCATGAACATGGTCCAGGAACATGGCTGTCAGTCCATTTAGCTATTTCATTTTTTTCTATGATACTTTATTTTAGTTTCTGGTGTACAAGTCTTATACATTAGCTAAATTTTACCCTTTTGATGCTAAGTGTAGCTTCTTTCTTAATATTTACAGTGTTTATAGTTAGTGTGCTGAATTTCAATTATTTTTGTACAGTTGTCCCTCAGTGTCTGAGAGGGATTGGTTCTAGGACCAACCCCTCCGCCCCCATGGATACCAAAATCCTCTGATGCTTAAGTTCCTGATATAAAATGGTGTATTACCTGTGAACATCTTCTCATATACTTTAAATCATCTCTAGTTTACTCATAACAACCTGATACAAGGTAATGGTTGCCCACGTGGCAAATTCAAGTTTTGCTTTTTAAAATTTTCTTGAAATGTTTTTCCCCCTGAATATTTTTGATCCACTGTTGGTTGAATCCATGGGTGTGGTATCTTCTATCTCCCTGTCTTGGCCTAAATGCTTTGACTAGCATCTCCATTACATTGTTATACAGAAATGGCAAGGGCAAACATCCTTGTCTCATTGCTTATTGTAGAGAAAAGCATTCAGTCTTTGGCCATTAAGTATATTAGTTTTTCATTGATTCCCTTTATCAGGGTTGGGAAGTTTTCACTTTGTAAGTGTTTTTATTTTTATTTTTCCAGTTTTTTTTTTTTTTTTTTGAAATTTTAATTGGAGGCTAATTATAATACTGTGGTGGTTTTTGCCATACACTCACATGAATCAGCCATGGGTGTACATGTGTTCCCCATCCTGACCCTCCCTCCCCATTCCCATCCCTCAGGGTCATCCCAGTGCAACCAGCCCTGAGCACCCTGTCTCATGCATCGAACCTGGACTGGCGATCTGTTTCACATGTGATAATATACATGTTTCAATGCTATTCTCTCAAATTACCCCACCCTCGCCTTCTCCCACAGAGTCCAAAAGTCTGTTCTTTACATCTGTGTCTCTTTTGCCATCTCTCATATAGGGTCATCGTTACCATCTTTCTAAATTCCATATATATGCATTAATATATTGGTGTTTTTCTTTCTGACTGACTTCATTCTATAGGCTCCAGTTTCATCCACCTCATTAGAACCGATTCAAATGCATTATTTTTAATAGCTGAGTAATATTCCATTGTGTATATGTACCACAGCTTTCTTATCCGTTCGTCTGCCAATGGACATCCAGGTTGCTTCCATGTCCTGGCTGTTGTAAACTGTGCTGCGATGAACATTGGGGTATACGTGTCTTTTTCAATTCTGGTTTCCTCGGTGTGTATGCCCAGTAGTGGGATTGCTGGGTCGTATGGCAGTTATATTTCCAGTTTTTTTTAAGGAATCTCCACACTGTTCTCCATAGTGGCTGTACTAGTTTGCATTCCCACCAACAAGGGAACCAAAGGGTTCCCTTTTCTCCACACCTTCACCAGCATTTATTGTTTGTAGACTTTTTGATAGCAGCCATTCTGACTGGCGTAAGATGGTACCTCATTGTGGTTTTGATTTGCATTTCTCTGATAGTGATGTTGAGCATCTTTTCATGTGTGTTAGCCATCTGTATGTCTTCTTTGGAGAAATATGTTTAGTTCTTTGGCCCATTTTTTGATTGGGTCGTTTATTTTTCTGGAATTGAGCTGCAGGAGTTGCTTGTATATTTTTGAGATTAATTTTTTGTCAGTTGCTTCATTTGCTCTTATTTTCTCCCATTCTGAAGGCTGTCTTGCTTACCGTTTTCTTTGTTGTGCAAAAGCTTTTAAGCTTTTAAGTTTAATTAGGTCCCATTTGTTTATTTTTGCTTTTATTTCCATTACTCTGAGAGGATCCTGCTTTGATTTACATCAGAGTGGTTTGCCTATGTTTTCCTCTAGGAGTTTTATAGTTTCTGGTCTTACATTTAGATCTTTAATCCATTTTGAGTTTATTTTTGTGTATGGTATTAGAAAGTGTTTTAGTTTCATTCTCTTACAAGTGGTTGACCAGTTTTCTCAGCACCACTTGTTAAAGAGATTGTCTTTTCTCCATTGTATATTCTTGCCTCCTTTGTCAAAGATACTGTGTCCATAGGTGCGTGGATTTATCTCTGGGCTTTCTATTTTGTTCCATTGATCTATGTTTCTCTTTGTGCCAGTACCATACTGTATTGATGACTGTTGCTTTGTAGTATAGCCTGAAGTCAGGCAGGTTGATTCTTCCAGTTCCATTCTTCTTTCTCAAGATTGCTTTGGCTATTCGAGGTTTTTCGTATTTCCATACAAATTGTGAAATTATTTGTTCTAGTTCTCTGAAAAATACCATTGGTAGCTTGATAGGGATTGCATTGACTCTATAGATTGCTTTGGATAGTATACTCATTTTCACTATATTGATTCTTCTGATCCATGAACATGGTATATTTCTCCATCTATTTATGTCATCTTTGATTTCTTTCATCAGTGTTTTATAGTTATATATAGGTCCATATATAGGTCTTTTGTTTCTTTAGGTAGATTTATTCCTAAGTATTTTATTCTTTTCATTGCAATGGTGAATGGAATTGTTTCCTTAATTTATCTGTTTTCTCATTGTTAGTGTATAGGAATCCTAGGGATTTCTGTGTATTAATTTTATATCCTTCAGCTTTACTATATTCATTGATTAGCTCTAGTAATTTTCTGGTGGAGTCTTTAGGGTTTTCTATGTAGAGGAGCATGTCATCTGCAAACAGTGAGTTTTACTTCTTTTCCAATCTGGATTCCTTTTATTTTTCTTCTCTGATTGCTACGGCTAAAACTTCCAAAACTATGTTGAATAGTAGTGGTGAGAGTGGGCATCCTTGTCTTGTCCTCCTGACTTTAGGGGAAATGCTTTCAATTTTTCACCATTGAGGATGATGTTTACTGTGGGTTTATCATATATGGCTTTTATTATATTGAGGTATGTTCCTTCTATGCCTGCTTTATGGAGGGTTTTTATCATAATTGGATATTGAATTTTGTCAAAGGTTTATTGTTTTTATACTGAAAGGTATTAGATTGCTTCTGTGTCAATTGAAGTGATCACATAGTTATGTTAATTCATTTCTGGATGTCAAATCAACCTTGAATTCCTCAGATAAATCCCACTTGGATGTTGATGGATCTTGTTGGTTTCTATTTTTTGAGGATTTTGCATCTATGTTCATGAAGGGTATTGACTTGAATGTTTTTTCATCACTTGTACATACTTTTATGTTTATAATAAATTCATATTTTATAATCTGGGGGGGAAAAGTATGTTTAAAAAACTAAGACTGAACACTACCCCAAAACTTTCCTCCTCCTTATGCTTAGGCTCAGATGAAGGACTACCAGCGTGAGTTAGAAGAAGCTCGTGCATCCCGGGATGAGATTTTTGCTCAATCCAAAGAGAGTGAGAAGAAACTGAAAAGCCTGGAAGCAGAAATCCTTCAGTTGCAGGAGGTTTGTGTGTTGTTTATTCATCTATTTGCTTAACAAATATTTGCCCTTGGAATTTCTCTAAGACCAAATAAGTACATTTCAGCGTTTCTGTAGCCAGAGTAATCTCACTGACCATTTTTAATATGGTGCTGGACCATCTTACTGCTTCACTTGGGCAAAGTGGTCCCATTTGATATTGTTCTACTTGACTAAAGACAGAGCGGTTGAATAGTATATTTCTCAAATCTGTTTACAATTTGAGGCACACTTGGTGCCTCGAGCAAGGTGGCAGCAGCCTACAGGCACTGTCAGACCTCACATTTGAGGAAACTTAGCAGCCAGAGCTTACATGACAATCTGAACTCACTCAGGAACTTGCCTCATCCGAGCGAGCCCGCCGACATGCTGAACAGGAGAGAGACGAGCTGGCGGACGAGATCGCCAACAGTGCCTCCGGCAAGTGAGTCTCCTGAACAGGTGGGAAGGGGCGGGTGTCTCACCGGTCCTCACAGGCACCATGTCGGCTACAGGAGTCATTTGGCATTGGGGAGTCAGTGGTTGGTTTGCTTTATCTGTTCAAAGTCTGGAAAGATGAGCACAGGATGCTGGGCCTTAGCCAACTGGCTGCAGCCCTGCCGGGTCACACCTCCCTGCACCAGTCACGTCCACACAGGTGTGCAGGAAGGGCCTTCAGAACCTATCTGGCCTCCACAGGTTGCACGGCCTTGCAGTGCAGGGCCTCACTTTCACATTCCTTAGGTCTCTTTCCCTCGACATATGTTTCATTGAAAGTCAGGTTTTGGGGTTTTTTTTTTTTTTACCATTAAGAGGTTGCTTTCTCCATTTAATGGCTGTCCTGTGGATCCATTGTGGTCATTTTCTAGTGTGCCATGGTGAGGAGCTGGCTTTGGATCTTGGTGCACTAGAGAAGCTAGGAACACCAGGATCTTTTTGCACTTTTAAAGCTGACACTGGCTGTGGAGCAAAGCTGGAGGGCTGCACAGCAATCCAGGAGCAAGATAGTAGGGCCTGGCTAGGTGGCAGGCCTGGGGATGGAGAGAAGTGGGCAGTGTGTTTGGAAGCAAAACCAACAGGACCTGGCGGACTGGGTCGGAGGAGGGGAAAGAGAAAAATTAAGAATGCTGCTCAGCTTGTGGCAGCACAGTGGGTGGAGGAGCCCTGGGGAGTTTTCCGTGCTGAGTGTCGCCGCCTCGGCTCCAGGTCTGCACTGCTGGACGAGAAGCGGCGTCTGGAGGCTCGGATCGCGCAGCTGGAGGAGGAGCTGGAGGAGGAGCAGAGCAACATGGAGCTGCTCAACGACCGCTTCCGCAAGACCACACTGCAGGTGGGCCTGCCCTGTCCCCTCACCCCAGGAGGGACTGTGCCATCCCCTGCACAACTGACCCATCTCCTCTTCAGGTGGACACGCTGAACACTGAGCTGGCGGCCGAGCGCAGCGCTGCCCAGAAGAGCGACAATGCACGCCAGCAGCTGGAGCGGCAGAACAAGGAACTGAAAGCCAAGCTGCAGGAGCTGGAGGGCGCTGTCAAGTCCAAGTTCAAGGCCACCATCTCTGCCCTGGAAGCCAAGATTGGGCAGCTGGAGGAGCAGCTTGAGCAGGAAGCCAAGTAAGAGGTTTTCAGTGCTGTAAGCCAAAGAAAGGTTTTTACAGTATCTCTGCTACAGACCAGGTCCAGGTTTATAGAGATGACACTAATGCCCTTGTCGCAGGGGGAGCTTTGCTGCTGGGGAAAGAATCACAAGGGCGCATATAACCGGAGAAGCTGGTGTGAGCCCTCAGGGAATACTGGGCTTGCCTGTCAGCTCTTCCCAGACTCAACTGAGGGCTAACCATGCTGTGTGTGCCCTGTGACTTCCTGGTGCCACAGTTTACATCTCTGCCCAAGGCTGAGCCCAAGTTCACGGCATCACATGAAATGCTACAGTATGTTGGCAGAGAAGATATGCAGTGTAACAAAAAAGACACGCTTTTAACCATTCTGAAATTTATGAGGAATTGCACAAAGCAGCTTTTTGGCAGGCATTTACATATCTATTAGAATAGAATCTCAGATGGCCAGAGCTGGAGCAGACTTTCAACTTCACCCTCTTATTGAGGAGCTTGGGGGCCCAGAAACACAGCGTCTATGCCGAGTCCTCCCCGGCCTAGCATCCGAAACTATGTCCCCCTGCTCTCAAATGTAACAGCTTAGGGTTTGTTTGTTGTTAGTTGTAATTAACATGACTTGGCCCTTTCAGCTGACTCCTTCCTATCCATTTTTGCATAATATTTGTGTAGGAACAAAAGACCCTTTTGTGTTTTCAGTGGAGTTCTCCAAGTAAGTTAACTCTCCTTCCTTCACGTGGGACAGTGGAGGCCTGTCTAGAACATGGTGCCTTGATTCCTGCCTTAAGTGGGGAGAGTTCTTTCAGTGTTCACCTCCTCTAGCATCTTAGTAGGTACGTGCTAAGTTGCTTCAGTCATGTCCGACTCTTTGCGACCCTATGGACTAGCCTGCCGGGCTCCTGTGTCCGTGGGATTCTCCAGGCAAGAATACTGGAGTGGTCTGCCTTGCCCTCCTCCAGGGGATCTTAGTCAGTGGGAAGTAATTTTAAACTGAAACAGTAAATTGAGTTTTTTGTTTTCCAGGCTAAAATACAACCAACTAAGGTTTTTATTTCCAAAAACTCTATACTCGATGTAAGTGACCTTTGATCTTCAGAAGATCACTAAGGTGATAAATACCCATGCGTGAGGGAATAATGCAGGTGTTCTGCCTGTCAGCATTAGACTACGTTAAAGGCAATACATGATTCGACCAGAAGGGAGAAGTTTCTGGGCTCTGTTGATCATGATGATACAGGGGTCCTGAAAAGCACTCCAATGTGTGTCATCTTACAGAGAAAAGGACTTACAATGAAAATATTTTAAGAACTGTGAAAATGAGCATGGTGATCATTTTCACAGGGAAAGAGCCGCCGCCAATAAACTAGTCCGTCGTACCGAGAAGAAGCTGAAAGAAATCTTCATGCAGGTTGAAGATGAACGCCGCCATGCTGACCAGTATAAAGAACAGGTAAGGAGAGAAGGCATGTAAAGGGAACATGTCTTCCACCCTGAATGCTGTACAGGAACACAGATATAAGACCAGCCATGTTACATGCTGTTTCTTGTTCCTGCTGGTCACTCCTGGGTGCTGGGGATACAGAGGTGATTAGGATGCAGCCCCGCCCCACAATATATATTGAGAAGGGGTGGGCAAGAGCCTTGGGAAGGCTTGAAGTGGGGAGGCCTGAACTGATCTTAATTACCATGTTTCCTTCACTAGAGTGGACACTGTATGAGTGCAGAGATTTCTGCCTGTTTCACCCACTGTCATCTGAATCCCTAGAAAAGTTGGCATTTATTGCCAACTTTTATTGTAAAAGTAGTTGGCAGTTATTGAATGTTGGCTGGGTGGAGGGGCAGATGCAGGAGGTAGTGGGAAGGGAAGAAAAACGAGTGCATTGCAAATGGGACCCAAGTGGTCATCCTCGTCTGTGTCCAGGTGTCTGTTTCCTAAGTGTCAGGGCGTGTCAGCTCTGTACTGGCTGCAGCCTGGGGGGCTGTGCTCTCACTTGTCTGGGAGACCTGAGGATCCACTGCCTCTAGCCCAGACCCTCCCCTCCCCATCCCAGGGCCTAGCAACACTGAGAGCAGTTCTGGGTGGGTGTGAACTGGACCAGCAGAGTTTTGGCCAGTTTTCGTGGCTCAGGAGTGGGCGGCCTAGTGGCAGGCCAAGTTCTCACTTGGTTTTCCAGAGTGGCTTGGTACTTAGAATACTGACATGCCCATGTTGAAAGGAGGTGTAAAATGAACATACAATCTCCTGGGGGGGTGGAGACTGTCTGTGTTGCTGGCTCTGTTTTGCAGCAATAGCAGTTTCCTTTCATAATTCCATAGATCACTCATGTGAAGATGTCATTTTTCTGTAGAAAACTCAGGGATGAAAATTGGTTGTCAATTGTTTAAAAGTTTCCTTTAGCCTAATATGCTGTGTAGACACAGTTGTGCAGAGAATGGTAGGCTGTTCAAAAGGCCTCAGGCCGGGCCCTTGCATGTGCACACACGTGTGGCCAGCGGGGCAGAGGCTGAAACAGGACACAGCGATGCGAATTTGGATTCAGTGGTTTGGTTTGACTCGGTTCCTGTAACTTCCCCGAGATGGAGAAGGCCAATGCCAGGATGAAGCAGCTCAAACGGCAGCTGGAGGAAGCAGAGGAAGAAGCCACACGTGCCAATGCATCTCGGCGCAAACTCCAGCGGGAACTGGATGATGCCACTGAGGCCAACGAGGGCCTGAGCCGCGAGGTCAGCACCCTGAAGAACCGGCTGAGGTGAGTGGCTCCAGACACTGTTTTCTTGGCCATGTGTGCAGTCCTCCTTGGCACGTACCCATTCAGGACTCCTGACCATGGGTGGTCTGGAGAGCGGGGAAGCAACAGACCACTCAACTCAACTGACTCAGTGTTTACTCAGGGGCTGTGCAAATGCACGACTTGAGGCTTGCGTGCCAGCCCAGGAGTCTTTCCATGTCCCTCATGGGCGGGGGCAGCCTCTCCACGGCAGACTTGATACACCCCAGGACACAGGGAGCCAAGACTTCTCCCCAAAAGGACAGCTTAGCACAGGTGTGACCTTGGGCTGGAGCCTGTCTGCCCTGCTCGTACGCTAAGAGTGGTGTTGACATTGATAAAGGGTGTAAAAAGACCAGCAGAGACCTTAGGAGGCCCACAAAGCCTGCACAGAGCATTTCCTCTCCATCTGCCCTTTGGGGAGCAGCTGGCCGGGGATGAGCCGGTGGTGCTTTCCTCACTGTGTCTGGGAGGGACAGCAGGGGCCAGCCACCACGCCCCCCAGGATGATGCTCAGCAGGTGGCAGCGGTGGCTAAGCACAGAGCCCTTCTGACTTCCCCACCACCCCAGGGGCTGTGTCCTGGGCAGGGAGGTTTGAGTCCTCAGGTGGTTCAACAACTTGGCGGCCACGTGTACCTGCTTTCTGTTCCCTCCAGGCGAGGCGGCCCGATCAGCTTCTCCTCCAGCCGATCAGGCCGGCGCCAGCTGCACATTGAGGGCGCATCCCTGGAGCTGTCAGACGATGACACAGAAAGTAAGACCAGTGACATCAACGAGACGCAGCCGCCGCAGTCCGAGTAAGTCCAAGGAAGCCAGAGGAGGCAATACCGTGGGACATGCAGGAAGTCACCGGCGCCCCCACCTCGGGGCCTCCTGCAGATCTGGGGAACCAGCGAGCTGCGAGACTCCTTCCTGAGAGATCAACTGTGTCTTAAGGCCTCATGGCCTACACACACGTCTCCTGCTTCAGATTTAGGTACAATTGCTCCCCTTTTTATATATATATACACAAAACCTACACATATTAAACAGAGCGCCTCACCATTGCATCTATTTTCCATATATCCACCAAGAGACCATTTTATAATACATGTTAAGAGAACCCTTTTTCGAACAAACTCCAGACCCGCTGCCAGTCGCTGGGTCATGGGGCCGCCTAGCGGTTGCCGCCCTGTCGCTCTGCATGCTCTGTGGTACAGACAGCTACCTTAGTTCTGTGTTCACGTGGCCCCTGCCTCCGCAGCCACATCAAGTCCCTTAGAACGTTGTGGAACCTAAACTGCACCTGTAGCTCTCATTTTCTTCAGATAATGATTTGACACTATTTCAGTGCGCAAACTGTGAAAGGGACTTCAGCAAGATGGGGGGTGGGTTGGGGGAAGCAGCATCCGTGGGGGTTGCAGTACCCCTCTCCATCAAGTCCTGGGGTCCCAGCATCTCTTCACGTGAACTGTTTTCGGCCAGGGAACAATAGCCACGATGCAGCTGAGGCCCAGGGGCAGCCATCACGGTGACTTCTAGATGGCCTGCTCCTCGCAGCCACAGGCCCCCCAGAGCAGAAGCTAGGGGGAACACCCTTCCTCGCCAGCCAGGCTCTCATGCTGACCTTGCAAATTCAGCCGCTGCTTTGAGCCCAAAATGGGAAGATTGGTTTTGTGTCCGAGACTTGTTCAAGTCTGTCAGTGAGGGGGACAGCACCTCGGGAACAGAGGCCACCCACCTGAATGTTGACATGCCAGTGGATGACTCCTTTTTCATTTCTCCCTCCCCATCCCCTCGGGACAGTGTTACAGTAAACATTTAGCATTCTGTTTTGGGTTGATAGTTAATCAAACTGACATTACAGAAAGTGCCTTAGACACTACAGTACTAAGACAATGTTAAATATATTATTTGCCTCTGTAACAATTTAATGTATTAAGTTTTGACTGTGCTTCATATCATGTACCTCTCTAGTCAAAGTGGTATTATAAACATTCAGTGACAATGAATCAGTGTTAATTATAAATCCTTGATCCTCTGCAACGTGCTTGAAAACACAAACCTTTTGGGTTAAAAGCTTTAACATCTGTTGGGAAGAATTTGTCATGTGGGTTTGGAATCTTTGATTTTTCCCCCTTTATGAATTGTACTGGCTGTTGACCACCAGACACCTGACTGCAAATATCTTTTCTTGTATTCCCATATTTCTAGACAATGATTTTTGTAAGACAATAAATTTATTCATTATAGATATTTACGCCTGCTCTGTTTACTTGGAGGAAAAAGCACCCGTGGAGAATAAACAGACCTCAATAAACAAGAATAATCATGTGAATGTGCAATCTGTTTTCTCACCTTCTGTTCTCGATTCCCCACCTGTGATGTGCTTGCAGGTTGGACGCTACATAGACTTACAGTGCTGATAGCCAGGCCGCTTGTTCTGAGGGCACCGCATGCCTAGAAACTGTCAGGTGACAAACGAGTTCTCCAGGCAGGCTGGCGGCTGTCCTGCTCTCTCAATGAGCGGTCCAGGAGTGGGGGATGAAGTCTCAAGGAGGGTTTCAGTGTCCAATCAATGAAGCCCATTACTGGATTAGAGTATTTCAAGAGGCCCAAGAAGTTTCAGATTATTTTCAGGCAGGATGCACATTAAAAATGCTTTTGGGAGGATTCGGTGGTGAGATTCACGGGCAGCTGTGGGCCAGGTAGGATGGGTCGGCGAGAAAGTTAGGGGAACACAGTCATGTAGCCATGCTGGAGTTTTTTTATGATATGCTCAAGTTAGGCTGGTTCCAGTGGTCTGAAGTACACACTGAAGCTGCTTGGCAGTTGTGAGGATGTGAAAAATGGGCTGAAGTGTTCCCTTTCTCAAAATTGTCACAGGAGAAAAGGTGAGTTGCACTTACCGTCTCTCATGTGCGTTCTCACCCTTGCTTTTCGCATCTCAGTCCAAGGGTTTGTGGAATTCAGAGGCTTTTCTGAAAATGAATCTTTCTCTGCTAGCTGGTTAAACTGGTGTTCACGTCATACTGTCCCAACTCAGGAGAAACATGACCTACATGAACAGATTCCAATTCCTGATTCCACAAAGATGCTAACTAGACAGGACCTTTCTTCACTAAACCAACCACTGCTTCATAGTCTGAGGTTATTCATGAAACACTTACACTACAGCTGGAAGCTGGGCTCTGGGCATGTCAAAGACAAAGCTGGCCAGCGCCCAGCCACGGGCATATGGTCCGATGTGAGGAGGGGTTCTAGAATGTGTGGAGAAGCCTTAGCCTTTTGTGGAATGCAGTCTAGATGAGCTCTCTTAGGATTTTAACTTGGTCACATACACTTTAAATGCTCTGTCTGCCCTTGCCTAAGATGCAGACACTCTAGAAGATTTACTTTACTAGGAATAACATACCTGTTTCCAGCCTGCCTATCCTAGGCATGCTGACATCAGGAAGATGAGCACCCTTTCTGTCACCAACCTTCCCCCTTCCTGGAAACCTCAACTATGGTGAAATGAGGTGGAACCAAATTCTTAACAACCAGCCTTCCCTATGGCTCTGGGTATCACTGACTTATGTCCCTTTCCTCCTGAAGCCAATGTTGCTATGACAACAGACATGTTTATCAAGACAGTAAGAACCCACAGTTCAGATTCTAGGAACCACCTCTTCCTGCCCCACCCCTAAAATTAAAAAAAAAAAAAATAACAGCCCATAGGTTGGAATCTAGAAAGTGGACACAATGGCTCCTCACCCCCTAGTTCAGGCAGGCAGGCCTGAGGGAAGCCCATGGCTATGAGACCTGAGGGGAGTCCCCATCCACAGAGGTTTCCCAGTCCTGGCCCCGAGAGCTTTCCCAAATTCTGAGCATTTGCTGAAATGCTGCATCTGTGCACCAACAGGACCAACCAGGCAGTCTACTTCTTTGTGCAGCCACCCATCATTTGGGAATCTAGCAAATCATGTGAAATGTCTCATACAATCCTTTTCAGAAATGTAATACGAAACACTGATAAGGGTATATTGACATGATAATACCAGTTTCCAAAGAATGTTAACCCTAATTACAGCACCATGCACCACACGCACAAAGTATGATTACCGTAATTACAGCATCCATGTACATGCACAAAGTTATTACCGTAATTACAGCATCCATGTACCACACGCACAAAGTATGATTACCATAATTACAGCATCCATGTACCACAAGTACAAGTATGACCATGTCCCCAAGCCTTAAACCAAAGACTACAAACTCACATTTGATGCATTACAGCAGTGAGGCCTGTTTATTTTTTCACAGAAGCCCAATGATAGACTCCATGCCCACTAACTGTATGTCATGAAGCTTATTCAAGATGTAATGTGACATAATCAGACTATTAAACACTGGATCTGACTGGGACATCTGAGCAGAGTGCTGCCTGCATCAAGGACCATACAATATGGAAGCTGACATGCTCCTGTTCTCACGTGTATAAACACAATCACCTTCAGGAGGTGGCAGCTGTCATATGGTTGTCATTGCCTGACTCCTGGTGAGGTCATTAAAGCCCAGCATCAGATCTTGTAGTTAGAGTATCAGCAGCTTAGAAGAAAGTTCTGGAGCCAGCAGCGGAGCAGAGCTACACGGCCACTGCTCACCATGCCACAGAGGAAGACATTGCTCAGAAAAACATGGACAAGGACCACTTGGGTCAAGACACAATTCAGAACGTCGGAATTACAATGTGAAGTCTAGGAGTATGTCTCACATTTTTCTTTCTGTACATGAATTAAATAAGTGTGATATGATGAAAATCTGCATAAAGAAGTCTAGAAGGTCTCTTTAAATAAATACAAAGTCTTGGGGCTTTGCCAGTGGCTCAGTGGATAAGAATCTGCCTGCCAATGTAGGAGACAATGGGTTTGATCCCTGATCCAGGAAGATTCCAAATGCCGCGGAGCAGCAAAGCCCCCACTGAAACCTGAGCTCTACAGCCTGTGCTCTGCAACAGGAGAAGCCACCGCAATGAGAAGCCCACGCTCCACAACTGAAAAAAGCCCATGCAGCAACAAAGCACAGCCAAACATAAATTTAAATACAAAGTCTTAATAATAAGCATTTTCATAGTTACAACTGAACACTTTTCCTACTGCTTTACAAAATAAAGGTATGTCTTATAATTGCTGGCACTTCAGCATCTATGAAATACAGAACTCTCCTCACTAGGCAGCTCTGGGGTGGAACCTGAGGGCATCTGTGTGGTAAAATTTCCCCAAGGAGGCCTGTCACCTGGCAGGTCCAGGGAGCCCCTGCTTTGTGCTACTTACTCAGATCTCACAACTCCTAGCACATGTCTTCAATGAAAGAAAATCAGTCTCGTGACTTCAATTTTTAAAAAAAATTTGGGCCACTTTACAGGAAAATTTAGGATCCACAGGGTAAAACTAGTCCATCTTTTCACTTCACTTCTGTTTTAGAAAGCTGCAACTGCATGTTCATCGATTTTGTGTCCATTCCTTATTGATGCATGGATGAACACGACTTACAGGTCAGTGGCTCCGTGGTCGCTTGTCCAGCTGAGCGGTTATCCTAACCACTCAATTCCCCCACCAGCAGATGTTTCTATTAGTGCTACTGAGACTGACTTTGTTCTTACCACCAAAGAGGAGAAGTTGTTACAGCTTATCACACTGTTAGATTGAATCAAAACTTAGAGGGTAATTCAGGCTCTGAGCCTCATATGACATCACTGCTGATCCAGGCATGTGCCAGAAAACCTGCCCAGACCTGCCAGCCCAGCACCCTTATCCCAGGCCTCCGCCTGCAAACCATGATCCGGGCAGGATCTCCCCTATGTTAACAGGGGCAGCAAACTTGAAAATACCCTACAAGTGAACAAGTGAAACATCTGTTCAGCTTCCCTCGGTGAAGACTTCAGAGTTGACAGGAAACACTAACTCTTGTGGGTGCAGACAGGCGGCAGACTAAAGCATTACCTCACATGCATAACACAAACACCATAAGCTTTGTTCTGTTTTCAAAACTGGCCTCTTCACGTGCGCTATCTTACATAAGAAGCCTGTTACATTAATATAACTAGAGACTTTCCCTCCTTAAAATCAAAAAAAGGGGCTTCCCTGGTGGCTCGGTGGTAAACACTCTGCCCACCAATGGAAGAGGCACAAGTTCGATCCCTGATCTGGGAGGATCCCACATGCTGCAGAGCAACTAAGCCCATGTACCACAACTACTGAAGCCTGCACACCTTAGAGCTCGTGCACCACAATAAAGAGTAACCCTGCTCACCAACTAGAGAAAAGTTCATGAGCAGCAATAGAGACCCAGCACAGCCAAAAATAAAATTATAAAAAAAATTTTTAAGGGCTACTGTATTTTTTGCCTGGAGAATCCCATGGACAGAGGAGCCTGGTGGGCTACAGTCCACAGGTCTCAAAGAGTAGGACACAACTGAGTGACTAACACACACACACATCCCCGTATATCGTATTTTTAACAGCCACGGGACCAGTTTTCAGATAAGATGCTGTAAGTCACAGGAACATGATTTGCAAAGATGCCTCCTGCCTCCACTCTCATTTGTTTTTAAAAATCAAGTAACATTTATATTTTAAAGGCCAAGCTAGTGCCCTTAATTTGCTTCAAACTTTGAGGCAGATACAGAAAGAAAAACCACCCATGAAGTAAAAGAACATAGAAAAGACTCATCTTAGCATCCTTTGCGCAAACAATGCAAACAACTGACAGTCTGGGCCCATCTCCCTCGGGGCCTGTTCCCACCAGCGGCCAGGCTGGATATTCCCTGGCTACGGCTGTCTCTGAAGCCACTGCTCCACCCAAGGTAACGTCCTCATTTCCCCTTCCCCACAAGTGCCAGCTTCCACCATGGCTCTCAGAAGATGCTACTGGCAGCTCCAAGGCAGCCTCTGAGAGAAACAAAGCCAACACCAACTGACACAGGGAGAGGAGGTGCGTGGATGAGCCATAAGCCACTGAGCTCCTGCTGCCACCCCCTCGAGCATCATTTCCAAGTGTTCAGAATCAGCTCACCTCTTGAGACACAAGTCAGTCAAGACCAGCAAAGCCTCCAGTCTGATGAAGTGGTAAACATAGCAGAAAAGGACACTGGGCCCCTTTCCAAACCTGGCTTTCCCATGAACCAGCTGTGTGAGCTCAGGCTAGTCACCTAAACCCTGGGCCTGCTTTCCCTTCTGTAAACTGAGGAAAAACCAGCTCATCCCGCTCCCGGGTCCCAGTACATAGCTCTCCCTCGCCTCACTGGTGACTCCACACCCCAGCTCTGGCACCTAGCAGGACAACGACGTTTCAGGAGCAAGGGATGCGAATGAGTAGTGAGATGAAAATACCTGGAAGCAAGAAGCTGTCCTTGGCCACTGGGAAGCTCAGCCCCTCCACGCCCACGCGGGGGAGACCACCACATGGAACCAGCCCGGGGGAGGGCTCATTCCTAAAGGTTTCAGTGAGAGCCGCACACACACAATCGTGCAGTGCTGGGCGGTGGGGGGGGGGGGGGGGCCCACTCAGAGGAGATTAAGTAGAAAGGCAAACGATACACAGATCTTTCAGACCAGGTAGCAAAGGCTCTATGTGAGCATGTACAAAAGCAGCATCATGAGCCAGATACAAACAGTCACTGATTTACAATGGTCTGACCTAAAGATTTTTTGACTCTACCATGATGCAAAAGTAAAACACTCAATAGAAACCACACTTTGAATTTTAAATATTCATCTTCTCCCAGGCTAGTGATACACGGTGCGATCCTCTCACACAACATTGGCAGGGCAATTCGCAGTCAGCCACATGAT
Organism: Moschus berezovskii; assembly: GCF_049115385.1. Taxonomy (NCBI): domain Eukaryota; kingdom Metazoa; phylum Chordata; class Mammalia; order Artiodactyla; family Moschidae; genus Moschus; species Moschus berezovskii. The sequence continues at coordinate 40,142,453 of NC_142479.1, read as the reverse complement.
AGATAATGACAACAACAGTTCTGCACCCAGATGACCATTCCATTTTTCACTTTCAGTATTCAATCAATCATATACGACAGTCAACACTTTATTATCAGGCTTTGTATTAGATGATTTTGCCCAATCGGAGGCTAATTCAAATGTTCTGAGCATGTTTAAGGTAGACAGGGCTAAGCTGTGATGGTCAGGGGGTTAGATGTAGTAAATGCATTTTCAATTTACAATGGATGGATTTATCAGAACATTGTCCCACTATAAGTGGAAGACGACCTGGAAAGCTGAAAGAAGCCCAGGGAATCAAGCAGCTTCCTCAGGGGGTCATATGCCAGTTGTAACAAAACCAGAACTTCAAGGGAGTTCCCACTCCACTCCCACAAAGTAAGTCAGGCAGCCTACTCCATCATGCTTTCATGGACCTGGCCTGTGCTCTCCTGGACCCAAAGCAAAAGTGGACATTAGAGAACAACACACAGGCCCCACTCCCAGTCGTTGCCTGAATAACAACTGACAGAGCCATCTGGTGAGATGATCCCAGGAGTCCACAGCTGGGGAGGAACTGAGACATCGCTGGGGAGCCAGGGACAAGGATTCAAACTCCAGAACTCATCTTCACTTTAACTAGAGCAGCACTGTGTGCTGTGCTTTAGATCTGGGGCTCCTGCATAGAAACAGAGGTCTGACAGCTCTGACTTCATCAAGCCCTTCCATGATGGCCGGAAGAGAAGGTGAGAGACTACCCATTGGTGAGAGGCTTGGAGTTCTCAACTCTCAGCCAGCAGGGCCGGGCAGAGCACACACACGAGAGGGAGCCTCTCTCAGGGGTCAGCTTATGACAAAATCTCCAGGGACAACCCAGAGAAGCTATTCCTGCTGGCGAACTGACAGACAAAAAAATGTTAATGTATCCTACACCTCAATGTTTATTCACTTAGAAACTGGAATCACTTAGTTTTCATTTACATATAGTTTTAAAATGACAAAAACGAAAAAAAAAATAAAATGACAAAAACGATTCTGTTTATGCTCTTTGTTATAAGCAAGACCCAGAATCTGACACAGTCGTACAGACCCCCAGAGTTTACTTGTTCCTCAAGTCCCATCAAGGGATGAGGAGAGAAGCCCAGACCCAAGTAACCTCTTACCCCAGAATACCAGCACGTTTTGTGAAAGGCAGCCCAACAAGAGGACCAGTCTCCTAGACCCATTGCAGTTACTCCAGGACTCAGCAAGTCGACTCCTTCAAAGTCCAGGCCCTTCCTCCCAGAGGTCCACATGGGGCCGGGGCCATGCTCAGGCTGCTCCCAGAAATCACAGCTAAGAACAGAAACCAGAACCCAGAGCCATCCTAAGGAATAAACTAGCCACAAGGATGTATGCACAACACAGGGAACACAGCCTATATTCTACAGTAACTACTAATGGAATATAACCTTTAAACACGGTGAACCACAATACTGTATACCTGTAATTTGTGTAAAATTGGACCATTTTTTAAAAAAAGATAAAAATCAGCATGAAGACATCCGCTCAGCACATCAGACACACCCCGAGGCTGCAAGAATTTTCTATGCCCGGTTCCATGGCTGTTGTACATCCTGTGTCCCATGTCAGAACGGAAGTGAACTTGGAACCCAGTTTTGCCACTCCGGCTCTTCTCTCGCAGGATGGCAGAAACCCAATAAAGCAACCTCAATCCTTTTTGTTTTTTTCTGTGAAATTTATTGTTTCCACATTAAAAGATTTTTTTCGAGGGGAAGTATTTTTTTTAACCACATGATGACCCTATACAGCTGCCCGGAGTAGGACACCATCGTAAGTCTTTAACATGCCATATGAGTTCTGAATAAATAAAAGCTACAAAGCCCAAGTTATATACAAATATCTTAGGCAATAATGTTTACAAACCTATGTACAATAAAACAAATGTAAACAGTAAATGCAGCATGAGAGTAATCAAAGGATGCACAGGGAGGACCACTTATGGTCAGTCTGCCCCCCGGAGCTGGTGCCAGCCGGCCCCTGGAATCAGGCCATGCAACCCTTCCTGACACAACGGGACAGGCCCTCCGGAGACAAAACAAAAGCACTCTGAAGATGTCATTTCACTGAAGGACCAGAGAGCTGCCGAGGAGGCGGCCACCGCCCCCTCCCCCAAGTCTGAGGCAGTGGAGGAGGAGACGGCAGGGCCCAGCCCTGAGAGCACCCAGGCCCCAAAGCTCCTGCTATCTCAGACGGGCCTTTGTGGCTGCTCGGGGAAGCAAGTCTACGGAATGGTAACTGAGAAAGTAAAACCAGAAGGTGCAGAAAATGCTCCCTAGTTCAGTGGCCTTCCTGACTCTTCGCCAGCCACAGGTCCAACCTGGGGGGATGGGGGGAACACATGATCATCAGCACTGGAGATGCTTGGCTGGGAGCTCAGGAGGAGACCAAAAGTTGACCTGATTTGGGGAAGAACTTCTAGAAGATCTGCAATGTCCTAAACACAACTAAATCCTATCAGTACAGCAGGGCGAGGCTAGGAGATGCTGTGATGGATGAATGGGTACTTCTGCATCCAGTGACCGAGTAATACACGCATGTATCACCTTGTGACCCACAAAAGTGCAATCATGTGAAACCAACGGCACTACGGCGAGAAGAGAAAATAGCCAGTATTGATATCGCGCAGAGTCCTGGGGCCGGACCTGGCCCAGCAGCCGCCACTGCATGCAGCCTGCCCTCTGCCAGCCGTGGGGAGGCAGGCGGAGGGGCACGATCTGGGCCCAGGGACCGAGGGGTGAGGCGTGGGTGTCCTGGTGCTTGGAGGGGGGCAGGAGCCCCCACCTGGAGGCTGGACACTCACACACTGAGTGGCAGCATACCCGGTGCTGACGACGGGCGCGAGGAGCCCAGACCAGGAGGAGGAGGAGCCGGGTCAAAGCCGTTTACTGCCCTGTGGGGGTGACCAGAGCGGAGAAGGGGAGGGGAAGAAAAAGAGACTGTCATTTAAAATCACTCGACACACAGCATAATTCATCTGCTCTCTACAACTATTCCTCTTCCTGGCCCCAAGGAGAATCCTGATGGCCCAAAGGAGAGTGAGGCATTGAGCACCCCGCAGTCCCACAGCAATGGGATGACTCTCTTCTCGGCAACCTCATCACACTGACCATGGTGGCTGCAGCCCTGACTCACTTCCCAACAGAGCAGGTTAAATGTCTACCAGTAGGGAACCAGCTAAAAAGAGTACAACTAGTGAAATATTACACGGCCCTTAAAAATACATTTCAGAGTTCTTAACAGCATGGAAAATTTTCCAAATGCAATTAATGCTAGCTGGAAAAAGCAGCAGGTTACCAAACTGGATATTCTCAACAATATGAAGAAAAAAATTAACAGCATACGTGCTGGGCTATAATCCCTTATGCTAGACATCGCTATCCACAGAGGTAAATCTAGAATGTGTCAGGATGCGGGCACGCTCATACACACACACTCACATATATCATAAAAGGAAAATTTAACAGTAGTTACTTTTCTTCCCTCTGAGTTGGTAAATTTTATCTACTACTTTGTACTTTTTTTGTTTTCCAAATCTCCTACAATGTACATGAATATCTCAAATAAGGGGGAGAAAAATAACTTTTTTAGATGGTTCAGCAAGCAAGCCAGATGGGGAGGCTTCTCTGCAGGCTCAGGAGACACCAGCCCTGCCCACACAAGTGCCCGCAGCCAGGACCCTGACCCACCCCAGCCACCCGGCAGTGCAGCCGCAGGAAGGCGTGAGGGAGTGAGTGCAAGGCCTGCAACCCCTCTCAGGAAGCCACTGCAGCCCTTCCATACTGAAAAACTTCCTAGGGAAATGGGACTCATTCACAGCCTGGGAGATGCAGCCAACTGCAAGGGGCCAGACTGCCCCACACGTGCCCATCGCTGTCCGCACCGGGCCTACTCATCTAAGGGGCCCAGGGAGATGAATATAGACTCATGGACAGAGATTCTCTTAAACAAAACACAGACACACATTTGCCACCAAGATGATGGTATCATACACTGCGGAGGTGAGGGTAATCTCATGGAGAAACAGGCATGCAAAAAGACTGAACTAATGACCCTTGACTACTCTGAAAAAAGTTCACATCTGAAGAAACTAACCTGAGTGTAGATTTTGAGTTGGAAATCAAGCCTCCCACACAGACCAAGAGCAATGGGAGGGGCTCTGACAAAGGTTCTCTCTCCCCACCTCAGCTATGCACACTCAGAATTTTCTCTTCTCTCTTTGGGCTGGGGAGGTCTGATCTTTGAGCTTCATCACATTTGAAAACTTGAAATCATCCCTCTCCATCCTCCCAAGACTAAGTGCCTGTGCCTCTTTTCTGGTGACAGAGACTCCATATGCCATTGTTACGCTCACAGAAGCAGCCATTTGTCTGTCATTTGTCTGCCTGGTCCCCGAGCCCCAATGCCTGCCTCTCCTAGAATCTCAGGGAGAACTAGGCAGCCTCACAAAGAGCTTCAGCCCTGAACACTAACCATCAGATTCCCAGCCTGTCAGAGCACGGCAGCAGGCAGGGCTAGAGACAGCCCCCAAAACTTGGCAGAAGGAAGCACTGCTGGGTGCTGAGAAGAACCTGACCCCTGTTCCACAGGGCAGGCAAAAGCAGCAAATTTGAGGATGGCTCCACATGTAGGTTTAGAACTGAGATTTCTGCATTCTCAAGCACAATGGTCCTTTAAGAATGTCAAGTTCATCCCCACTGTTATACTGCCAAGGAAATAAAAGTAGAAGGTCCACTGTTCACCAAGCTCACCCTGTGAGCCTGTCACTGGGGACCTGGGCCCACAACCTGCCTCCGCATAACCAGGCCAGCATCCTTTCCCAGCCTCCTCCCACCCAAGGACGTCCAAGAAACTCCATGGGCAACTGACTTGGTGCTCCCAATGCAGGTCAGCTCTAATAGGAAAAATACACAGTGCAATCCAAAATATGCAAAGAAACCAAGAAACTACGTAAGTAACTTCCCAGTGTGGCTGGAAATGGGAATTCTGACTTTGAAAGTTGGGTGGAAGAGAGAACAACAAGCCAGCAGGGTCCTCCCTAGGACCTGAGTAAAGAAGTAGTAAGTAAAAGACCAGAAGGAAGCTGAACCCAGAGGGAGAATTCTCAGTCTGCTCAAGTCCCTTGAGGGAACTGCAAAGTGTGCAATGAGGAAAGGTTTCTGAGAGAAGAAACACCTCCATACTCACCACATGTGGTCTCAGGGAGCAGCAAAAAAGCCGAAGGGAAATGTCCCAGTGGACAACACAGGACCGAACGGAGAAAGAACGGGCAAGGATGGAGATACAGATCTGGGAATCATCTATGTAAAAAGGGTTCCAGAAGCTATGAAATTTCATGATCTTACCATGAAAATATAGTTTAAGAGTCTGAAAAACAGAAAACCCAGCTAAGACAAGGAATGAAGGTCAGTTGTAAATGGCAAGAGAAGAACTAAAAGAAGGGTTTAGAAGCTGGTCAGGAGGACAATAAAATTAACACAATATAGATAAAGCCCGGGGACTAAATCTGCCAGAGCAAGGACAGTTCACCTGAAAGGGCAGGAAAGAAAAGGAACAGAGGTGCTACAGCTAGTTCAGGAGAGCAGACAGGCACACTCCAGACCCGTCCATCCAGTTAGGAGGAGAAATGGAAGCCCAGCGCAGCTCCAGTCCTCAGCCCAGGCTCTGCAGACTGAAACATACGTTTCTCAAAAGGAAGGTAGATTTTACACACATGTCCCCAGCTACCACTCCACTTTCCTGGGGAACACAAGCATGAGCACAGAGGAAAGGCCTCACACAGCCAAGAATCCACTATCACCAGTGCTGAGAAAACAGAAGACACAGGGTAACAGGAAGCACCCCAGGCCCATGGAGGCAGTCAAATGTGGTCCCAGAGCCTGGCAGTGACCCTGACCCCCACCCCAGATTGCTGGCATCCTCTCTACAGCACCCTGTACAGGAGTACATCAGCCCATTCACAACCCCCCCGGGACCACTACCATTCACTTGTTTTTGTTTGCACAGCTGAACTAATAATAATGTACACAGTCAAACCAAACAAGTACTTGAAAGTTCACTCATGGGCTGGAAGCTGGTTAAAGCAGAATCAGCCCCATGCAGTTAGTAAACCCGGTTTGTTAATGTGAATGCGTCTTCCACCACACACCATGATTAAGAATGAAAGAGCACAGCAAACAAATTCAGTTACCCATGAACAACGTGGGAAATATGACTTTTTCTTGCCTAATAAAAAAAGGAAAAAACATTAAACAGTAATACAATACTATTTTCACACTATGCCCTAAAATTAGTCTATGCTCACCTACACACAGCCTGACACTGCCTTACAAAATTACGGCATAAGAAACTAAATAAAAGCTATGGAGGAAAAAGAACATTTGTGGGGGAACTCAAGTAGCTGTGCTACCTGTGAACTAGTGCCTTACGGATGAGTGATGTGAACAGCTGGTACAGGTTGGAGGAAGCAGAGCAACACAGGGAGAAACAGGCCCAGCGACCCACATTTTAGATCTGGTAACATGAAAAAAGACTAGATAAAATCCTGACTCCAAGAAGCCCTCCACTAACCAGAACTTACACAGTATTTTCGGAACCCATAAAGCAATATTTAACAATAAAGCAATAATAAACAATTTAATAAAGCAATATTTAACAATTTATTTAACAATTTATGTGGTCAAGACTCATCCCATCTGAGGAGTCTGTGAGAGGCAGGAGGGCACAGTGCATACATGAACACTCACATACTTGCACACGTATGCAAACCAACTCTCCCAAACAATGTTTCTGTGGGCTCCTAGGAGCATCAGGAAAACTACAGTTAACAGTGCCACAGACAGACTCCTTAGGAGTAAGAGGCATGCCAGGCAACTTCTGGAGCCAAAGACTTTTTCTCCAATGAAAAGCTTCTTCTCATGCTGAAACTACAAGCTATGCTTCTACCAGAACTGGCACTTTTTCTTTCAACCAGTCAGATGCAATAATGGAGTTGGGAGTGGGGATATTTACCCCTTCCTTTTGCAGCAGGTATAAGCCATCATGGTTTTTATCTAGTTTCTAGGTCAGCAAGAAGGAAGGCCAGAGGTAAAAAGCCAGGCAGGCCAGAAAGAAGCCAGAAGCAAAGCAAAGCATCAAGGAAGTAAGAACACTGCAAAACCCACACAAGAGTTATCCTCAGGAAGACGGCAACTAGATACACACAACTTGAGCAATAATAGGTTCATATTTGAGTGTGCATATACCATCTGTTTACCATACAAACTCAACACTTAAGAAAAGGCCAGTCCACAAAAAATATTTATTGTTAATAGAGTAAAACTAAAAATCTGCACTATTTAATCAGGTCCTCCACAATCCTAAACACTATCTAAAGAAACATATTTCCAGGTTCAGTTCAGGACATAAAGCGTATCCTACACCTAGGATCTTCAGGGGCTCTGTCACAGTGCCCAGGGCCCCTCCTGGTTTCAGGTGAGCCTCCTTTGTCATGACTGTTCTAAGGACTATTTTTTTGCAAAGGCATCTGTTGGACCAATCTATTTATGGTTTTGCCTGTTCTCACATCGCAAGGGGCCCACGGCCCATTAAGAAATATTCCAGACAGACGAATAACTACTGTTTGGTAGCAGTTATAAGCTCCAGGAAAAATCATTAGGTACTATTTCCAACATTCATGAAGACTTCCTTAAACTTTCCCTACATTGTTCTGGGGAAATGCCACCTCTAATATAAATATATCTACCTTCTTATTTCACACTTACCATTATAGTATAAAAATGGCACTCTCCAAGGTTGCCTGAAACTCCTAAACCTAAGGGATACTAATTTTATTCCTACCACCACTGGGGAATAAAGTTCTGATTTATATGCTGACATTTTAGAATGGGCTTTTAATGAAATGTGTATAAAGAAAGCCCTGATTTATATATTATTTGAGAATGTGCTCCCTAATGAAATACACGTACTTTGAGGTAGAATTCTGGAGGGAGAGAGAGAAACCAGAATACTCCACTCCACAAGGACGAACAACAAAAAGCTTCATAGAGTGGACTATGTATCAAATCAGGTCCTCCACTGGGGGAGAATGGATGTATGTATATGTATGGTGCAGTCCCTTTGTTGTCCACCTAAAACTATCACAACATTGTTAATCGGCTATGCTGCTGCTGCTGCTGCTAAGTCACTTCAGTCGTGTCCGACTCTGTGTGACCCCATAGACGGAAGCCCACCAGGCTCCCCCGTCCCTGGGATTCTCCAGGCAAGAACACTGGAGTGGGTTGCCATTTCCTTCTCCAATGTGTGAAAGTGGAAAGTGAAAAGTGAAAGTGAAGTCGCTCAGCCGTGTCCAACCCTGAGCGACCCCACGGACTGCAGCCTACCAGGCTCCTCCATCCATGGGATTTTCTAGGCAATAGTACTGGAGTGGCTTGCCATTGCCTTCTCCGAATCGGCTATAGTCCAATATAAAATAAATTAGAAAAAAAAAATCAGTTTCTCTACAAATGTACCACCGTCACTGAGGAAAGCAGAAAATATAAGTTCCTTTAAGTAACTAGGAAGATTTCTATATTGCTTTCACAGAACAAAGACCTATGGCCCCTCTAACTCAAAGCAGAGACACAGACCTCTGGTGCCTCAGCTAATTTCACTGCCAGCCACCTTAAGTCACAAGGTCAGCATTCCAGACCACAGGCTCTAACCAGTTACCCAGACTAAGGCACACCCATACAACAGTATAACCATGCAGTGTTTTGTGGTTTTGTTTTCCCTTTACTTGAAGTAGAACAATATGTACTGACAGGAAAGCTACTGGCAGTATCAGTCACCACAGGCATGTTGCGAGCAGTTTTTTAAGGTATCTCTAAGTTTTTAAAAGCAGAGCAGATGCACAAGATGATTTTATGTGCTTAACTGTATAGATGAATACATGAATAACTGTAAAGATGCAAAAACAGTGTGAAAACAGATGACACATATTTTTACTTTATATGTTCTGAACCAAAATTTTTTTTGCATTAATAACGTGTTGCTGCTTTAATCTTATGACAATTTTTTAATTCTCAATTCCCCAAAAAATATCTTCACATCCTAAAAAACTTATGTCCTAAACTGTACTTGATCCAGTGGTCTTATATTTTTCTAAAATCTTCAGACAGAAGGTTTGTTGAGGAGTTCACACATAATGTGATCACCATGTTCTCTTCTACTCTTAGCAAATATTTGCCAAGATAGTCTACCATCCTGCAAGCACCTTGAAGAAACACAAGGACCGTATCACATTCATCTTTAATCCCTGGCTGCCTTTCAAGAGTCTGCTTCCCAGGACAGAAGCTTCAGAGTCAGGGTTCCCAGGGCAACAGACTCCATGGGGACTAGAAGACAATAACAGACTTCATATCCCCTAAGATCTGAATGATAACACTTCATTCATGTAGATTTATCAAACTGAGTTTATCGTTTCGAAGTTCAATAAACTCACTTAATAATATGCAACTTTACTAACCCAAAAATTAACATTTAGAATTACCAAAACTTACCCTTTGTCGAAGAAAGACGTGTGCCCTGATCGAGAGAACTTCGTGCCATTGCTATTCATCACCCCACAGTTAACATTCCCTGAAATATAGGATTTTCGTGATGCTTGGTCCTTCGCAAAATTCCTGCAAGCTGCTAATTTGGATTCTAAAGCCTAAAAAGGAAGAAGGAATGATTAGGTTGTCAAAATAGTAGCTGCACATAAAAATTTGCAATTCAAACCATTTCTATTTCAAGACTCAAACTTTATTTTCTCAGTTGGTAATGGTGGCTATTTAAGCCATTATCAATCACCTTTCTAGTAGGAAGAGGGGATATTCACGTTGGCTCCCTTCCTAATGAACTCAGAATATTTATCCCTCTTGGTATTATTGAAGGATACAGATATAATCCTCACCTTACAACTAAGAGAAACGTCTGTGTCTCTGTTACAGTAGATAGACATGGATCCCAGGTCCCTTGGCCCTAATCCACTGTTTCCCTCTTACCTCTTAGTTGGCTGGTTGGGTGTGTACATATGTTTTAGAAGCAAACATTACAAAAAAAGCAAAAACATCAATTGAGAACTTTTTAAAGTGGCCAATTCTTTCTTTAGAGTTTCTAGTGTATCAGAATGGATAAGTGCATTTACAACACCTCATGTGAAGCTAAATTCTATTCTGCTTCTGAGAGCACACTGTAAAACATCTATACCCTCTGCCTATAATTAAATAATCATTTGAAAATGACACCAGCCCTTTAAATTTACCTCTAAATTGAGTGTCTGCTTAGCACCTGTCACCACAATACCTGGCCAGTGCCAGCCTCTACAAACCAACAGATGATGACATGAAGAGAAGTTTCTCATCAATTTCCATCACACACAAGTATCACCAACTCCCCCTTCCCACAAACACTTTGCCAAATCAAACCCCTCTCCTCGCAAAAAAAGAGACACAGAGAAGGAAGGGGATTATAATCCATGAGGAAAAAAAAGGGCAAAGAACACTCCAATCCTATTATCCTTGACACTAAAGGATTTGGAATGCACTGGTAAATTAAATCCACACGTAACATATTTCACTCTGAGAACCCTCCTCCCATAATTTCAATAAAAGCTATTAAGAAACAGCAACAAAAAACAGACTGAAACTTCTCCTTTCCTAAAATAACAGCACCAGGACTCAGTAAAATAACAATAAAAGAAGGAAAAGAGGTTGGATAAGCTCTAAATAAGCATTTTTTCAGCATCTTATTAAACAGACACATACACAGTAAAAATTGAGAGCCATTAATTTCCTATATTCAGAACATTCATTCAGATATTAGATGAGGATCTATCATATAATAGGTACAAGTTGTATCTGAGGCATCAGTGAGACAACCTAATACAAGTACTGGGCCTGGCACTCAAAAACAATGGCCTAGAAATCATATTTAAGACAATATCCACACCAAGTAGGAGATGAAATCATGGCTGTGAAGGAGATAATCAGAAATTTAAGGTCAGAACTACTCTGAGTAAAGTCAATACTGAACGGGCAGGCAGATGAAGACCCAACAAGATGACAAAGAGGAATCGGCAGGAAGACGCGAGGCAGACATGAAACATCATCAGAAGAGCAGAGAAAAGAAGGCATTTCAAAAAAGTCAGTGTTGAACGTTTCAAGTAAAATGAGAACAGAGCAGCATCCACTGGATTTGACAGCGCTGAGATCATCAATGAGCAATTTGAGTGGAGTGAGCAGGAAACAAGAGCCCAGACGAGGTTAGCTGGGGAGCAAGTATGCCATCACAAATACTAACAATACATGGAGATGAGCTTTCAAAAGCTTGGCTGGGAAGGAAAGAGACAAACCGAAAGTTAGAGACACAGGGTAGAAGGAAAGAATAACTGCTTTTATTTTTGCTTTTAAGGTTAAAAAATTGTGTAATGTGTAATATATAAATGTTAGATAAACATACTTTATATCTAACATTTATATATTACACATTCAGTTCAGTTCACTTCAGTCACTCAGTCATGTCCAACTCTTTGTGACACCATGAACCACAGCACACCAGGCCTCCCTGTCTATCACCAACTCCCGGAGTTTACTCAAACTCATGTCCATTGAGTCAGTGATGCCATCCAACAATCTCATCCTCTTGTCGTCCCCTTCTCCCACCTTCAATCTTTCCCAGCATCAGGGTCTTTTCCAATGAGTCGGTTCTTCGCATCTGGTGGCCAAAGTATTGGAGCTTCAGACTTGGCATCAGTCCTTCCAATGAATATTCAGGATTGATTTCCTTTAGGATGGACTCTTTTCTGTCCAAGGGACTCTTGAGAGTCTTCTCCAACACCACAGTTCAAAAGCATCAATTCTTCTGCGTTCAGCTTTCTTTACAGTCCAACTCTCTCATCCATACATGACCACTGGAAAAACCATAGCCTTGACTAGACGGACCTTTGTTGACAAAGTAATGTCTCTGCTTTTTACTATGCTGTCTAGGTTGGTCATAACTTTCCTTCCAAGGAGTAAGCGTCTTTTAATTTCATGGCTGCAATTACCATCTGCAGTGATTTTGGAGTCCAAGAAAATAAAAATCTGTCACTGTTTCCACTGTTTCCCCATCTATTTGCCATGAAGTGATGGGACCAGATGCCATGATCTTAGTTTTTTAAATGTTGAGTTTCCAGCCAGCTTTTTCACTCTCCTCTTTCACTTTCATCAAGAGGTTCTTTAGTTCTTCTTCACTTTCTGCATATCTGAGGTTATTGATATTTCTCCCAGCAATTTTGATTCCAGCTTGTGCTTCATCCAGCACATATTACACATTACACAGAGGAAACAGAGATCAAATTGCCAACATCCGCTGGATCACAGAAAAAGCAATAGAGTTCCAAAAAAACATCTACTTCTGCTTTACTGACTACACCAAAGCCTCCTGTGAAGAATTCTTAAAGAGATGGGAGTACCAGATCACCTTACCTACCTCCTAAGAAATCTATATGCAGGTCAAGAAGTAACGGTTAGAACCGGACATGGAACAACAGACTGGTTCCAAATTGGGAAAGAACTACGTCAAGGCAATACATTGTCATCCTGCTTATTTAACTTATATGCAGTGTGTATCATGTGAAATGCCGGGCAGGATGAAGCACAAGCTGGAATCAACATTGTCAGGAGAAATATCAATAACCTCTGATACCCAGATGACAACAACCTTATGGCAGAAAGCGAAGAGGAACTAAAGAGCCTCTTGATGAAAGTGAAAAAGGAGAGTGAAAAAGCTGGCTTAAAACTCAACATTTAAAAAACTAAGATCATGGCATCTGGGCCCAACACTTCATGGCAAACAGATGGGGAAACAGTGGAAACAATGACAGCTGAAGCTTCAATACTTTGGTCACCTGATGGAAAGAACTGACTCACTGGAAAAGACCCTGACGCTGGGAAAGATTGAAGGCAGGAGAAGACGACGACAGAGGATGAGATGGTTGGATGGCATCACTGACTCAATGGACATGAGTTTGAGCAAGCTCCAGGAGTTGGTGATGGACAGGGAAGCCTGGCTTGCTGCAGTCCATGGGGTCGCAAAGAGTCGGACACCACTGAGCAACTGAACTGAAATATATATATTACATAATATGGTATATATAAACCATATATGGTGCATATAAATATTAAAATATATAGTAAAAGGTTGAAGACACAGGAGAAATAAAGATGACAAGGCAATGAGATGCAAAGCACAGAGGGACAAAATTAGCTGTGAGCAGGAATGTGATACTTTCACCACTGAGACAAAAAGGAAGAACAGAGGTAATAAGAGGAGTACTAAAAGAAGGAAAGTGAAGAAAACAAAGCGTAAATAGACAGCCTTGATTTCTCAGTGAAAGAGGATATCAGAGGGGGATGGGGCTTTCAGGTGAAAGAGTGGCAAAATAGGGCAAAGAAGTAGGAGATGAAATATTCATAAAAGTACACAGGGGCTGGTGGAGAATGACTGAAATTCTAATAGCACCTTAAAAGACAAACTGTCTGCTGAATGGGTAAACAATGCAAGGACTCCGAGTTCAACTTTAATGCACCATTTATGAATAAATTACTTAAGGTACTGAAGCACAACAGGGAACAAAAGTAAGATGACAAAAGAGGTCCAGGAATAAATAGGCAGAACTAACCTATGAGTATAATGAAGAGAAATTCGAGCATGACAGTGTGCTGCCACCCTAGAAGCACATCAGAGCACTCAGCAAACAGACTGAATAAGAAGCTGGAAGATACAACATACAGCAAAGAAAGTGCATGTTTCTTCTCTCCACAGTAGGGGGAAAAAAAAGTAATCAGAAATACTAAGAACAACGAACAAAAATATCCACTGATACACATGCTATATATGCATACAAAGGCTGAGTGTACTTTTTAAAAATGAAAATGGCTTAATCTGTTGAAATGACAGGATTTCAAGAGTTTTTTTCTTTTTATTGTGATTCGGTAAAAATTGTTTTGCAGTGAAAATAATAAAAAGATGGCCAATTTTAAAAAATGTTAAAAAGGCAATACATGTCAGCTATGACACACAGGAAAAAAAATCTATTAATACTATGCTTCTGAGTAAAATAACAGGTAAAGACCAAAACACCTGAAACATTTGTTTCAGTAAAATAGCCCTAGAGCCTAGCTCCTCCTCTATGATTCTGCAGGAAATAACACCCAGGTGGGCACAATATTATAGGTGCTGCTGACTAATTTTCAGCACTACTAATGGAGGGTTCAAGAAGGGACAGAAATTATTTAAATAAAGTTACAAAAATAACCAAGAAAAATTTAAAAGTTAGGAGGAGTAAAGTTAAATTTATCTTTTTTCTTAAAGTTGATAAGACACTGAAAAGCGAGCATATTATTTCAAGTTATAGGTTATAACAAATAGGTGAAACTATTACAACACAATTTTTACAACAAATAGGTTTAAAAAAAGATTATGGTAGTAGTTCATTGGAAGGACTGATGCTAAAGCTGAAAACTCCAATACTTTGGCCACCTTATGCGACGAGTTGACTCACTGGAAAAGAGTATGATGCTGGGAGGGATTGGGGGTGGGAGATGGGGACGACAGAGAATGAGATGGCTGGATGGCATCACTGACTCGATGGACATGAGTTTGAGTGAACTCCGGGAGTTGGTGATGGACAGGGAGGCCTGGTGTGCTGTGATTCATGGGGTCGCAACGAGTCGGACACGACTGAGCGACTGAACTGATGGTAGTAGTGAAGGAAGATTATTCTATGTGCTGTATGAATGATGTGCGCACATGACTTGTTACAGCAACTTTAAAATGCAAAGTTATTGATGGTCCGAAAATAATTTTATGAGCCAGAAAAAGTAAACATAGGATCTCATATCTTGGCCTCCCATTTCTTCTTTATATAAAGTAGAATGTAATTTCTGCTTTCTTCAGAGTCACACACAAATAAGTGAAAGGGCAGTGGAGAATGGGAAGTTTTGGGGTAGATTACTGATCACAGAAATAAGTCACTGAGGGAACCAGGAAACTGACTAATGCTGGAAATTCTAAGTTTATAGTGGTTTAAAAATCTATCAGGTTACATAAATGTTTCCAATGATCTTGATGCAAGAAAGAAGTCCAGTTGCTCGACTAATCCAACCTGCAGGTCTCCCCTATGACCAAAGAGACCAGGAGTCCACAGTGACAGAGAAAGTGACCCATGGATCATAGATAAGTAGGAACGAAGTAAAAGCAAGAGATGACTTAAAAAAAAAAAAAAAATCACAACAAAGTACTACTCTCAATAAGGTCAAAGAATAGACATTATACAATGTAAAAAACTAAGTAGAAAACCAAGTTTAATATTCCAAAAGCTGAAATGTTCTTGAATGCAAGGTTAGAGCCAAGGAGATGGCACTGGAGTGAAGATGGCCAGGCAGCAGTAAGGTGGTGACCAAGAGCAGAAAAGTCATGCCATGAACCAAAGCAAGAGTCCTGTGAAGAGAAAGCCGGGCGATGACCAGGAGGACAGCAGGCAAAGCACAGAACGGGATTAGAGGGAGGGATAAGACACACAGCAGGCCTTCAGAGAATGTGGGAGGAATCAATGCTTTAGAGACAGCCAGAGGGAGCAGGACGAAGGCCCAGCAGGGACTTGGGAGTTCAGTACAGCAACCTTCTGTAGAGGTACTGGAAAGGCTGAGCCCAGTGGTGCTTATCTGAACCAATCTCAGGTGGTCAATGGATGCTCTTGCTTCTAAGCTTAATTACAGCCTTTACCTCACCCTCACTTCAAGGTAAGAAACAATTCAGTACCTTGGCAGCTGAAACACCTAGTGATAAATAATAGAATGCTTACCCCTACTTTCCGTAAGAGATCCCCCACGATGTTCAGTGCTGATATCCTAGCTGAAGGAGTCAGTGGACTGGTACCAAAACCATTTGGTATAGCTAGAGAAAGGTAAAAGGCGAGTGATTACTCTGGCAACTTCCTTTACATTTGGGTTTTGTTTCAGTTTACAAAGCAGTATACACTCAATGAAAATTCAAAATAATATTCTAAATTGTGGATATAGTATAAAGTGGAGATACCACAAATACATTTAACCATTTTCCAAAGGATGTTTAGGTTATATCCAATTTTTCACTATTATAAACAATGCTAAATGGACATATAACCTTAAAATATCTAAACAAGTATTTCTGGAGAAAAGGTTCCTAAAAATAGAACTGCTGAGTCAGAGGATATGCCCAAATTTTCACCTTAATATCCTACAAAAATGCTCTCTAGGTTGTGTCAATATTAGCAGTCCGTATGGCAGTGCTCTCAATAATATTAGACATCTTTTTTTTTTTGCGCCCAACTTGATAATCACTTTAACTTTTGTCTCCTTAATCAAGAGTCATTTAAATCTTTTTTTGGAAGTCATCTGTTTGTCTTCTGCACTTTTTCTGGCTGGGTTGTCTTTTCTTTAATCAGCCTGCAAGAGCACTTGTACCCTTGCTAGGTAGAGATATACAAATATTCATCCTTTCTCTTACATATATTTCCCAACGTGACATTTATTTATTTTGGGCCACACTATGCAGTACATGAAACTTCCCCAACCAGAGATTAAACCTGTGCTTCTGCAGTGGAAGCACAGAGTCTCAGTCACTGGACTGCCACGGAAGTCCCAAAGGTCACAACTTTGTCTAACCACCCTCCTCCCTGCATCCTAATACATGGCACATAACAGGTGCCCAATGTGATACAAAGCGCTATACTTTCCTTGGCAGGGATTTCTGGATCTTGTTCTTCCTATTCTACTCGAATTTTATATTTTCAGTATTATTAAATCTGTACTTTTATGGAAAGTTGTTTTAAATGGTTTTCAGAAACAGGCATTTTATCAATAAAATGCAATTATAGCCAGACCACTTCATAGAGATCAGCTCTTCAATCTTGCCACTGATTTCTCTAACCTTCGGCTTCTCACTGTGTGCCAACTTCCTTGCAATGAAACAGCAGCTTTTAGGCCAGCAAAAGTTCATGCCATCAGTTCCAATCTAAAGATGTGTCTCTCTGGACAAATATTCTTGCCTTAGGCTTGACATATCTTCCTTCTGTGCCAGAGCAAGCTCTGTGTCCTACTGACACCCCCTTGAGGCTCCAGATAATTCCAATTAGTGCTTAGCTGAAGAATTTTCAGAACTTATCTGCATAATTCTAATTAGTAACATTAAAAAAAAAATCTTAAATGCTAATTCTCATATGCCACTAATTCTAAGGTCCTCAAATATACAAGCAGTCATTCTGAAAAATGACAGCTTCTGATGCCTGCTGTAATCTATATACGGCCTACTCTGTACTCTCAGCAGCAAACTCAGCACATACTGCTGCAATCTGCAACAAAACTATACAGAATTTTTACATATCTTACCTCACCTCATCCTCATAAAAAGACAAAAAAAGGGTGAATTATCTATTCAAGGACTTCTGAGCACTTGAAGTATGGCCAACACAATTAGAAACTGTTTAAAATTTTAATTCATTTAAATTTTTTAAAAATTTTTATTTAATAAATGGTACAAAGCACAATGCCAAAAACATTAACAGTTAAAATTTCACCAAATGAAAAAATACTATAGAATACACAGTTGTAAAAAGCTACATTAAGTTATTTTACAACTGCCTCAAGCTGCAAAAACAAAAAAAAAACCCAATGCCATACCTAAGTTATCCCTCTCTCAAAATAATGCCATTTATGTTATAAATTAATAAAAATTTAAATAGTCACATTTGAGTGGCTACTGTATTGGGTAGCACAAATATGGAGATATGGAGAGCTAACTGTACTAACTGAAATTCCTTCATATCACTCTGAAAGATAAAACCCTGTATTTTAAAAAAGGGTAAGAAGAAAGTACAGGGGAGTGGAAGTAGCTGAAATATGATCTGCAAGCTGCAAAAACTAAATAAATCTCAATTAAGAGTTTTAGGGTTCCATTCTTACTATCTAGTGGCTACTTAATCGTTTTTCTGCTTATCTGGATTTTAAAAACACCTTGACTGATGGCAAAAGGAATATTTTTTATGCACTATTCACCTATGAATATGACAGCTACTGAGGCATGTCATAGAATGGACATGCCCATCCAAGCCAACTTAGATGAGCCTGAATGGTAACTCAATGAGTCTCTGTACTTTCCATGTATAAAGGCTTCTAGTCTCCCATATGTTCAGTGGCAGAGGCCAGAAATAAAACTGCATTTAAATATGATCCCAAAACTTGTAACAAAGTGGCATGAACACAAAAAAGTACACACAACAGAAAAGAATTCAGTGTTAATAATAGTTAACGTTTAGCACTAAGATTGCAGATAAATTTTATTTTTTCTCTTGTTTATATTTTTATATTTTTCTACATGAACATGTGTTACTGCTATAATCAAAACAAATTTCCTTAAGATCTTCAACTTTTTAAAATTTCAATTTATTAAGCTGTTCTTGTCTCAAATGTAGCTCTCACTTCACTGTTTCCTATGTATGAGTGAGTGGTTTAGGAGAACAATTCCTTCTGTTTTACGTTGAGCTAGACTAAACCAACCTTTAAAAGACTGCTTAAACCTTAGCAACCCCTGCTTCATCAGCAAAGCCTCTTAGTTGATAATCAGCCATACGTTCAGAAAGAAAAGACATTACAAACCTTTCGGTGAAGGAAAACTGTTCTCCGTTCCTTTGCCAACAGGGGTAGCTGGCAAAGAAAGTGATGCTTGGACAGCAGAATCCATCTTTTCGCAGTCCAGCGTTGGAGAACTAGGAGCTGACTTTCTAGTTACTTCCTGTTGTCTTTCCCGAACAGCTAGTTCTTGCCTTAAATCTGTAAAATGTCGCAAAGATAACAATATTCACTGCTGCTGCTGCTGCTGCTGCTAAGTCACTTCAGTTGTGTCCGACTCTGTGTGACCCCATAGACGGAAGCCCACCAGGCTCCCCCATCCCTGGGATTCTCCAGGCAAGAACACTGGAGTGGGTTGCCATTTCCTTCTCCAATGTGTGAAAGTGAAAAGGGAAAGTGAAGTCGCTCAGTCGTGTCCGACCCATAGCGACCCCATGGACTGCAGCCTACCAGGCTCCTCCATCCATGGGACTTTTTAGGCAAGAGTACTGGAGTGGCTTGCCATTGCCTTCTCCGAACAATATTCACTAGAGGGAACAAATACATCAAGGAAAGTTACATCTGAGATGCCATAAAGACATTCTTCCTAAATTACTTCTCAAAAGTGATTTTCATATTTAATAATTTTTACTTCCAAGGGAATAAAAATGACAACCCTACTGTCTAAATGGTCATTTAGAATTTAAAAATGCTATAAATGTAACAATTATTCTGCCTTTATGCAAAAATAAGGCAGAGTCCGAGGCAGAACTCACAGTGAACAGATACGACACAAATATAAATATTCTTTACCAACTTATTTGGATTTATTTTGAAATGATGATGTAGTTTGGGGATTATTACAAGATCAATGAATAGCAACTTTGTCATTTTTAATGGGTTGACATTCTTTTACTCATTTTCCTATGAAATACTTTGTTTTAGAAAGGAAATAGTCAAAACAGTCGCAAACTGCTTTCTGGTTTTCAAATACTGAATTTTTAACCCAAAATTAATGTTCTCTTTTCCTGTAATGCAACTGACCAATAGCAAGAATACTTGCGTATGATTCCACATATATAAGGCATCTAAAATGTAGCAGTTCTCCCTTATCTGAGGAGGGTGAGCTCCAAGACCCCCAGCGGATGATTCACTGAACGAGACAGCAAAAAACATCACCCTATTACTCAGAATGGTGCACAATTTAAAAGCTATGAATCGCTTATTTCTGGAATTTTCCACTTAATATTTGCAGACTGCAGCTGACCATGGGTTACTGAAACCGTGGAAGGCAAAACCACAGATAAAGGTGGACTACTGTAGTCACACATAACAACAGAAAGTAGAACTGCAGTTGTCAGGGCTCGGGAAGGAAGAAATGGGGATTTGCTGTCTAACAGGCAAAGAGTTTCAATATCACAAGATGAAAAAGTTCTAGAGGTCTACAAAACAATGTGAATATAGTTAACAGTACTGACTTGTACCCTTAAAAATCATTAAGATGATAAATTTTATGTTACTTTTAACCACAATTGTGAATTTTAGAATAGGATAAAGTTAATATTTTATACATTATATAAATTATGAGACGTTCTTCAAATGAATAAAGCTCCCCCCCAAAAAGGAAGTCATTAAAAAAGTTTTTGTTGGCTGCACAGTTTGCAGGATCTTAGTTCCCTGACCTGGGATCAAACATAGACCCTTAGCAGTAAGACCTGAGTCCTAACCACTGGACTGCCAGGGAATTCCTGAAAAAACAATTTTTAAAAGACCCAACAAACAGACAAAAAGTTTTCACAAGTACCAACCAAACAACTACAAATTAAAAGCAAGGTGACATTAGACAAGAAGTTTGAGATGGGCATGTACACACTGCTGTATTTAAAAAGGATAATCAATAATAACCTACTGTAGAGTACATGGAACTTTGCTCAGTGTTATATGGCAGCCTGGATGGGAGGTGGGTTTGGAGGAGAATGGATGTATGTATTGTATGGCTGAGTCCCTTTGCTGTTCATCTGAAACTATCACATTGTTATCTCAGTACAAAATAAAAAGTTTAAAACAATAAATGAAATTTTAAAAACTTAAAAAAAAAAACCAAACAATGCGATATTGGGAATTCCCTGGTAGTCTAGTTGTTAGGACTCCTCATTTTCACCATCAAGGGCTGGGGTTCAATCCCTAGTTGGGGAACTAAGACCACACAACCAAAAATTTTTTTTAATTTAAAAATAAAAACAGTATAATATCAATTTTCAAACAGATTTTTAAATAATTTTAAATTTTATCTTTTATTATTCACAATACTAGTAAACAGTGTGAGTAGGACTGAGAGGACTCTCAATCACTACCAAAGTAAAGGTTCCAATTTACCTAAAAAGTAATTTAGGAGCATCTGTTACAACCATTAAAGACACTTATATTCTTTGCTATTTCTAAGAATCTAGCCTAAGAAAATCAAAGATACCCCCAAATATTATGTACAAGGACCCTATTTACAGCACTATGTATAGCAAAAATGTAACTTCCAATAACAAAGGACCTATTAAGGAGTAAAACAAAAACAAAAACATGGTTCAATTATACAAAGGGAAAAAACAAACAGGTCTGCTTATGTATAGTTATAGGAAAACTGGAAAGACACCAACTCTTGGTGAATTCTCTCAAGATAAAGAGATTAACGGTGACTTTTAGTTCCTTCTTTACAATGCTCTGCCCTCTGACATGCATAAAAGAAAAAGAGGAGGGAAGGAAAATTTTAAAAGAAAGTATATATTCACTATAGGTATTATACACATGTATACTGCAATATACACCAAAGAATTGATGCTTTTGAACTGTGGTGTTAAAGAAGACTCTTGAGAGTCCCTTGGACAGCAAGGAGATCCAACCAGTCCATCCTAAATGAAATCAGTCCTGAATATTCATTGGAAGGTTAGCTCCAATACTTTGGCCACCTGATGCAAAGAACTGACTCACTGGAAAAGACCCTAATGCTGGGAAAGATTGAAGGCGGAAGGAGAAGGGGACGACAGAGGATGAGATGGTTGGATGGCATCATCGACTCAATGGACATGAGTTTGAGTAAGCTACGGGAGTTGGTGATGGACAGGGAAGCCTGGAGTGCTGCAATCCATGGCGCCGCGAGGAGGTGAACATGACTGAGCTGAGCTGAACTGATACTGCAATATGCACACATATATAATGCTATTACGTGCCTAACACAAAATTATTTAGGTACAAGAAAAAGGAAAAAATCCAAATAAACCAAGCAGTATCTGCACAGTGGTGATGATTAAGACTGGGAAACAGACTAGGTCTGAATCCCAACTGACAAGCTAAAAGACCTTGGACAAAACCCAAACTTCCTGTGCTTCAGTTTTCTAACCTATAAAATGGGTATAATAATACCTACCTTCTAGAGTTGATGATACAGCTATTAAGTTAACAGACTAAAAGTATGTGGCATAGTGTCTGACCAAAGCATATAAATGAACAGCTTTAAAAAGTAGATCCTGAAGCAAGCTTAGCACTCTGGCTTAGGGACAGTAAGTAATAAATATTTTTTAAGTTATAAATTTTACCTCTTGCTTCATCCTTTAACCTCTGTACAGAGACCAACAAAGATTCCTTTTCATCAAGTTCACTTTCTAAAAATGCATTTCGTTCAATGGCTTGATTTAGCCTTTGTTCAAAGTCTTCCAGTGAAACTATTGTTGCCCTAAAAAAAAAAAAATTAGAGTCCAAGAATTAAACAAATAATGTGCAACTAGCTACTACAAAAGGAAACAGTCAGTTTATCTCGTGCTATTTCCTGACCTAGAAAGCCTGGCCCGGCTGAAAGAAAATGATCTCACCCCTTCTGACCTCTGGTGCATTTACTGTCTCTATTATCATTTGGTCATTCAATATATTCTTTTCTTTTATATTCCTATATAAATTCCTTCAAGTTTCTTAAAGGCAGGCTACTTATTAGACAAGTTATATCTCCCCACTGGATTTTAAACATGTTTCAATGAAGTTTACACATTTTCAGGAAAACTTCAGTGGTTTGAGTATATAAGAATATGTAAAAAAAAATATGCTAAGAATTTGTTTAAAACACAGTCCCAGGTCCCCATCCACATACTTCCTTCCTATCAACCCTTTTCTTCTTCCTGCATTTCTCATTTATTCAGCAAACACTGAAAGGTACCTACTATGTGTCCTCTATCCACTATGTGCTATCTGCTATGGAATTAAAATTTCCTAACATCAAGTCAGAATTCTCAATCCCACGTCCAATTTTCCCAAGTCCTGTCAACTGTCTCTCAGCTCCAATCTTTTGCCCCAAGCTTAATTCTTCACCCATTCCTGGTGGCTCAGACAGTAAAGAATTTGCCCGTAATGCAGGAGACCCAGATTCGATCCCCGGGTTGGGAAGATCCCCGGAGAAGAAAACGGCTACCCACTCAAGTATTCTTGCCTGAAGAATTGCATGGACAGAGGAGCCTGGTGGGCTACAGTCCATGGGGTCGCAGTCAGACACAACTGAGCTACTAACAAACCAAATCATCATCTCGGTTATTCCAAAATGGTCTTCACATCTTCTCCTCCCTACTTCTAATTTCTCAGTAATATCTTTCAAATCGCAATCTGGTAACACTCCTTTGTTTAAAAAACTCTGAGAGTGCCCCCTTGCTTACAGAATGACTTTCAAACATAGCCAAGCACAAGGGTTTCTGCAACCTGGCCCCAAACACTTTCCAGTCTTACCTTGTTCAGCCAAACTGTCTTTATGCACTTCAGCTGAAGTAAAATATTAACAACTTTTCCTGTCTCTCTGCCTTCAAATCTCTCTCTTCATCTACTCTTTGCAGACCCAGCTTGCCCAGTTACCAAGGGTAGTAGTTGAGCGGCTCCCTTCTCTATTCCCTGGAGCAGCTTGTACATTCTTTGTATTAATACCAGTGCTATCACATGGACTGTCCATATCTATCATGCCCAAGGGCAGTGGCGAGCTTATCTTTGTATCCTCAACTCTAGCATCATGCCAAGCATTTCAGAGTTACTCAAATATTAAGGAAAGAAATCTCAGACAATGACTGTAAAGTAATACAAACCACATTTGGGATGGTTAAGAAACAATGATAGATATACGAAATCTTGGCAAAGTAATGGCAAGTTCCTGTAGGCTGTACAGCAAAATCGTAATAAAAGCATTATTTCAAGAAAATTCATTGGTAAGTATTAAAACAGAAGAGAAAAGGAGTGAAAACTTAAGGACAGATTAGTTAGGAAATAACTGCAGGATTCAGTATACAACATGAAGACCTTCAAAAAGTGTCATAGTATTGAGAACACAGAGGGAAGACGGAGGAATGAATGAGACCTTTTAAAGAAAAACCAACAGGATCCACAATGGTACATGAAAAAAAGGAAAAAGGGAAAGAAAAACCTGGAAGGGCATTATCTAGGGAGATAAGGATTTTGGGCAAATTTCAATGTGAGGACTTACAAATGACTTGAAATACCAAAAGGAATTGTTCCAGGACTAAGATTTAGGTAACTGGTTGAATCTAAAATAACTTTTTAATCACAGATTGCCAACTTTGGTTATTCTAACAATATGCACATCATTCACTTACCTTTTTGCTCGCTCCAGGTCATCATTGGCCTGTTCCAGCTCTCTTACATACTTATGTAACTGCTCCTTAATGGCCCGAGTCTGACTTAAATCATCTTCTAATACTGAGACCTGCTTGTAGCTCTGTGCATATTGATGTTCTAGCTT
Source organism: Moschus berezovskii (assembly GCF_049115385.1). Taxonomy (NCBI): domain Eukaryota; kingdom Metazoa; phylum Chordata; class Mammalia; order Artiodactyla; family Moschidae; genus Moschus; species Moschus berezovskii. The sequence goes on along the minus strand of NC_142479.1, from coordinate 40,117,988 downwards.
CTCCTGAAGGTGTGGGTATATAGGAAGGAAAGAACGCGTCATTAGCATATAGTTTTCTTTAATAAAGGATGTAACTCAAATAAAAGGCAGGTTGCGGAGGATCCAAAAAATTCACCCACAATCTGATAGTACTCTTTTCTCCTTTTTACAATGTTAAAATGACACATTCATTTCCAGTGCTTTAATTCATATAAATTAATCACTTCTCTTAAAGAAATCTAATAATGATCTCTCTGAAAAGAGGTAAAATAGTAAAATCGTTGCCTTAAAAACCTCTGGGTTCTCAGGCTGAATGAAGCCCTGGGTAAACACAAGCAGCTGAGTGACAGAGTTCAAACTTCTTACACCTTGCCTGCCCAATCTCACCTTCTTTAAACCTACCCCTGCTCAGACACAGCAACACCCCAAACATTTAGCTTAAGCATGTGATGAACAACAGCAAGAGAGGTTAACCTTTCGACTCCTGAAAATTCCTTGTTAGAAGGGAATTTTTAAAAATTAAACTCCAAAACTAAAATGACCATAAACCATAATGAAATGAATATATGTGTCATACAAAGATAATTTTAAAGTACTACAGAATGAGGCCCTCTATATAACAAATAATCAGGCAGCCTTTGTTTCCAGGCAGCTTTTGAAAATTATAGAACTACAACATAAAATTATAGAGCAAGGAATATTATAGCTAAAAAAATTGACAGCTACAGAGTTTTGAAGTGAATTTCTGAACTCTAAAACACCTTTGCCTTGGTTCCATGAATACAAACAGCTTATGTCAAAAATTCACTTTAGGCCTTTTTACATTTTTATGTTGCCTGCTGCTCTTAAGCTCTACCTGTAAGAATGTACGTCTCACTTTAACAAAACCCAGCCAAAGAGACACCAGCTTCTACTGCCACAATTACCTTCAATGCTTCTACTTCATACTTCAGTCTTTGGTTATCAGCTTGCAAGTCTCTATTTCTTTGTTCAGCCTGTACTAATTGTGCCTCCAACTCTGCCTCTAATTCTCTGCTTCCTTCCTGGAATTCAACTAGCTCATCCCGAGCTTCCTGGAAGCTAATCAGAAACAAAGTAGGAAAGATCAGTTATAGTAGAAACCGTAAGGATCATCCTGAAGATGATTATATATCAATTCAAAAATTTCCACCTGAGTATTATGCTACCATAAAATATACTAAACAATAAAGGCAATCTATTTTGCATCTCTTACTCTATATATTCAGGGTTCAATGAAACAAGTTATAAGCTGCAAAAGGATTCACGTTCTATACACTCACCCCTTTCTTAACATATTGACAAAGAAACACATATGACTATCCACAAATCAGTTTTAACATTTAGATGTGTTTTTCCCAATATAATTGGTTTCCTCTGTAATTCTATTTAATTTTATGCATTAAAAATGTTATTCTGAGAAGGGTTCCGTAGATTTTCCCAGCCTGAGAAGGTATCTATGGAACAAAAAAAAGGACTATGAAGTCTTGCCATAGACACACCTTCCATATAACTAGCATGATACAATAACTGGCTTCAGCAACAACGAAATAGCAATAAAAGGTTTAATAAGTCTTAGTAAACTGCTAACCAAAGTAGGAAGATGTATATATACTTTAAAAAGATTTCATTTTAAAAAGAAATTTAAGTTTTACTACTTAAAAGGTTACCTAAAAGTTCTCTCAAGTAACTGAAATAATTGAGATTTTCTAAAATACTCCATATACCCCCGAAGTTCTTGTTCCTCCCTCAAAGTTTTGTTGGCTCCAGACATCGACAAGGCCTGCCCAAAGAGTCTGCCCTGTGGAGTCCCAGAGAGCTTATTAGAATCTCCAAAAGACCAAACTGATGCACACCCAGCAAGCCAAAGATAGTCAAGAGCAATAACAAGCTTTCTAAAAGGAGGTAAGCTACCAGAAGAAATCATAAATGACACTGTTTTCTTACTATTTTAATAATTCAAGTAATGTAAGGTTTTATGGCACTTTATCTTAAACACAAGCAATGTTATTTTGTTATGACTATTCCTAGAATCCCAATCCTATACTGAAAACTCTAAATTGAGCTTTGTTAAACAAAAGAAAAAAGAGCAGAAAGTTAGAGATTATGTACTCCAAAGCCCTCTTCTATTTCTAGGATGCTTTCTGGCATTACCTTTGTTTATACTTCAAGGAAAGTTCCTTCCAATAAGCAGTTTCCTCCTTTAAACTTGAAAAATCTGGTATATCTTCACCATCCATGATCAAGAAAGCCTGAGAAATGTTAAAGAGGAAAGTAAATTGAGAACACAGGAATCTTAGTAAAAGGATAAAACCTGGGACAACACTCATTCTGCAGAATTCTGGAGGGAGTCAAACATGAAAGACTCTGAGGGGTTAACACTCTACTATAATAAACTCAGTCACATAAATCACTTGGCTGCCCCACTTGCAGGGACCACCAACATCATGGACAGGCTCAGGACAGGGGATGAACAAAGTCACGGAAGCCAGATGAAGCACTTTTGGTGACAGCACTAGGTTTTGGGGTTGGTCCCACAGATCCGCCTGCAGCTGGTTTACCGCTAAGTGATCTTCTGGGAATCAGGTGACAGAAAACAAGTTTATTATCAGAGCTGCTATTACCTGCATGTCCTTCCTCTGTTGTATTGATACAACTGCTTCAAAACACCTGCTTGAAACATTTTATGCCAGGTGGCTGTGCCAGGAGATCAAGCACACTCGCAATAATTTAAATCATTACATTTCTAAAAGTTAAGTCCCAAGCTTCCTCCATTAAAGTCCACTAATCCTCGAATTTCAATGTTGTTTCATCTCGGTTCTTCTTCCAAAGCATTCAGAGTGGGTGAAAAAGTATCTGTTTAGTTATTAACCTTGCATTTGGACTGATTACCTAAAATAAAATTCCTGATTGTCAGGCCCAATAGAATACCAAAGACGCTGGGCTTGTCCAAAATTCACGCCGAAGTGATTCAGTCTTACTTCCTCTACTTTATATTCCAGCAATACTGTTCAAAACTGTCCTAATGCACCATTCTGCTTCAGTCTGGTTATTTTCCCTACCTGGAATGGCTCTCCTTCCTTGTGCATTTGGAAAGCTCCTATTTATCCTTTAAAACCCAGCTGTCATCTTTTCCAGAAAGCATTTCCTGTCCTCACCAATACAGCACCAAAATCTCCCACCATCTTGGCTACCTCTATGCATAAGATTGCATGAATACACTTAACACGTAGTAATACATTTGCTTACATCTTTGTGTCCCCTGTTAGGCTATGTATTATTCTTACTGATTTCAACCCCAGCACACTGCCTGTACTATAGCTGATACTCAATAATATTTATTAAATTAAACCAAAACTGATTCAACCTAATCCAAACTGGGTAGTGAGAATTCAAGGCCAGCTTTAAAAGTAAATTAACACAACTTGGGAGTTGTAGAGAATGTAGAATTCATCCAGCACAACCCACTACTCATGAATGTTTAGAAAAGACACAGACAAGAGCACATATACAACTTCAACTTGAGGAGGTATACAAAAGAGAAGAATGGCTTTTAGTTGAATAAAATTAAAATGTTAACTATATACATTCAGTGTAATGCCTCTGAAGCCTACTGCAATTTTTTTAAACTGGTTTTAGTTAAGTCTTTCCTGACCACATTGTCCATTACTACTTTTGGCATGTTGGTCAATCTTCCAATTAACTTAAATAAAAGACCCTAATGCTGGGAAACATTGAGGGCAGGAGAAAGGGGCAACAGACAATGAGATGGTTGGACGGCATCACCAATTCAATGGACAGGAGTTCGAGCAAACTCTGGGAGACGGTGAAGGACAGGGAATCCTGATGTGCTGCAGTCCATGGGGTCGCAAAGTGATTCTGAGAAGGCAGGACCTGTGTTTTACTTATAAATCCCTTCTGCATCACCAGAAACATGAAACACAGCAGAAATTAGATATCTGAATCTGACTTACAATCTTTTTTAATTATTCCATCTTTGCTCCCAAAGTACTGCTTTCCTTTATTAATATTGAAATTTCTATTTCAGAAATGTGAGGGTAGTTTATTTCTACCTCACAACACACTACCATGTATTACCAGGATTACAATCCTCAGCTAGACAAAATTATCAGTCTGAGGCATGCCAAGCCACATTCACAGCCACTTATAAAGCTCAATATAAGCTCCACATCACAGAATAGGGAGCTGATGGAACTTACTGGGGAGAGCCTTAGAGATACCCTGCATACTAGCTACCTAAAATAATCATTGTCTAGCCCTTCTTTTTTTTTAAATCTTCGTTTGGGTCTAAATTGCAGCCTGCAGGATCTTCAATTTTAGTTGCAGCATGTGAGATCCGGTTCCCAACGCAGGGATTGAAATTTCTGGGCCCCCTACATTGGGAATGCAGAGTATTAGCCACTGGACCAACAGGGAAGTCCCCCAGCCCTAAATTCTTAAATATATATGGACAACCAAGTACCACCAAACAAATAAGAAAAGCCAGTAGCATAAGTAAGAAAATCCAAGGACCTACAGAACCTAGAGGAAACAAATAATTCAGGAAAGGAGAGAACTACTTTTTTCTCATAAAACACCTCAGGAGGGTTAGAGGAGTGTTTGTGAAGTCGCCAGTCGTGTCCGACTCTTTGCGACCCCATGGACTATAGCCTAACGGGCTCCTCCGTCCATGGGATTTCCCAGGCAAGAATACTGGAGTGGGTTGCCATATCCTTCTCCAGGGGAACTTCCCGACCCAGGGATCAATCCCGGGTCTCCTGCATTGTAGGCAGACGCTTTACCGTCTGAGCCACAAGTGTTTAGATAGCTACAAAAGAGAGAAAACCAAGAACTGGACGGCACAGGGTGCAAGAAAGGGTGGCTCCAACCCAGGACTGCAAAGAAGAAACCACCCAAGATGAAGCCTAGTCCATTGCGCCCAGAGTCACTCAGCCCAGATGTCTCCTTAGCTTTATGTTCACTTGATAGCCATCTCAGTCCCTTAAATATTTTTGCTGTCATGCTTTGGACTTTCTCTGGGTTACATATATGTCTTTCTGAAGGTGAGGAACTGCTGCTACTTCGGCATATCAACATTTTCCGTTCCGTCGCTCAGTCGTGTCCGACTCTTTGCGACCCCGTGGACTGTAGCCTACCAGGCTTCTCCGTCCATGCGATTCTCCAGGCAAGAATACTGGAGTGGGTTACCATTTCCTTCTCCAGGGGATCTTCCCGACCCAGGGACTGAACCCGGGTCTCCCGCATTGGAGGCAGACGCTTTAACCTCTGAGCCACCAGGGAAGCCCATCAATATTTTATTCACAGGTAAAGTTTCCCTGAGCAATCTCACTGTTTACACCTGTGGGTATACTATAAGGTATCCATTTGTCCCTGGTTTTCTGGTTCACAAATAGGGCCATATTAATACAACTACCAATTTTTCTATCAGTGTCCCCTGGCAACTCAGGTTTTAAATAGCCCTTCCTGTAAAATTGCTTGAGCATCTGGTTCTATTTCTCATGTCCTCCTTGTCTAACTACTTAGTTCAAAGTCAAATGATTCTAGCAAAATTATTTTAATGTGTTTTTATTTCACACAGGCTTCTGGTGTTTTTTTTTTTTTTTTTGCTGAATCTTATGTGAACTGAATGTTGACTATATTTTTTCTAATTAACAGGCTACTTTTAGAACTTGCTTATTGGTCCCTCAATCTATGCCAGAAGCCTTTTACTAAAGGACAAGCTTTTCTAGAACAAGCCAATTAAAAACACTTAAAAGGGTAACAGGCGGTAGGAGCAGTTCAGTCTGGGTTCTTAACTGGACTTGCAGTTAGGAGACCAGACTCTGGAGCCAAACTGCCCGGATTTCAATCACAGTCCTCTACTCACGATCTTGAACAAGTTACTTAACCACTCAGTGACCCATTCCCTTACCTGTAAAATGGGGATAATAATTAAAATAGGGTTGTAAAGAAGATTAAGAGAGTTAATATTTGCAAGTACTCAATACAGAGTCTGGTACACAGTAAACACAGCATAAATTTCATTATTCTTAAAAACTGGTCATTCAATTGCAGGCCTGTGAAGTATAACCACAATCCTTCAGAATTTAAAAGAAATGATTCCTTAAAATTAATCACCTCCAGAAGTTCTGTGCATATTTCAGTTATACCACCATTACTGAAAACATCTCTAAAATCTCTTTTGGAACAGCCATGAAGAGCCAGATTAAAAAATAAACAGAAAACCCTTTCTCTGTTTTCTCTGAGAAAAACCTTTCTCATTTCTGCTGCTTCCTAATTGGTATTATCCAGCTTCATCACTCTAATTTTATTCATCAGACTTATCCTTTCCAAAAATTGGGTTTTTCACAAATAAAAATTTGCCACCACTGCAGACATTCAATGGAGAAGGAAATGGCAACCCACTCCAGTGTTCTTGCCTGGAGAATCCCAGGGACGGGGGAGCCTGGAGGGCTGCCGTCTATGGGGTCACACAGAGTCGGACACGACTGAAGTGACTTAGCAGCAGCAGCAGACATTCAAAAGACCTTCTCGGGGGGTATAAAGACAATCTGTTCATTTTGCTTCAAGTTAGAGCAGGAGATGTGTTCACTGTGTTATTTAAAACTATGTAACTGGAGATATTAGGCCACAGAAAATTAGCCAATACAGAAAACTACACTGATATAAAAAAAAATGCTTTAATGACACATCTGTAATCTCCTGAAGCTGAAATGAAGGTAGATAACTACATACTCTTTCCCCACTACCCAAATCTTCCCTCAATATCCTGTCTCACAGGGATGGAGTGTGAATCCCAAAATGATGACAACTTTTACATAGGGCATTAAGACACTGTGTGTGACCTTCAGATACCTAGCAACTGTGCATAAAACTGCCTGTCTTAAATGTTATATTTACAAAGAAACTGTTCTTTGCACAATGCTAAGAAAATCCATTTTATATGATATTGCCTCCTTGTTAATAGTTATAGAATCAACTAGTGAGACTGGAAGAGTTATTCTGGAACTTACCGGAGATAATCAATACTTTTTAACCAAAATTCTTCTACTCCCAAATGTGACAATTACAGAATTTTAAACTCTAAAGTCAAACATAAATAGAGTCCTCCTTTTGGTCCTGACTATCAAACTTCTTTTTCTACCTCATGAAGTGCTCAGAAACTTATGTCAGAAGTAATTTTAAGCTTCAGTGACCAAATTTATCCCAGTATGACTTAAGATGCAAATAAAAATAAGCTTTGAAGATGTCATGAAAGCAAGCTCTTAAGATTTTACTGAGGTTTCTACTTATTTTAAGTGTTTCTCATCCAATCTCAATTTAAAAAGCCAAAACAAAACTAAAAAACAAATGCTTCCTAAGATTTCTATCTGGGCCAGGTCAACTTGCAACTAGGACTAGCCAAAGGTTTTTGTTGTTGTTGCTTTCTTTCTGATCTTTTAAACTTTAACAAAGATTCAGAAGAGGTATATTAGCTCCCCTTGATTCTCTTCAACACATGACCTAATGCTGCATTTTACTTCACCAACTTCATGATTTAGCAAAGCCAGTGCCCTATTTCATAAACCGATTAAAGGCAACACAACTTATCCGACAAAATAATTAGCCAGCAACCATGAATAAGTTCCAGTGTAGAACTTCCCTCGTAACTTGAGTAGCAGTTCTTATCCTAGGTGGGTCTGCTCAAAAATATTTGAATAAATCTACCAGCTTCTGATATATTTTTAGGAAGCCAGATTTTCTACTTTGCTTTCTACCTGAGAAAGGTAGAAAAATCCCACTAAAAGAAACCAGAACTCCAAGCCAGGAATCGCAAATCCTGAACCACGTGAAGCCCCTCACGGGTTGGAAGAGTTCACAGTAGAAATCACTTAAGTCCCTACTCCACCGTTCTCAATTCCCCCATCCGTCAAATGGCGATATGAGAACCAGGCACAACCACTAATTAGGTGACGAGGTTAAAAAAGGAAAAAGCAAGTGTTCTGTGAAGGCGCTTCAGAAACATAATGAAATTATCAGCACTGAAAGAATCCTCAATTCCTCAGCAAAACTTAAGATTACTTTGTTGCTTACCAACGCGGGAGGAAAAGAAAAAAAAAAAAAAAAGAGGCGAGCACAAGCAGTCCGAACCCGTTTGGTGACACTTTTCTGAACTCCAGAGAAGTGTCCGCAGTTAAAGGCGGACAGTCACGGGAATGCCACCGGAGCCCAAGGTGGGCAGCTTCCGCCCTCGCCCCCAGCGGGAGAGAGGCGAGGAGAGTTCAAAATCCAACCCGGCTCCGAACCACCTTCCCAGCTGAAGGGATGGGGGAGGGGGGCGGGCCGGGCTCGCCGCTGCCACCTTCAACGGAGCCGCTCCTTGCGCCACCAGCGCCCGGGCCCACGGTGCCACGTCCCGGCCTCCGTCCCCGCCACCCCTCACCCCTCCCCCGGACGCGGGCACATCCTCCCGAGACCGCCCGGCTCGCTTCCTTCCAGGCGCCCCCGGTGGGCCACACCTCGGACCAGGGCGTGGAAGGGGCAGTTACAGCGGTTGGAACAGTTACCCCTGGGCTGGCCGCCCCGGAACCCAGGCCCGGCCCGGCCTCGGACACAGCCTGCGGGCTGGTAGGCCCCCCGGGGACAGGCCTAAGGCGTCGCCGGCTCGATCCGCCGCTCTCCGGAGCGGCCCCGCGTCGCAGACTCACCTCCAATGTGTCAAAAGCGCATGTTCGCCGCCGCTTGACCGACGTCTCCGCTCTGCTGGCCAAGCCAGGCCCGCCCAGCCGTTCGGCTCCGCTCCCCTCCGCAGCCCTGAGCTCCACTCCGCGTACCTCCCCGCCCGGCTCCTCCCCGACACGTCAGGGACTGCCAGAGTGTCCGAGGCCATTCTGTGACGCACGGGGGCGGGGTTCTGAGCATGCGCGCGAGCGTGAGGGCGGCCTGGGCGGGGCTGTCGGGAGAATGGCGTCACAGGGGGCCCGGCCAGGCCTGACGCGCTGACGTCAAGCAGGCGGTGGCCGTCTGCGCAGGTGAGTTTGCGACCTTCGCGGTATCCCGGAAAGGCTCTGAGTTCGGGAAAGTGGCATCACCGTGGGTGACAACCTGCCTCCCCGTCTTCAGCCACCAACCGAGTCCTGCAAGTGACTGTTTCACTGTTCCCATATATAATAGGATTTCACCTCCGAGTCACCTCCACCACCCAGTAGAATTCCAGGCGTATCCTAGGCCCCATCACTCTGACAAAGACCTGTGTTGTTTTTACAGCAAACCCGCTAGCTGAAATTTTATACTACTTGTCTTCCTCCAGTAAAACGTAAGTTCCATGAGAATCGGAACCTCATTCCTTTCGTCTCCCAGAAGATATCTTGGTGCCAGGCACAAAGTGGGCGTTCAAATATTTGTTGATTGGACTCGTTGAGGGCACCAAGGAAATACACATATTTCCACTTATATAAGCGTATATTTATGTAAGTGTGTGTGTGTGTTCATTCCCTTAGGACCTCCAACTAATGGAGTCCATTTCATTTATACATATTCCCCCCAGGAGACTTGAAGAAGGAAGAGAGGGGAAAGGAACCAGCTCAGAATGAGAATGATGGGTATCTGCTTAGGGAGGGGAAACTTGAATAGAGCTGTTTTTAAAGACAATTTTTGGAGCTTTTTGCTGTGTAATGTACAACATAATTCTCCATGATGTCAGCGCTCTGGGGATTGGGTATATGAGGTTTTTGGACACAGTGATGTGTAAGACAGATTTCAAGGTGAGAACAAGGTGAGCCTGAGAGGTTCAGTTATATTTTTGAGGGCATGGACATAAACAGGAACAGTGCCAGAGAGATGCTAAGAGGTATCCAAGTCAGTGAAAATCAAAGAAATAATTAATGGGGTTGTGGGGAAGCTGACACCTTGAACTAGATTCTGAAAAGCTCATGATAATAAGACTAGTTTGCTTTTGTTCTACCATTTGTATGTACTGGCAGTTGTGCTAAATGCTTGGCTTGCATAATTAATTCTTAACAATGACCCCATGATATAGGTACCGTTATTATTCCCAGTTTACCAAGAGGAAATCGAGACTCAGCAAGATGAAATTGCCCAAGGTCACTCAGCTAGATAAAAAGAGGACTCAAGGTTCAAACCCACCTAGTCTGGATTATCTAACTCTAGAAACTAGACTGTTAACCACTACTGTACTGCTACTAAAGAAGGAGGGTTATTGGGACTTCTTGGCTGTTCAGTGGGTAAGACCCTGCTCTTCCACTGGAGGGGCATGGGTTTAGTCCCTGCTTGGAGAACTAAGATCCCACATGCCATGTGGCACAGCCAAAAAAAAGAGGGCTATTAATAACTACCATTTATTGGGCTAGAGAACTGTGCTGGAAGCTTTACATACATCTCCTCACAAGCAGCTTGTGAGACTGAAATTATTACATCCATTTTATATGTTGGAAAACTGAGGCCGAGGGGAGCTGAGGTTTAAACCCAAACAGGTCTCAGTCCACGCCCAATGACCTGGGACATCATAGAAGCCTATGATCTCATCCTCCAAGGCACAGCCCCCGCCAGGAAAGCAGAGCCCCAGAGGTGAGTAAGCAGGGAGGCCTTCCTGCAGATCTGGTGCCAAGACAGACCAGTCCCACCCCAAGAGGAAAAAATAAAGGCTGAAACTCTGGTCCCTGGCTGAAGTCCTGGGAAACACACTGAGTCACCTAATGGCAGGCCAGGCCCTGCAGAAAGTGTTGGCATCATCTTCCAAGGCCACTGCCCCTCCCACCCAGCCTGGACCCAGATGGTAAATTTCCCCTTCCAAGATAAAGAATAATAACCAGTCCATGTTTGATTCAAAAATGCCAACTTCAGGGCTTCCCTGGTGATCCAGTGGTTAAGAATCCACCTGCCAATGCAGAAGGCACAGGTCTGATCCCTGCACTGCATGCTGCAGGGCAGCTTCTGAAGCCCTCTTGCCTTAGAGGCCGTGCCCCACAAGAGAAGCCAAGGCAATAAGAAGACCATGCACTGCAACTAGAGAGTAGCCCCTGCTAGCTTCAGCTAGAGAAAGCCCATGTGTAGCAATAAAAACCCAGCACAGCCAAAAAATATTTTTTTTTTAATGCCTACTTCTATGCACCCCTATGTTCTTAACAGCACTGTTCACAATAGTCAAGACACGGAAACAACCTAAATGTCTATCAATAGATGAATGGATAAAGGAGGTGTGGTATATATATATCTAGATATGTAGAGATAGATATCTAGATACGGAGAGAGATCTAGATATATAGAGAGATCTAGCTATAGATCTATGCAGGCACACATACAATGGAATATTACTCAGCCATAACAAAGAATGAAATAATGCCATTTGCAGCAACATGGATGGACCTAGAGATTATCATACTAAACGAAGTAAGAAAGAGACATATCATATCATTTATATTTGGAATCTGAAATATGACAAATGAATTTATCTGCAAAACAGAAACAAACTCAGAGATGTACAGAATAGACTTGTGGTTGTCAAGGGGGAGGAAAGGTGGAGGCAGGAGTTTGGGATTAGCAGATGCAAACTGCATAAACTATACCCAATATCCTGTGATAAGCCATAATGGTTTCATAAAGACTATAAAACAGAATATATATATATATATAAATAACTGAAGGAGAAGGGGACGACAGAGAATGAGATGGCTGGATGGCATCACCGACTCGATGGACATGAGTTTGAGTGAACTCCGGGAGTTGGTGATGGACAGGGAGGCTTGGCGTGCTGTGTGATTCATGGGGTCGCAGAGTCGGACACGACTGAGCGACTGAACTGAACTGAAATAAACTATTTTTTTAGGGACCTCCCTGGTTGTCCAATGGATAAGACTCTCTGTTCCCAATGCAGGGGACCTGGGTTTGATCCCTGGTCAGAGAACTAGATCCCACATGTCACAGTTGAGTTAGAATGCCGCAAAAGACCTGATGCAGCCAAATAAATAAATATTTTTTAATAACTTTTAAATTCCCGCTTCTGGTGGGTCCCTAACCCTTGACCCAGCCAGCCAACAACAGCTCAGCCTAGGGTATCCCTGTGCCAAAGGGAAAAGAAAATTCCATTTGTTGCTTTTATTGCATCTTCAGTAACATCTTGAGCAAACAGAGCTCACCAATTATCCAAAGCAACTCAGACTCCTAATCAGTGCTTCCATCAGAATTTGGCTGTTAAGTCAACAGGCAGGACATGGGTATGCTGAGAATTTGCTATGAGGAGTTTAGGTTCCAAACCTCCTTGCCGTTCCTTCCCTTGCGTGGTGTGTCTGAAAAGGCAGACTGCTTCTGCCCTAGCCGGGGTGGGGTGGGGGGAGGTAGAGTCCCCCCTCTGAGGGCCTTGAAAAGGGCTCTTGCAGGTGTGAAAAATGAGGACAAATTTAGGTTGAGGCTGCAAAAGGCCTTCCTGCCAGGGTGCTGCCCGCATTACTGGTAGCTGGAAGGAAAGCTACCCTTGTCCTCATCCAGGGGGACGAACTGATGTTGCCAGAGTCTCTTTCCCCTGATGGTGGAACCTGAGATCCTGCTGTGCCCCGTGAATTTCTTGGGGCTGCCCCATTTCTTCCCCAGAAGCCTACCTGAATAGCAGACTCCTCCCGTTCCAGAACTGTCTGTAGCCTCCTGGGCTTCCTGGCTTCAGAGCCTACACTCCCCTGAGCTCCGGTCTTCACTGTCAGCCCCGTCCCCAACTCCAGCCCCTTCATGGTCCCTACCCACACCCCAGAGTGACAGCCGCCTCCATGGAACAGCTTGGCACAACACTGTTAATTGCTAATTGGGTTAACACCTGGCAACGCCAAGGGCTGTTAACATCACACCTACATAAACAGTGTGACTGTCCCCAGACAAAAGCAGTATCTGCTCATACACCTTTGCACAGACAAGGTGGCACCAGTTTTGCCTACTCCCAAACCATTCTAATGGAATGACAGGGCAAGGAGGAAAAATGGAGTGTTTCTTACAGCAACCTAAGCTGATTGTCATCAGGCAATTCAGCCAAATTCCCATGACCAGTAAACCAATGAGTCAAAGTTACCAGGAATAAAAAATCATTAATTCAACCATTAAATGAATATAATTGAGTGCCTGGCACTGTTCTAGACCCCAGAGATACAGCAGGCAACAAAACAAGCTTAGGGAAGAGAAAGAATGGAAACCAAAAATTAAAAAACATTAGCATGTCAGGCAGTGATAAGTACTGAGAAAGAAAAAAGGAGTCAGAGCTTTTCAATATTTTATATTTAGGATGGCATTTAAGACAGCACCTGGTATGTGGTAGGCTCTTAGCATTTGTTGAAGAATAAAAAACTTGCAGTGAGTAAGTAATTTTCATTGCTCTCTTCTGCTTTCCCCGTTTTTTTTTATTTCATCAGAGCACTTTTATCATTTAGAACTCTCAATTTTAAAAACTCCTCTAATAAAAAATGAGCAATTAGGAATTCCCTAGTGGTCCAGTGGTTAAGATTCCACTCTTCCTCTGCCGTGGGCACAAGTTTGATCCCTGGTTGGAGAACTGAGATCCCACAAGCCATGTGGTGCAGCCAAAAAAAAAAAAAAAAGTCCTTCCACTCTGACTCCCTAGTTAGCCCAATCTGATGTTATTCTCTCCTGTAAACATGTATGTGTTGATTCCACAGGTGTAAAGCTTTCACCCTACAATTTTTTCTTTTAAGGAAACTTTTTTTTTCTTTTTGCCTGCGCTGGGTCTTCATTGCTGCACGTGGGCTTTTCTCTAGCTGCAGTGAGCAGGGGCTGCTCTTCATTGTGGTGCGCGGGCTTCTCATTGCTGTGGCTTCTCTTATTGCAGAGCACAGGCGCTAGAGCTCAAGGGCTCAGTAGTTGCGGCTCACAGGCTCTAAAGCACAGGCTCAGTAGTTGTGGCACACGGGCCTAGTTGCTCCCCAGCATGTGGAATCTTCCTGGATTAGGGATCGAACCTGTGTCCCCTGCATTGACAGGTAGATTCTTACCCACTGTGCCACCAGGGAACCACCCTACAATCTTTTCGATGTCGTATCTTCTGCATATCCTTTAAATGACAGCATAATGATATCTGGGGCTTTGGTAGAACCACCTGGGATGTCAACCATAACTAATCTGGAATGTAAGGATTGCTTCTCCAGGGATCACTTGCCTGGTGACCATTGTCTAATGATAGGGGAATGATACCTTGACCATTTATCATTACAACCTATTATGGTAAAATGACAGCCCATGGGATCTCAGAGGAAATTTCACATTAGTTTCATCTATTTCTGTATAATAACGACACAAGCCTTGATGTCCACTTTGGGGGTTTGTCTTGTTTTTTTTAAAGATCTTTTTTTTTTATATGGACCGTCTTTAAAGTCTTTGTTGAATGTGTTACAATATTGCTTCTGTTTTACTTTTTTTTGTTTGGCCTAAGGCCTCAAGGCATGTGGGATCTTCACTCCCCAGCCAGGGATCAAACCTGCATGCCCTGCATTGGAAGGGGCAGGCTTAACCACTGGACCTCCAGGGAAATCCTTCCTCTGAAAATTACAACAAGGGGCCTTGGGGACCTTTACATGAAAAAATATTTTCCCCTCAAAATTAGAAGAAAAGGCTTTACTCAGGAGAGTCTTGACCACAGAGGCCAGTTTTGATCCATAAATGCTTAAATGCAGAAAAAAAAACATCCCAGGTTTGCTGTTAATCACAGTAGAAGTGTCTCTTCTATGAAAAGCAAATGAGCATCCCTTTGGAGGGGTGCAGGCCAGGCAGAAGAGGAGACGTTAATTAAAGTGCTGGGGGCAGGATAAGCAGGGAGCAAGGAAACCCTTTCTTCAAGCATCTTGCTGTTTCAACAACTTTCCAAAGTCTTATGTTGACAGATGGCTATTAAAACCCTGATAAAAAGATACTAGAGAAAGCAGTGTGAAAGAGGCCCCAGATACACAGAGGAGGTGATCAAAGGGTGGCAAGATCCACCCTCCACCCCCAGCCAAAGGTGCAGGCCCCAACCCTTCTCAGGCTCCCCACCCTGGTGTGAGAAGCCAGCCCCGCCCCAACTGCGACTCCTCCCTCCCCACACCTCAGGAATTCAAGTGTTTGTTCTTCTCTGCCAAATCAGCCCCATCACAGGTGACTCTGCTTCCCTTCTCTGAGCCTCAGTTTCTTCATCTGTAAAATGTGATGGTTGGACCAGATGACAGTGTTGACAGTTCCCGTGAGTCAGAACCCACCCTGTCTTCCAGGTGCCAAGCACCCTCCTGGGGGCGCTCAGACCCTCCCTCTCCTTGGCCAGTTTGCCCAATGTGATGGCAGGGATCAGCCGGGTCCTAGATGGATGGGGGCCAGTGACCAAGGCCATTCTCGTTCCTGCCAACATCCCTTTGCTGCTCCCAGGGAATCGCTGAACCTGCAGAACTGCCTTCCAGTGCATCTAATGTCTGCTGTATTCGTTTCCTGAAGCTGCTGTAACAAATTACCACAAGCTTAGTGCTTAAAACAACCCACATTGATTCTCTTATGGTTCTGGAGGTCAGAGGTCCAAAGTGAGACTTTCAGGGCTAACGTCAAGGTGTTGGCAGGCCTGGCCCCTTCTGGAGGCTCCAGGGAGAATCAGTTTCCAGCTTCTAGAAGCCACAGCATTCCTTAGCTTATGGCCACATCACCCCAGCCGCTGTTTCTGTTATCACAGTGCCTTCTCTGACTCCTTCCACCTCCCTCTTATAAGAACCTTTCTGATTACATTGGGCCCATCCAGATAATCCAGCCCAGCAGAAGGAAGAGAAGGATGTTTATTCTCTGGGGAAACTAAACCAGAGAAGCTCCAGACGTGGGACACTGGGCATACTATGCTCAGTCGCTCAGTCATATCTGACTGTTTGCAACCCATAGACTGTAGCCTGCCAGGCTCCTCTGTCCATGGGATTCTCCAGGCAAGAATACTGGAATGGGTAGCCATTCCCTTCTCCAGGGGATCTTCCCAATCCAGGGATGACATCTGTGTCTCTTGCATCCCTGCACTGGGAGGCAGATTCTTTACCACTGAGCCACCTGGGAAGCCCCACTGGGCATGCTCGAGCCAGGCTAAATTAGTCCAAAATAAAAGGAAGCGAGAGAGAGGGAGGGGGATTCTTCAAAGGCTGAGTGTCAAATGATGAGACCCCAGCTTCCTTCCCTGATGGTCTCCCAGAATGCCAGCCTGTACCCTCTAGGCAGGAGATCAGAGACTTTTTATTTATTTATCTGGCTGTGTTGGGGCTTCATTGTGGCACCAGATATTTGTGGTGTCATGCTGGATCTATCCACTGCGGCTCACAGACTCTGTAGTCATGGTGCGGGTTTAGTTGCCCCATGGCATGCGGGATTTTAGCTCCCCGACCAGAGGTCGAACCCCCATCCCCTGCACTGCAAGGAGGATTCCTAACCCTGGATCACCAGTGAAGTCCCCGGAGAACCTTTCTTGACAGAATCATCTCATTTCTAAATCCTTAACTTAATCACTACCACAAAGTCCTTTTGCCATAAAAGGTAACATACTCACAGGTTCTGAGGATTAGGACCTAGACATCTTTGGGGGGCTTTTATGCTACCTACCACATCTCATGCTCCAACTTTACCACCTTCACAATATTTGCCATTTCTGCATATCATCTTTGAATTTTTCTTTGACTCAGACCACTTTCTAAAAAATGAACTTAGGGCTTCCCTGGTGGCTCAGCTGGTAAAGAATCCGCCTGCAATGTGGGAGACCTGGGTTTGATCCCTGGGTTGGGAAGATCCCTTGGAGAAGGGAACAGCTACCCACTCCAGTATTCTGGCCTGGAGAATTCCATGGACTGTATGGACTATATAATCTATGGGGTCACAAAGAGTCAGTGACTTTCACTTTCACCCCAATACAAAATAATGAACTTTATAAAAATAATACCTATGAAATCCTAGAGTTGATAGCTAGTCATATTTTCCCTATTTCATAAATTAATACACGACTATCAAGATGTCAAATGTTTATCTGTGCACCACATAATATCACTGTGTGTGCCACCAGTAGTACACAGACAGTCCTTTGGGGAACAAAAATCCAGCCCCCTGATTTTACAGAAGAGGGTAATTTGTCCAAGAAGTCACCAGCAGCAAAGAGCAAGGCTACACCCACGACTTCTTCCTCCTGTCTCCGTGGTCATTAATCACAGCTTGAAAGGATGTCAGCT
The DNA here is from genome assembly GCF_049115385.1 of Moschus berezovskii. Classification (NCBI taxonomy): domain Eukaryota; kingdom Metazoa; phylum Chordata; class Mammalia; order Artiodactyla; family Moschidae; genus Moschus; species Moschus berezovskii. Next base: position 40,100,772 of record NC_142479.1, on the reverse strand, counting down.
TTTTCTTAATAGCATCCTTCCCTTGGTGATTCACATCATTTAGGGCTCAGTTCCCCTTCTGCTACACTCACGGATATTTTCTATTTGGAAAGTGGGGTTTCCTATTGCCTCCCCTGTGGACCAACATTCATGCATCCTACTTATCAGTGCTGGGCAGAGGGTGTTTACTTGACCTACATCTGGACGGCATCCAGGTCTCAGGGAGCATACACTACAAAGGGAGGTGTGCCGATGGTGACTTTGTACTGTGCCCCTTGGCTTGTGTCCTGGCTGCTGACTGGACTTGGAAATGGCTTTTATGAAGACAGAGTTCCATCCACAGGGTGTGGGATGATATAATGGCCCTCCTCTTACATAATGATTGACATGCAATAAAAATAGCTTTCATTTATTAGATACTTCATCTGACAGGCCCTGTGATGACTGGGTTACACATATCCATTCACAGCAACCCTGCTGCTGCTGCTGCTAAGTCGCTTCAGTCATGTCCGACTCTGTGCAACCCCATAGACGGCAGCCCACCAGCCTCCTCCATCCATGGGATTTCCAGGCAAGAGTACTGGAGTGGGTTGCCATTGCCTTCTCCGCACAGCAACCCTATGAAGTAGCTATAAGTGTTCCCACTTTACGGCTGAGAAGACTACATCCCAGAGAGGCTGAGCAACTTGTCCAGGGTCACACAGCTAGTGTGACAGGTACTTCAAAAGACACAAGAGAACTTAGAAATCAACCTGAGATGAGGAATGCCAATGAGGAAACCAGAGAGGCTGAGCAACCTGCCCAAGGACACACAGCTAGTGGCAGACTCAGGGACAGAATTTGGCTCCCCAACTCTCAGGCTTGTTTGTTTTTCAGATTCTCTCTTGTAAGGTGTTATTTCTTGGATGATTTCTTTTCAGAGGCCTGCCTGATCAGTTTCTTTTTTCTCATCATTGCATACATCTCTCCTCCCTGGTGCTTTCCTCACTAATCATTTTCTCTCTAATTGAAAGCTGTAGAGGAATCTAATGAGAATCCTAGGGTGATCCTTCACCATCTGTCCCCCTGACCTACAGGAAAAAAAAAAAGTGCTAGAAAATCTCCATGAGTCTGTATTCATTAATTTGGAATGAGTCATAATTTAACCAGAAAAGGATTAAAGTTTACCTTCATCCTTTCCCCACAAAAAAGAGATTGCTAAGCAGATAGTCAGTGGAAAACAAGTGATTGTGATCAAAAGAGGAACTTGTTAATGCAAATTTTAACCCAGTAAGACCCTAAATGTCCAAAGGGAACTGAGTAAACTCAATGATTATACACAGTGGAAGACTGGCTAGCCATGACTGTGTCATAGAACATTGTATAACAGTATGAGAACAAATTATGATCAGTAAGTCGACAGCATAAATACAAAATAAAATGACTCTGCATTTTTATAAGTATATATCTATAGGGGGAAAAAAGATAGAAAGACGTATTTAGTAGCTATCTCTGTGTGTGCGTGCATGCATGTGTGCAGTCGCTTCAGTCATGTCCAACTCTTTGTGACCTCATGAACTGTAGCCTGCCAGGCTCCTCTGTCCATGGGATGCTCCAGCTTATACTGGAGTGGGTTGCCATGCTCTCCTTCGGTGGATCTTCCTGACCCAGAGATCAAACCTGTTTCTCTTACGTCTCCTGCATTGGCAGGCAGGCTCTTTACCACTGGTGCCACCTGGGAAGCCCCAGTAGCTATCTCTAGGTGGTTTATATTTTCTTTTTTGTGTTTATCTGTATCTTCCAAATTTTCTACAGTGAACACAGATTACTTTCATAATCCAAAGGAAATTCAAATTGCTGACACTGTCATTAAGAACTGTTGTTTTCTGAAGCCTATATTCTGAGATTGCACATACAGAAAAGTAAGGAATCAACCACAAACCTCTTTCCTGAGCTGGCCATATGCTAGCAATTTAACAATTATCCTGCTGCTGCTGCTGCTGCGTCACTTCAGTCGTGTCCGACTCTGCGTGACCGCATAGACAGAAGCCCACCAGGGTCCTCCGTCCCCGGGATTCTCCAGGCAAGAACACTGGAGTGGGTTGCCATTTCCTTCTCCAATGTGTGAAAGTGAAAAGTGAAAGTGAAGTCGCTCAGTCGTGTCCGACCGTTAGCGACCCCATGGACTGCAGCCTACCAGGCTCCTCCATCCATGGGATTTTCCAGGCAAGAGTACTGGAGTGGCTTGCCATTGCCTTCTCCGAAAAAGATGAGCAATGAACACAAATAAGTAGTTCACTGAAGAAATACAAATGGTCAGTAAACATGTGAGAAGACTCTCAGTCGTTTCATTAATAACTTTTAAAATGTAAATTAAAATGACAAGGGAGATACTGTTTATTAGCAGATTAGCAGAGCTTAAAACAAATGATAGGGGAATTCCCTGGTGGTCCAGTGGTTAGGACTACATGCTTCCACTGCAGGAAGCATGGGTTCAGTCCTTGATTGGGGAACTAAGATCCTGAAGTCACGAGGTGCCACCAAGTAAATAAATAAATGATAATATCCAGTGCTGATACAGTGTGAGGAAGCCAACACTCTCAGACAACGCTGGTCCGAGTGAAAAATGCTATAAAACATAGCAGTTACCATGATGGATTGAATCTAAATATCTCCTCTTCCTCTTGAAATGCCACAAAAAAAGGCAGGACGGAATTTTTTTTTTTTTTAATTTGCCTTTTAATTGAAGTGTGTCTTTTTTTTTTTTTTTTGCTGGTCCAACACAGAGATTTCATTTTCAACTAAAATGAGACAATTTTTGACACTGGTTAAATATGCAAAGCTTATCTACACATTTAAGAGAATTTAAATACTTCAGCAAAATGATCATTGTTTTCCCATGAATGAAAAGTGAAAGTGAAAGTCACTCAGTCGTGTCTGACTCTTTGCGACCCTATGGACTATACAGTCCATGGAATTCTCCAGGCCATGGAGTGGGTAGACTTTCCCTTCTCCAGGGGATCTTCCCGACCCAGGAATCGAACCCGGGTCTCCTTTATCATAAAGGAGATAAAGAATCCGGAGATTCTTTATCAGCTGAGCTATCAGGAAAGCCCCCTTCCCATGAATAGTGGGGTCCTATTTTTTCAAAGGAATCCAGAACTTGTAAACTTCATCTAAATATACAGACTGTAGTTCAAAAAGTCCTTTTCTATTAAAGTGGACTTTATTACTTATTTATATTTTTTATTTGACTTCATCAGGTCTTAGTTGCAACATTTGGGATCTTTCCATGAGCGGGCTCGGTAGTTGCCAAGCACAGGCTTAGTTGCATATCAGGACGGAAATTTTAAAAGGCAGAAACCCACCACAACGGAGTACAGGAGAGGAGACCGCAGAGGGCAAGATGTCAGCAGTATCTCGAAAGGAGAGCAGACTGGTGAGTGGCAGCTGGCAGATTGTATCAGAGAAGGCTGGAAACTGAATGCCAATTGGAAGCAAGCGGGGGTCTGCCTGTGAACCCGCAGAGAGACCCAGGAATTGGAGGTACCAGCTACGTCAGAAGGCAGAGTGGGGTAAGACCGAAAACAGGAAGGGCTGTTGAAAGCACCAGTGTGTTTACAAAAGCACTTGGACTGCACAGCCCAGGCAGTTGACCAGCCAAAGCACTTAGCTGTCCCCACCGGCCTGGCAGAAGGAGGAGCCTTCTCTGGCAAAATTAAACCAGAGAAGTTCCAGACCTGGGACCCTTGGCATAGCAGAGGGCAAGGTTGTCACTACACTACAAAAGGAAGTGGATAGAGGGAGGGAGGATTCTTCAAAGGCTGTGTATCAAATGATGAGAACGCAGCTTCCTTCCCCTACTGACCCTCCAAGAATGCTGGCGGCAGCCTGCCCTCCAGGCAGGAGATCAAAGAATTTTCCTCAACAGAACCACATAACCTGGCCTGTCCACTTGATCACTCAGAGAGGTCCAACAGTCAACAAGCCCCCAACTCCCGCCATACACACACAGACACACACACACACGGCCTCCAATCAGCTTCGAGTTCCCTGGTCATAAAAATAAACATTCAACTGGGAACCACCAAACACTCTCCAACGTGAAATAGCAAAATAACACAAAAGAAATTTAGGAGTAATGAATACAATACTGGAAGCAGAAATAAGCTGGAAAGAGAAAGAATTTTAATAAATATCTTTAGAGAAATAAGGATATTATATGAATGTTAATTTCACCAAATATGTGATTAACCACATCAGGAAGATTGGGGAGCAATAATGTGGATCAGGTAAGAGTGCTGTGTCCTTACCTTTCATAATACAAAGTCAATAGATGATAACTAAGCGAAAAAACTAGTCATGCTGCTGCTGCTGCTGCTGCTAAGTCACTTCAGTCGTGTCCGACTCTGTGTGACCCCATAGACGGAAGCCCACCAGGCTCCCCCTTCCCTGGGATTCTCCAGGCAAGAACACTGGAGTGGGTTGCCATTTCCTTCTCCAATGTGTGAAAGTGAAAAGTGAAAGGGAAGTCGCTCAGTCGTGTCCGACCGTTAGCGACCCCATGGACTGCAGCCTACCAGGCTCCTCCATCCATGGGATTTTCTAGGCAAGAGTACTGGAGTGGCTTGCCATTGCCTTCTCCGTTATTTGGAAATGGAAACAATTAAAATAATTGGAAATGTGTGTGGTAGGGAGAACTTGGAAGAGGAGAGATGAGGCAAGGAATTACTATTCTTCAATGTAATCTTTGTAATTGCCTTAATAAAAGTGGATATGAAATTTAAAACAAATGGTATGACATTTATTAGAGGAATCTGGACAAATGAATTAAAACTGTGAATATATGTATACCTTTTACCCAGCACTCAACTTGTTAAGGATTTATCCTAAGGAAATTATAGAAGTAATATGCAAAGATGTATGTTCAATGATGTTTACTGCAGCATTGTTTTATCATTATGCCAATAAACTGGAAACAACCTAAACACCTAGGAGACTCATTTAATAAATCATAGTATATCCAAGCACTGGAATACTACACAGCTGTTAGGAAGGACAAGGAAGATTTTATAAATTAACATGAGCGGATACTCAAGTGATACTAAGTGAAAAAAAGAGGGCGTCCCTGGTGGCTCCGTGGTAAAGAATCTGCCTGCCAGTGTAGGAGACGCAGGTTGAATCCCTGATCCAGAAAGATCTCACATGCTGCAAAGCAGCCAAATCTGCACACAACAAATATGAGCCTATGCTCTAGAGCCAGGTAACCACTAACTATTGAACCCACACACCACAACTACTGAAGCCCACGTGCCCTACAGCCCATGCTCTGCAACAAGAGAAGCCACTGCAATGAGAATCCCAAGCACCACAGAGAAGAGAAGCCCCCACGTCCCAAAACTACAGAGAAGCGTGCAGGCAGCAAAGACCCAGCACAGCCAATAAATAAGTTTAAAAATGGTTAGAGAACAGTAAATACAGCTTGACACAAGAAATATTGTTTCAGAAGTCTAGTTAATTTCCAGAATATATAAAGAACTACTACAACTACTACAACTCAATAACAAAAAATGCCAAACAACTCGATTTAAAAATGGGCCAAGAACTTGAACAGATATGTCTCCAAAGAAGTATACAGATGGCTAACAAGTGCATGAAAAGGAACTCTACATCACTAATCATCAGACTAATCACTAATCATCAGACTAAACACAAATCAAAACTACAATGAGATACCACACCCACTGGGAGGAAAAAAACAACCACCACCAGAAAATAAGTGTTGGTAGAGAAATTGGAACCCTTGTGCATTGCTGGTAGGAATCCAAAATGGTACAGCCACTATGGAAAACATTCTGAAAGTTCCTCAGAAAAGTAAACACAGAATTACCATATGATCCAGCGAATCCATTTGTGAGTATATACGAAAAAGAATTAAAAGCAAGGACTCAAGTAGATATCTGTACACTCGTATTCACAGCAGCATTATTTACAATAACCAAAAGGTGAAAGCAATCCTGTCCATCAGCAGATGATATAAACAAAATGCGGTGTCTATAGACAATGCAGTATTATTCAGCCTTAAAAAAGGAAGGGAATTCTGACACCTGCTACAGCATTCATGAACCTTGAAGACGTTCAGTTCAGTTCAGTCGCTCAGTCGTGTCCGCCTCTTTGCGACCCCATGAATCACAGCACGCCAGATACTGTATGGTTCCATTCAAGAGAGAGTAGAGTGGTAGTTGCCAGAGACTGGGGGTGGGGAAGACTAGGGAGATACTGTTTAATGGGTACAAAGTTTCACTTGAGAAGAAGAAAAAAAATCTGAAGATGGATCTTGGTGATGGGTGCATGTCAACGTGAATGTACTTAATGCCACTAAACTGTATGCTTAAAACAGTAATTTTTATTTTATGTATATTTTGTTGTTATTGTTCAGTCACTCAGTTGTATCCAACTCTTTGTGACCCCATAGACTGCAGCACACCAAACTTCCCTGTCCCTTACCATCTCCCAAGTTTGCCCAAGTTCATGTCCATTGAATCGGTATATTTTACCAAAAATTTTTTTTAAATTGCAATTTTTTAAGTAGAAATTTATATGCCAGTGTCACTAATAATCTCTGGGGCTGGAATTATGTAAAAAATTTCCCTTTCTCTTTGTTTGGATTTTCACCAATTACCACTATCAGGAAAAAAAGGTATCTAGTTCCATTTAGAAAATGAAAGTAACCTCACACCCTGAGAATGCCGTCTTATAGTTTACAAAACACTTTCACAATCATCGTCCTGCTTAAGCATCACCAACATCCCACAAAACAGAGACATTTTTGAACTGTGTAGACCAGAAAGGTTCAGAGGACAGTGAATTGCCCATCAGTAAGACAAGGAGCCAGGACTTAATCACAAGCCCCAACTTGGTCAGCTCAGCAAACTTTCAAGCATCACACCAGCTGTGTCGAAGTCAATCCCAGAGAAGCCTGTCAGAACCCAAGACTCTCTCTCTACAGCCTAGAAAAATGTAACCTGGGCAACTCAGGTAACACACAACCAAATCAAGGTGATGAGATTTTAGGGGGGTAGAGGTCAAATAATGTGGTTTCAGGAAGCCACCCCTGGTACCACCCCTCACAGGGACATAACCAACTTCACAAACTGACCCCAGCCTCTGACAGTCCCCCACAATGGACGGAAAGGGTCCACCAGGAGGCCCCCCACTCTGGTCCTGATCTGGCCCAGACCTTATCCAAGCTGACCCCCCAGTCCCCACCATCCCAACATACCTGGTCCTGTGTCCCAGGCCTCGCAGATCAAATCAACAGCAGCACAAAGTGGCTGGAGCTGAAGCAGCTGAAACAAAGTGGAAGTCAACAGGAAGTGTGAGAATCACCTTGGAACAAAAAAGGCGTGAAGACCGGAAGTGGGTTTGGGCCAGGAAGGCTGTGGCCGGCCTTCTAGAAGTGAGGCAACCTTGCAGCCCCACTGCTCAGCTGCTATTGAGCAAGACTTCAGGGTTGAGGAAGGAGAAAAAGAAACTCAAGCCCTAACTCTTTAGCCAGAACTTCAAACTTCCCCTCTGTCTGTCTCCAGCGTTGTATTAGAGGGGAAAGTGAGAAGGAGAGCTTTCCCACATTAAGGGTAGGAGATGCAGGATCCCTGTTGATTCAGTGGTAAGAATCCACCTGCCAACCTAGGTTTGATCCCTGGTCCGCGAACCAAGATCCCATATGCGCTGGAGCAACTAAGCCCATGCTCCACAACTACTGAGCTGAAACACTAGTGCCCTAGAGCCCCTGCTCCATAACAAGAGAAGCCACTGCAAAGAGAAGCATGTGGACCACAAGAGAGTCGCCCCTTGCTCACAGCTAGAGAAAGCCCATGTTCAGCAACAGAGACCTAGTGCAGCCAAAAATAATAAATAAAGGGTGGGGCTTCCCCAGTGGCTCAATGGGTAAAGAATCCACCTGCAATTCAGAAGACACAGGAGGCTCAGGTTCAACACAGGCTGAGTTGGGACAATCCCCTGGAGAAGGGTATGCTGCTGCTGCTGCTAAGTCGCGTCAGTCGTGTCTGACTCTGTGCGACCCCATAGACAGCAGCCCACCAGACTCGTCTGTCCCTGGGATTCTGCAGGCAAGAACACTGGAGTGGGTTGCCATTTCCTTCTCCAATGTATGAAAAGTGAAAGTGAAGTCGCTCAGTCGTGTCCGACTCAGCGACCCCATGGACTGTAGCCTACCAGGCTCCTCTGTCCATGGGATGGCAACCCATGTATTCTTTCCTGGAAAATTCCATGAACAGAGAAGCATGGCGGGCTACAGTACATGGGATCACAAAAAAGTCAGACATGACTGTGCAACTGAGCACACAGGAGATGCCCAAAACCTGGCAAAGCACACATGTGGCACTTCAGAGAAACAACGGGAAGTCAGATAGTGGTAGCCTCCACCTACCACTTTTGGTGGCGAGACATTGAATGAGTTGCTGTGTGTCTCTGTGTCTCATCTTTGCAAAATGAAATGGAGGTAACACTAGTACTGACCTCATGGCGTTGTTTGGGCTTAAATGAGATAACATGTGTTATCTCAATTGGATGGCTTCACATACATCCAATTATTCCCTTCAGTGGTTGGTGGCATCCCCCCTCCTTTCTGCCTCTCCAAATCTGACCCACTCCTTAAGTCTTTGGCAGGTCAGGCCACCCGGGTCTGGAGTCACTTCTCGCCTCCACAGTGGCTGCAGGTCAAATGTGTCACTAAGTCCCACCATGTAGGAGAAGCACCACAGTTAAGAACTACGACTGAGGCCCTTCACCGATAACTCCTTCCCATGGGGCTGTTTATGTCCCCAAGGTCACCCAGGGAGGGTAAGGGCTATGTGGATTTGTCTCTGTTTCCCCAGGAGAATCTACCAGAGCACTGGAAGTTAGTCCATAAATGTTCATGGACTTTTAAGATCTATGAATTTTTCAGACTGATCTCAGGGCAGCTCAGGAGCATGTTGTCTCCAGCCTGCTGCTGCTGCTGCTGCTAAGTCACTTCAGTCGTGTCCAACTCTGTGCGACCCCATAGACGGCAGCCCACCAGGCTCCCCCGTCCCTGGGATTCTCCAGGCAAGAACACTAGAGTGGGTTGCCATTTCCTTCTCCGATGCATAAAAGTGAAAAGTGAAAGTGAAGTTGCTCAGTCATGTCCGACTCTTCACGACCCCATGGACTGCAGCCTACCAGGCTCCTCCGCCCATGGGATTTTCCAGGCAAGAGTACTGGAGTGGGGTGCCACTGCCTTCTCTGTATCTCCAGCCTAAAGGAGGTTTATGAAGGATTTCAGTTGATGGTAAGAGGACTCACCTGTGGGTATCAGTAGCACACCATCTGAAAACATCTTGCAGTGCAATGCAGTTATATTTGAACCAGAGGGACACTCTTTGAAGATGGTACTTTTAAACTAGTAATAGAATTTTCTGAAGAATATCCAAATAAAATGCCAACTGTTAGGTGTTTAGATATCCTTAAGAATCGGTGGAGTCCGACTTTCTATCTTAACACCAATTTAGTCCCTGCTGGATGAACTGAATCCAAATAGTCCAGCCAATAATCAGGCAGCACAGCTTTATCAGGAAAACAAATGAGAATATGAGAAAGACGTTTTAGCCATTGTTGAATAAGGCTGGAATGATTCATAATACACAAATGGTCTGTTAATCTTTTTCATCATTGTTGTAGTTTACCTCTCAGTAGAAAGGCTAACATTTCAAGTGCCACAGGTTTTAAGGATTCTGCAGGGGGGAAAAAAATCCTTCAATTTAGAACATACAAAAGCTTGTGTATCTTGATGAATGTACTTTTTGTTGCATGGTGTGAACTAAGTTATTGCTTACATAAATTTGTAATATGTTATATTTGTATTTTTTTCCCAAGTGTATAATGTTAGTGTGGAGCTTTCATGACAGAATAACATTTTGTACATCTGTACTTTTTTCAAATATTGAATGCCTCATTTTGGAATTTTTAGATTTTTATAAATTGAAAGCACTTGAAGTTTTTTTATATATAAATATTACATGTAATATAAAATATGTAAAATATTTTACATATTTTAAAATATTATCTGTTAAAATATGTAGCTTCAGTGCAAAAAAAAAGATGCTATGGTAACACCGACCTATTTAAAGCGTTCTGGTGGAGAGACGCCCGGCTCCCGGCGGCGCAGACGCGAGAGACGCCCGGCTCCCGGCGGCGCAGACGCGAGAGACGCCCGGCTCCCGGCGGCGCAGACGCGAGAGACGCCCGGCTCCCGGCGGCGCAGACGCGAGAGACGCCCGGCTCCCGGCGGCGCAGACGCGAGAGACGCCCGGCTCCCGGCGGCGCAGACGCGAGAGACGCCCGGCTCCCGGCGGCGCAGACGCGAGAGACGCCCGGCTCCCGGCGGCGCAGACGCGAGAGACGCCCGGCTCCCGGCGGCGCAGACGCGAGAGACGCCCGGCTCCCGGCGGCGCAGACGCGAGAGACGCCCGGCTCCCGGCGGCGCAGACGCGAGAGACGCCCGGCTCCCGGCGGCGCAGACGCGAGAGACGCCCGGCTCCCGGCGCAACCGACCACGTGCAGAATCGTGGCTGAGAGGAGCTGCCCCGCACCCAGGGTTAGGGCGGTGGCCGAGAGGAGCTGTACCACGTTCGGGAGGCGATGGCTGCTTGGGCACCGGAGGGCCGAGAGGAGCTGATCCACATTCAAAGCAGGAGGGGCGGCCTTGAGGAGATACCCCTCGTCCAAGGTAAGGTACAGCGGCTGCGCCTTGCTGGAGCAGCTGGGAAGAGGTACTCCACGATCAAGTGGAATATAAGAATCCAGTGTTCTGGGGAGGAAGGAACAAGATGGCGGAGGGATAAGACGGCGAGACCACTTTCTTCCCCACAAATTCATCAAAAGAACATTTGAATGCGGAGTAAAGTCCACAAAACAACTTCTGAATACTGGCAGAGGACATCAGGCTCCCAGAAAAGCAGCCATTGTCTTCTAAAGGAAAGAGAAGAAATCAAGCTCCACCCACCAGAACACTGACACATGCCTCCCTAACCAGGGAACCCGGACAAGTCACCCGTCCAACCCCACACACAGCGAAGAAACTACATAATAAAGAGAACTCCACAAACTGCAAGAAGAGGGAAAGGCCACCCCAAGCAAAGCAATATAAGCAAGATGAAGAGGCAGAGAAATACCCAGCAAGTAAAGGAACAAGATAATTGCCCACCAACACAAACAAAAGAAGAAGATATAGGGAATCTACCTGATAAAGAATTTCAAATTTTGATGGTGAAAATGATTCAAAATCTTGAAAGCAAAATGGAGTTACAGATAAATAACCTGGAGAAAAGGATTGAGAAGTTGCAAGAAAGATTTAATAAGGACTTAGAAGAAATAAAAAAGAGTCAATATACAATGAATAATGCAATAGATGAGATCAGAAACACTCTGGAGGGAACAAACAATAGAATAACAGAGGCAGAAGACAGGATTAGCGAACTAGAAGATAAAATTATAGAAATAAATGAAACAGAGAGGAAAAAAGAAAAACGAATTAAAAGAAATGAGGACAATATTAGAGCCCTCTGGGACAATGTTAAACGCTCCAACATTCGAATCATAGGAGTCCCAGAAGAAGAAGACAAAAAGAAAGACCATGAGAGAATACTTGAGGAGATAATAGTTGAAAACTTCCCTAAAATAGGGAAAGAAATAATCACCCAAGTCCAAGAAACCCAGAGAGTCCCCAACAGGATAAACCCAAGGCGAAATACTCCAAGACACATATTAATCAAATTAACAAAGATCAAACACAAAGAACAAATATTAAAAGCAGCAAGGGAAAAGCAGCAAATAACACATAAGGGGATTCCCATAAGGATAACAGCTGATCTTTCAACAGAAACTCTTCAGGCCAGAAGGGAGTGGCAAGACATACTTAAAGTGATGAAAGAAAATACCCTACAGCCCAGATTACTATACCCAGCAAGGATCTCATTCAAATATGAAGGAGAAATCAAAAGCTTTACAGACAAGCAAAAGCTGAGGGAATTCAGCATCACCAAACCAGCTCTCCAACAAATGCTAAAGGATCTTCTCTAGACAGGAAACACAGAAAGAGTGTATAAACTTGAACCCAAAGTAATAAAGAAAATGGCTACGGGATCGTACTTATCAATAATTACCTTAAACGTAAATGGGTTGAAATTTTCAAAAAGGCTAGGAAACAATTCTCATAGCCATCAATAGTTCAGTGTTGAGTTCATGAATAGTTTTTAAAGTTTGGGACAAACTGTAGTATTTGCTATTTGAAGTGCTATCTGTAATTGGCATATTACGATGTAACATTGGTCTTCATTTCCAACTTAAAACGCCTAAAAATGCCTAACTGGTTTTTAGATTTGTGAATTTTAGTTGAAATGTATTTTACGATGTTACTAAACCTGCAGAAATATTGAAATATTTCAGAGAATTTATTCACTGTACATTTAATTTATTTTATTTATAAAAGTTATGAACTGTAGAAAGTTTTACTTGTTGGGTCAATGCTTGTTGCTTCAAATGCTTGTTGCATTTGAAGTGCTAGTTACAAGAAAATCAAATACCTTCAATGTATAAATGCTATTAAGTTTTTAAAGGACTCTGGAGTATAAGTAAGTTTGTTTAAAGAAATTTAGTCTATTCAACCTGAATCAGCTCTGTCAAACATTAATTAAAAGCCTCATTTAAAAAAAATAAATAAATAAATAAATAATGGTGGTGGGAGGGAGGGTTGGGAAGCTGGCTGGAGGTGGAGGTGGTGAAGTTTATAAATCTAATTAAAAATGAAGTTGCATTTCCATTTTCCAAATCCACCCATCCACCAGCGTACTGTGTCACTAGACATTATGTACGATTTTACTTTGCGACAGAAACCATTACATTTAAAAATTCATTACAGCAAGGTGAGTTAGACTCATGATGGATGCAGCTTTAATTCTGCCATATATTATTACAGTTAAAATGTAAATGATGAAAAATATTTTGTGCTTATCAGCATTTATGTGGAAATGTGTTTTACAGTGATATATGATGTTATATTTCTATTATTGTGATGAAAAAAAAAGCAATACAAAAAGACGAAGTGTTTATTAAAACATGAAAAAAAAAAAGAAATAAATGGTTTTGCAGCACTGAAGAGATTATAGAAAGTAAATAAGCTAGATCAGACCTGTTTTATGTAGTAATTTTATAGTTTATTTTAATTATTTCAGTTGTAAAATATTGTTATACTGTTAATTAGTTCTGATTGATCATATTAAACTATTGTAATGCAAATAAATAAATAAATAAAATTAAAACCAAAAAAAATAAAAAAAAAAATAAAGTTAGCCTCAAAAAAAAAAAAAAATAAATAAAGCATTCTGGTAAACTCCTGCACCTGGGCTGAGGTTGCCATAGCAACAGTTTTGCAGGCTGTGGCAAAGCCTTGCAGGAAGGCAGGACCTGGGTGATCCTTGGCTCCTCTTAGCTCCTCTCACAACCCCTAAAAGCACTAAAGATGTGAAGTGGGGAAAGATGCTGAATGCTGTAGCTCGAGCTGCCTGGAAATCCTGCTTCCTGCCCTCATCTCTAGAAGGAAGCTGGGTAGCTTGCAAAATACTTAAATCTCCCTCAAAAGCAGCCTAAGGTTTGCCACCTGATTGGTAGACCAGCCCTCCTCCTGGCTTTCTGTCCTCAGCTCCCTGGTCCCCTTTTTTTCAGATGACAGATATCTTGATAGCTGAGATGACATCTTCTTAAGGATCGCCCCTCACCTCTTTTGTTTACCTTTTTTTAAATTTCGTTGAATCGGGTCTTAGTTGCGGCACATGGGATCTTTGATTGTGGTGCAAGGATTCTCAGTTGTGGCTCACAGGCCTAGTTGCTCCATGGCATGTGGGATCTCAGTTCCCTATTGTTCAGTCACTTAGTCATGTCCGACTCTTTGCGACCCCATGAACTGCAGCATGCCAGGCTTCCTTGTCCCTCACCGTCTCCCGGAGCTTGCTCAAACTCATGTCCATTGAGTCAGTGATGCCATCTTGTCCAGCCATCTTGTCCTCTGTCGTCCCCTTCTCCTCCTGCCTTCAATCTTTCCCAGCATCCAGGTCTCTTCCAGTGAGTCAGCTCTTCACATCAGGTGGCCAAAGTATTGAAGCTTCAGCTTCAGCATCAGTCCTTCCAATGAATATGCAGGATTGGTTTCCTTTAGGATGGACTGGTTGGATCTCCTTGCTGTCCAAGGGACTCTCAAGAGGCTTCTCCAACAACACAGTTCAAAAGCATCATTTCTTCATCGTTCAGCCTTCTTTATGTTCCAACTCTCACATCCATACATGACTACTGGAAAAACCATAGCATCGACCAGATGGACCTTTGTTGGCAAAGTAACGTCTGCTTTTTAATATGCTGTCTAGATTTGTCATAGCTTTTCTTCCAAGGAGCAAGTGTCTTTTAATTTAGTAACTGCAGTCACCATCTGCAGTGATTTTGGAGCTCAAGAAAATAAAGTCTGTCACTGTTTCCCCATCTATTTGCATGAAGTGATACTTCCTTAACCGAGGATCAAACCCTGTTCCCTAGTATTGCAAGGATTCTTAACCACTGGACTAGCAGGGAAGTCCTTGCCCCTCACCTCTTGTTCCCTCCAACTTACCACCCCACCAAGTCTGCCCATCTCCACATTTCTCTTAGTATACCCCAGGCCTTGTTGAGGCTTACTAGGTGCCAAGCTCTGTGCTCAGTGTGTTTTGTTTTGGACGCAATGCACGGTTCATGGAATCTTACTTCCCCCAACAGGGATCGAACACCTACTGCAGTGGAATCGGTGTGTCCTAACCACTCACCAGAGAATTCCTGTGTGCTAAGTGATTTACATATCATATCCTGCTTTAACCCTCAAATAACTCTCTAAGTAAAGGCTGTTGCTATTCCCATTTTACAGATGAGGAAACTGAGCCCCAAAGAGGTCACACAACTGGCCCAACTTTAACTTGCAGGTGTTTCAGTGGGATTTTATTCCAGGAAGCTATAAACACTCCCACCTCCATGTCTCACAGAGAAGGGAGTTTTGTAGTTAGCCTGTTCAAAGTTTTGGAACTACTGAGCCTGAGTCATCACCAGAGGGCTGATTAGAAATGCAGAGCCTCAGGCCCCACCCCAGTCCCACTGAATTAGAATTTGCATTTTCACAAGAGAACCTGATAATTAGTTTGCTCAAGATTTGAGCCTTGGTCTAAATTGAATGAATGGGTAGCGCAAGACACGGACCCACAGGCAAAGTAAGCATAGACAAAGAACCCCGCAGGGCTCTAGATCTTGGGGGTTTTGCCTCTAGAGAAAGAACAGAACAAAAACTTAGGGCTCTGGGGCTCCCCTCGCCTCAGTGTCCGCTTTCTAGGTCCTCAAGCAAAATCTCAACTTTGGAAGTTCAGAGAGCACTCGGATGGCTTTAGAGCGCCACCTTCTGGTCATGCTAAGCTATGCATCACACGTTTCTACTCCAGGCATCCCATCCCAGAGCGGCAGCTTCTTGTCTGCAGGGGCTAAACCTCTTGGGGACTTCTGTAGTTTTTTCCAGCAGTTTATTTGTCTTCCCTCTTTACCCTTCAACATTCACCATTCGTTATTCTTACACTGATTGAGATAACTCCTTGCTGTCTAAATGACAGCAATGCAGCACTTCATGTTTGCTTAGTCCCTTGACCTCAATTCAGTTCAGCTCATCAGGGGTGCAAAGCCTAAGACTTGACCATTTCTGTTTTCAATAACATCAAAGCAAGTGGAGAAACCAAGACCTTAGAGTTACAAACAAGGCATAAAGATTTAAAACTGATCTGTATAAGAAAGAATTCACTTGGACATTCACATGGACATATTTGTATTTACCTATGTTTATATCTATGTAAAATCAATCACAGAAGGAAAATATCTAAATAGAGTATTATGCAAAAGATATAGATAAGCTCATAACGGAATACCATTAGTCAAAGACTTTTTAAGAAATGTCCCTATTTTAAAACTTTACCTTCTTTTGAATTAGATTTTTTAAATTATTGCTTTTTCCATTATCCTAATTAATTTTTATTATTTTTAGTGCTTTATTATCATTTTAATGGTTATCAAGCAATCCCACTCCCAGAATAATGCAAGAATATTACAATTTAACTCCATTTATCCTCCTCCTGCTTTCTATTTTAAAGTATTTTAATTTTTATGAATTTTTAAACTCTAAAGATATTATTTTTATTTTATACAATCAATATCATGTATTTTCTCCACTCACTTACCTCCTGTCATTCATTCATTCCTGTATAATATTGCTTCCGGTATCATTTTCATTCTGCCTAAAGAATGTCCTCTACCCCCAATAAAAATTAAAAATAAAAAACCAACATTATTTAGTAGTTTTATTTATTTAGGGACTTTTAGTGAAGCTCTTTCAGCAGTGAATTCTGTTTTCATTTGTAAACTTCTTCATTCCACCTTCATTTTTTGTTTTTATTTTGGCCAAGCCACCCTGCATGTAGGATCTTAGTTCCCTTGAACAGGAATCAAACCCCGCCCCCTACATTGAAAGTGCAGTCTTAACCACTGGACCACCAGGGAAGTCCCTCCACCTACATATTTAAGAATATTTTTCTCTGAGTAAAATTCTAGATTGGCAGCTATTTTCTTTCAGTCCTTAAAAGATTATAACAGGTATTCTTGACATGCACCCTCTCTTGCATTGCATCATTTATCTTGAAAATGAGATGTATTATTTTGCTTCTCTGAAGGTAATGTGTCTTTTCTTCTCCGACAATTTTTCAAAATTATCTTTGACTTTGGTTTTCAGAAGTTTTACTACAGTGTGGTCAGGTAGTGATTTTTTTTCGGGGGGGGGGTGTGGTATTTATTTTGCTGGAGATTTGTAGAGTTTCTTGAATCTGTGGTTTAATGTCGTTCACTAATATATAAAATTTTTGATCCATAACTCTTCATCTATTGCTTCTGAACAAGTCACTCCTTAAATGAGTCAAATTAAATGTATTTAGACCTTTATATCACATTCCATATTCTCTTATGCTCTTTTCTGTATTTTCCATCTTTCCTCCCCACCCCAGTCCCATCCTTCAGACTGAGTATTTTCTGCCTACTTAGCTTTCAGTTTACTAATCCTGTCTTCTGTTATTAAATCTAACCTGGGAATTCCCTGGCAGTCCAGTGGTTGGGATTCAGCGCTTTCATTGCTGTGACATAGATTCAATCCCTGGTCAGGGAACTAAGATCCCACAAGCCATACAGTGTGGCCAAAAAATAATCAACAACAACAATAACAATAGTAACCTGCTGTTAAACCCATCTATAGAGTTGTGTTGTTTTTTTTTAAGAATTGTATTTTTCAATTCTAGAATTTCTACTTGGTTCTTTAAAAAAAAAAAATTGTTTCTAGTTCTCCATCTACTTTCTTGAATGTATTGGGGAGAGTGGGGTAAAGACCAATTTATAATAATACCCAGGCAAGGTGAGTGAGACAAGAGGCAATTTCATATGCTACTGGAGGAAGTTTAGATTGGCACAGTTTATGAAAGGGAATTTGACAATTTTTACCATGTCTTTGAAATTATATTATACTTTGACTCCTCAATTCCATTTCTAATAATTATTTAAAGTGTGAAACAGAAGAAAGGAAACCTCTTTTTTTTTTTTTTTTTTGGCTGGACTGCAAAGCCTCAACAGCAAAAACTCAGGTCCTAACCTTTGAACTGCCAGGGAATTCCCAGGAAACCTCATTTAAAATGAAGCTGAGGGACTTCCCTGGTGGTCCAGTGGTTAAGACTCCCCACTTCACTACAAGGGGCATGGGTTGGATCCCTGATCAGGGAACCAAGATCCTACATGCCCTGTGGTGTGGCCAAAAGCTATTAAATTAATTAATTAATTTAATGAAGTTGGGTGGCCAGAAGGGAGAACTCTCACATGCTACCACTCCACATCAATTACAGACCCCAAAAGGAAGAAGTTTCTTCACCCAGCAACCAGCCCAGCCAATGGGAAGTGCCCACCAGCCTGAACTCTCCTTTTTTCCCAGTGGACTTTCTTCAGATTAACTCCTCCCAACTACCTCCTTTTGCTCTACTAAGTAACATTCCTTTACTTTGTTGGACTTGCCTGTGAGTTTTGCTATAGCTTTCTTGCCCCAAATTGCAATTTCTCTACTATTCTGGAAAAAAGAAAACAAAAACTTTTTTTTTTTGCTAGCAATATAACTGGCTGTTTATTTTTAGGTTTGACAAAGGAAATAAAACCAAGATTTTGCAATTAAAAAAACACATTACAGAAAAGTTTATAATAGGGGAAAATTGGAAACTTAAATATCAATCGATAGATACATTAATTAAATAAATGACTATATCATCGACTCAATGGACATGAGTTTGAGCAAACTCCAAGAGATAGTGAAGGACAGGGAAGCCTGGTATGCTGCACGCCATGGGGTCCAAAAGAGTCGGATACAACTCAGCAACTGAACAACAACAATCCATTAAAAATAGGTGTGTAAAAGAAAATAGTTTTCAGGTGCTGAAAAAATCAGGTCCTAAAAGTGTATATTCAGTGTTATTTCACTTATTCTCAAATCTTTACATGCTATAATTATACATAATATATAATTATTTTTAGCATAGCTACATACATATTAAATATATATAGGAGCTGAAAGAATAAACATCAAAATATTTATAATATCTGTAGAGGTGGCATAAAGCTGATATTTTCATGTGTGTTTTATGAAATTTCCACTTTTTTTCAACACTAAGCTCTTTTTTTATTTTTTAAATATTTTTTCCTCTCCTGATTCCTGACTTTTTTCCTCCCTGACCCTGGCCTTACCTGTCTCAAGCACTGAGGACTCTCAGCTGTCAGGGAGGCGTTCAGCTCCGGATAAGAATGAAGGCTGAGAAAATCCTCCAAGAGCTGATTTCAAACAGTCTTTCTCCTGCAGCTGCCACCACTCCCAGGAAGTGCGAAGTTTCCCTTCCACGAACCGAACCGCCCGGCGAACAAATCTCCGAGCTTCCCCGCTCTTTAGCTTCCCTGCCCCCACCTGTCCCGGAGCATCTCTGCCCCTGCGGTTGACACTTTACGACGGTGCAGGGAATGGGGCGGGGGCGCACGCAGCCCAGGTGAGTTAGCTGCAAGACGCAATCCACGCCGGCTCGTACGCGACTGGGACGTGACTCAGCCTTCCTGCTCGCCTGGTGCCCCACCCCTGCTCCCTTCGGCCTCCTCCCGCAGCACCCTCGAGTCACCGTCGGTCCTTGCCAGTTTCATCCTCAAGTCCAAGCTAGTTTAATCCGTTGCGAAGGATTCCTTTGGTTGATCCCACTCTGTGGCTTCCCGGCCAGTGGGCTCTCAAGCAGTGAAACCAGCCTTGGGCTCAGCCTTCAAGAGTCCTGAAGTGGACTCTTTCAGCTCTGAGAGCATCCTGAGCCTCTGTAGCTCCCAGGGTCATCATCCCCATTCATAGGTTTCAGATCAGGGTGTGCAAAGGTCCGTGCACTTCTCAGATCAGCGTGTTCAGAGGTCTGTGCACACCACCACTTCCAGTGGTACCCAAGTCAATTTTTTTTTTACTTAGTATGTATTCATATTGCTGTTTATTAAAACTATGATTAGAACATCAGACCTGTGATTTCACAGTATGGATGCTCAGAATGAGGTGAGAGTAAATATTAAAGCTTAAAATATGGCTATTGTTATTTTTGTTTTTCTTTTAAGAAAAATCAACAGTTCTAAATGCAGTACTTTGATGTGGCAAAAATTACCAAGACAAACCATTAGATTAAGTTTTCCCTGGGGGATTTCTTCTTTAAAACCCTCAGATTCCATCACTTGTCCCTCCTTTCCTAGCCCATCTTCCCTCCCCTTCCCAGACTCACCTCCTGGAGAATCTGCCAAAGATCAGGCTTTTTCAAAGACAACATTGGTGTACAGTGGCTAAGTAAGGCTCTAACCCAGTGGTGGGCTCATCCTCCCATCTCCAGCCAGACCAGAAGTTCTCAATCTATTATGACTTGAAGGGGTGGGGAGAATTTTGGTGTGGATTCCAAAAGCCATTAGAATAGAAGGTAGGGGGTTCCCTGGTGGCTCAATGGTAAAGAATCTGCCTGCCAACACAGGAGATACTGGTTTGATCCCTGATGCAGGAAGATCCCACATGCCATGGAGCTACTAAGCCCAAGCCTGTGCACAACTGTTGAACCTGTGCTCTAGAGCCTGTGCTCTGCCACAAGAGAAGCCACAGCAACAAGAAACCCAAGTACGGCAACTAGAGTAGCCCCCACTCTGTGCAACCAGAGAAAAGACCAGGCAGCAAGGAAGACCCTGTGCAGCCAATAAATATATAAAACTATTAAAAGAATAGACGGTAGAATGACTTCATTGCCTAAACTTCACACGCTCGTGTGCAGGCACACACACACACACACACTTCATGCACATAAGCTAGGTTTGAGAAGTTGGATTTATTCTTTTCACAAACACTGACTTATTAAACACTATTGCCAGACACAAGACCCTGTGCTAGAGATGAGTTAGGAACTCCTCCTTCAAGGTCTTAAAAGATAAAGATGCCAGTGGGGAAGTGATGAGAAAGAAAGGCATTGCAGCCAGGAAACAAAAAGCAGGAAAAAAATCACAGCCCCAGAAGCCCAAGACCTCAAGGGATCTGAACTAGAAGCCAGCACTGTGGCTCTGCTGCGTGGCTTGAGATGGCCCAGGGCAAGGGGGCTGTCCAGAAACTGTGTGGGAAAGGCAGTGTGGGCCTCATGTGTGGACTGAGGAGGGTGGGCCTTGTACAGAGGGCAGTGGGGAGCCACAGAAGTCTTTAGAGGGAGGGAAGGGGTAAGGAACACCTGTGAAGATGCTCTGTGGCTGCTTCAGTGTAGGTTGGACAGAGGGGGCTGAGGGCCAGGGGTGGGCTTGGGAATGAAAGGAGCCCCTGTCTACCTTCCAAGCCGGGTACCCTGCCAGGGCCTGTTTTCTGCTCAAAGGCCCCAGATTTCCCCTGATTACCAGCAGCCCCAGGCTATGTAAAAATGGAAGGAGAGCCAGGGGGTCAGCCATAGAGAATAGGTAAGACTGAGATTTCAGAGGTGTGGGCAGCCTGGCGGGAGTGGGTGAGTCCAGGAAACTCACAGGGGCAGGAATGAACTGAAACCCCCAGATAGCCCCTGATCTGCCTGGAGCCAAACAGGGCAGCCTGCAATGGGCTGAGCGGACACTTGATTTGCATTTGCCTGATGATTATTGATGCTGAACATCTTTTTGTGTGCCTGTTGGCCAACTTGCATTTCTTCTTAGGAAAAATGTTCAGTTCTTCTGCTCAATTTCTAATCGGTTTTGTGTGTGTGTGTGATGTTGGGTTGTATGACCTGTTTATATATGTTGGATATTAACCCCTTATCAGTCATAGCATTTGCAAATATTTCCTCCCATTTTGTAGGTTCAGGCACATTATTTGTATCCATTTATTTAATCATCATCACAATCCTATAGAGTAGGTAATATAATCTTTTTTCTTGGCCTCACGGCACAGCTTGTGACATCTTAGTTTCCCCACCAAGGACTGAAAATGGGCCCTTGGCAGTGAGAGCCCAGAGTCCTAACCACTGGACAGCCAGGGAAGCCCCAGTGTGCATTTCAAGGCAGATTCTTAACCACTGGGCCACCAGGGAAGTCCCAACTCCTACCTTATTCTTGATTAATTTTTTTCTGATCATGAAAGAAATATACATTCAAGGATCACAGGAAAGTATGAGTCAGAAAGTTTCTCTGGTGATGACCACTAACAAGTTGGATGTGTCTACTTCCAGATTTTGCCTCTATAAAAACGATTATATATTATCATTTCCATAAATAGAGTCACACAGACTGTTCTGAAACTTACTTCTGTTTCACGTATCAGGGACGGTTCTCCTTTATTGGTTTTATTCTGCCTCCTTCTTTATCCCTGTGGTGTTTGATCTTTGGAGCTCTGAGCCCTTCTGAGTGTGAGATGAAGGACAAGTGTATATAAGCATATCACCCAAATATTTGTGTATGACTTTGGGTGGCAAAGAATTACTGAAGCTGATCTGAGCCCTTCACCCTGTCATGGCAGGGGAGCAGGATCACCAAAATGAACTCTGGAGGCTGGAGGACTGTATGACTTTCTTATTATTGGAGGGACGTGGAGACTCATCTTCGGGAATGGGTCGTGGGTCACTGCCCCCATACTGAGACCCTCTGCTTGTCTCCAGCGCCCATCCCTGGACTCCTCCTTGGGCGGGGGAACCCTCCTCTCTGAGCATCTTCATCAAGATCACCTGACTCCAACGGAGGCCAAACCCCTGGGCAACGCCAAAGCCTCCTGGCCTCAAACGGGTTGGGCGACATTCACTCCCCGTCGCTGGCCTCCAGACCTGCTCAGTCATTAGCAAATGCCTCAGCGGCGGCGGCTGTCACAGTAACAGCAGCAGGAGGACGTGCTGCCCGCCCAGCGCTTCTGGGTGGCTCAGATCTGCTCTGTGGAGGCCCGCGGGCGGAGAGGCCAGCCAAAGTGAGTCTGGGGGCCGGGCTGGGAGCGGGGAAGGAGCTTGGCGGAGTTCTGTACGGATGCCAGGGGTGGGTGGATGGGTGGGTAAGTGTGTGTGATGCCGGGGGTGGGTGTGTGATGCCGGGTGTGTGTGTGTGAGAGAGAGAGAGACCTGAAGCTATAAAACCTTGGGAATCCAGGAGGGAAACCTTGGTGCCCACAAGTGTCACCCTGCCTCATAGACTCACTGTCCCAAGGTGGGGAGGTGGGGGTCACCTGGGCTGGTGACACCCCCCACCAGTCCTCAAGATGGGTAGGCTGCTGCTGTGGGTGAAGCCAGGCACTGGGGCTTCATGAGGTCAACTCCCCTTGGGCCAGCCCTCCCCCTCCCACTGCCTCTCTCATAGCTGGAGGGGCAGCTCCAGTTACAGTCACTTTGAGGAGGGAAGTTTGCGGCGGGGGGTCACTTTCCCATACAGGTTTCCTCATCATTCTTTAAAAAAAAAAAAAAAAAAAATTTATTGAGGTATGATTGACATCATATTTAACATATACAACTGGATTCTGAGGAGGCATTTTCATCCTCGGTTGTTCGCTAAATCGGTGTTTCTGTAGAGGCGGAAGGGCTGGGACCTCCTAGTAATGCTATCTTGCTCTCAACTCTTCACCTACTCTTTCACTCGCGGTCTGGAACGCCCTCCACGGATGCACATTGTCGGTGGACGGGGTGGTTCACTGTATGACCTCTGTAGGCAGGCTGACCTGGTCTCGAATCCTGGATCTGCCCTGGACTTTCTTTTAATTCCCACTGTATACTGTTTATTCTTTCTTCTTTTTTAAAAAAAAATACTTTTATTTGGCTTCGTTGGGTCTTAGTTACAGCATGAGGGATCTAGTTCCCTGAGCAGGGGTTGAAGCCGGCCCCCCTGCACTGGGAGCTCGGAGTCCTAGCCACTAGAACACTAGTGAAGTCCCAGCAGCTTGGCTTTGAACAAAGTTACTTAAGCCTTGGTTCCCTCTCTGTAAAAGAGAGATAATATCTACCTCCTAGAGCTGCTGACGATGAAATGAGGAAGGGATGCAGAATGCCAAGCACACAATTAGTGTTCAATAAATAGCCGCTGTTGTAATTATTTATTATGAGCTCGACACTGGTCCCACCTCACCTAGGAAGACCTTCCAGCCCTCCTCTCCCCAAAATTTCCTGAAGCATCAACCGGGATGCCTTTGGATATAATGTCTTCCCTTTCATTTAGCTAGTCTGTGCCCCAATCAGACCGTGTTCCTCAGATTTCTTCTGCTGCCCTCTCCCCAGCACCTGAGACAGAGTCAGGTTCAGAAGAACTCAAGGATGGAGAATGAAAAGATATGAAGAGAAAGGGAGTAACTGAGCATGGGAGGTGAGAAGGCAGGGATGGAGGATGGGTGGCCTTGCCCAGACGTGAAGGACAAGGCTCTCCCGAAGCACAGGATGGGAAGGGACTGCACATGAGGCCATTAGCAGGGGTATGGGATGTCCTATTATTTCTCAAACTCAGTTCTCTCTGCTCCCCTACTCAACCCAAGGAGGACAGCGCTTCCTGCTGCAGCTCATATCTACTCACCCAATCTATTAACTGATTCAAATATTTTCTACACTATCTAGGAAATCAATGAATATCTCCCCCCTCCCATCTCCCTCTCCAACCTCTCCCCAAGGTGACCTCAGACAAATCACTTCCCTTCTCTGGACTTGGGTCTTTTCACCTCTAACACTCAATTTTACTAAATGACCTCCAGCATCCTTTCCCCCCAGCATTCTCGAATCTATCTGCTCTATTCTCTTGCCTATCTTGATACCTCACTTCTCAGTTATCCGAACAACTTAGGGTATTGATCATCATTCCTCCTTTTAAAAAAGAATCTCTGTTCAAGAAATTTATAAATGTCCACTCGATTCTAAAAGCTTCATGAAGGACATATTTCCCCCATGCCACACTTGCATGATCTCAGTTCCCTGATCAGCAATCAAACCCATGGCAGTGAGAGCCCGGAATTCAATCCTAACAACCAGGGAACACCCCTGAAGGGTTTTCTTAATCACTGCTTATTTCCAATGTGTAGCTCAGTACCTAGCCTGCAGAAACACTCAATCAATAATTGTTGAATAACTGGATACATGAATGAATGGATGGATGGATGGGTGAGCGGATGGAATTGCCACCGTATGCCTCTGGGGAGTTATGAAACGCAGGGGGACATGTTAGCAGTTGGTCAGCTTAAGAAAATCAAGGTCATCCCCAAAAAACCTCAGTTTAGATAGCTGCATGTTATGAAACAAAAATGTCTGAGACACTGGAACCACCAACTTAATAACCTATTGCCCACCACTTATCTACTCCATTGTCATTTTTTTTTGGTTGTTATTCTAACTCCAGGGGAGCTGTCCTTTGTCAAGGGCATGAGTGTTTTTAATCATCTACATGATAAGAAACATCTGGGGAGGAGAGGGAAGGCAAGTGCTAGGAGGAGAAAGGACTGAGCCTGACTGACAACATCTAGTGCCAAAGAAATGATGCTTTTGAGCTGTGGTGTTGGAGAAGACTCTTGAGAGTCCCTTGGACTGCAAGAAGATCCAACCAGTCAATCCTAAAGAAAATCAACCCTGAGTATTCACTGGAAGAACTGATGCTGAAGCTGAAGCTCCAATATTTGGCCACCTAATGTGAAGAGCTGACTCACTGGAAAAGACCCTGATGCTAGGAAAGACTCAGGGTAGGAGATGGGGGCAACAGAGAATGAGATGGTTGGATGGCATCACTGATTCAAAGGGCATGAGTTTGCCATGAGATAGTGAAGGACAGGGAAGCCTGGTGTGTTGCAGTCCAAGCAGATGCAAAGAGTTGGACACTTCTTAGTGACTGAACAACAACAGCCATTTATTGAGCATTTACTATGTGCCAGACTCTTCATTCATGGCACCTCACTTAACACTCTGGACAACTCTGAGAAGAAGCCAGTACTATTATTATCAACCCCACCTTAGGGATGGGAAACTGAGACTCAGGTTATACAGACAGTAGAGGGCATATCAAAGATTTGAAGCCAGCTTCAGGGTCTGAGTACTTGAACCCCCTCTCCTGGCCTGGAGGCCACACTGACCACCTCAGAGATTGAGGTTTGAAAACACCTGCAAAGGCTTTGGTGCTGTCACCAAGGTCCCCGGTCCCCTATCCCCACCTCTACATATTTTTGCTCTTTGTTGGTTATGGGATATTTTCAACTTGGCAAAATGGGCTTGGAACCAAGCTAAGAGGGAAGAGAGCATCCAAAAGATCTGTGATTGAACCAATTCTCATCTGTCCTTTCCCATTAACTAGTTTTATTCCCACTGTGCCATCTCGCAGTGGCTCAGCAGTAAAGAATCCGCCTGCTATAAAGGAGACGTGGGTTCAGTCCCTGTGTCGGGAAGATCCCCTGGAGAAGGAAATGGCAACCCACTCCAGTATTCTTGCCTGGGAGATCCCATGGACAGAGGAGCCCAGTAAGCTACAGTCTGTGGGGTCACAAAAGAGTCAGACACAACTGAGGGACTAAACAATAACAATAATGTCATCTCTCAGGTTTGGGGGCTGCCACACACCATTCTGGCTCTCAGTGTGTCCAGGGGTGTTTTGATAGAAGAATATATCACATCAGTAACCCTTCAGGAGGACCATGTGATCATGTGACCATTTGATCATAGTCCTTCTAAAGAGGCTGTTCTAGGACTTCACTGGCGATCCAGTAGTTAAGATTTCATACTCCCAGTGCAGGGACATGGGTTCCACCCCTGGCCAGGGAAGTAAGATCCCACACGCTGCCTAATGAGGCCAATAAATAGACAAATAAATAAACAGGCTGTTGGAAATGAACTTAGATGACACAGCTGCGATACTGGGAACGCGTGGAGGAATGAGAACACTGGCACTGCGTCCATCACACACCCAAGCAGGGGCTTCCCGTCAAATCATCACCTTGGGGAACTGCACTTAATCCAACGACACTGCTACTGCTGACAGCGTCCTTGGAGCCTCTCTTTAGCTCTCAGATAACATCTGAAACCCACCTGTCACTTCATGGTGACTCTGTGTCTTTGATTTAAAATAATCTCATGCCACTTGGGCATTCATTTGCTCTTACCAGACTGGGTGCCGGGTGACCTTTGGCCATTTCCAAATACCAGACGTATCCTCGAAGGATGAAAACCTGCCTTCGTAGAGGTTGATCGGAAGCTTCTCTCACAACCTTGGGCAGGCTGCCGAGAAGAATCTGAAGGATGACTGAGCTGTGGTGGGTGGAGGAAGGAGCCCACAGCTCCCTGACGTGACTGCGCAGCTGGCCAGCTGGCATTTGGATGTGTAAGTGTTGAGTTTTATTCTCAAAGCCCTCATTGCTTTCCAGCTGCACTTAGCACAGAGGGATGGGAGCCAGGGGCTGAGGACAGTTGCATGGGTCAGCCAGCCCGAGCGGGGAGATGGAGCGGCAGCAGAGGCTTTTCTGGAGAACAGCCATGATGGGCACAACACACAGCCCCCGCTGGAGCCTGGACCAGGCGGAGTGGGGAGAACCTCGGCTCAGCCACCTGCCTCCACTGGGCTTGGGACCAGGGAGAGGGGAGGGGTGACCACAGGCAACGCACATGTGGTGGTGAGGGATCAGGGGGCTACACCTTGGCCTCCGCACACCTCCTTCCAGTGGAGGGTGGCTGGGATCTCTGCTTGTCAGTCCCCAACTCCCCTTCCACAAGTGCCCTCTCATCTCCTCCCCAGGGTCCTGGTGTGATTCCGGGAGGCCCCAAGGAGGAGTGGCAGGAGAGGCAGCAGTGGAGGCATAGGGGCAGCAGGGAGGCAGGCAGGGTAACCAAGCCGGAAAAGGCGCTGATGCTCAACCCTTCCCGCCCACAGCCAGGGCCCTGCCCTCCTGCTCGGCCATGTCTGAGGGCGAGAGCAAGGACAGCTCGGGCAGCGAGTGCCCTGTGTGCTACGAGAAGTTCCGAGAGCTGCAGGGCGCCAGCCGGACGCTAAGCTGCGGCCACATGTTCTGCCATGACTGCCTGGTCAAGTACCTCCTGTCCACGCGTGTGGACGGCCAGGTCCAGAGGACCATCGTCTGCCCCGTCTGCCGCTACGTCACCTTCCTCAGCAGGAAGAGCTCCCGCTGGCCTGCCAAGCTGGACAAGAGCTCCCAGATCCTGGCTGTGCCTGTGGGCCTGCCCCCCACACCACTGCCGGATGCCCTGGGCCACGCCAACCCCCTGGCCCTCTCCCAGCCAGTCTGGAGATCGTCCCCGGGCCAGGGTGGCCAGCTGCCCTTAGACCCACCGCCCGGCCTGCCCCGGGAGCCACAGATCTTCGTCATCAGCCGCCATGGGATGCCCCTCGGGGAGCATGACAGCGTCCTGCCACGGCGCAGCCTGGCAGAGCTCTCCGGGGCCTCCCCAGCGCCCAGCTCCACCCGGTCCTTCTGCTGCCGCTCCCGGGCCCTGCTGCTCATCACCCTCATCGCCGTGGTGGCCGTGGTGGCTGCCATCCTCCCCTGGGTGCTGCTGGTGAGGAAGCAGGCATGAGTGGGGGCACCAGTCGGAGAGCCCCGCTGGAAGCTGCCCACTTGCAGAGCCAGGCTGGCCGTGGCCTGGGGGGGGCCCCAGTGCAGCCCTGGGCCAGCGGAGCCTCAGGGGCAGCCCAGGGCAGAGATGGGGTGTTAGGGTGCTAACTGGCATCACCCGGCTTTTTGCTCCCAGCAGGGATCAGAAAGGACCAGGAGGCAGGATCTCTGAGGCAAGAGCTTGGGTGGGACAGGGGAACTCTGAGCTGAGAAGGAAACTCCAGGTTCCAGGCCAGGGAGGAAGTGTGATGGATGCCCCTCCTCAGAAACCATGGCGGGGGTACACCTCAGCAGATACGTGTCCCTCCTCTAGGCTAGAACCCAGCAAGGTTGGGGGTGAGGTGGGTAGCTGCCCCACCTGTGGGTGTCCCCATCTGCCAGGTGACCTACCCAAAGCCAGGTGGGACTCCAAGTGGGGGCTCCTCCTGCTGGAGGGGGCCCACAGGTGAGGCTCCTCCTGCTGGAGGGGGCCCACAGGTGAGGCTCCTCCTGCTGGAGGGGGCCCACAGGTGAGACCCCTCCAGGTCAGAACTCCAGGCCAGGATCCCTGGTGTGCTCCCAGGAACAAACAGAAGGGATCGGCGGCACAGGGACCAAGGCACACGTGCTCCCCAGAATCTCAGCACCACCCCCCACCCTGCCCCTGACCCCCACAGTTGGGTGCACACCTTCCTACCCCTGGAACCACCAGTTTGGAAGGTCTTCCCTAAGAGAGAGGCTGAGCTCAGGGGCTGCGGCCCAGAATTTCTGGGAGAAGGGACAGAAAAGGAGAGCTGAGGCCACGTCGGAAATCAGGAGTTTGCTGACAGAGGTGGAGGCCAGCGGAATGGCCCACAAACAGAGCAAGAGGGCTCCCCATGCCCCCCCAGCCCAACAATGGCCCAGATTTTGAGTCCTGGGGTTTTCAAGGATGGCCTGCCAGGTGGGCAGTGCAGGAGCTGCCTGGTGGCTGGGACCTGAGTCAGCTGAGAACTATGTGGGCACATGAGCCCCTGGGGGCTCCCGCCTCCCACCCAGCCTGTGACCAACCACTCATTAGAGGCCACACCAGCCAGGCCAGTTCCTGGGGTGGATTCCCAGGCTGGGCTGGGTGAGGAAGGGTGGGGAGGAAAACAGCTGTGCTTGGCAGGGACGCTTCTATCTCAGTGAACATGGAACCCAGTTGCTATCAGCCGCTGGCCAAGGTCACGTCACCTGGGGACGCCACCTGAGCTGGGGGTCCTTGAGGAGGACACTAGAAAAGGCTCAGGTTGGGCCTTATCTGGGGAGTGAGCCATTTGGGAACAGCTATTTCCTGTTTAAAGGCCCACAAGTCAATGGGCCATCATCTTAATTTTAGGGTTAAAAACAGCAAAAACCTCAAGCTTTCTCAAATGGGTGGTTTATCACAGCGCAGGTGTTCCAGCAGCCATGCCTCCAAAACACATGCCTCTCTCAGCAGAGCTTGCTACACGTGGGGAAAGTCATAGAGCCCTGCCTCTTGCTGTTTGGTGGCTCATGTCCAACTCTTTTGCGACCCCCATGGACTGTAGCCCACCAGGCTCCTCTGTCCATGGGATTCTCCAGGCAGATATATTGGAGTGGGTTGCCTTTGCTTCTCCAGGGAGTCTTCCTGACCCAGGGATCAAACCTGAATCTACAGTATTGGCAGGAAGACTCTTTACCACTGAGCCACCTGGGAAGCCCACCCTGCCGCTCACCTAGTTCCTAAAAGCCTGTCCATAATGTGGTCATTTGGGGACCATTAGGGGAGGGGGTCCACACTGCAGGGGGTGTCAGGGCACAGAGTTGATCTAAAGCACCTCCTGGCTTCCTTCTGATATTTTCAAGTCAGGAGAACACAGGTGCTATTGGGGGAAGTACAGGTGAATTCATGGGGAAAATATTTATTATAGGAAATAAAATGTTAAATTTACAGAGACTCTAGTGAGTCTGTTTTAATCACAGCCAGGCTACTTTAAACAGTGTCATGAATTTCTGGGGACCTGATTTTAAGTCTTTGCAGACTCTATTGTGTTTGCTGAAAGTTAATTTCAAAATACCTCTAGCGTTTCCATACTGTTCAGCGGTGACTTATAGATGGAACTTCTTTCATTTTCAAAGAATGCCAAAAGCTGTTATTTTTTTTAAATAAAGGTCTATATTTTCTCAAAAATTTAAGATGAATTGCAGATACATGTGGAAAGTGCTGAGCTTGGACTTCTAGGATTGTTTTTAGATGAAAAAAATGGTCCAAAAACTCAGATTTGAACGGCGCTTAAACATTTACTCCGCCACATTTATGAAAGGAACGCAAATTACAACTCTGCTGGCCTCTCAGTGTTCACCTATTCAACTGCCAATCCCACTGTTGTCAGAGCTGAGGGACAGAGGTGAGGCTGCTGTGCTTGCAAGCGTGCGTGCTCAGTCACGTCTGACTCTTTCCCATCCTGGTAGCCCACCAGGCTCCTCTGTCCATGGAATTTTCCAGGCAAGAATACTGGAGTGGGTTGTCATTTCCTACTTCAGGGGATCTTCCCCACCCAGGGATCAAACCTGTGTCTCCCGCATTAGCAGGTAGATTCTTTACCACTGTGCCACTTGGGAAGCCCAGGGCAGGTCAGTAGCAAGGTATATTGATAAAACCCCTAAGAAGGAAACTTCCCTAATGGTTCAGTGGTTAGGACTCCCAATGGAGGGGGCCTGGGTTCAATCCCTGGTCAGAGAAATAGTTCCCACATGCCTCAACGAAGATTAAAGATCCTTCATGCTGCTACTAAGATTCAGTGCAGCCAAATAAATATAAAAAAAAAAAAATAGGAAGGGAAATTTGACATTATCAAAATGTCCACCTGGACCCAGAAATTCTAGAAATTTATTTGACAGACATGCTTGCATGTTGGGGCATCAACATATGTTATAAAATTGTACTATTGTTCCTAAAAACCAAGAATTGGGAAAACCCTCCAAGCGATGCAGAGAATATCACGCAGCTAGGAAAAGAACAAGGAAGGACCTGCAAACGGACCTGGAAAGTCTGCAAGACCCAATGGCCAATGGGCAAAGGCAAGGGGTGGAATGCTGGATGTCCAATTATACAATTTGTGTTGAAAGTGGGGGAATAAGAATTTACTTTCCAGGGCACTTCCCTGGCTGTCCAGTGATTAGGACTCCCTCCTCCCAATGCAGGGAGCTCAGGTTCCATCCCCAGTTAGGGAACTAAGATCCCACATGCTGTGGGGCACAGCTGAAAGAATAGAAAAAGAATCTACTTTCCGATTTGGTTATTTGAGCATAAAGCAACTGGGAAGATTTGAAAAAAACTAGAAAGAGTGATCAGTTGTGGAAGGGGATGAGAAAATGATGGAACAGGAAAGGAACTTCTCTCTTCACCTTTGGCATTTTTGGATATCTGAGCCAAGTAAATGTATGGATTATTCAAACATTAAATTGAAAAGTTATATTAGAAGCTAAAGATATCTTCAGTGTACACACCTGTTGCCTGGTGAGTGAGGAGCGGGCCCCAAGAAGGTTTGAGAGCTGCCAGACTGCTTGTTCTGTGGTTCCAGAGTGTCAGCTACCAGCTCCGAGGGGCTGGTTTGTCTGGTCCCAGGTGTGACATCTTAGCCTTAACGGGCACCCCAGGAAGGAAGGTAAAAAGTTTAATATTGTCAGCGTTCCTAAGTTCCTATGCATTTCTCTGGGTCCCACCATTTTTTTTTTTTTTTTGCCACATCACATGACATGTAATGAATTCTCTGCTTCTCCACTGTGTCCCGCCCCATGCCCTCCCCCGTATCCCATCATCCTCCCTAGACACTTCATTACAAGTCCGTCTCCTTCTTCCAGATGACCTGCTCCTTGCAGAGAGGCTAGATCTCAATGATCTTGGTAAGATCATACAAGTGTCTGGCACAGCAGTTAGCAAAGAGTCAAAACTGGGTAAATATTTCAAGCATGCATAGTGAATGGATAAACAAATGAACCAGTGAACAAACATGATGGCCTCGTGTCCAGAAAAAAAGTTTAGTGCAGGGATGCAGGCATGAAACCTGGATAATACCTGCTTTAGTGTCTTCGGTTCGGTTCAGTTCAGTTCAGTCACTCAGTCGTGTCCGACTCTTTGCGACGCCATGAACCACAGCATGCCAGGCCTCCCTGTCCATCACCAACTCCCGGAGTTCACCCAAATCCATGTCCATTGAGTCAGTGATGCCATCCAACCATCTAGGGCTACTCAAAGACCACTCTCAGGATGACCCTAAGGAGCCAGTTTAAAAGGACTCAGGTGGGGGACTTCCTGGTGACATATGGTCAAGAACCCGCTGGCCAATGCAGGGGACAAGGGTTTGATCCCTGCTCCATGAAGATCCCACATGCGGCAGAGCAAATAAGGCCATGTGCCACAACTACTGAGCCCGAGAGCTATAATTAGTGAAAACCACGTGCCTAGAGCCTGTGCTTCTCAACAAGAGAAGCTACCATAGTGAGAAGCCTATGCACTGCAAGGAAGAGGAGCCCCCACTTGCCACAACTAGAAAAAGCCCATATGCAGCAATGAAGACCCAGCATAGCCATAAATAAATAAACTGCTCTTAAAAAAAGAAAAAAGACTCACGTGGGGACTTCTTGGCAGTCCAGTGGTTAAGGCTCAGCAACAACAACAGGACTCACGTAAGAACAATGTGGAGAGAGGACAGCCAGGCGAGGTGGCCCAGAGGATCAAGTTGGGTGGAGCCGTGACACCCAACAGACACTCGTGAAGGTAAACAGACTATAACTAGGCGAGCAGTCATCTTCCTCTGTGGGTACAATTTCCACCCATCTTCATACTGTATATAGGGATTATGCTTCCACGTGGTGGGCTGAAGTTTAATTACAAGGACTGTGTTGCATGGAGAAAAGGAGGTAAAGAGGCCTGAGAGGGTTGGACGACAGCGAAGAATGATGGGGAGGCTGAAGAAACAGAGAAGACCTTGGTGGGAAGAGAGGAAGATGATGGCGAGACCTGAAGAAGAGATAAGAAGAAAGAGAAGGGGGTAAGACAGTAGAGACCAGAAAGGAAGGCAAGTAGGAAGGCAGGAGCCTTCAGAGGCTCCCATGACTATCCACACGCAACTCAAACTCAGCTCAACCCCAGAACCCCATGGGCTCTTGTCTGAATGCCTCTCATGCCAACCACAAGGACCTGGCTCCTGGAGACACTGTGTCATGGACTTCACACCTCATGTCTTCCCTCAAGCTATTCCCACTGCCTCCAGGGGTTAATTTTTTTTTTTAATTTATCTATTTTTAATTGGAGGGTAATTGCTTTACAATGTTGTGTTGGTTTCTGCCATACATCAACAGGAGGAGCTAATTGTAACATTCTTCAAAAGTCAGTCAAGGGTGACTTCACCCCAGGTCTTCCCTGACCCCGGAGTCCTCTTCTGTTCTCCAAGCACAGAAGCACCTAAGGGCAGTTGGGCTCAGTGAGCACTTTTCTGGGCTTCTGAGGTGGTTGATTTCCTTGTTTCTCTCTCCTCCTAGACAGTGAGCTTCCTGAAGGCAGAACTTCGACTAGTTTCATTTTGTGACTCCAGTGTACAATTCTAGGCTGGCCCCATAAAAGATGTTCCATGAACATTTGTTGAAAAGAATTGCAGCAGAGGAATTCTGCTCTCCCTACATTTTTGAATTACAAATAAAATCCTGGACTGTATCTTCACAGCATATTTAAGAACAAAACTACTTTTAAATCATGAAAGCACATGTTCTTGGCACTTCCCTGGTGATCCAGTGCTTAAGACACTGAGCTTCCACTGCAGGGAGCAAAGGTTCTATCCCTGGTCAGGGAACTGAGATCCCACATGCCGCAGGTGTAGCCAAAAAAACACAAAAACAACACAATCTTAACTGACTCCACTGTGGGCCCTCAAGGATATGATTTCTCACTCTGACGGGACCCAATGGGTTTTTACAAATCAGGCCCGCTTAGGGAATTACCAGAAGGAGCCAGTCTTCAGGGGTTTGTCTATTAACCTACGGGTTCTGTATAACCTTGCACAAGCTCCTCTCACTTCTCTGCGGCTCAGTGTCCCCATCTGTGATATGGAATAATACCAGGATTACAATACTCTTTGGTGGATTAAAGGAGTTAAAAATGCAGTGAGTGCCCCTAGGACTCTGCAAGTTCACTAAGTCTTAAGCATCATGTAACGCGTGTCTTCCCCTCCTATGACACCTGCATTATTCATTCAACAGAAACCGGTCCCTTACCAGGTGCGCGGCCGGACGCGCGGCGGGAGTTCACCCTGCACTGCAATCCTTTTGCAGGGGAGCGCACCCCTTAGCCCTGCTTCCATCAGATCCTGAACTGAATGAAAGCAAGCGGTAAAATGAGGAAAAGGGCACAGCTCTCAGCGTGAAGAGGCTTCCTCACGCAGCGCTCCTTCAAGGTGTGGTCTCGGACCAGCACTCCCGGCATCACCTGGGAGCGCGTTAGAAACCCGGATTCAGTCCTATTTCCCGGGGTTATGGGGACGGACTCGTGGTCCAAGTCCTCGAATACCCCTCGCTGACGGGAGCCGAATCTCTGGCGGGCCCCGCGAAAGAGTCCGCACATTCGGCTGTGTTCAAGCGGCAGCACGCGCCGGGCTGGAGCCGCTTACGCGACACGAATACTCGACAGGCCACGGCCTTTGCTGGGATGTCCAGGTAACCGAGGTGACCAGATAGCTGGAGTCCCAGCGCCACCTGGCGGTCAAATATAGGACCCGCCTTTTCCCGGTGAAAGGATCCTCCCGCCTGGTGTTCGGGAGTGAAGGGACACAGGTCCCTGGGGCCGCTCACTTCCTCAACACCCTCCACAGCAGTAAGACCCCGAACAGCCCCCACCACTCGCCTGGGAACTACCGTTCCCAGAGGACGCAGTTGCAGAATCCAGGACTCCCACCGGAGGTTCCAGAACCTGGAGAAGTTTTGCAGTCCCTCGTAGTTCCCCTCCGAGCCACGAGACGGCGCTGGTCATCGATGTCTTCCCAGTTTCCTCTCCGCGTTCAAACTCCCCGCCTCTCTTGCTCTAGAAACATCGGTCTCGCGAGATCTTGCGGAAACTTACAGAACCGGAAGCAGCCTGCCGATCTCTTCCCTTCTGTGGCCATCGCTGAAGCGCCGGCGGGTAAGAGTTTCCCGGGACAAAGCGTATAATCCGCAGCCATCTGTTCACGGGCACGGTGACTTTCGACCCGGGGTGCCCCAGTACTGTTCCGGCTGCCGAGTAGCAACCAGGGAGAGGGGCCAGGATGGTCTTGGCTTTTCTCCTAAGCTCAAGGGCCGCCGGGCCGGAGGAAGGAGGAGGAGAGAGGGTTTTGAGGCTTGGAAACGGGAGCTGAAGGGGAGAGAGCCTGTGGCGATGGTGTCTAGTCTGGGCAGAATAGTTTCCTAAAGAATGGTCTCGGGTAGTTTCTTGGTAAAACTTTCAGGCCTCGCATGGCCGTTGGAAGACTTTCTGGACCCGAGTTCTGTGCGTTTTCCAGGTTCGGGATATAGGGCCTGATTTCATTCATTTGGGAGGAGAGTTAATCTGTTCGGGCTACTTTCCGTAGATTAACGTTGATTGGTTTTTCTAAAACGTGGTAATACGTTTGAATTGAGTTGTCAAGTCCCCTTTACCCTAACGAACAGAGATATAAGCACTATCTTAGCTTCCTTACGCGGTAATTATGGAGTTTGAGTTTCCCTGGTGGCTCAGACGGTAAAGAATCCGCCTGCTATGCAGGAGACCAGGTTCGACCTCAGGGTCGGGAAGATCTGAAGAAGGGAATGGCTGGTTAGGTACTCCAGTGTTCTTGCCTAGAAGAATTCCGTGGACAGCGGGGCCTGGCAGGCTACAGTCTGTGGGGTCGCAGTCGGCCACGACTGAGCGACTAACACATGGAGTTTGAGAGTGTAAACAAAAATACTAATTCCAAAAGGTCTGTGGGCTATGGGAAATTCTTCTATTCTGTAATTAAGTAATTTAAAAGATCCCAGTAAAGCAATTCAGCCCAAGCAGGTTTTGTGAGCATTGTAAACTTTGAAGATGAAACTGTTTCTGATACTTGTTTGTAAACTGAGTGAGATTTTGGTCCTTTACGGGTTACGCCTATTTTAACTTTTTATTTAGCCAAAATGAAGTTCAATCCCTTTGTGACTTCTGACCGAAGCAAGAATCGAAAAAGGCATTTCAATGCGCCTTCCCACATTCGCAGGAAAATTATGTCTTCTCCTCTTTCTAAAGAGCTAAGACAGAAGTACAACGTTCGATCCATGCCCATCCGAAAGGATGATGAAGTTCAGGTATGTGCCTGTGTTTGGGTAATCTTGTAGAATATCCTGCATTTGATTAACAGACAATGGGTTGAAACGTAAACTGCTTTTTTCACCATTACTCTTTGGTGAAAATCTGTTGTCCCAAGCATCAGATGCAGTCGTGATAAAACAGAAGAAAGATTGTTTGGAACCAGAACATTGGCTTGGGATTATCTTTTTCTGGGTATGTGGTCATTAGAGAGGCATTTGAGAACCAGTAAACAATTCTGTGTCTAAATCAAAATTCAGATACACAAGTTCCAGGGAACTAGCGGTCTGGGTGTTAAGTCTGCACTCCCAATGCAGGGGGCACAGGTTAAGTGAAAGCTTCATAAATTCTAGCTGTAACCTGCAGCTAGTGATTAAAAGATTTCAAGCAGCTTCCATGTTACCAACATTTCATGACGTGAACAGCTGTTTCTTGCTCCTGTGCTGGTGCTAAAATTGCTGGTAGATTTGAGAGGCCATCTTCTGCTTCCAGGATATTTTAACCTGAGAAAGTCTGATTAGGAAGAAGCATCTATTCAGAAACACTGTGGCTGGCTGAGGATCATCGAGGAGAGAACAATAATGATGTTCATTAACCTTTGGGAGAGAATTGGCCTGTTCCTGAAGTATTAGCTGCTGCCCATGCTCTGGCACTTAGTAGGACCTTTTAGTAGGTTGTGCATTTAAATATTTGTGGCCTGTTCCCTTTGAAGTGACAGTTTCCTTGTCAACTGGTACAAAAAACCAAGGTGGGCTTGTTGCTCATTTTTAACCCTGAAACAAGCCCACCACTGCTGGTGGCCCATCAGTTGTAGAGATGCACCGTCCATCACTGTAGATTTATATGAGGCATAGTTTACTTGCAGGTTGGTTGAAGCCAGAGAGAGAATTACTGGCACATTTCCACTGACCATTAGGTCTTTCAAAATTGGAAGGTCCTGTATATGATAGAGGGAATGAGGTTTACCTGATTCATAGATTTACTGGTTTACAAGTTTAATGTTCCTTTATCTGTATATATGTTATTTTTGAATTTGCATTTAGGTTGTACGAGGGCACTACAAAGGGCAGCAAATTGGCAAAGTAGTCCAGGTTTACAGGAAGAAATACGTCATCTACATTGAACGAGTGCAGCGGGAGAAGGCTAATGGTACAACTGTCCATGTGGGCATTCACCCCAGCAAGGTGGGTGTTTTTGAGAATGCTTGAGATGGGGGAAAGAAATTACAGCAATTGCTGACAAATGTGACTAGTTGACAAAAATAGATTTTAGGTGTTCTGGAAATCAGTCTTAAAGCCAGTACTATTTTTTCCTGAAATCAAGGTGTCTTTAACAGTTACCCTGTATGTATGTATATATAACGTACCTTTCCTTAAAAAGTATCGGTAAGCTGATTGATCAATCTAACAATGAATAGATCTTAAAATCTAGGAAATAGGACAGTTTTTAGATGCTATGGAGGCCATACCCTGTGTGTTAAACAGAATTGAGTAAGCTGTAAGGAAAGTAGGTCTTAAGCCATTTGCAGATCTAGAGCTCAGAGACTAGATTCATTGATAGAAGATACAGTCTAATTCTCCTGTCCTTGACTTCAATGTGAATTCTCCAATACTGCTGTCTCTTAAAAGGTAATAAATGCACTTGGTGCCTGTTCAAATACTGAGGTGTTTGTTTTTTAAGATCTTGCGTTGGCACCATAAATCTAATCTTCAGACTACACAAAAGTCTAAAGACTAATATATCTGTTGCATTATCTTTCACCTGCTGCTAAGTCACTTCAGTCGCGTCCTACTCTGTGTGACCCCATAGACGGAAGCCCACCAGGCTCCCCCATCCCTGGGATTCTAATTCAGAAAAAGCTACCATTTTCTCTTCTTCCCTACCCCTCCAGTGGATTACAAGCATCACGACAGAGTGCATCTCCTAAGAGCAAGGGCTTTCCCACTCTACTACAATCTTATTTTTACCCCACGGGACTGGATCAGCTGCTGTCAAGGTCACCAATACAGTGACCGATTCTTAGTGTTTTCTAAACTTAATGTAGTGTTTGACACCGTTGATCTCCCTCTTTGACTTACCTTCATCTCTTATTCCAAACTCCTCAATATCCAGTTGACGATTTTGCATTTCAATGTGGATATCTAATCAGTATCAAACCCAACATGTTTAAACTGCTGGCTTGTTTTATTCTTGAACGCTCTTGCTCTTTTAGTCTGCTACCAACACTGTGTGTGACAGCTCTGTCCTTCTCAACTACTTAGGCTAGCATGTTGTTATTGATTGTTGACTGCCGTCACATTATATCCAGAATCCTGTCTGCTTGTTACCATCAGAGTGGCCTACAAGGCTCACCTCCAGGGACTTCCCTGGTGGTCCAGTGGCTAAGACTGTGCTTCCAGTGCAGGGGGCATGGGTTCGTTCCCTGGTTAGGGAACTAGATCCTGCATGCCACAACTAAGAAGGCTCAGCCATATAAAGTTCACTCAGCAGCTACTACTTGATGATTTCCCTCTCCGTGTTCTAGTCTGCTGGCCTCTATGCTGTTCCTGTAACTGTGCTACTTTGTGTGCTGGTTGGCAGCTTCACAGAATTGTATATTCTGTTCCCAGGTCTGCTGCTGCTGCTAAGTTGCTTCAGTCATGTCTGACTCTGTGTGACCCCATAGACGGCAGCCCAGCGGGCTCCCCGTCCCTGGGATTCTCCAGGCAAGAACACTGGAGTGGGTTGCCACTGAAAGTGAAAAGCGAAAGTGAAGTTGTTCAGTTGTGTCCGACTCTTCACGACCCCATGGACTGCAGCCTTCCAGGCTCCTCCGTCCATGGGATCTGGGAACAAGGGGTCTATTTTAACAAGCCCTTCAGACACACTCAGATCTGAGAAACACCTATTAAACTTGGAAGTTCTTCCGCCTCTGGACTTGAATATTGGCTGTTCTCTTTGAAACACTTCTACCTTCTCAGGTCTCTGTTTAGGTACAGCCCTTTTCTTGCAGCCTGCCTGACATCGATAACAATTTAACCCCTTTCCTCCAGCATTTCATCTCATTAACTATAACCTCCATGGTAGTGGAGATTGTTCTTTGGTCATTATGCTGAATCCCCAGACCTTGTTCACTGCTATCTTCTCCTTCCTTCCTAACACTAAAATCTGTCATAATCTGGATACCTTTAATGACAAATCTGTTGGAATAAGGTCTATGATTTTCCTAAAAGTTTTGCAGGTTGAAACGTGTGAAGGCTGCATTTAATTTCCAAACTTACAGGACTAAAGATACTGTGGAAATAAAAATGTGTATGATTTAGTTAGCTTATAAAACTGGGGTGAGAGGAGTGGAATTGTTGAAATATATTGCAGTAGAAGCAGCTGATTTTTCTCACAAGTGTGAGAAGAACCACCAGTGTCACACTGCCTTCTCCTTTGTGGGCTGAACATTAGTGAACATTTAAGTCAGGTTTGTTTGGGGTAAAGAATCATTTCTAGCACTTAAGCAATCCACTCCCACAAGTGGGGGACTGAATGTTGGACCTTCCCATGTGTTCTGTATTGGTGATTGTTTGAAGCTTAGAAAATTTTTTTTCTTATTTGTCTGCAGGTGGTTATCACCAGACTAAAACTGGACAAAGACCGCAAAAAGATCCTCGAACGTAAAGCCAAATCTCGCCAAGTAGGAAAGGAAAAGGGCAAATATAAGGAAGAAACAATTGAGAAGATGCAAGAATAAAGTCATCTTGTCTACAGCTTTCATTAAAAACTGTTAAAATGAAGAGTCTTTATGTGTGGTGCTTTGGGACAAGGCCTAGTTAGTTTTCAAGGAAGTTCTGGTGATGTTAGGTGTCTAGGGGCAGACCATCCTTATCTTATGGCTTGATTCCACTAATGAAAAGTACCGTTTGGAAAAAGCTGGCTTTTTAACCATCTTTGAGCATCTAATAATATTGGACTAATACAGTGATTTTTTTTTTTAACAGCAGGAAGCAGCACTATAGGAATGCAGCGAAATACCCGAGGGCCCCTTTACCACCTTGTTTTCTGCACTGATGTTGAGTGAGTGGTGTCAGGCCAAAAGAAATCTTTAGCTTAAAATCTGAGGCAAAAAGTACTCACCTAAAAAGCAGTTTCTCCGAGAGGAGGAAGTGATGCAGTGCAGGGTTGTTGGCAACGCTTGTGCCGCCGCCCTTCCTCACTTTAGACTAAGCATATAAACGTACTTTCCGTGCTGGAGGCCAGCATTTATTTATCTTGGAACCTTAACAACAACGTAGGGAAGTAGATGACCAATTTTGCAGCCGCCAGAGACCCGCGTCGGTGTCTGCCTTAGCCAACGTCGCACCTCGGATTCCACCTCAGGAACCTCACCGTGTCAGACTAGAATATGGCCCGCCCCTGTATCTTTGAGCGCTCCCTCGGGGGGCGGGGCTTCCGGTCGGCGCGGAGCCGTTTCCGGTGCGTCAGGCTGCCCGAGCCGCTGGCGCTGGTGGGCAGGAGGGTCCCGGACGGCGCCCGTGGAGCGGGCTGGGGCTGAGGCGACTCGCGACCCTGTGCTCCTGGTTCATCTCTTCTTCCGGTCCTCCCTCTCTCTTGCAAAAATCCCTAGATCCGTCTCTCCTCCCCCGGCCTGGCTGTTTCATTCAATTGAGGGAGTAGGCGGATCCCGACCGCCGAGAGGAACCCGCGGGCAACGGGGCGAGGTGTTGCGGAGACCTTGGGACTCAGGACCGCACAAAGGACCTGATGCCCGAGCCAGGTCTTCAGGAATAAGCCGGAGGTTGTTTTGTTGACTCACTGGAAAAGACTCTGATGCTGGGAGGGATTGGGGGCAGGAGAAGGGGACGACAGAGAATGAGATGGCTGGATGGCATCACCGACTCGATGGATATGGGTTTGAGTGAACTCCGGCAGTTGGTGATGGACAGGGAGGCCTGGCGTGCTGTGATTCACGGGGTCGCAAAGAGTCGGTCACGACTGAGCCACTGAACTGAACTGAACTGTTTTGTTTAAGGTGTGGGGCACTGTGCTAAGTGCTTTAGCTGCATTATCACAACTGTAGTGATGTCGACTAGCATTCTCCCCATTCTGTTGTGGAAGCTGAAGCCTCAGTAACTTTGCTCGGCTTATTCAATAAGTGATGAGTCAGAAATCGACTTCCCAAGCCTAGACTCAACCATACCTCTGCACTGTCCCTACTATACTGTAAGCCAACTGTTTGACATTTTCTTTTGTTCAACTCTGTATTCATGGGCCCTCTGAGGGGATACAGTGAGATAGAAGCCCCAGCCTCTGTCTTCTAGGTTGTGTACACCTGAACCAGTTGACTAAAAAGGCAAAGCGCTCCAATGAGTGGTGCTGGCTGTTCAGAGGAGGGACAGACATGGCAATCAATGCATCAGGAAGAATGCTGACCTGAGCTGGGTGTGGTTTGGAAGATCAATGGAAGAACATTCCAGGTCGGGGGCAGCCAAAGCAAAGACTCACAGGTGAGTGAGGAAGGAGGATCTTTCCAGTTTTCTGTGAACAAGCTCATTTGTCAGTTACCCCACCAGGGCAGATCACACCAGGAAGCTGGCTGCCTTTCTTTGGGGCCTTTTTTTTTCACTCTGCTTTAGAACAGGTGTTGAAAACTCAGTTAACTACAGGGGTGGGCAGTTAAGGTGACAAAGTTAGTAGCTGGCTTAGAGACTGTGGGAAGCCTGAGAGTGTGGACTGTCCAAAAGGAGCTACTGCCTCTCCACTCAAGACAGATGTTGCCAAGCAAACAGCTCCCAGTGTGACCAGATCATCCCGTTTTTCAAGAAAGCTAGAAATCTAGATTATTAAATGAACTCCTCAGTCTGTAAATATAGGTAACTCATCCAATTAAAAAAAACAAACACTAGGTAGGCTAACCAAAATATGTCTGTTAGCCAAATGTGACTCTCCAGCTATAGAATTTCATGGGATTGGGTAAGGACCATTTCACATGTTGAAGATTGAGATTTTTCCATCTTTTGATTAAAAATTATTTCACCTATCTTCATTCTTTTATAGGATGGAGATGAGACTTTTCCTTCCTGTGTAGTTCCCTGAGGGCCTCAGCCAGAGCAGCCAGTTTCTGAGGGATGCTGGTTTCAGTGAGTAATCTAGAAGCTCTTCCTGGTTTGCATTGACCATCTTGTGGTTTCAAGTGTCTTCTAAGGACTGTAGGATGATAATACATAATCCTTGGGAAACAAAGCCCCATGTCAGTGATTATATGGGACTAGTGGATGAAAACTTTTTTTTTTAACTGAAGGACTTTTCAGAGCCATTAAAATGTCCATTTGCATTGAGAATGTGGAGCTCAGGCTGAAAGAGTATTTTACAAACATTCTATTTCTTTGATTCTAAAATGCATATTTTTCACATTTTAAAAATCTGGATGTGTTCATTTAATGTAGGGTCTCTGTTTTCCCTGTGAAAAGAAAATTGTCATTAAGTCAGCAGTTTCAATGTCAGAAGTGTCTTTAGAATCAGGAATGTCACGTAGTTAACCAATGATGCCAAGCAAGGAAATCCGAAGTCTTTTTAGTGGAGGACATTCAGGACCTGGAATCAAGCTTTGCTTAACTGAGACTCTTGCTCAGAGCTTTTAAATGTTTCCATCTTTCTCTGCTTCTTAGGATTCTGCCCTGGCCTTCAGCTTTTCATCTGATGACTGGCATCTTGGGGATCTTGTTTTCTTAAGATTGTTGGAATTCCTGTGATCATCATATGAAGGCTTCCCCTGGCCTCATCACATCCTATATCCTGGAGTTGTCCTAAGGAACTTCGGTTTAGACACCCGAGTATCAAGTTCTCTTCCGGAGGAATTCTCCAATCTTGTTGGTGTGTGGACCCCATTTGGGGTATCTCTTTGGCATGATAATCTCCTGATATAGCTCTCTATCCCCAGGTGTAATTTGTCCATTTCCGAAAACAGGCCCTGCTGCCTCTATTCAGAATCACCAAACCTGTACCTGGAAGTGTCTCCCTACCTTGGAGTACTCAAGTTCAGTTGCACACTCTGCTTCGTTCTGGAAAAAAAATATTTGGGCTCCAGCTCAGGCCTGTGTCAAGACAG
The DNA here is from genome assembly GCF_049115385.1 of Moschus berezovskii. NCBI lineage: Eukaryota > Metazoa > Chordata > Mammalia > Artiodactyla > Moschidae > Moschus > Moschus berezovskii. The sequence continues at coordinate 40,057,215 of NC_142479.1, read as the reverse complement.
GCCAGGCCTGCAGACTCTCCAAGAGGACAAAATCCCTCTTCCTCACTGTGAAGCTGGATTCGTCTTACTGGATGTGAGACTTTTCCCCTACCCTATTATCTTTTCTTCTGTGTGATATTCACATGCTCACATTCAGTCATGCATGTGGGCATGTCTTTTGGCCCAGAACCTCCATGGTCTCTTCCCTAGTTCTGCTGCAGCTGCTCCTCATCCCAGGCCCCAAGGCACAGCAGTCCCTGTGGCAGTAGATAATGTCATCTGGGGAGGCAGCAACATTTGAGGATCTGACCAAAGACTGGAAGTATTAGGAAGCCCCTCAGAAGGACTGCAGCAGAGGCATAATGCTGAACAGTTACGAGAACGCGGTCCCTCAGGGTAAGGACTCAGTCTTCATTTACTAACTGTGTGTACAACTGACAGGGAAGAGTCATCATTTAAAAAAATCCCGGGACTTCCTGGTTAGGACTTGTGCTTCTACTGCAGGGGGTCCAGTTTCCATCCTATTTGCCACAATGAAAGATCCTGCGTGCAGCAGCTAAGACCAGGTGCAGCCAAAATAAACAAATACATTGAATTTTTAAAAAATAAAATTCTGTTGACATGCTCTTGTTTTGAATGGACCTGGTGGACTTTCTGGGTATTTTTATTCTGCTACTGCTTTATACCAGCACTCTAGTATCTTTCTTCCAATTCTTCAAAAATCAGATGAAAGAATTATGAGGAACTTTGGTGGGAAAGTCTTCCAGGTGGCATATCATCAAATTCAACTTTGTTCGCTTCTTTCTCCATCTCTTTAGGAGACTTCTTACAATTCTCCACGACACCACAGAGAGCTGGAAATGATCCCCCTCGTGTTTCAAATCCAAGTGAAACAGAAACGGAGATAAGTACCATGAGAGAAAAGTTTCTCACCAGCGTGACGAAGTTGGTAGAAAGCAAAAGTTACAACAGCAAGGTATTTTCCAAAGAAAAGTACTTTCAAACAATCAAGGAAGTCAAAGAAGCTAAGGAGAAGGGGAAGAAGTCATCACGTGATTATCGCCGTGCAGCAAAATATGATGTGATTTCTGTGGAAGGCACAGAGAAACTCATAGAGGCTGCTCACAGAGAACGAGATCGAATACGGTATTACGTACACAAGGAAGAGCTGTTTGACATCCTTCACGACACACATCTCAATATTGGCCATGGCGGGCGGACACGCATGCTCAAGGAGCTGCAAGGCAAATATGGGAATGTCACCAAAGAAGTCATTGTCTTATATCTGACTCTGTGTAAACAGTGCCACCAGAAGAACCCAGTACCCAAGAGAGGCCTTGCACCCAAGCCCATGCCATGTAAGGACAATGACTCCAGATGCCAAGTTGAAATCCTTGATATGCAGTCAAATGCTGATGGGGAGTTCAAGTTCATTTTGTATTACCAGGACCACTTAACCAAGTTCATTATTTTACGGCCATTAAAAGCCAAGCAGGCCCATGAGGTAGTCAGTGTCCTATTGGATATTTTCACAATTCTTGGTCCACCCACCGTGTTAGAATCTGACAGCGGCATGGAGTTCACAAACCAGGTTGTTAATGAGCTCAACGAGGTATGGCCAGACCTAAAGATTGTCCTTGGTAAGTCCCACCCTGGCCAAGGCCAGGGCTTCCTGGAGCGAGTAAGCCGTGATGTCAAGACCAAGCTGAGTGCCTGGATGCAGAGTAACTACTCCTGTCATTGGACCGAAGGCCTGCGATTCATGCAGATGGTGAGAAATCAGGCCTTTGATGGTTCCTTGCAGCAGAGTCCGTACGAGGCAATGTTTGGTTGTAAAGCCAAATTTGGACTCTATTCTTCACACTTGCCCCGGGAAACCGTGGCTGTTTTACACACAGAGGAGGAGCTAGAAATTGCCGAAGAACAACTGGCAAGCAGCCTCTGGGTCAGGCAGGAAGAGAGGGCTGAGGTTGGAGCAGACCCGTCTGACATGGACGAGGACGTCGATCCCACACCTCTCGAAACCTTGGAGCCCAGCACCTCCCAGGCAGCCTCAGGTCTCTTCTCCTGGTGAATAGACATCTGCTGGGTAGACACTTGGTGCCTCTGGGTGCCGTAGAGCCACCTGAGAGCTGTAGCCAAGACTCCAGGTGAAAGGAGTGAAGGCTACTCTCTCAGGAACGCTGTTCTTGGTAGTCCTGAGTCAGAGAAGGAGGCGGCTCCGTCTCTGATCTCACCTGCCCTAACAAATTCCCACAAACCTGGAGGCTTAAAACAGCAGAACTTTGGGGACTTCCCTGGCAGTCCATGGTTGAGTCTGAGCTCTCAATGCAGGGGGAGCAGGTTTGATCCTTGGTTGGAGAACTAGGATCCTGCATGCAGAGGGCACAGCCAAAATTTAAAAAAAAAAAAATTAAAAAACTTTCTTCTTAGTCCTAGAGGCCAGAGGTCTGAAATCAGGGTGTTGGCAGGGTTCATTCCTTCTGGAGGCTCCAAGAGAGAATCCATTTCAGGCCTTCCTCCTTTTTCTAGTGCTGTCAGCAATTCTTGGCATCCCTGGGCTCAGAGTAGCACAGATCCAGCCTCTGTTTGTCTTCACGTGGCCTCTCCTTGGTCTGTGTGTGTGCTCTTTTCTATGTAGTTGGATTTACGGCCCAGCCTAATTAATGATCTCATCTTGAGATACTTATCTTAATTTCATCTGCAAAGACCCTGTTTCTAAGTAAATTCACATTCATGGTTTCTCGGGGTTTGGACTTGGACATATCTTTGGTGGAGGGGACTGCAGTTGTACTGCAATTGGCTCAGGGGTAATGAACCCACTTGCCAATGCAGGAGATTTGGATTTGATCCCTGGGTCAGGAAGATCCCCTGGAGATAGAAATGGCAACTCACTCCAGTATTCTTGCCTGGGAAATCCCATGGACAGAGGAGCATGGCAGACTGCAGTCCGTAGGGTTGCAAAAGGCTGACACAGCGTAGTGACTGAGCATGCACACAGTTCTACCAACTACAGTCAATGGAAGAGGGTGTTTGCTTGCAGAACATAAACTGATGGGGTCTGAGCCCTGTAGAGCTGGTGGGACGGTCCTGCATGTATCGAGTATCTGTTCCTGCTCCTCAGTCACAGAACCCAAAAGATGGGGGCATCAGAGAAAAAGATGTAGATGAAGGACAAATAATGAGAAGAAAAGAGGTTGATCTCACGTGTCCCGGAGACTGGCTGCTCCACCAGGTGAGCTTTGTTTCCTGCTTCAAGAGAATCCTGATGTACTCACCCTGCTCTCAGAATGACATCCACAGGGATCGATCTGCCTGAAACGTATTTTAAAACTAGGTCAAAATTAACGCATGGCTGGGGTTTGGATCTGAGCCTTCCAGTGTTCTGTGCCTCAAACACAACATGACGTGGTGTAATCCTGGAACGGTCATACATTCCAGGAAGTGACCAATAGCCGGGAAACAACTAGGGACTCTGGAGCAAATTGCAGAAGTTGGCCTGAGGTCACTGCTTCAGCCAGAGAAGAATAGAGCAAAGGCCAGTCTGGGTCATAGTTCAGAGGAACGGGGAGGGTAATGCCCAGGCTCTGTGCGCGGCTGTGTTCTCCAGACCTGGAAGAGGACCCAGCGCATCGGAGGTGTTGAGTAAGGATTTATTATTGAGTGAAGAAATGATTCTACAGACATGGATGCAGGGAATGAGAAAGGGCCTGCAGTTTCTGGCTCTCCAGTTCTTCCTGCATATCCCAGAACCATCTCAAACCATTCTGGGGGACTTCCCTGGTGGTCCAGTGGTTAAGACTCTGTGCTTCCAGTACAAGGGGCACAGGTTCAATCCCTGGTCGGAGTAAAATCCCACATGTGCCTTGGCACCACCAAAAAAAAAATTCTGATTGCCCCCAACTTTGGCTTCCCCTTGGGCCAAGAGCAGTCTCCTGATGATGCCTGCCTCACAGGGTGGTTGTGAAAGACAGTGAGATAAGGCTTGCGAAGTTCTAAGATGTGGGTTCTTGCTACCTTCAGATCTTACCCTTATCATGAGAGTTGGAGATCACTGTTGCCATTCCTTTACTGATTAGACAGTGTTAAGCTAGACATCCAGGAAATCTGCACTATTATTAGACAGGAGGTGATGTCACTCTCCAGCTTGTCTTGGAGGACCAGAATCTCAGCTTCATCCTCAGCTAGCACCTCACGTCCCCTTCCTGTGTCACTCGGCTGAGCAGGGCCTGGGAGGCCCAACTTGACTGATGTTGCCCTCTGTTCCCCCCATGCTGACCTACCACCTCCTGATGGTGGAGCAAACCAGGAACCACACCATCAGCTCCTGTGGCTAAGAGGTCAAGGGAGGCACTATGCTACTGTCTTTCCCAGGGGGTGGCTGCAAATAACGGAGGTTTCCGGAGCTGCTACCTCAGCCTTCCTCTTCTGCTCCCTAGTGTTTACAGTGGAGGGACCTGGAGGAGGACACCTAGACCCAGCCCAGCCTTCCTCTGTGTTATCACATTTCAGCATCTGGAGCGGAACCAGTTGCTTTCAGTTTGTAAATATGTTTTGTCCATATAATGTCTTTTAAATTTAGAAGTTAATTGCCATCACTTTCAAAGCAGATTTCATATAAAAATCTGAATGTCTAGCACTTCTTGAAAATTTAGAAGATCTGACCTCCCACATTTTTTGCATGGCAGCCAATGACCAAGTGGTAACCCCCAGGAGACAGTCCAGGCCTGCATTCTACACTAGTCCACCATCGAGGCCATTCAGATTGTTTGCATACACATTTCTGTGGTCAGTTCACTCAAACTCATGTCCATTGAGTCGGTGATGCCATCCAGCCATCTCATTCTCTGTCGTCCCCGTCTCCTCCTACCCCCAATCCCTCCTAGCATCAGACTCTTTTCCAGTGAGTCAACTCTAGTACTAGTATTAGGCTTTTTTCAAAAGTAGTTTTTAAATGGAAAAAAAAATCACTCTCTTTAGTGTATCATTCTGTAAGTTTGGACAAAAGCATATAGTCTTGTAAACATCACAGTAACATAGGAGAGTTTCATCAAACCCCCAAATTCCCCTGGTCCCATTTGTAGTCAACCTTCTCTCCCTTGCTCTGGTCTTGGTACAAGTGATCTGTTCTCTGTCCCTATTGTTTTGTCTTTTCTAGACTTGGATCTAGAATGACATGGAATCATATAGAAATAGCTTTTTGAACACTACTTCCTTCATTTAGCATAATGCCTGTGAGATTCATTCAATAGCAAGTTGTTTTAATTACCATAAACCCATGTTCATTTTAATATCTATTTATTAAGTATCCCCATTACTATTCTTCTAAAATTATTCTGAAACCAATTCAGTTATTCACTGATACTAAGTAGAATACTTCTATGAAATAACCTGACTACTAGGTAATTATATTTGCATTCATCTTACACATCAATTTAGGGAGAAGTAAGATATTGACAATTTTGGGCTTTTTAATACAGAACATGTTTATTTCTGCACTTATTCAGGTCTTCTTTTATGTCCTCCAACAATGTTTAATAAAGTTTTCCATTACATACTAAAACTATTAAAATTATGACATATTATTTTATTTAATTTTAATGTCATTTTCAATTGTATTTTTTGTTATTTCTGGAGTGAAGAAAGTCTAGTTTTATATATGTGTGTGTGTGTGTGTGTGATACATATATATATTTACTTGAAATTAACCACTAAAATAAACTCTAAATAATTCAAAATTGTATTCAATTTTGGAGGGCTTAGTATATAACATTTCAGCTATGATAAATATGTTTTTCTATTATTTTTCAGTGTTTTATTTTATATCTTAGATCATGACATTTCGAGCACTTAGTACATTTTCTGAATTTTTTTCCAAAAAGCTGGAGAACAAAATAGATATATGCCATAAAATTTATGAGACAGTTCGACTCCAGTAAGATTTGCTGATTTTAATCTATTTATACACTATGTTGAATATTTTGCATTTTACAAAAATTTAATATTTGAGATAAAAACTACAGTTTGCACTTGGCTTATTTGACATGGATAAAATTGCTGATTTCATTGGAGCTACTGTCAACATTTCCAATAGGTAGAGATAAATCTTTTAGTTGGTATAAGAAATCTTAAGAAAATGCATCTAAAGCTGGAAGTTAGACCGCCTAGCAAAAATTAACACAAATTTATAAGGAGCTTGGGCGCTGATGACGTGATGGCCACAGCATCCTTTGTTTACTGATATGGCAGGGGACATTCTTTGTCCGCGGTACCTAATTTTTAAAGGGTCGCTTGCAAGTTAGCAATGAGAAGAGCAACCAATAGGAAAAGAGCAGAGGTTAATGGTGGGCGGAAAACAAACAGCTGTACCTTGGTGCAGCTGTGGTGGGATGGAAGCAGGTCAGATTTGTCATCCAATCAGGGCTGTCCATTCAAATGAAACAGATTCAAGTTACGTGAGCGTTTTGTTTCTCCTGCCACACATTTGGGAGAAGAGGCAAATGCCTAGTGATGCTGTCTTGTTTTAACAGAAACCTGACTAAAGGAAGTCCAGCAGTGGTCGTGCTCTATATGGAACAGCAGTATTCATTTCCAGGGGCTGTCATAACCCACTGGGTGGCACAGAAATTTGTTATGTCACAGTTCTAGGGTCACATGTCTGAGATCAGGGTTGATTCCCTGTGACGGAAGGAGAAGCTCTTCTGGTGGCCTCAGATGTTCCTTGGCTTGTAGGTGACAGTCCCCCTATGTCTTCTCGTTGTCTTCCCTCTGTGTGTACCTGTTGTCTCTGGGTCCAGATGTCCCCTTAGCATAGTAGATTAGGGCCTATCCTCAATGACCTCACTTTAACTTGATCATCTGCAGAGACCCCATTTCCAAATAAGGTCACATTCACAGGTATGGGGTGGAGGGGTTAGGACTTCAGCTTATTTGGGGTGACACAGTATGTTCAACCCATATAGCAGCAGCTAAGAGATGGAGGTTTGATCCCTGGATGGGGAAGATTCCCTGGAGAAGGGAATGGCTACCCAGTCCAGTATTCTTGCCTGGGAAATCCCATGGACAGAGGAGCCTGGCGGGCTATTGTCCACAGGGTCAAAAAGAGTGAGACCTGACTGAGCCACTAAACAACATCTTGCCTGGGAAATCCCATGGACAGAGGAGCCTGGCGGGCTATTGTCCACAGGGTCAAAAAGAGTGAGACCTGACTGAGCCACTAAACAACAATCAGAATGACAGATTTTGTTTGTTTTTGTTTTCTTGGTTTTTTTTTGGTCACACAACATATGGGATCTTAGGTTTTTTCCGAACAGGGATAGAACCTATGCGTCCTGCAGTGGGAGCACAGACTCTCAACCACTGGACCACCAGGGAAGCCCCAGAATGACAGTTTTTTAGGAGGCAGTTTTTAAGGATGTATGGCAACAATGTCCAAAGCCTTAGAACGCTGCTCCCCCCACCCCATTCAAATAACACAGGCAGTTTTACTTGAACAGAAAACTGAAGAAATGAGTTCCAGTTACATTCTTACAAATCTTCAATATCAATTCTTGAGAAAGAATTTAATACCTTGTCCAGCTAGATTATTTGGGTTAGTTATTTTGTTTGTTTGTTTGTTTTTTGATGGAGTCCTAACCCCTGGACTGCCAGGGAAGTCCCCTTGGCTTGGTCTTATAATACAGAACAGTGTCTCTCCCTCCAGGCACACAGGAGGAAGGGAATGTTGCCATATCTTCCTGCGGCTCCTTTTGTTCATTATTAAGATTTGCATTTTTAAGGCTAATCTCTGGAATTCAATTATGAGGCCTCCAGAACTCAATTTTACCGGGAAAAATAAATGAAGAATGGGCTAAAGATGATTTGACGTAACAGTGAAGTAAGGTGGTGATGGTTTAGTCGCTCAGTCGTGTCCGACTCTTGCAACCCCATGGACTATAGCCTGCCAGGGTCCTCTGTCCATGGGATTCTCCAGGCAAGAATACTGGAGTGGGTTGTCATTGCTTTCTCCTGGGGATCTTCCTGACCCAGGCATCGAACCCAGGTCTCCTGCATTGAAGGCAGATTCTTTACCATCTGAGCTACAAGAGGGGATGAAGTAAAGATCTGTAGCATCCGCCCCCCCGCCCAGACTCAAGCATGTAAACTTGATACATAACCTTGAAGGAGTCTCTTGAGCTCCAAGCTCACCTGTAAATTGGGATGATAATTCAACTGTGATCAGGTTTGTGAGAGAGGATGGGCATGGGGAAGGGGCTTGTTCTCCATCTAGTTTAGGGAACTTTCACAGAGTTCAGTCTCACTCAGAATGACCAGTCAAACTAAAGCAAGTCCCTTCCTCCAAAAAAAAAAAGATTTGGAGGCAGGAGAGCAGCCGATGTGGGCAAGTCCCATCCAGGTCTGTGTTGAACTGGGCCCTCCCTCCTGGCCTCTGCCCACACAAGGTTCAGTGCCCTCTGTCTGTTCACATGCCCACCCGCATTCCAAGCCACAGGCTGGTCCTGGAGCCCTGGGTCAGGATACACTCAGCCCTTCAAGGTTGAGCGCCCCTTGGTTCTCTTCCTGCTCCCGGGGTGGTTCTGGAGTGGAGTGGAGAGAGCAATTCTGGTTTTCAAACACACTTTTGCTGTGGTCAGAACATTTAACAAAGTGTGTTAAGTGATCCTACCCGGTGATCCTACCCCTTAACAAATTTGAAAGGCATTGTTGACTGTAGACAGAAAGTTGTATAGCTGATGTTTAAGATTTAATCATCTTGCATAGTCGAAACTTTATACCCCTTGAATAGTAGCTCCCCATTTCCCCCTCCTCCCAACCCCTGGCAACCACCATTCTATCTCTGCTTCTGTATGTTTGATTGTTTTATGTTTTGGGTGGGGTTTTTTTGCCGAGCTATGAGCATGTGGTGATTGCAGCCATGAAATTAAAAGACACTTACTCCTTGGAAGGAAAGTTATGACCAACCTAGACAGCATATTGAAAAGCAGAGACATTACTTTGCCAACAAAGGTCCATCTAGTCAAGGCTATGGCTTTTCCAGTGGTCATGTATGGATGTGAGAGCTGGACTATAAAAAAAACTGAGCACCGAAGAATTGATGCTTTTGAACTGTGGTGTTGGAGAAGACGCTTAAGAGTCTCTTGGACTGTGAGGAAATCCAACCAGTACATCCTAAAGGAGATCAGTCCTGGGTGTTCATTGGAAGGACTGATGTTGAAGCTGAAACTCCAATATTTTGGCCACCTGATGTGAAGAACTGACTCACTGGAAAAGACCCTGATGCTGGGAAAGATTGAAGGCAGGAGGAGAAGGGGACGACAGAGGATGAGATGGTTGGATGGCATCATCGACTCAATGGACATGGGCTTGGGTGGACTCCAAGAGTTGGTGATGGACAGGGAGGCCTGGCATGCTGCAGTTCATGGGGTTGCAAAGAGTTGGACACAACTGAGCAACTGAACTGAACTGATGAGCATGTGGCATCTTAGTTCCGTAACCAGGGATTGAACCCAAACTTCCTGCATTGCAAAGAACCCACACCACTGCCTTGCAGGGCAGATTCTTAACCACTGGACCCTTAGGGAAGTCCTAAAGGACTGCAATACACCAGGCCTCCCTGTCCATCACCGACTCCCTGAGTTTACTCAAACTCATGTCCATTGAGTCGGTGATGCCATCCAACCATCTCATCCTCTTGTCGTCCCCTTCTCCTCCTGCTGTCAATCTTTCCCAGCATCAGGGTCTTTTCCAGTGAGTCAGTTCTTCACATCAGGTGGCCAAAGTATTGGAATTTCAGCTTCAGCATCAGTCCTTCCAATGAGTATTCAGGATTGATTTCCTTTAGGATGGACTGGTTGGATCTCCTTGCTGTCCAAGGAACTCTCAAGAGTCTTCTCCAACACCACAGTTCAAAAGCATCAATTCTTCGGCGCTCAACTTTCTTTACAGTCCAAATCTCACATCCATACATGACTACTTGTAAAAACCATAGCTTTGACTAGACGGACCTTTGTTGGCAAAGTAATGTCCCTGCTTTTTAATATGCTGTCTAGGTTGGTCATAGCTTTTCTTCCAAGGAACAAATGTCTTTTAATTTCATTGCTGCAGTCACCATCTGCAGTGATTTTGGAGCCCAAGAAAATGAAGTCTGTCACTGTTTCCACTGTTTCCCCATCTATTTGCCATGAAGTGATGGGACCAGATGCCATGATCTTAGTTTTCTGAATGTTGAGTCTTAAGTCAATGTTTTCACTCTCCTCTTTCTCTTTCATTAAGAGGCTCTTTAGTTCTTCTTTGCTTTCTGGCATAAGGATGGTGTCATCTGCGTATCTGAGGTTATTGATATTTCTCCCAGCAATCTTGATTCCAGCTTGTGCTTCCTTCAGTCCAACATTTCTCATGATGTACTCTGCGTATAAGTTAAATAAGCAGGGTGACAATATACAGCCTTGATGTATTCCTTTTCCTATTTGGAACCAGTCTGTTGTTCCATGTCCAGTTCTAACTGTTGCTTCCTAACCTGCATACAGATTTCTCAAGAGGCAGGTCAGGTGATCTGGTTTTCCTGTCTTTTGAAGAATTTTCGACAGTTTGTTGTCATCCACATAGTCAAAGGTTTTGGTGTAGTCAATAAAGCAGGAGTAGATGTTTTTCTGGAACTCTCTTGCTTTTTTGATGATCCAACATATGTTGGCAATTTGATCTCTGGTTCCTCTGCCTTTTCTAAATCCAGCTTGAACATCTGGAAGTTCATATTTTGAATATTAACTCCTTTTCAGACATATGGTTTGCAAATATAATATTTTGAGAGAAGATGAGAGATTCAGATTGATGCTTTAGTGAGTATTTTCTACTTACAACTTTGTCAAAGCTAGCCTTATATTGTGGAGAAGGCAATGGCACCCCACTCCAGTACTCTTGCCTGGAAAATCCCATGGATGGAGGAGCCTGGTAGGCTGCAGTCCATGGGGTCGCTAAGAGTTGGACACTACTGAGCAACTTCACTTTCACTTTTCACTTTCATGCATTGGAGGAGGAAATGGCAAGAACACTCCAGTGTTCTTGCCTGGAGAATCCCGGCAACGGGGGAGCCTGGTGGGCTGCCATCTATGGGGTTGCACAGAGTCTGACACAACTGAAGCGACTTAGCAGCAGCAGCCTTATATTGTGGAATAGAATCTGCTTTTTTTTTCAGCTCTAGGGGAAGAAGAAACATTTTCTTTTGTTATTTCCGAGATGCTATTCCCAGTAGTTTTTTGAGGCTACACATTGGAATGTCATTAGTTGGCACTGAGACCGGAAGGGGGAGGTGTCTGAGAAGCTCAGCTTTAAATTTTTGCTTCCAATTTATTCTGCAGGCTTTCTGACAACTAAAGCATGGTTCACCAAGGTGAGCTTCAACACTGTGTAGGCCAGTTACCTCTGCACAGTTATTTTAACCTTTTCAGATTTGGTGGCTTTGGGTTGTGGGATTTTGAGGAGAAAGGTTTTACGGGGAGAGGAGCTGTTTTTGAACATGTGATTTACACATCTTTCCTTTGTAGAATTTTTACAGAAATTGATTTGAAACCTGAGCTACCTTAAATGTAAAAGAACCCTCTGTTGTTCAAAAATTAGCCAACACAGAATAGGTTTGTCCCCAGAATCTTCTTCTGAATTTTGTTCAGAACTCTGTTCCTTTGAATTAGTGCAACTTGGTTTCTGTTTTTGGTTCCTAGTTCCCCTTGATTGCTGTTATCTTGGCACTACTCTTTGTTTACCCAAGTTCTGACATTTTTACCCCAGAATTAATTACCCCAGATGGTCTGCTCTGCTGTGTTTTCCAAGCAAACAAAGTGAGCAGGAAATATGAACTTCCTGAGCCAGTTGGCTTTCCGCTTTAATATGAGGCTTTGCCTTTTACAAGCGTGTTTATCTTATGTCTAATTTTCTTATTTATAATTAACTATATATATAATATGTTTTATATATATATACACACACACACAAGTATATAGGTTGGATCTAATTCTATTTTCTCTTTTTTTCCTTTTGAAATTGGGTCCTGATATTTTGCCTTTTGCTTCCCCAAAGCGCCTTTGTAGAATCTTCCTGTTCAGTTTGAACTTCTGCATCCTTTCTGTCGAGGAGTTCCTTGCTCAGAATAACTTCACACCTGGAACTTTGGTCTAGGGTTTCTTTTCACTTTTAGACACTTCCCTCGTTACTACTAGCAGATGAGGTCTTATCAGCTTTCCTCCTTGGGTTTTGCACAGCCAGGTCATCCAGGGACCAGATGTTTGCCTCTCTCCCCTCCCCCCATGCCCTCTCAGCACGAATATATGGTTCTTTAGAGGATGTCACGCCCTCCCTAGGCCTTTCTCCTGGTGCAGTGACAGGAATCCTGGAAATGGCTGCCTTGAATGCAGGGGCCACTAAGATCTTGCCTCAACACTTAACCCAGATCACCAGTAATAACCCACCAGCCTCCCAGTCTTGAAACACTGCCTCTGCTGTGAGTGGAGTGGAGGGAGCCAGTCCTGATGCCTGGAAGCAGCCACCCTTCCTCCTCTCCAGACGCAGGTACTCCCTGTATCAGGAAGAGAGCCTCGTGGAAACTGATCAGTCTTGGCTTTCCCTCTTTATTCTCTCCTCACCCACCCACTTCTCTAGCCTATCACCTTCATTCATTCATAATACACTTATAAACACCAACTATGTGCCAGGCAGTGTGTTAGATTCCCATCAAGTCAGCAGTTACGGTTCAGTTCAGTTCAGTTCAGTCGCTCAGTCGTGTAGAGAGTGCTAAATGCTGAAATAGGGCACAAAGCAAAGGTTTGGTTTTTTTTTTTTAATATTATTGTTGTTCAGTTGCTAAGTTGTATCTGACTCTTTGCAGCCCCATGGAATGTTAGCATGGCAGGCTTCCCTGTCCTTCACTATTTCCCTGAGTTTGCTCAAACTCACATCCATTGTTGGTGATGCTGTCTAACCATCTCATACTCTACTGCCCCCTTCTCCTTTTGCCTTTAATCTTTCCCACCATCCAGGTCTTTTCCAATAATTTTGTTTATTTACTTTTGGCTATGCTGGGTCTTTGTTGCTGCACAGGCTTTCCTCTGTTTGTAGTGAGAGAAGGCCACTCTTTAGTTGCAGTATGCAGGCTTCTCATTGCTGTGTCTTCTCTTGTTGCAGAGCATGGGCATCCTGGATCAGGGATCAAACCCATATCTCCTGTGTTGGCAGGCAGATTCTTTAGCACTGAGCCATCAGGGAAGCCAGTTAATTTTATATTTTGACCATACCAGGTGGCATGAAGGATCTTAGCTCCCCAACCAGAAAGCAAACCTGCCTCCCTGCAGTGGAAGTGTGGAGTCTTAACCATTGGACCACCATCAAAGTCCCAGTAAAGACTTACAAGTCTGTAAAAGGAAGCTCGGTGAGGGATCCACACAAAAGTCACTTCAGCTGAATTTTGACGGATTGTTTGCAGTTCAGCAGTGAACAGTCTCTATTCTGCCTCAATTGCATCAGAGGACTTCTAGCAGGGGAAGTGGACTTGGTCAGATCCTCAGCAGAAAAACCTGGCAGACACCACCTTAAGGTGGTGATCAAATAAACATCCCAGTGTTGGCACTGGTACTGGTGCCGGTGCCTCTTGATATGATGCACTGAGAACACAGCAACATTTCTGTGACATTTCTACCAAAAATGTATCACCTGAATGTAATTATGAAGACACATGGGACTAACCCAGATGGAGGGGCATCCTACAAAATAGCTGGTCAATGTTAGGAAGGCATTGAAAGACTGAGAAACTCTTCCAGTTAAAGTGGTTGAAAGAGACATGGCAACTGAATATGATGCATGATCCAGGATTTTCTTTTATAGTGGACATCACGGGGACAATTGGCAAAATATAAATATTATTTGAAGCTTATATTATGATATGTGTAAATTTCCTGATCTTGAGACTTACACTGTGGTTATGGAAAACAAGGTGTGGTTATGCACCTTGTTTTTAAGAACTAGGCATTGAAGTATTCAGAGATAAAGGGGCATCATGTCTGCAACTTAATCTCAAACAGTAGAGGAAAAATAAAGGGTGTGGAGGGGGATAGAGGGAATGACAGGGAGAGGGAAGGAGGGAAGAAAGAAGAGATGCAAAGCAAATGTAGTAACATTAACATTTGGGGAAATCTGGGTGAAGAATATAATGGAATTCTTTGTACTGTCCTTGCAACTTTTGTACTGTTCTTGCAACTTTTCTGTAAATTTGAAATGTCTTCCCCCACCCACCAATTTTTTAATTGTCAGAGTCGTACTAAGAGGGCAGACAACTTTGCCTTCCTATGACCAGTCCTTAGGCCTGGGGACCTATGAACATGAGGATACACAGCAGTAATTCTTGGGCTTGCAGGAGCAGGATTCCATGCAAACAGTCTTTTTTTTTTTTTTTTGACTTGTGTGTGGGATCTTAGTTCCCTGACCAGGGATTGAACCCAGGACCCTGACAGTGAAAGCACCAGGTCCTAACCACTGGACCACCAGGGAATTCCCTCCATTCACCCACTGATGGACATTTAGATTGCTTCCAATTTTTGGCAATCATAAATAAAGTTGCTATAATTAAATGCAAGTTTGTGTATGGGCATAAGTTTTCAGTTCATTTGGGTAAATACCTAGGTGTGTAACTGAAGGATCATATGGTAACAGTACATTTAGTTTGGTAAGAAATTTTCAAACTGTCTTCTGAAGTGGTTGTACCATTCTCCATTCCCACCAACAATGAAGGAGAGTTCCCGTTATTCCACACCACTGCCAACATCTGATACTGTGGAAATTACCATATGACCCAGAAATTCCACTATTTACATTCCCTAGGAAACTGAAAATATTATGTATGAAAACTTACATATTCATGTTTATAGCAAAATTATGCAAGAGAGCCCAAAGTCCCAAATGTCCATCAGCTTACAAATAGATAAATAAAATATAGCATATCCATGCAGTGGAATATTATTCAGCCATAAACCAGAATGAAGTAGTGACATACTTTATAATATGAACAAACCTTGAAAGCATTATGCTATATAAAAGAAGCCAGACACAGAAAGTCACATATTGTATGATTCCATTTAACTGAATTGCCCAGAATAGGCAATCCATAGAAAGTAGATTAGTAGTTGCCAGGGACTGGGTGGGGAATGAGGAGTGATTCGAGTGGTAAAAATGTTTTGGAATTGAATAGTGGTGATGTTGCACAACATAAACATACTAAAACAACCAACTTGTACACTTTTAAATGGTAAATTTTATGGTATATGGATTTTATCTTTAAAAAAATAATAAAAAGAACAATGGAGACTCACTCCTGGGCAGAGATAGGCTGAGTCCTAATCAAGGAGTTTTCAACATTTTCCCAGCTGGATTTCAGAACTGCTATGAACCAGTGACTCCTATGTGCCTCTCATATCCCTCCTTTTTATTTTTAAATTTTCATTTAATTTATTCTTTTCAGCTGCACATTGCAGAATGTGGGATTTTAGTTCCCCTACCAGGGATCGGACCCTTGCCCCCTGCAGTGGGGGCAAGGAGTCTTAGCCAATGGACCACCAGGGAAGTCCCTTATGTCCCTCCTTTTTAAATGATAATGTGTACCATGGTTATCCTTTGACTGTCCCACCCTTGTATCCTGGGTGTGCAGGGGATGATCACTTGTCTCTTTAGCTCACAGGTATTCAGGATATGTACTTAGGGAATTACATCCAAAGAGCCTCATCTATACTTGCACTTGATTTAGATGGTGTGTTGGTTTCTAGGACTGCCATAACAAAGGACCAAATACTGGGTGGTTTAAATAACAGAGATTTATTTTCTAACACTTCTGGAGACTAGAGCCAAGATCAAGGTATACATAGGTTTGGTTTCTTCTGAGATCTTCCTACTTGGTTTGCTGGTGGTCACCTTCTCTGTGTCTTCATGTGGTCTTTCTTCTATGCATACACAACCCTGATGTCTCTATTCCTATTCTCTTCTTATAAGGATACCAGTCAGTTTGTGTAGGACCCACCCTATAACCTCATTTTAATTTAATCACCTCTTTAAAGACCCTGTCTCCAAGCATAGTCACTTTCTGAGGTACTGAGAATTAAGGCTTTAACATATGAATTTGGGGGGAAACAAAACTCAGTCCATAATAGCAGGCAAATGTACTGCAAAATTCTGAACATTCATATTTTCCTGTTGCCTCACCAGGTGACCAGGTAACCAGGTGTACCAGTGGGGTGTGGTTGGTTTAGTTCCTGCCACAAGTTCCTCTTCTGGGCCTCCCCTCTCTGTGACCTGCTGCTGCTGCTAAGTCACTTCAGTCATGTCTGACTCTGTGAGACCCCATAGACGGCAGGCCAACAGGCTCCCCCATCCCTGGGATTATCCAGGCAAGAATACTGGAGTGGGTTGCCATTTCCTTCTCCAGTGCATGAAAGTGAAAAGTGAAAATGAAGTCGCTCACTCGTGTCCGACTCTTCGCGACCCCATGGACTGCAGCCTACCAGGCTCCTCCGTCCATGGGATTTTCCAGGCAATAGTACTGGAGTGGGGTGCCATTGCCTTCTCCGCTCTGTGACCTAGTAACACTCAAATGCAGCAGTAAATCCCCTCACGCCTTTTGCTTGTGGACTCCACCCGGACCCCAGTAATGACGTTTGCCCCCAGGTCCTCACACTCTCTCTCTCAGCTGTCCATCTGCTCGCTTGAGCCTGTTCCCAAGGTGTTCGTCCCATGTGTCATGCCATGTCCCCCTCTTCTAGGACCTCTAATTTCTTTCTTTTTTAAAAAATATATTTGGTGTTGTTTTTTTTTTTTTGCTGCACTGGGTCTTAGTTGCAGCATGTGAGATCTAGTTCCCTGACCCAAGGATTGAACCCAGGCCCCCTGCATTGGGAGCATGGAGTCTTAGCCGCTGGACCACCAGAGGATGTCCCATAGGGGCCTCTAATTTCTTTTACCTCTCAAGTGGCATTGCCACAGCCAAGTTGGAACAGTTCTTAAAGACCTCACAGGGGGGACTTAACTCCATCATTTATAACACAGCAAGATTCTAAAGTTTCAGCTGATTGATGTTGGAATAGGATGAGACTTTGGGGGGCCTTGGGATAGGTGAGCATATTTTGCTTGTGGGGAGAATGCAAATAATGTATGACCAGAAGGCAGACTCTGGTGACTTTAAAATATACCCACAAATTCTCTCTTTTTAAAATTTGGACACACTGTGTGGCATATGGGATCTTTGTTCCCCAACCAGGGATCTAACCCATGCCACCTGCAGTGGAAGCATGGAGTCTTAACTACTGGACCACCAAGGAAGTTCCCCCACAAATTCTTGATACTCTTTCCCTCGATAGGTATATCTTAACTCTCCTCCCCTTGAGTGTGGGGTGAACCTAGTGACTTGCTTCCAACCGAAAGAACTATGATGGAAGTGACGGAGGATTTCTCCCAAGAATAGGTCATAAAAGGCACTGGAGCTTCCTCCTCGTTGCTTTCTTCAATGGCTGTCTGTGGGGGTAGCTAGCCCTGAAGCAGCGCATGAAGAAGCCCTTGTGGGAAGGAACTGAGCAACTATATTAGAAGTGGATCCTCCAGCCCCAGTCAAGCCTTCAGATAACATCAGCAGACTTCAGATGACTCATCTGACATCCTGACTGTCACTTTATGAGAGAACCTGAGCAAGAACAATTCAGCTAATTTGATCCCAGATTCCTGACCCCAGAAACCATGTGAGATAATATTTATTATTTTAAGTGGCTAAATTTGGGGGTAGTTTGTTATCCAGCAATAAATAATATATCAGGCCTTTATCAAAAGAGGAAAATTATATATAGACTGGAATAGTGGCACCCATATTTATTTAGGTTACCTGCCTAGCCTCTGTAGGCACTTGAGTGTATGACTCCTACAGAATTACAGAATCGCTTTCTCTAATTAGATTTTATCTATTTCTAAGGCAGTGGTCATGACACATCTATGTTTTGTGTCCCTTCCCCAGGATGACTGATTCAATAAATCCTCCCACAAACCCTTGCCAGCTACCTGTGGGAGGAGCATAAGGAGGACACTGAGCAGGGGTTTGTGGAATGTCTGTTCTGCCTAATTGTCAAGACACTGCGTTAGGTTCTTTGTTCAGAATATTTGCTTGAAGCTAGGTTAGAAATTCTACAGCTGCTAGTCAGGTAGGGTAAAGATAGGAATCTTTTAAAAAAAGCTCAAATAAAATAGATATCAGGCATATATATTAGATTGAATCATATGAATTTGTATATATATTAGGTTGAATCATATGAAATTGTCAATATTTAACTGCTGAAACAGCAATATCATATGGTTCAATAATAACACATATATTTTTTTTAACATATCCAATCCATTCACAATTTGTCCCTGCACTCCCAGCTTGCTGGCATCGGGGCTCTAGCTGGAGGGATATAACATGATATGGATCAGTCATATAAGGCCAGCAAAGTGCAAGATATCCAAATCCCAATAGTCTAGGCCAGCACTGCCTAAACCAGAGGCCACATGTCTTTGTGAGCCTGGGTTTATAGCACACATGTGTAACTTGTCTTTTGACCACAGGGCCTGATCCTACTGTTTTCCTTTCTTGCTCTGTGTCAGTCCCGTTGTTACAGAGTGGTGGGCGTGGGAGATGGAGTAGAAAGCTGTAACAGCCAGAGAGTCAGGGAGGTGAAGTTAGGGGTGGTGATGGAAGAGTTTCAGGTGGTGGTGGTGGAGGAGCTGGTGAAGGTAGTGGTGGTGGTGGGATGATGGTGGAAGTGGTGGTGGTAGTGGAGGAGCTGGTGAAGGTTGTGGTGGTACAGTTTGAGTTGATGCTGGTGGTACCCAGACACAGGGCTTTTTGAGTTCTCAATCATCTGAGCTGGACACTGTAGGTGGGATTGCTGCTGGGGGCACAACCATACCCTCTATTGGGCTTTCCTTGTTTAACCTGCTTCTTTACCCTAGGGTCATTTTGCTTTTGAACCCTTCACTGTGAGTAAACCATCAAGTTCAATAGTGATATCTCTCTCCTGAAGACTCTCCAGCTACTAATAATAAATGTTAGGGCAGAGGTAACAAAGTTGAAAGAAGTTTAGCTCCCAGAGGTGTTTACCTGTATACAAGTGTGCTTGCTGGGGGGAGAGATGGGCAGGCTTGAGGACCAAAGTGAGCCGAAAGGCCCCTCGGCAGAAAGAACTGGGAAACACACTTGTTCATCCTCCCTCTCCTTCTTCAAGCTCTTGTCTTGTCTCAACAACTGCCGGACATGATAAATAAGAGACAATTTATTCTCCATCATCTAAGCTGTAGGCAAGGCAGGAACAAGGAAGTGGTGTGCAGAGCTGGCCTAAAGTCCTCCCTCTCTAATTCCTTGCAGTGATGAGGGCCAGCCTACTTCAGGGTTTGGAGAGGGGAAGGATGAGGAGGCAGATCTAGAGGAATAAACAGGACTTGGAGGCAAGGATGCCTTCTTTTGCTCAGGGTCCAGGACTTTCTCCTGGCTGACAGTTGTGTTGGAGGTAACCAGCTCACTCACAGATTCATGTTCAGAGCTGGAACTGCTGCTGCTGCTGGCGGGATGGCTCAGAATCAGACACCAGAACTTTCCATGGTTGAAGTAGCAGAGGACTGCTGGGAAAGGACAAGGAGAAAGGGGAGACAAAAGTCAGAGATTGGGAGGAACAAGTGGCAAGCAGTGAGGCCAAGGGGAAGAAAAGTCTCTAAGAACCTATCCCTGGGGATTGACAGCCCTCTCCCGCCACACTTTCTCTGCCCTGACCCACCTGTGTTCCCTGCTTCCCAGGGCCCTCTGGGCCACTCACCACAGATGACATACAGGATAAACACCAGCCAACCAATGAAGTAGCTCCAGCAGAGGGGGATTGATAAATTCTTTCTCAATTCGAAGAGCCAGATGTTAACAGGGAACAGTATGAGGGTGAAGAAAACAAAGAAAACTAGGAGACAAAGGGAGTGCAAGGGGATCTTATTTTCATTCGAGAATTCCTAAAGCATTCTTCCTCATCTGCTGAACCACAGTCACAAACCACAACCCCATCAGTGCACACAGAGCACCTGGTCCCAGAGGTTCATGGGAATAGACCTCTCCACCTCCACCCTACCAGTGACCAGGAATCAATGGAACTCAGTTCTCAGTCAACAACTACTAGTTCTGTTCTCCCACCACCCACAAACCCAGACCCCACTCCCAAAGAAAGGAAGAGGAAGAAGTGCCAGGAAGATGTGAGTTAGGAGAAACTAAGGACCTTTTCCAGAGATAGAGGGCACCTTCACAGAAGCTCATGACAGTCCCAATCCAGCCAAAATAGAGCAATTTCTGAAGACCAGGTATGTACGGCAGATGCAACCAGATGGTAAGGATGATACCCAGCCCCAAGGCCAGGCAGAAGGTAATCTTGGCCACCCCAAAAGCTGGTTGATTTGTCCACAGCTTAAAACTGTCTAGGGAAAATGAGAAAACAGGATGAACTAAAAATTCGCAAAATACAAAATATAATCAAATGAGCAAATACAAGGAAACAACCAAACAATTGCACATTTGAGATAACAATAATACAATATCACTTTCACTTATTAAATAGGCAAAGATTCTTGATATGGAGATTGTGTGATAACCCCAACCATATGAAAACAAATGCCTCAAAGGAGAAGCTGGACAGATGACTTAAACTGCAGTTCTCAAAAAAACACCAATGTCCAATAAAAACATGAAACTCAACAATAAGAACTACAAATTAAATGTGATTTTTTTTGGTCTATCAAATTAGCAAAGATCAAAACAAAATTGACCATATCTAGTGTTAGAAAGGATTTAGAGAGAAGAGGTGCTTTCACACACTACTGGTGGGTAGGATCTCTGATGTGTGATCAGAGATGCTACCCAAATCTAAATTTTTAAGACCCTTTGCCCCAGCAATACATCCTCTTGGAATTTATGTTAAGGAAACAATCCAAGATACGCATCAAAATTTATGTACAGAGATCTTCTTTCCAGAATTATTTATATGTCTAACAAGAGAGTTGTTAAGTTATAAGGTACCCGCACATTAGATTATTATGTGTTCATTAAAAACCATGATATGATAGATCAATGTCTCCAGATAGAATCTAAGGAGGGAACCTGAAAGGTGGAAGGCTCACTTTAATCTGTTGTGTTTTCGAATTTTCACTGTGTTCATATACTATGTAATCAAATACATTTTTAACATAGATATTTATAGAATAATTATTTTATGATACAAATAATATGCTTACCACTGAAAAGTGGAGTTTACAACACTGAGCATGTAAAATGATTACAACTTTGAAAAATTAAAATATATATTTGTTAAAACAAAAATAAAGCTACATATATATATTTATTTGTATTTATTTTCTATAGATACACAAAAAACTGGAAGTAAATCCATTACAATGTCAACTGTGGCTATATCTGTGTGAAGAAATTTTAGGTGATTTCTATTTTCTTTCTTAAACTTTCTGCATTCTAACAATAATTGTGCAACTTTTTAAATTAAAAAAATAATATATTCATGTATTTAAAGTTGTCATAACTTTAAAAAGAATATGAAAAAATATGTATGTATATAACTGAATCACTTTGCTATAGAGCAGAAATTAACACATTTTAAATCAATTATACTTTGATAAAATAAAATTTTAAAACATAATAAACAGTCATTGCTGACAAAGTTACAATGAAACAGCCTCTTCGTACACTGTTAGTGGAAGCATAAATTGTTTTCATACTTTTTGAAATCAACATGGAAAATTTTATTAAAAAGCCTCATGATGGTTATACTCTTTGATCCATTAAACCCACTTTAGGAAATCTATTCCAGAGATACTAAACACAGGAAAATCTTCATGATTAGCAAGCTTTGTTGGTCCTTTTTTCTTAAGTACGAAACTGGAAATAAATTTGTCAAGAATAGATAAATAAGATAGTCAAGTCACAATTAACAAATCTATTAAGTTGAATAGTATAGTCTTAATATGGGTGTTTATTATATCTCATAAATTTTTAAATAATACAAAATAAGTAATAAAAATAATCTAAGAGATATAAAATAGTTTATGAAGAATGAATATAACTATGTAAAAATTATTCAAAACGTGTTCAATTTTTTTAAAAAGAAGCCTGGAAAAAAACTGAGTGCTGAATAAACATCCAATCACTGCAGATGCTGATTACAGCCATGAAATTAAAAGACGCTTACTCTTTGGAAGGAAAGTTATGACCAACCTAGACAGCATATTAAAAAGCAGAGACATTACTTTGCCAACCAAGGTCCGTCTAGTCAAGGCTATGGTTTTTCCTGTGGTCATGTATGGATGTGAGAGTTGGACTGTGAAGAAAGCTCATCGCCGAAGAATTGATGCTTTTGAACTGTGGTGCTGGAGAAGACTCTTGAGAGTCCCTTGGACTGCAAGGAGATCCAGCCAGTCCATTCTAGAGGAGATCAATCCTGGGTGTTCATTGGAAGGACTGATGCTAAAACTGAAACTCCAATACTTTGGCCACCTCATGCGACGAGTTGACTCACTGGAAAAGACTCTGATGCTGGGAGGGATTGGGGGCGGAAGGAGAAGAGGATGACAGAGAATGAGATGGATGGATGGCATCACCAGCTCGATGGACATGAGTTTGAGTGAACTCCGGGAGTTGGTGATGGACAGGGAGGCCTGGCGTGCTGTGATTCATGGGGTCACAGAGAGTCGGACACAACTGAGCGACTGAACTGAACTGAACTGACTGACTGTCTTTGAGTAACCTATAGAGCAAAAACTCACGTAGGTGGTTATGTTTTTGAGCCAGACAAATCTGAATTATAATTGTAAACCTGCCATTATTAGGTTGTTATGTATGAATCTGTTCAGGTGAAAAGAGGACAAAAATTGGCCCTGTCTTGTGGTTCAGCCTAATAGCTTTATGATCTTGAACAAGGTAACCTGAGTCTAAATTTCCTCATCTGTAATATGAGGATAATTATCCCTAGCTCTTAGAGTTGATAGGGGATTAACTTAAGCAAATAGAATAAGGTTGCAGATAATGATAGCCCCACATTTATTGGAATAAGGATGTATTACTTTCACGATGGGGCTTCCCTGGTGATTCAGTGGTAAAGAACCTGCCTGCTAATGCAGGAGACTGCCTGCAATGAAGGAGACACAGGGTCGATCCCTAGGCTGGGAAGATCCCCTAGAAACAGAAATGGCAGCCCCTGCACCCCCTCCCCCACCAGTATTCTTGCCTGGAAAATCCCTTGGACTGAGAAGCCTGATGGGTTACAGTTCATGGGGTCTCAAGAATCAATCACAACTTAGCAACTAAAGCACGACCACTTTCATAATGGAAGTAAATAATGGCAGTGTAACTTTTTTTTTCTTAACGTGGAGCTTTTTTTTTCTTGAAGCTTTTATTGAATTTGTTACAATATTGCTTCCATTTTCTGTTTTATTTTTTTGGCTGCCAGGCATATGGGATCTTAGCTCCCATTGACCAGGGATGGAACTTGCACCCCTGCATTGGAAGGCGAAGGCTTAACCACTGGACTGCCAGGGAAGTCATCTATGGCTGCGTAACTTAAAAAAAAAGTTAATAAGGTAAAGAAGTGAAATTCAGGGGTCAAAAGTTCTGGTTTTCCACAAATGTTGAGAAAGGAGACCCAAACCTGGGAGATGAGGGGACAGCAGAGGTGAAATTAACAAGAATGGGAAATGGAGTAGCTGCAAGAACTCTGGGAAGGAGGAAGGAGCAAGGTAACCAGAGGCGGAAACACAGAGCTGGCCCAGAAGAGCAAAAGCCTGTGGCCGGGGAAGAACAGCGGTGGGAACTGGGAACGTGGGCCTGTGGGAGAGCATTCTGAGGACTCCTCAAGCTCTGGGTCCGAAAGCCTTGAGGAAGGAAATTCCCAACCCACTAGGGCTCTTCTCCCAGGATAATAGTGAATTGTGTCATTAATGAGTGATTCACAAACCCCCAGAATCCAACTCCCTCACAACATTTCTGTAAGCACAGACTTGGCTGCGAGCCTTCCTATTGGGGCAGGAGAAATGATTTGGCCAACTGAGGAGGATCAATGATCCCTGGGGGGTCTCAGGACCAGTAAAACCATCTTACTGGTCAAAAAAAGTGGGGCTGACCAGAGGGAAAGGCCAAGAATACTGGGGTGCTGAGGCCAAGCAAGCTGGAGCCCCTGGGGTGGGATAAGGGAGTAAGGGTCTCACCTTTCCCATTCTGAGTTGGAACAGCTCTTGGATTTGTAGATATGCAGAAGCCCCAGGGACATTATGTGAACTGACGTGTAGATTTTGGTGGTGACGTTCATGGGCCAGTGCTGGTAGAAACGGATCCTCTCGAGGCACAGCCATTTGTTGGAGAAGACCATGATCACCAGCAGGATGAAGGCGAGCAGGCTGAGCTCTGAGGCCAACACCTGCGTTATCCAGCAGGAGCTGTGTGTAATCCTGCACTGCAGGAGCAGTGGAGAAACCCTGTGGAGCTTCACGCTGTGGCCCTTAATCACCGGCCAGTTACTGTCAACGGTGGAGACACAGTTCTGCACCTCTTCCTCTTGTCCCGGGCTCACCGCCACCCCATCCTGCTTTCCAGCCCTCCCAACCCTTTCCAGGCTTCTGATGTTCATCACTTTCTCCTCCTGACCCAGGGAATTCATCCCTAATGTTCCCTGTCCCCATCTTGAGTGCTCCCTGACTCCGCTTCTATCCTCCACCCCATCTCCCTCTTCCCTTGCCAGTGTCAGTTGTCCTTCATCATTTAAATGTTTTCATCAGGCAGAGCAGTGGCCACCACAGAACCTGGGGTCTGGAAAAGAACAACCCATTCAGCAGGAGAGGGCCCCTAACTGCCATGGAATATTCCTTTATGGAGGGATGGGGGACATCAACTGGGGGAAGGGGCCCACAGCTTCAGCTCAAACTCTTTCTGGAAACCCTGCCCCTCTGAGGCCTCAACTCAGAACTGTGGGTGTGATGCCTCCTTCCTCTAAAAACCCTGGTCGCTGAGGGTCTCCTTTGCTCTTCCCACATTCTCTGCCCTAACCCCACCCCCAAGTACTCGCAGATGGAGCAGGAGAAGGGGAGGGGCTTATCTCCATGGAGCCGGTTGGCTATGCCTCCCACAGGTGTCACCAACATTCTACTTCCCCCACCTCCACTCACTTCTGGTCCACAGTTCCCACCCCTTCCCCTCTTTACTTTCTCCCCCCTTTTTTTTTCCTCAGCACCAGAGGGGAAAGACACAGGACCAGGAGGGGAAGTGAGCGTGTCATACAGTCTGAGATTTTCCTAAACTGCCTTTGAGCTATAGGAAAATAAATCTGAGTCACCCGAAGCAGCCTTATCACTGTGGCTTCCAGACCTCAGTTAGCCCCTGGAATTCTCGTGAGGAGCAAGCCTTTCAAATTCGGGCTGTGAGTCTGAATCCCATCAGAATTGATTCACTTTGTGAAGAGAGTGATACACGTGGTTAAGAACAAAGGGTTTCTGTCCAGCAACCCAAGAGACGAATTAGGGGGTCTTCCTCTTAATGGCCTTATGAACCTGGAAGAATCATATAGCTTCTTTGTGTCTTAGTTTACTCAACTGTAACATGGGACAACACCTGTCTAGATTTGGTTTGAGTACTGAATAAGATAATGAACAAAAAGCAATCTTTTGTTCATAGTAAATTCCCAGAAAGTGGAGATATTATTTTTAAATATTTATTTATTTATTTGGCTGTTCCCGGCCTTAGCTGCAGCATGTGGGATCAGGTTCCCTGACCAGGGATTGAACCCTGGCCCCCTGCATTGGGCGCACAGAGTCTTAGCCGCTGGATCACCAGGGAAGGCCCAAGCGTCATCATTAATATTGTTGTTTTCATTATTTTGCACTCTCACCAGCAAACATGGAAGAAAGAGTAGAAACAGAGGTGTTCAGCATGGAATCCTTGCTGACGGGTGACTGCAAATGATGGAATGGAACTGAAATTAATTTAAGCCAAAGGGGAGTTAATTATCGATCATGAGGTCATGTGCACAGCTGGAACCCAGAATAATTAGAATCGCTAATTCAAATCCTGTGAGGACTCTTTCTCTGTGTCTTAATCCATTGGTCTGCTATAACAAAATACCATAGAATTTTTCAGTTGCTTAGTCGTGTCCGACTCTTTGCAACCCTGTGGACTGGAGCACGCCAGGCTTCATAGACTGTAGAATTTATAAACAACAGAAATTTATTTCTCATAGTTTTGGAGGCTGGAAGTCCAAGATCATGGTGCCATCCAACCATAATTGGCATATTCGGGCGATAGCCCAATTCCAGGTCACAGACTTCTTGCTGTGTCCTCAGATGAAGCTACAGATCCCTGTGGGGGTCTCTTTAATAAGGACGTTAATCCTGTTCATGAAAGTGGAGCCTCCCACCTCCTCAAACCTTCACCTTGTGGGTTACTTTCCCAACATATGAATTTGGGGGACACAAATATTCAGATCACAGAACTTGGACTCTGGTCTTGCTCCCCCTTGAGCATCTTTTTTAAAAAATGTATTTATTTATTTTATGAATGCATTTATTACTTCTGGTTATGCTGGGTCTTCATTGCTGCTCCAGGGCTTTCTCTAGTTGTGGCGAGCGGGGGTTTCTCGTTGCAGTGGCTCATCTTGCTGTGCAGACCACAGGCTCCAGACACACAGATGCATCAGCAGTTGTGGCACATGGGCTTCGCTCCTCTGCAGCACATGGAATCTTCTTGAACCAGGGATCAAACCTGTGTTCCCCGTACTGGCAGGCAGATTCTTATCACTGTGCCACCAGGGAAGTCCCTCCCTGAGTATCTTTTTCTTTCTCTGGAAACCACCCTCCTCCTTTTCTCTCATCCATATGGTGAGAAACGTGGCCCTTACACCCTGCACAGTCCATCTTACAACTTTAGCCGCCAGAGCAAAGAGCGCTTCATTCCAAGCCCAAATATTCTCTGGCCCTGCCAAGGACGAGTGCCATCCCATTAACCACGGTCAGGGTCACCCAAGTCTGGAGGCTGACCTACAGACTAATGACAGATAGGGAGTTGCTGGGCAAATTCCCTAACTTCCTCAGTTACAGGTAGGAATAACTGTGAAGTGTGTTCTATGCCAAGAGGGACTGGAGCTGGCCCTATTAGGAAAGAGAAATCACATGCAGCACAATACAATATGGAAGAATCTAGCCAATACAGTGTTTCCTAAAAACTGTAACTCCCAGAAAACTATGCCACAGATATGATACTATTTTTATAGAGATTATAAATAAGCACAACTAAGCAAAACATTGTTGAAACATACATTCTATTATGATCGCATGGCATGTTTTAAAAAGAAGTGGAATGATAAACACAAAATGTAAAATAGTGGCTACTTCTCAGGGGAGGCAGGGAAATGGGACAGAGAGGGTTACACTGGTACATACACCAGTAGGCGATAGGCTATTGGTTCCTGAGTTGGGTGATGAGTGCACGGGTATTCATTACATTAGAATCATTTAGAATCATTTGACCAAGCACCAAAGAACTGATGCTTTCGAACTGTGGTATTAGAGAAGACTCTTGAGAGTCCCTTGCACTGTAAGGAGATCAAATCAGTCAATCCTAAGGGAAATCAACCTTGAATATTCACTGGAAGGATTGATGCTAAAGCTGAAGCTCCAACACTTTGGCCACTTGATGTGAAGAGTCAACTCATTGGAAAAGACTCTGATGCTGAGAAAGATTGAAGGCAGGATGAGAAGAGGATGACAGAGGATGAAATGATTGGATGGCATCACCAATCAATGGACATGAATTTGAGCACACTCTGGGAGTTAGTGAGGGACAGGGTAGCCGGCATGCTGCAGTCCATGGGGTCATAGAGTCAGACACGACTTAATGACTAAACAACAACAAATAACTGTGAATGTATATTCCATATAAACCTGTGAATGTATCAAATACAGTTTTTCAAAAGGTAATTAAAAATAGTCCAACACAATCTCCTCAAGAAAGGAAATGTAATCTTAGTGATTACTAGCTCTGCAATGAAAGATATTTATACAGTCACAATATATAAGGTAAACGCTGTTTATTGAGGTTCAATTTTAGAATCAACAGATGGACAAAGCACGGAAGACTCAACCACAGCTATGAAAGTAAACATAGCTGTTATCAGCCTTGATGTTGCCAGAATAAAAGCCTGGAAGAGGTAAACTGGAAGACAGAAGGAAGAGAAAGAGCCAAAGGGAAGGGTGAGGGATCTGACAAGGGAGTCTCCATGTAAGGTTGCAAGATGGGCACTGCACAAGAGCACATGGCAATGACGGTAAGAACTGAACTCTAGTCTTCATTCTGCTCAATCAGCTATAACCCACCAAGGGGTCCCCAGTGGCCTGGAGGAAGATGCACTTTGTTCTACATCTACATAAAGGTGCTGCTCCCTGCCAAGTCAACTAACCCTACATCTGTTCAGAAGCGCCGCCTGTTAACCACAAGGTTGAAGGCACAAAGGGCCCTTTTGGGCAGCAGTAGCACTGACCAATTATCTTGTAAGATTTTGTATCAGTGTGAGTTCTTTGGTTACAAGCACAAACCCAGACCGACTAAGCTAAGCAAAAAGGAGTTTATTGGATGATACTGAGTAAGCACAGACTCAAAAGGAAAGCAGAACATCCAGGCCTAGAACTAAACAGAGACCAGTGGAGCATGGACAAATCATTAGCAAGAGCTGGTCTCCCAGGACTTTCCTGGTGGTCCAGTGGTTAAGACTCCACACTCCCAAAACAGGAGGCACAGATTTGATCCTTGATTGGGAAACCAAGATCCCACATTCGTGCATGACCTAAGACATAAAATAATAAAAATTAATGTTTCTTTAAAAACAAAAAAGAACTGGTCTCTCTACCCACTGTTGTCCTCCAGATCCCCCTGAACCTCCATCCTTCTCTATTTCTAGGTAGGATTCCAAATCCCAAGCATCTGACTGGCTTGGATGCCTTGACTGACAGCCCATGAACTACATGGGCGTGGGAAGGGATCACTTTCCCCAAAAGAAACGAAGCTGAGCAGTCAACTAGTAATGATCATGTGCTCACACAAGTACAGAGTGGCAGCCGGAATAGAGTGTGAGACTGGGAGATTTCTGAAAAGGAAGGAGTCCCACTGTTGCATCGGTAAGGGCAGGTGCTTACCCATGCTTTTAGGACAGTAGCCCCTGGAGAATATGGACCTGGGCTTAGAACATGGACTCGAGAACACAAGCTTATTGGTCACTCCTTGACTGTCCACGTGGATGTGTTGCCGCCTATGTGACACTCAGAAACAGACCTTCCCCAGGCCAGCTCACCCCAGTACAAACTCCAGCCTGAATCTCCTCTGTGATGAGCTCCCTGACCCCTGGCCTTACTAGGATATCTCTGTGGCCAGAATCCACGTGCTGCAAAGTCCCTCCCTTTTGCCTCTATGAAATATGTATTCTTCCTTCATGTGGGCCTGTTGAAGGTGATGTTCCTCAATCTCTGATGTGTGTACTCCTGGTTTGGGCATCTCGTTAAAATGCAGATGCCACACTTTGGACGAGCCCCCAGGTGGTGCCCATGCTGCCATTCTAAGGATAGCACACTGAATAAAGAACTAGACTCCAGAAGATCTAGGTTGCTAGATCCGCTCTCCTCCCAGGATATCCTTTGACCTTCAGGCTTTGGGCACATGGGAAAATGATGAGCAGACAGACTTGCTTGCGTGTGTCCTGCTTGCTTGGTTCTGCCTCTGTGGGACATTCCATTGCCTTCTATATACCAACTAAACAGAAGTAGGAAAAAAAAAAAAGGCTGCTTAAAGCAAGAAGTGCAGTGACTGCAAAAAAAAGAATTTCTGTTCCTGGAAGAATGCAGTTTAGAAGAATGAAAAGACAAGCCACAGGCTGGGGGAAAATATTTTCAAATCATATATTTGATAAAGGACTTATATCAAGAATATACAAAGAACTCTCCAAACACAATAATAAGAAAACAAACTACTCAGTTTGTAAAAGGCCCAAAGTTTTGAACAGACACTTCACCAAAGAAGATATACAAATGGCCAATAAGCACATGAAAAGATATTCAGCATCATTAGTCATTAGGGAAAGGCAGATTAAAAGCCACAAGATACCACTACACACCTAATAGACTGTCATGCAAAACAAAACAACAAAACTGACGATGCCAATTAGTGGCCAAGACACAGCAGGATACCAGCCACAACGCTCATACTTTGCTGGTGGGAATGCAAAATGTACAGACACTTTGGAAAACAGATGGCCGGTTTCCAATAAAGTTAAATTAAACACTTACCATTGTTATCGTTGTTGTTGTTCAGTCCCCCGGTAGTATCCGACTCTGCGATCCCATGGAATGCAGCACACCAGGCCTCCCTGTCCCTCACCATCTCCTGGAGCTTGCCCAAGTTCACACTCATTGCATTAGTGATGCCGTCCAGTCATCTCATCCTCTGACGCCCTCTTCTCCTTCTGCCCTCGATCTTTCCCAGCATCAGGGACTTTTCCAATGAGCCGTCTTTTCGCATCAGATGACGAAAATACTAGCGCTTCAGCTTCAGCATTAGTCCTTCCAGTGAATATTCCAGGTTGATCTCCTTGCTGTCCAAGGTACTTTCAGGAGTCTTCTCCAGCACCTCAGTTCAAAGGCTTCAATGCTTTGGCATTCTGCCTTCTTTACAGTTCAGCTCTCACAGTCATACATGACCGCTGGGAAGACCATAGCCTTGACTATACGGACCTTTGTTGGCAGAGGTATGACCTAGTAATCCCACCCCTAAGTATGCACCCAAGTGAAATGAAATCTACATTCATCCAAAAACCTATACGGGAAGGAGTTCTCTGGCGGTCCAGTTGTTAGGATTCGGCACTCTCATTGTTGTGGCCTAGGTTCAAGTCCCTCGGGGAACTGAGATCCCGCAGTCAGTTCAGTCACTCAGTCGTATCCACAAACAAAAAAACAAAGCAAACTTAATGCCTACGCAAGAACACTTAACAGTGACTTTATTTGCAATCATTTAAAACTGGAAACAGGAACTTCCCTGGTAGTTAAGACTCCATGCTTCCGACGCCAGGGATGTGGGTTCAATCCCTGCTCCCAGAACTATTAATAAGATCCCACAAGACTACATGGCCAAAAAAAAAAAAAAAACTAGAAACAACCCAAACATGCTTCACTCTAGGGAATGAATAAAAAATTGCTCTACATCCATGCAATGGACTCTTATTCAACAATAAAAAGAAATGTGTTGACACAACAACGTGGACAAAAAGCATTATGCTAAACGAGAGAAGCTACACTTGAAAGGCTACCTACTGTATAAGTCCATCTATACGACATTACAGAAAAGACAAAACGGTAGGGACAGAAAACAAACAAGGGGTTGCCAGAGGCTGAGGTGGGATAAGGGGTTCAGCACAAAGGGGCACAAGTGAACTTAAGAGGGCAATGGAACTCTTGTATCTTGATTGCAGTAGTGATTACATGACTATATGTGTTCTTAGTCGTGTCCAAGACTCTGCAACCCCATGGACTGTTAGCCCATCAGGCTCCTTTATCCATGGGGATTCTCCAGGCAAGAACAGGGGAGTGGATTCTTTAGTGCCTGAGCCACCATGAAAGCCCAAGAATAATGGAGTGGGTAGCCTATCCCTTCCCCAGGGAATTTGCCTGACCCAGGAATTGATTCTTTACCAGCTGAGCTACCAGGAAAGAGGGTGGATATTGCTGCATGTGAATTACACCTTAATTTTTTTTTCAAGTGAAAAGAATTACATTTAAAAAATAGCACCCCATCGGGCTTCCCTGGTGGCTCAGGGGTAAAAATTCTGCCTGCCTGTGCAGCAGACACAGGTTCTATCCCTGATCCAGGAAGATCCATGAAGACCCCACATGCCATGGAGCAACTAAGCCCATTCGCCACAGCTACTGAGCACACGCTAGAGAGTAGCTCCAGCTTTCCACACCTAGAGAAAAGCTTGCACAGCAGCAAAGACCCACTTGCCGCTCAAGGTCATGATTGCAGACCACCTCTCCTGCAATAATGAAACAGTGGCCACGACGATGTTGATCCAGAGCCCATAGAAGGGCCAGCGCAGAGGAAGGTCAGTGCCCAATCCTACCTCTATTCTCACTGACTCCCCAAATATGGGTGCCACAAATACGAGGATCAGAGCTGTGAGTAGAGAGAACACATACTGACTACCCCCAACAGAGGCCCGGCTTCCCCAATCTGTCCCCCGAGTCACTTCTTCCAGGTCTGAGATATACGTGCACTTTTCCTTGTTGTTTGCTCAGCTAGTCATGTCGGACTCTTTGCGACCCCATGGACTACAGCATGCCAGGCCTCCCTGTCCCTCACCATCTCCCGAAGTTTGCCCAAGTTCATGTCCGTTGCTTCGGTGATGCCATCCAGCCATCTCATTTTCTGACATCCTCTTCTCCTCTGCCCTCAATCTTTCCCAGAATCAGAGACTTTCCCATGAGTCAGCTATTCACATCAGATGACCAAAATACTGGAGTTTCAGGCTTCAGCATCAGTCCTCCCAATGAGTTGGAAGGCTTTTCCTAAGCCTGTGAAAATGTTTGTTTCTTCCACCTCCCCAGATGATAGAATATGAAGGAATGGGGCAATGGCAGCTCCAGGATGCCCCTAGCCAGGCAGTAAGCCTCTCTACCACCTGGGGTTTGTAGCTATGACCCCCACCACCATGCCTGGAATGCCAGTCAGGGCAGCACTGAGAGAGACTTCTCCTCCCATGGGCCTCCCTACAGGAAACCACAGAAGGCAATCCAGAGGGGCAAAAAGGTGGGGAGCGGGGAACAACACAGAGCAGAGAGGGTGATGGACACCAGGAGAAGGCTGTACGTAGCTAAGGCAGAGAAGTGGACGCCTGGCAGAAGGTGCTCAGGAGAGGGAGGGAGAGAATGGACGAGAGCCAAGTCACTTACTACCACCTGGACCACCTCAACCCACTACACTACTCCATCTCTTCTGTCTTTGTTGCCTGGGCCCCATTCCTTCTCCCATGAAGTCCTCATTCTCTTACATCCGCTTCTTCGCTGTATCGCTGTGCTTTCTGCCTTTTGGTCTTCTCCAACCGACATGCAAAATGCAGACCTCTCCCAGATTGTGCACATATACACACACCCTCAGTTCACCCCAAAATGGAAAGGGACCCCTGAGATAACAGGAACAGGACAGTCCCCTCCCTTCCTGTCTTTTCAGTCTCTTTGGAACATGTGGTTATATTTTCTTGCTTTCATGTCCCCCAATTTATTTATTTGGCTGTGCCAGGTCTTAGTTATAGCATTTGGAGGAAGAAACGGTAACCCACTCCAATATTCTTGTTTAAAAAAATCTCATGGACAGAGGAGCCTAGGAGGTTAAAGTCCAAAGGGTAGCAAAGAGTCAGACAGGACTGAGTGACTGAGCACACAGCACACTGGGATCTCTAGTTGTGGCATGTAGGATCTAGTTCCCTGATCAGAGATCGAATCCACTGGGAGCTCAGAGTCTTAGCCATAATGCAATTCCCCAAACAACTCTTAACTGGTCTCCATCTTTCCATTGTCCCAGTATCAGAACCTCTGGCTTGGAGCCTGGAGGTTTCCTTAAGTGGCAGGACTCGGGAAGGGACTGAGGATTTGGGAGGGAACATATATGTG
This sequence comes from Moschus berezovskii, assembly GCF_049115385.1. Lineage (NCBI taxonomy): Eukaryota > Metazoa > Chordata > Mammalia > Artiodactyla > Moschidae > Moschus > Moschus berezovskii. Next base: position 40,023,468 of record NC_142479.1, on the reverse strand, counting down.
GGATATATGTGCAGCTTTGTCTGCCTCTGGATGTGTCTGTGTGTCTCTGAGAATATCAGAGGAAGAGGGGAGTTTGTGTGGAGTGACACCCCGCCAGCCCCCAGGAAACTTGTGAGCATATAGGCCAGTTCTCTCCCCATGACCACTGCCTTCTCTTCCTGGACTTCAGTCCCTTTGTTGTCACCCCTAGAGTGTTCTTTGCTTAGATCTTCCCAGATGCTTCTTTCTTGTTATCTGGGTCTCAGCTTAACGTCATCTCCTCCAGGCTCTTCCCCAAAGCCACACACATGTGCGCGCGCGCGCACGCACACACACACACACACACACACTACTCTGTATCATAGCCTTTTTTGCATTTTCTTCAAAGTAATCACTTCTATCTGATCTTATCTTAGTTATTAACTTGTTTACTTAGCAACTTCCCCAGAATGTAACCTCCTTAAGGGCAAGGTCCTTGTCTTTTTCATCTCTGTATCCTCAGATCCTAGAAGAGTGCCTAGCACACAGAAGGCACTCAATGAACAGATGTAGAAATGAATTAAACACAGAGATGCTTGGCTGCTCAGTAAAGGACATTTATTGCTGACTGATTGCCCTTTGTATTCTTCATTTGCCCAAGTCCCAGCTATATCTGGCTCTATCTGTCCTTTTCCCAACCTGCAGCTCCCTGCTCCAGCACCTGAAACCCTCCCACCACCATACTGCCCAAGATCCCTCGGAAGCTATGAGCAGCAGCACATTCAGGCCTTGCACCTGCTCTCCAAGCCCCAGTTCCCAGAAGAGATGACCCCTGCTCTCAAAAGATACCTTTTCAACCAGCTCTGCTCCCCTAATAGAGTCACATTTAGAAACCACTCCTCCTTTAAAAATGTGGTCCCCCAAAAAGCCTCAACACTGCTCCACCAACATTTATTGATGGTGATGACTCAGTGGGTAAAGAATTCATCTGCAATGCAGGAGACATAGGAGGCACAGCTTCAACCCCTGGCTTGGGAAGATCCCCTGGAGAAGAAAATGACAACCCACTCCAGTATCCTTGCCTGGAAAGTCCCATGGACAGAGGAGCCTGGCGGGCTACAGTGAGTTGCAAAAAGTTGGACACGACTAAGTGACTAAGCATGGCATGGCATCTCACATGCCAAGCACTGTGCTGGGTCAATCTCCAAAGTCATGGACAAGCCAAATACCAGTACCTTTCTCCCTCTGGATCCCTCAGAGTCCTTGCACTCCCTTGTGAAGGGCATGGAAGTTTCTATCCCTGGCAAGTTGCCATGCATGAGCTGAAGGGAAGGCATGATGCCACTTGCCCGCAATTGTCTGCTCTGCTCTGTCTGTCCCTCACCTCCTCTGGCATCGTGCCAGTTTCTCATCTGTAAGCAGATGCTCTGGGTGGGGTTAGGCAGCAATGCTGGCTCTCTGTTCTCTAACACTGCTTGGCCCAGTGTTTCTGTGAAAGGATCGTGATGAAGGCAAGAAAGCCCTAGAGGCTCAGTTGGCCCAAGAGCCACAGCTGAGGCTCACACAAACCTGGGGCCCAGAGCCAGTCTGAAGCCCGAGGCTGAGGCTGGATGGCTGGTATGGTTCAGGCTGGATGATTTGCAGGTAGGGATTATGGAGGCCAAGCTTTGGACAAGGAGAAGGGCCTACAAACTTCAGGAGGCCTCAGACCCCAGCTACTGGCCATCTTCAGTCCTTCAGACTCCTCTGCAAGGCTGCTTGGTGTCTCTGGCCTCCAAGAGACCCAGAACACAGGCCTCTCTCATCCCCAGCTCTGGCCTCTGGCTGCTAAGCCACACCCAGCACATTTGCCTCTGGAGCTCAGACCTAGTGTCTTTTTGAGGAGACTAAGGGGGAAAATGAGGGGTGAGGGAAGAAATAGAGCACTCAGTTATCTGGCAAGGAGGCAAAACCATACACACCATGTTCAGAAAAATCACCCTCCTTGATACATATACAGACATATGCACACACACAGATTCTCTGAGACATACTCTGGATTCTTCTAGAAGAGAGGAATTGGCTTAAGAGGATACATGAGGCACCCCAGGAATGGAATGTAATACTTCCCAGACTCAAAAGACAAGACAGTGATTGCTATAGCACCAAGCAGGGTTCCTACTGGTCTCTTGGGCCCAGATCACCATCTGGACGTATCCCTGCTATTGGCTATTTGATCCTAGAACTTTATCTCAAATGCAGCCCTCCTTTAACTGCATTGACCTAGAATCCTCTTCTTTGGCTGTGAGCATAGCAGGGATACTCACTGGCCAGAGGCTCACCACCTACTGTCTGCTCTGCACTAAGCCTCTGCCTCCACTGGCAACCCCACTCAAGCCATCTTCATTCTCCCTCCTGCGTGGGCTCAGACGGCCCTGTTTTCATTGGCTGCCCAGTCTTGAAGCTCGGTCCCTTTGGTTGCCACTGAGGTAGCGTTTCCACTGACAGCGAATCCAGTGCATGGATGGGCTTCCTTCTCTCTGTGCCAGGCTGCCAGCTGTCCTGACTTGCACTGCTCGCCCCCCACACCAGCACGCATTAGGGTGGGGGGGCATCCGGGGGGCCCGAAGATGGCCCAACAGCCTCCAGGAGTCTCTGGTGCTGACGAAGGTGCTTCCTCCTTTCATGTTCCCCTGTGACTTCACACACCAACTGGGCAGGGAAGGCTCCAGGAAGCCCCTTCAGCCAGCCTGAAAAAGAAGACACAAAGGCCTAGGTGGGGCCAGGGCAGAGGACAGGTCGGGGGCGGGGGGGGGGCGGGGGAAGAGAGGCCCAGTGGGGTCTAATGCCTGAGGGCCATGGCAGGTGTGGGAATTAGTGGAAAAGCCTTGGAGCACTGGTAAAAAGGCCATTAGAGGTGGATGTGACAGCAGCATCAAAGAGAGGTGGGGTCCCTCCCATAAAGCCCTGCGTTGACTGCTCATCTCACTCAGAGTGAGAGCCAGAGTTTTTACAGGAACCTATGAGGACCCTCGTGACCTGATCCCAGTTACCCCTATGACCTCATCTGCTTCTCTCTCCTTTCCTCACTCCCTCTGTCACACTGGCTTTCTTACCTCAAACACACTGGCCTGACTCCTGCCTCCCTTTGGGACACTCTTACACCAGACACCACGTGCCTAAACTCTTCTACCAAGTCACTGTTTACAGGGTGCCTGTGAGGTCTGCCTCACCCTCTCTATTTATTGTTTGTTTGTTTATTTATCTGGCTGCAGGGGGCCTTAGTTGCAGCATGAGAACTCTTAGTTCTAGCATATGGGATCTAGTTCCCTGACCAGGGATTGAACCCAGGCCCCCTACATTGGGAGTGTGGCATCTTAACCACCGGTCTACCAGGGAAGTCCCTTGACCTCCCTGTTTAAACGTGTAACCCTACCCAACCTGGAGACTCCTAACCTCCTTGACTCTGCTTCACCTTTGATTTTCCACAGCACTTATCACTTTATTTATCTTGTTTGTTCTTTATTGTTTTACCTCTACTTGAATGTACAGTATAGCAGGGCAAGGATATCTGCACGTCTGGTACACAGTGCTGAGAACAGTGAGTGGTATCTCATAAATGCTGAATAAATATTTATTGATTGAATGAATAAAAGAGCCTCTCACCTTCAGGATTCTTGTGCAGGTGCTTGAGGGGAGCCCTGGACTCCACATTTCGTCCCTCTGTCTTGGTGGGTGTGGAAGGCTCTGAACAGAGTTCCTGGGAACAGTCTGGTCGGGGTGGGTGACATCACAGTGGGATCCAGACTCTTTTTAGCTTCTCCCCCATATTCCTTGAAGACTCCCTTCTCCTTCCCTCCTCCCGTCTCAGGAACACTCACCACAGTCCTCATAGACGGTGTCTGCAGAGCAGGGAAGGGGGCCTGGGGTAGGGAAGGCGCCCAGCCAGCGCTGCATGTCTGATCTGGTGGCAACATAGGGAAGGAATCACCTTTGGCCCAGGAGAGCCTCCTGGGGGTTAGGCAGGGGCTTCCGAGGAGAGACTTTGTGGGGAGGGTGGTGGACTCTGGAGGTCAGGTGAGGGTCAGGAGTGGGTCCCCCAGGGTGTTTTCTTTTTCGGTGGCACCTGCTGGATCTTAGTTCCCTGACCAGAGATTGAACCTGTGCCCCCTGCAGTGGAAGCATGGAGTTTCAACCTCTGGACCACCAGGGAAACATACACACACACACTCACACACACACCCTGCCCAGGGCGTTTTCTGAAGGAGACACAACTCACAGGGATGAAGCTTGGAGTAGCCGGTGTGTGGGGCGGCCCTGGTGGTTGCTGAGAAGAGAGAGGCGGAACGTAGGGGGGCCAGATGGGTCTGGGACCTGCTGGGCCTGGACCAGGGAGCGATGGGCATAGTCCAGAACCTGTAGCCGCTGCCCACTGCCCAGGGAAGAGGAGGTTCAGAGGGAGAGCAGAGGTCCAACTGGACTCCTCCTCACCATCCCTGCCTGGACTCCCTCCCTCCCTGGAACCCACCTCTTGGGCTGAGTGATGAGCAGCAGGTCACTGAAGAGCAGCAGGCAGAGGGGGGTGAAGCGGGGGCGCGAGGCAAACAGCACACCTCCCCTCCTGCACCCCAACTCTGTCAGTTCCCCCTGCAACTCCAGTCGCCTGGACCAGGAGACCAGGGGCAGGGCCTGTGAGGAAGCAGAGAGGAGATTCTGACCTCACAGCACCATGGGGAAAGGCAAGCCCGGAGCCTGGGCGGGGGCTAACCTTGACTTTGTGGAAGCGCAGCCTCTGCGTGAGCCGGATCAGCTCCTCTGTCTGTTTCATGCGTCCGACCTCGGCACTGCACCGCTCAATGATCTGGGTAAGGGAAGCCGAATCACCCACCCTTTCCACCTCATCCACCCATCCCACCCCATCCACCCATCCCTCCCTCCCACCTCCTCACCTTCCCTAGCCCCGGCATCCCCCTCCCACCTTACTGACAGCACCCAGGGCCTTCTGGGCATTCTCCTGGCGGCTGGACCCCTCCTCTGTCTGGCGCAGGATATTCTGGGGACAAAGTTCAGTTCAGTTCAGTCACTCAGTCATGTCCAACTCTTTGCGACCCCATGAAACAGCACACCGGGCCTCCCTGTCCATTACCAACTCCCGGAGTCCACCCAAACCCATGTCCATTGAGTCAGTGATGCCATCCAACCATCTCATCCTCTGTCGGGAACAAAGAGGAAGAGTAATTGGACCCCTGCTCTGCAGCCCTGGGATTCAGAAGGGTTGCAACTCAGAGTACCCCACTTGGCTTGGCATTTTGGGGTTCACAGGGCTGGGGCACTAACCTCACCACTCGCTGTCTGCATAACCCTGAGCAACTCACATTACCTCTTCTCTTAGTTTCCCCATCTGTAAAAAGGGGATAATTCCTACCAACCAAATCAATAGTATTGTGAGAATTCAATAAGGAAACCTATATAAAGTACTTAGCATAGTCTCTGGGACATAGTAAATGCTGAAAAGAAGGTTGCTATTATTTTAACAATTATTAACCACAACTATTATTATATTAGAGGGCTTCCTGATAGCTCAGTTGGTAAAGAATCTGCCTGCATTGCAGGAGACCCTGGTTCAATTCCTGGGTCGGGAAGATCCACTGGAGAAGGGAAAGGCTACCCACTCCAGTACTCCAGTATTCTTGGGCTACCCTTATGGCTCAGCTGGTAAAGAATCTGCTTGCAATATGGGAGACCTGGGTTTCATCCCTGAATTGGGAAGATCCTCTGAAGAAGGGAAAGGCTTCCCACTCCAGTATTCAGGCCTGTGTCCCAGAGTTGGACATGACTGAGTGACAAAAAAAATTAGTAGAAGCAAAATAAAATGGAGTTAAGAGTACCTGTATTTGAAGTTTGTCACCATCAATTATTGAATATTATCTATATGACCTGTGGCAAGTAATTTAACCTCTTTGAGCCTCAGTTTCCTTATCTATAAAGTGGGATCAATAATAGTTCCTATCCTCACAGTCATTAGTAAGGTTAAACGGGTGTGTAGCACTTAGAAGAACATCTAAAAAAGACACTCAAGAGCTGCTTACCTATTATGATTAGAGCCATCCTCCTGATCATAATTATGCTGTTGTTGTCTACACTGGGGATATATAAAGTGGTGCCTGTGAGCTCAGTCATGTCCGACTCTTTGCAACCCCATGGACTGCAGCCCACCAGGCCTCTCTGTCCATGGGATTATCCCAGCAAGAATACTGGAATGGGTTGCCATTTCCTCCTCCAGGGGATCTTCCTGACCCAGGGATTAAACCCATGTCTCCTGCATTGGCAGGGGGATTGCTTACTACTGAGCCAGCAGGGAGGCTCCTATATAAAGCTGAATAAGACATTAAGACACTGGAAACATAACTGAGAACGCTTCACCTTGAGATCCCCACACTGGGTGACTTGGTTCAGGGAGAATTTTCTTCTCTACAGTAGAAGAGTGTTTCTCACCACTTTTTTCAGTATCACCCCTCTAAGGAGCCTATTTAGACACTGCCCCGCCCCACCATGAAATTTTAATACCATTGATACACTGTACATCTATTTTGGTACTCTGGCCTTTTAGAGTACCACAACCAGTGGAATATTTACGATGTTTTTACCCCTCAAAGGAGGAGTTTCTGCCTCCTTGGAGATGATATCATCTCCACTGGGAAGGCATACAGTTAAAGATATGGCCTGAGAAGACCTCAGAAACCACTCACCACATTCACCCTGAGACCTGGAGAGAGAAAAAAGGGGGCTTGCCCAGAGTGGCTCAGCCAGTTAGCGGCAGAGCTAAGCCCAGAACTCAGGTCTCCAGCCAGAGGCTCTTCTCCTGCACCAGACGGCTTCTTGAAACGTTTGGGAACTCCAGGTAGGGCTTGGGGGTGGGCGGGGTGTCCTAGATGGAGGGCCCCCGATTTTTAATCCCAACTTAGGGGTTTGCTGTGTTCCTGGTGGGACGGGAAATGGCGGGGCAGGAGGCCCCTGGGGAGAGTTCCCCATCGGGGCTGGTGGGGCCGAAAAGGGCCCAGGCCAGGCCGCGGTACCTGCAGCAGCATGCGGAGCCGCGTGATGCGCTGAAAGGGCAGGAGCAGGAAGGAGGGCAGCGGGAGGCGCTGGCACTTGGGAAGGCTCTGCAGCCGCCGCAGCTCCGCGGAGAAGCGCACGTTCGTGTCCCTGCGGAGGCAGGCGCAGCCTGGCGTCTAGCTGGAGGCCCTGATCGCCCGCGACCTGCCCCGGCCTGGACCCTACCCCTGTACCCCGGCTTCCTCCCGCACCGGCGACCCTTCCGCTACTGCGCTCACATCAGGCGACTGTAGGTCTCCTCCTGGTACTGCTGGTTCCGCACATAGTCCACGTACACGGAGAAGGGCCCCACGGCATGCGCGTGCACCACATCGCACAGGTCACGGATGTGGGGGGAAGCGCGCACCCGGGACAGCAACTTCCCCAGAAAACTGCGGGAGTGGGGAACACGCACTGGAGGCGGGGCAGAGAGCCTGGGGTGCCCCCCTACTTCTGGAGGGAAGAGCTGGCCCCAGGAGGGGAGGCCCCGAGACAGAGCTGAGAAGCCATGCTTTACCCCACCCCAGGCTTTCCCAGCAGAAAGTGGGGACCCCACTGACCGCTCACTGACTCCCTGGACTCGCTGCACGTTGGAGAAGAGGGTGTGGTGATCCCGGGGGGTGAGCGTGTCCCGGAGCGCCTGGCTCAGCACGAAGGTGTCGGTCAGCAGCCGCAGGGAGCGCAGGTACGAGGCCTCCGACGTCACCACCTCGAACAGGCTCTAAGGAGGATGCGCAGGGCGCGAATGGAAAGCCCAGTTCCCAGCCCGGGCCTGGGGCCCAGGCTCCTCCCCTCTGCGCCCCGCACCCGAGCCCAGGGACGCCCACCTCCTGCATCCGCCGCTCCTGGGCACTCAGGGTGTCCAGGAGGCCGCTGGCTCGCACTGCCGGAAGCTCCTGCCACAGCGTGTTTCGAGGGCCCGGGGGACGGGCGAAGGTGGGAGCTTCCCCAGCGTTTGCTGAAGCGGGACCCCCGTCCTCACCGACCCCCCACAGCTCCTCTGACAGCACGGCTGCGCGGTAGGTCTGGTAAAGCGGTTCTGGAGAGCAAACGAGGCACGTCAGGGAAGTCCCGTGCCCCACCTAGCCGGTCCGCGCTGCTTGCTGGGTCTCAGCAGGCACCCCGGAGTCCAGCAGCCCTCACCATCCTGCAGGGGCAGTTCCCAGTTCTGCTCCTTCAGCTCCTCCAGCTCCTCTTCCTCCCTGTGGAAAGAGAAAGGGATGGAGTTCCTCAAAACACAGCTATTCACATAATACTGTGCAGGGGTACACAACAGATGTCCAGGTTGGTTGTATGTAGGGACCCTAGCCAAACCCCAGCTCGTTTTATGTGCCTGTGGTATGTGAGGCCCTAAGTGGGCCCCATCCATTCCTGTTATCTCAACCTTTGGGCACTGTACACTTCTAGCCTCCATCTCCAGGGCTTTTATGGAAGGACCATTGTCTAGAATGTCCTGTATGTGCCTCAGGGCAACTCAACTCCAGCTGTTACACCTCCCCCTACTCTGTTCTGGTCATCAGCACCACCACACACCCATTCACCCAAAGTGAAAACCCAGGAGACTAAACTCCAGTAAATGCTGAATAAATGGATGGTCTCAGATTAACTCTGATGATGGTGGTGAAAGAACTGATGGGCCTAGGTAACACAGGAGAAATGTTCCTGGTTGCCACATGGATTTGTGGACAATAATTTAAATAGAAGCTCAAAGTGGGGCAACTAAAATGATGTAGTATGGGCCTGATTCTTCACCAGTATCAGACCCCAGCAACTTATTAACTATTTGGTATGTTTACCCCAATTTCACAGGTGAGGAGGCTGAGACCCAGAGAGGGTAAGTGAATGTTTGAGGTCACATAGCTGATAAGGGACAAAGCTGGGATTAGAAACTGGGGCTGCTTGTCCCTAGAGGCCCAGCCCTTCTTCACTCCATGCTTGGGGTGGGATTTAGGTGGACCCAAAGTTTAGTCTGGGCTTCTCAGGTGGCACTAGTGGTAAAGAACTGCGTGCCAATGCAGGAGACTTAAAGAGACTCGGGTTCCATCCGTGATTTGGGAAGAGCCCCTGGAGGAGGGCGTGGCAACCCACTCCAGTATTCTTGCTTGAAGAATCCCACGGACAGAGGAGCCAGGCAGGCTTCTGGGTGGCAGTAGTCAGACACGACTGAAGTGACTTAGCACATACACACACACAAAGTTTAGTCTGTTTTCAGGAAGGAGTATCTAGGTGTTCAGTACCTGCCCTCCGTGGTGGCTGGAGGATCATTCTGAGGAGCACCGTCAGGACTGTCCCCTAAGAGAGAACCCAGAGTGAAGAATCACCAGCCCAGGACTCTCGACCCCAGCCCAGCAAAGACTGTTACTATAGAAACTACAACTGTCAGCCCCGGAGCAGCAGCTGGTGGAGGAACAAGAAGCCCAGGGCTGGTCCAGAGATGTAGTGAGTTGGTGGTGAGAATGCTACACCTCCACCCAGTCTCTTCCCAGCCCTGATGTCCATCCCTCCAGCCCTGTACCTCTCTGGATTCCATCTTCAGAGGGTGGATCGAGATCAGGCTGTGGGGGCTCCCCAGAGATGGTGATGTCCTGTCTGACCCGAGCTGGTTTGGGGGGTTTGAGGGGTGGCAGGAGTTTGCGTTCGGCAGTGGAGCGGTAGGAAGTGAGGACGACCGGGGGGTGGCTGAGGCTTGAAGGGCTGGGGCGGGAGCGGGAGGCCCGCAGTGGGGAGGCCCGGCAGGGGACCCTGGGGCCATCCTCATAGCCCCCCACAGGTACCCATCGGAGCTCCAGGCCAGGCCGGCCCACGTGGCAGACACAGGGGCAGCAGGGAGGGCAGGCCAGCCCAGCACCTGTGGGAGACAGGGGCCTCCTTAGGACAGCACCCCTCCCCAGGTGTCCTCCCTCCCCTTAACCTGCCCGGCAGCAGGAACTGGAGGTCAGTGCTAGGCATCTCTCACCTCCAGGTTCTATTCAAAGCTCCAGAAGTATTAAAACCAGATTTTCGAAGTATGGAATCCATTTTTTAAAAAGTAGCCTTTTTAAAGGGTCTTGCCTGGCAGTTTAGTGTTAGGACTCTGCACTTCCAATGCAGGAGGCACAGGTTCGATCCCTAACCCCACCCCTCCAAAAAAAATCATAAAGCCCTGAGAACAAAAAAGAGGAGCTGGATTGAGCCCAGCCCAGCTTACCTGGAGTGCCATTCTCCTGGGACCCGCTCCCAGCGAGGTTGCCCTGGGGAGTCTCTATCTCCCCATTCATATCCACTCCCCCTGGGGGACTTGGCTCCAGGGTGTCCGCAGCCTGGACTCTGCCTTCAGTCCCCCATTCGAACTTGCCAGCCAGTCTGCGCACAGTGCCTGGGGCTGAGGCAGAGCCATCCTGGTCGGAGACCTGGGTCGTGGGGAGCAGGGGCAGAGCCATGCGGGGTGACCCGGAGGGTTTGGGTGGGGGGACTGGAGACCGGGGAGCAGGCTCTGGGGAGATGGAGCGCCGGGACACTGGGCTGGGGGTGTCAGAAGATGAGTCTGGGAAAGTCTGGGAGTCGAGGCTGGCTTTAGAAGCTGATGGGGGCAGAAGGGCGGGGGGCTTGAGGGATGGGGCCGGGGGCTCCCAGAACATGGGGGTGCACATGGGGGTTGGTGCCTCATTGGCGGTGAGGGGTGATTCTTGTGGAGAAGAGCCGTTGTGGTGGGGCCCTGGGGACTGGGTTGCCCGGGCACGAGAGGGGGGGCGGGGGCGGATGATCCGAGGGGGCTTCTGGGTGGGGGGTGTTGCTTCTGGAAGAGACTGGGCTGACATCTTCCTCTGAGCTCTTCCGAGGAGTGGGGTACACTTCTGGAGTCATCCCCTGAGGAAGAGGGGGCAGAAAGAGAGACCCTTAGTGCCCCTTGGGCCCCCCCACGCTCCTGCGAGGAGACGGAGACCTCTGAGCAGAAATGTCTGCAGGCAAATGAGCCGAGATTTTAGGCTCAGGAGTAGAGGTGGGAGCACTTCCTGTCTTCCCTCCCCATTTCCACTGTCTTCTCTCTTTACCTCTCACTCCTCCTTATTCCATTTCCTGAGAACTCTGAAACCCCACCCCCGCACCCCCCAGCCTCCATCTCACTCTATCTTTTGACCTCTGCTGTCACAATCAGGCCAGAGGAGACAGAGGCCAGAGTGGGGGCACCTAGATAGAGACCCAATTTGGGAGAGGAGCACAAGAGGACTGGATCAGCAAGGGAAATAGGGCACGCAGTTAAGTGTCTACCTGAGGAATTGTGTTCCATGTCTGTAGTATGTGTTGTGAACGTTTGTGTGTGTGGTTTAAGCATGAGTGGACATGGCATGTGTGCGCTGCTTCTGGGGCTATTAATACATGAACCGAGTGTTGGATGCTGTGTTTCAGGAGTGTATCTGTTGGGACTTCCCCGACCATCCGGTGTCTAACACTCCACACTCCCAGTACAGGGGGCCCCTGTTCGATACCTGATCAGGAAATTAGATGCTGCATGCCTCAGCTAAGAGTTGTGTGCCGCTTGATCTGGCCCAAATAAATATTTGAGAAAAAAAAAGTGTATCTATCGTATGCGGTACAAAGTGGAAGAGTGGGGTACACAGTGTATGGTGTGAGTGAGATGGGGATGTTGGCTGTGTGTTCTGTGCTTTTTCTGTGGGGCGTCTGTGCTGTGTGTGCCTGGGCCACATCACAGCTTCCCTGCTCCTGCGGGCCCTCCACCCCCCATTTCCCAGTTCCTCTCTCCGGACTCTCCCTTTCCGGATTATTTTTAGTCTCCTTTTCCTGCCATGAAGATTCCTGGAGTCTCTGACCCCAGGAGACCAGGAGGCCCCGGGCATGGTCTCTCCTGCCCCATCCTCATCCCTGTCTGCCTCCTTGCTCCCCACCTGGTCCCGGACAGAGGCCCCAGTGGGTAGAAGCCCGGATCCTGCCAGGATGCCCAGAGTGTGGTGAGGAGGGAGATCAGATCAGACTGAAGGTGAGGACCAGCTGGGCCAAGATGCTGGGGCATGGGCTCGCTTCCTCCTGTAAGCCTGAGAAGGCTGAAGGGTCAGAGCGGGAAGACCTGCGCCCCCAAATTCCCTTGTGGAGTCAGCAGGAGAGTCAGGTCCCTCTAAGCCCCAGATCGGTTTCTGAGAAATGATGCAGGGTGGGGACTGGGGGCTGTAAACCGCGAGTCTCATGGCTCAGTGGCCTCTGTGTTCTGGCAGGAAGCTCCTTAGGTGACCCAGGCAGTAGCCTCGCCAGCTGGCTAGCTCCTCCCCAGCCTTGCCCACTCCGGGATCCCTGCCCCCCTCAGGTATCTGCCCTTACTTCCTTCCCCCACCCCCCACTCCGGCCTCTCGCAGGGACCCAGGTACTCGGCCCAAGCACTCACCCTCAAGTCCTCTCCACTCTCGGTCACCTCCCGGGGCTGAGTGAGTAGGAGCAGGAAACAGGAATCGGATCCTCCTCCCAACCGGACACCCCCCCTCACCACACCACACTCCACATGCGCACACTGGGGCTCTGGAAGATGTGAGGGACCCTGAATGCCAGGTTTCCAAGGATAACAGAGTCTGTGGAAAGGATGAACCTCAGGCATGAGAGTGGACTGTTGTGTACAAGCATGTTCTGTCCTGGGTCCACATTGCTGCATGGACAGGGGGTTCATGGGGGCCCACCCTGGACAGGGGTGGGGTCAGGATGGGGTGACCGGCTGGGCTGGGCTCAGACACCCCTGGGTCGCTGTGATGTGGTGTGTGTGTCCCTTGACAGCGTGTCTGACCATCTCTCCCACACCTTACGAGACAGCCCGTCCCTTCAGTATCCAGCCTGTCTCCTCCGTGTGAGCCAGCCCATCATTTCACACCACGGAACCCCATCCCTACCCTGGTTGCCCCCTCCCTAACTCTGCAGTAGCGCTTCCTGAGTTTACCTTTATCTCTTTGGAAGCAGTTTCTATTTTCAGCCTGTCCTGCCTGCCCCTTGGAGCAAGGAATGTGAGGCCGGGTCTCTGAGTGTGTCTGTTCCTGTGTTTCTGAGGCGGGAACTGTGGGCCCAGATTCAGATCTCTGCAAAGGAAGCCGATTCCTCAGCCCCACCCAGCCATTGTGTTGGGAGAGTGTGTATGTGTGTAAAGGAGGAAGAAGGTGGCACATGCAGATGTGGGAATTAGTGGGGAGGTCTTGGTACTCCCCAGGTGGGTATGCCCTTGGCTGGGCCCCCTGCCTGCTCCCCATTCTCAGTCCCTGTCTCTCAAGGTCCCAGCCCCATGACTCTCCAGGTCCCACTGGGAGGTTTTGATGTTGATTGCCTGGGGGTCAGTACCCCTGGGAGGGTGGGCGGGGGTGGGGGAGATGCCGTCTCACCTGTAATTTGCTTTGTGATTGAAGAGTTCCCAGGGTTCCATGTGTGTCAAAAGAACAGCTGAGGAGGTGGAATGAGCCACATCCCATCCTGGGAAGACAGACAGTGGGAGGAAGAGGCAGGGGGGCCAGTGATGAACTCTGGCAGCCTTTGCCCACACCAGGTGCCTGCTTTTGCCACACACACAAACCCAGGACCAGACATCCAACCTCCCATTACAACACCCACATACACACACACCAGGATCAGATATCCAACCTCCCATCCCTCACCTCTAGATGCTTGCCGAGTTCCAGGAAGAGGAAACCTCTACGAGAGTGCCTCAGAGACCCTATTGAGAAAGCTAAATGTACATGTGAAGCCAAACAAATCCTGCTTTTTGTTTTCACTAAAATAGGAATGTCTTTATCAGGTTTGCAACTTCAACATTTAAAGATAACTGAATGGCAGTGAGGGTATGGATTCCTTGGTAGTCCACTGGTTAGCACTCTGTGCTTTCAGTGTTGGGGCCTGGGTTCAATCCCTGGTTGGGGAACGAAGAAACTGCAAACTGTATGGCACGGCCAAAAAATAATAACAACTGAGAATTCCCTGGCGGTCCAGTGCCTAACAGTGGTCCAGTGTTTAGGAGTCTGTGCTTTACTGTCGAGGATGCAGTTTCAATCCCTGGTTGGGGAATTAAGTTCCCGTAAGCCACACATGAAATTAAAAGACGCTTACTCCTTGGAAGGAAAGTTATGACCAACCTTGATAGTATATTAAAAAGCAGAGACATCACTTTGCCAACAAAGGTCCGTCTAGTCAAGGCTATGGTTTTTCCCGTGGTCATGTATGGATGTGAGAGTTGGACTGTGAAGAAAGCTCATCGCCGAAGAATTGATGCTTTTGAACTGTGGTGTTGGAGAAGACTCTTGAGAGTCCCTTGTACTGCAAGGAGATCCAACCAGTCCATTCTAAAGGAGATCAGTCCTGGGTGTTCATTGGAAGGACTGATGCTAAAGCTGAAACTGAAATACTTTGGCCACCTCATGCAACAAGTTGACTCACTGGAAAAGACTCTGATGCTAGGAAAGGTTGGGGGCGGGAGGAAAAGGAGATGACAGAGAATGAGATGGATGGATGGCATCACTGACTCTGTGGACATGAGTTTGAGTGAACTCCGGGAGTTGGTGATGGACAGGGAGGCCTGGCGTGCTGTGATTCATGGGGTCACGGAGAGTCGGACACGACTGAGCGACTAAACTGAACTGAAGCCACATGTGGGCAGGAATCCCTTAGAAGAAATGGAGTAGCCATCATGGTCAACAAAAGAGTCCGAAATGCAGTACTTGGATGCAGTCTCAAAAACGACAGAATGATCTCTGTTTTTTTCCAAGGCAAACCATTCAATATGCCTATGCCCCAACCAGTAACGCTGAAGAAGCTGAAGTTGAACGATTCTATGAAGACCTACAAGACCTTTTAGAACTAACACCCAAAAAAGATGTCCTTCTCATTATAGGGGACTGGAATGCAAAAGTAGGAAGTCAAGAAACACCTGGAGTAATAGGCAGATTTGGCCTTGGAGCACGGAATGAAGCAGGGCAAAGGCTACTAGAGTTTTGCCAAGAGAAACCACTGGTCATAGCAAACACCCTCTTCCAACAACACAAGAGAAGACTCTACACATGGACATCACCAGATGATCAATTCCGAAATCAGATTGAGTATATTCTTTGCAGCCGAAGATGGAGAAGCTCTATACAGTCAGCAAAACAAGACTGGGAGCTGACTGTGGCTCAGATCATGAACTCCTTATTGCCAAATTCAGACTTAAATTGAAGAAAGTAGGGAAAACCACTAGACCACTCAGATATGACCTAAATCAAATCCCTTATGATTGTACAGTGGAAGTGAGAAACAGATTTAAGGGACTAGATCTGATAGACAGAGTGCCTGATGAACTACGGATGGAGGTTCGTGACACTGTACAGGAGACAGGAATCAAGACCATCCCCAAGAAAAAGAAATGCAAAAAACCAAAATGGCTGTCTGAGGAGGTCTTACAAATAGCTGTGAAAAGAAGAGAAGCAAAAAGCAAAGGAGAAAAGGAAAGATATAAGCATCTGAATGCAGAGTTCCAAAGAATAACAAGGAGAGATAAGAAAGCCTTCCTCGGCAATCAATGCAAAGAAATAGAGGAAAACAACAGAATGGGAAAGACTAGAGATCTCTTCAAGAAAATTAGAGATACCAAGGGAACATTTCATGCAAAGATGGGCTCAATAAAGGACAGAAATGGTATGGACCTAACAGAAGCAGAAGATATTAAGAAGAGGTGGCAAGAATACACAGAAGAACTATACAAAAAAGATCTTCACGACCAAGATAATCACGATGGTGTGATCACTCACCTAGAGCCAGACATCTTGGAATGTGAAGTCAAGTGGGCCTTAGAAAGCATCATTACGAACAAAGCCAGTGGAGGTGATGGAATTCCAGTTGAGCTATTTCAAATCCTGAAAGATGATGCTGTGAAAGTGCTGCACTCAATATGTCAGCAAATTTGGAAAACTCAGCAGTGGCCACAGGACTGGAAAAGGTCAGTTTTCATTCGAATCCCAAAGGCAATGCCAAAGAATGCTCAAACTACTGCACAATTGCAGTCATCTCACATGCTGGTCAAGTAATGCTC
The DNA here is from genome assembly GCF_049115385.1 of Moschus berezovskii. Classification (NCBI taxonomy): domain Eukaryota; kingdom Metazoa; phylum Chordata; class Mammalia; order Artiodactyla; family Moschidae; genus Moschus; species Moschus berezovskii. The sequence continues at coordinate 40,007,417 of NC_142479.1, read as the reverse complement.
AAAATTCTCTAAGCCAGGCTTCAGCAATACGTGAACCATGAGCTTCCAGCTGTTCAAGCTGGTTTTAGAAAAGGCAGAGGAACCAAAGATCAAATTGCCAACATCCACTGGATCATGGAAAAAGCAAGAGAGTTCCAGAAAAACATCTATTTCTGCTTTATTGACTATGCCAAAGCCTTTGACTGTGTGGATCACAATAAACTGTGGAAAATTCTGAAAGAGATGGGAATACCAGACCACTTGACCTGCCTCTTGAGAAACCTATATGCAGGTCAGGAAGCAACAGTTAGAACTGGACATGGAACAACAGATTGGTTCCAAATAGAAAAAGGAGTACGACAAGGCTGTATATTGTCACCCTGCGTATTTAACTTATATGCAGAGTACATCATGAGAAACACTGGGCTGGAAGAAGCACAAGCTGGAATTAAGATTGCCGGGAGAAATATCAATAACCTCAGATATGCAGATGACACCACCCTTATGGCAGAAAGTGAAGAGGAACTAAAAAACCTCTTGATGAAAGTGAAAGAGGAGAGTGAAAACATTGACTTAAGACTCAACATTCAGAAAACTAAGATCATGGCATCTTGTCCCATCACTTCATGGGAAATAGATGGGGAAACAGTGGAAACAAAGGCTGACTTTATTTTTTTGGGCTCCAAAATCACTGCAGATGGTGATTGCAGCCATGAAATTAAAAGACGCTTACTCCTTGGAAGGAAAGTTATGACCAACCTAGATAGCATATTAAAAAGCAGAGACATTACTTTGTCAACAAAGGTCCGTCTAGTCAAGGCTATGGCTTTTCCAGTGGTCATGTATGGATGTGAGAGTTGGACTGTGAAGAAAGCTGAGCGCCGAAGAATTGATACTTCTGAACTGTGGTGTTGGAGAAGACTCTTGAGAGTCCCTTGGACTGCAAGGAGATCCAACCAGTCCATCCTAAAGGAGATCAGTCCTGGGTGTTCATTGGAAGGACTGATGCTAAAGTTGAAACTCCAATACTTTGGCCACCTTATGCGAATTGTTGACTCACTGGAAAAGATACTGATGCTGGGAGGGATTGGGGGCAGGAGGAGAAGGGGACGACAGAGAACGAGATGGTTGGATGGCATCACCGACTTGATGGACATGAATTTGGGTAAACTCCAGGAGTTGGTGATAGACAGGGAGGCCTGGCGTGCTGCGATTCATGAGGTCGCAAAGGGTCGGACACGACTGAGCAACTGAACTGAACTGAGGCCACATAGAGAGGCCAAAAAGAAAAATAGACAACTAAAACAAAAGCGCTGGTTGTTAGCTACAAACGTGTTGGCACTTGGTATTACCTGAATTGCCCCAGGTCTGTGTGCGGATGTAAGCAGGAAAAGAGGAATTAGGTGGGCTGGGCTACCTGTGGACTCTTACCTGGTCTTCCTGGCTTGTCTGAGCTTATTTCCTTGTCCTCTCTCTATCCTTATCAGAGACCCACCTGGAGGCTTTTCACCTGCCCGCCTGTTGGGGAAAGACTTCCCCTACTCCTGAAGGCAAGCCGGGGTGTTTTGGGAAACTCAAGTTCCCTGGAGCTACAATGAGGAAGTAGCACTCCTGACAAACACTCCTGACAAACAGGTTCCATTGGGTCCCCTGCTCAAAGATGAAAAGTATGACTTATGCCCCCAAAGTCAAAGTGTTAGTCGTTTAGTCATGTCTGACTCTTTCCAGGCTCCTCTGTCCATGGAATTCTCTAGACAAGAATCCTGGAGTGGGTAGCCATTCCCTTCTCTAGGGGATCTTCCTGACCCAGGAATCAAACCTGGGTTTCCTGCATTGCAGGCAGATTCTTTACCTTCTGAGCTACCAGGGAAGCCCTCGTTATGCCCCTATCTCATTCCAAAAAGAAACTGAGTTCTGAAAATCATACCCTGTCATGTGTGCCACATTATTTTTGCACAAACACATTTTATGTATCATACAAATGTTTTTGCAAAGGCACCGAAGATTTTAAATATGATACATTCTTCCACAACAAGCAAAATTTTCTATTTTTCTGTCTTCCAAAGGTGCCAGCATAGTTTCAATACTGTTTTCTACCTTATTCTCCTAGCATTGCTTCATAACTATTTGCCATGTTACTACACAGTCTGTGTATCTGTACTTTTTCCTGGAATGTAAGGTTGCACCAACTAGATTTTGCCATCCTGGTAACAACAGTAAAGTCTCCTGGGAAAATCTTCATTCCCCCACCCCACTCCATGTGGTTCCACTGGGACAGCCAACACCAGCAGCCTCCTCCTGGCCACTGGAGTTGGATTCAGTCAATTACAGGATTCCATTCCTCTGACCACGGAGACTGGCCCAGGAATGAGCTACTCACCCATGCCGGGACAGCCTCCTGCCCTGGGTCTCTGGGAAAGGACAGCTTTCTCTTTCTTTCAAGGTCACAAAGCAGGAATAAAATAAGTCAGGAACCATCTGCGTCTTGGCCTCCCTTCTCCTGGTCAATAGTGGAAGAAAATGAACCTCACACAGGAGAGAAGCAGACAGAGGCAAGAGATGGAGAGGGCCTGCCAACATCACTTAAGACCCTTGCACTGCCCAGTTTCCAGAATCACTGAATTCTCTTTTGTGCTTAAGCTAGTTTGAGCTGGGTTTCTGTCACTTACTGCTGAAAGAATCTTAAATGCTTCAATTTATTCTTGAGTGCAGGGCATTTGGACAGCTTCCAGTTTTTGCCATTACAATGAATGCTGCAGTAAACATCTTTGTGAAAAACAAAAATACTTTCAGTTTAAAAATGATTAAGGAATGTTCCCAGGTGGCCTAGTGGTTGGCATTCAAGGCTTTCACTGCTGTGGCCGGGGTTCAGTCCCCCATCGGGGAACTGAGGTTGTGCAAGCTGTGCAGCAAGGTCAAAAAATAAATGGAAATTAAAAAAAAAAATAAAAATGAAACTTCAAAGTGATTGGTCTTGATTTTGCCCAAAGATTCTTTTCTGGAAGGCTACAGGAATCCTTAGATCTTTCTCTTTCACCCCCTTATTAAACCTCCACATCAGACAGCCTTGACCCTCCTTCAGTCCTCCTTACATCACTCACCTGGCTGTTAGGAAAGGGTTCATGGAGGAGAGGCACTTAGACTATTCCTTAAAAATCAGGTAGAGTTTGGCCAGGCTAAGAGGCAAGGCATATGCATGCTAACTCGCTTCAGTTGTGTCCGACTCTTCACAACCCTATGGACTGTAGCCCGCTAAGCTCCTCTGTCCGTGGGGATTCTCTTGGCAAGAATACTGGAGTGGGTTGCCATGCCCTCCTGCAGGGGATCTTGCAAGGCACGGGTGACCATTTGGGGAGATGGCGAAAGTACAGGCACAGTGAAGGGGGAAGTAGGCCTATCTGGAGAACTATGAAAGGGAATCTTAGCTGATATGGAAAGAGGGGTGTGGGGCAGGAGGAACGCATAGAGGCCACCCTGCAGGCAACCAGACAGGGCTGAACAGGCACTGAGGCTTCTGATCAGGTCGGGGAGTGGACAGCAAGAGTTTTAACCAGTTCCCCACCCATTCCCCCCTCTTCTGGCACCAGCATCAAGTTTCCTTTTAGGGACCCAGCCTTCCATCATTCTAGGTTCACATGGTACATTCTGGGGAAGTGTATGAACCAGAAGCAGCCAGTCAGCACATTTCCTCTCCCCAAGCTACCGAGACTTGTTCAGGCATGAGCACGTGACACAAGCAGGGCCAAAGCATACTTTATGTAAAAAAAAATCCCTTCCGGAACTTTCCTGGTGGTCCGGTGGTTAAGGTTCCTACTTTCAATGCAGGGGACCCATATTTGACCCCTGGTTGGAGACATTCTGCATACCATGCAGTGTGGCTTTAAAAAAAAATCCCTTCCAGTGGGAGAGGAGCTCATGATGAAAGAAATGTTGAGTTCCACTAGCCTCTGGTAGGGCCAGGACCTTGAACTCCAGTGAAATCCTTCATGGAGTACAAAACACTTGGGTCTTCTTTTCTGTCTAGAAGGCCAGTAGGGGTAGGTAGCCTGCCTGTGGTGAGTGATTGGCCTGCTCTGGGAATCCCTACAAGTTCTCTTCTAGGCAAGGATGGAGGATTCTGTTTACCTGCCACCAGGTGAAGTCTGAGCACTTCAGGTGTGGGGCCTGGCAGCCGGTATGAATCCATTGATATCTAGGCCACCCCAGGCAGAGGTGCAGAAGAGGCACAACCTGGTGTCCTCCAGGCCTCTGTACCGTCCACCCTCCTCTCTCTGTGGTTTCACCCCTTCTCTCAGACCTGGGGCCATCTTTGTGCTTCCCCTCCTCCACTCCTCTCACATTTGTCTCAGGACATTCACACTCAGGGGAAAAAATTAAAAAGTCTACGATAATCAACACAGCGTGGTACTGGTGGAAAAATACACACAGATCAGTGGAAATGGGCTAACACAAATATTGACTGAATTTTTTTTCAACTTTTTAAAAATTGAGGTTTTGAACTGATTCATTGGAAAAGACCCTGATGCTAGGAAAGATTGAAGGCAGGAAGAGAAGGGGACCACAGAGGATGAGTTGGTTGGATGGCATCACCGACTCAATGGACATGAGTCTGGGCAAGCTCAAGAAGTTGGTGATGGACAGGGAAGCCAGGCGTGCTGCAGTCCATGGGGTTGAAGAGTCAGACACAACTGTGCAACTGAACTGAACTGAAAAATTGAGGTATAGTTGATTTACATATTAGTTTCGGGTGTACAACATAGTGATTCAAAAATTTTTATAGGTTATATTCCATTTATAGTTATAAAATATTGGCTTTTTCCCTGAGTTAACTGACTGTTTTTATAATTTATTTTTTTATTTTTGGCTGTAGTGAGTCTTCGTTGCTACTTGGGCTTTTCTCCAGTGGCAGGGAGCAGGGGCTACTCTCTAGTTGCCATGTGTGGACTTCTCACCGCAGTGGCTTCTTGTGTTGTGGAACTCGGGTGTGCAGACTTTAGTAGTTGCGGCGGCATGTGGGCTCAGTAGTTGTGGTTCCCAGGCTCGAGCACAGGTGCAATAGTGGTGCTGCGTGGGCTCAGTTGCCCTGCATCATGTGGGATCTTCCTGGATCCCACATGAGTGTGAACTCATGTCTCCTGTACTGGCAGGAGAATTCTTTACCACTGAGCCACCAGAAAAGCCCTCAACTGATTTTTGACAACAGAAGCAAAGACAATTCAATGAAGATAGGCTACTGTTTTCAACAAAAGTTGTTGAAACAACTGATATCCATATGTAAAAATGGCACAGACCTTACATCATTCACACTCAAAAAAGATCATAGACCTGAGTGTAAATCATAGATCTAAACTACAGAATTTCTAAAAGAAAATGTAGGAGATAATCTAGGCAACCTTATGTCTGGCAATAAGTTTTTAGTTACAACACCAAAAACATGATCCATGAAAGAAAAAAATTGATGTTAGACTTTATTATAATTAAAATCTTCTGCTCTATAAAAGATACTATTAAGAGAATGAAAAGACAAGTCATGCACTGGGAGTAAATAGTCGAAAAACATATCTGATAAATGACTGTTATCCAAAATACACAAATAAGTCAAACTCAACAACCGGAAAGCTAACCAATCCAATTAAAAACAGGGAAAAGATCTGAATAGACACCTCACTAAAGAATATAACATATACAAGGGTTTAAATTGCCAACTATAAGATGAATAAGCTTTGGGGATCTAATATACAAAATGTCAACTATAATTAACAATACTGTATATAACATAGGTTTTCAACAAGAACGACTGTATAGCACAGGGAACTCTACTCAATACTCTGTAATAACCTACATGGGAAAAAAAGAGTTTGGCAATTTCTTACAAAGCTAAACATAGTCTTACCAATCAATTCAGCAATCGTACTCCTAGGTAGTAACTCAACTGATTTGAAAACAAATGTCTATATATTTTTAAAAAATGCACACAAACATTTATAGCAACTTTATTCATCATCACCAAAAACTGGAAGCAACCAAGATGTCCTTCAACACATGAAAGGATAAACAAACTGTGGAACATTCATAAAATGGAATATTATTCAATAATCAAATGTTATCAAGGTTTAAAAAGATATTGATGAAACTTAAATGCATATTGTTAAGTCAAAGAAGCCAGTCTGAAGAGGCTACATTCCTTTATGATCCCAACTATATAATATTCTGGAAAAGGCAGAAATAGAGAGACAATAGACAGACCAGTAATTGCCAGGGATGGTTGAACAGGTGAAATACAGAGGATTTTCTTTGGCGGGGGTTGTGGGGTGGTGATGAGAATATTTTGTATAATATTATTGATATAATGCATTTGTCAAGACTCTTAAAACTTATGGAACAAGTTAATACATGCACTCCCAGATGAGAAAGTCTAGAAGTAATGGCACTGTAATGGCATCAAGCACAGCCAGTGCTCAGATTTTAGTTTCTAATACTATTCTTCAATAAAACAAACTAGTCAGACATGACCGAATGACTTCACTTTCACTTTTCACTTTCACACATTGGAGAAGGAAATGGCAACCCACTCCAGTGTTCTTGCCTGGAGAATCCCAGGGACAGGGGAGCCTGGTGGGCTGCCGTCTATGGGGTCACACAGAGTCGGACACGACTGAAGTGACTTAGCAGCAGTAGCAGTAGCAGGGCTCCTTGGAGAAGTAGCTGACACTAGGACTAGGGCAGAAAATACACAAAATGAGCCTGGAGCATCTTATATTGCCAAAAAGTAAAGAAAGAAAATTTTTTAAAGAATTTTTTAAAGCCTTTTTTGCATTTGTTACAGTGTTGTTTCTGTTTTATGTTTTCGGCTGTCAGGCATCTGGGATCTTAGTTCTCCAACCAGGAATCAATGCAGCACCCTCTGCATTGGAAGGTGAAGTCTTAACCACTGGACGGTTAGAGACTTCCCTGACCATCCAGTGGTTAGGACTCGGCGCCTCCACTTCTGTGGCCAGGGTTTTATCCCTGGTGGGGGAAAGATCTCAAAAGCCGAATCCAGCCCACAAAATAAACAGTTTGATTAAAAAAAAATTTGATGAAGATATGTCAATAAAACATTGCCAGGAACGCCCTGGCAATCCAGTGGTTAGGACTCTGTCACTCTCACTGCCGAGGGCTCAGGCCAATCCCTGGTCAGGGAACTAACATCCCACAAGCTGGGCAGTGTGGCCAAAAAAATAAAGAAAACATAGAAATCTAGTAAAAGAGTTCTCAAAGGCCAAAGTTAGAACATTATAAACAACAAAATAAAGTATATTGGATTATAACTCAAAGTATAAAATAAATATCCATGATTCCATACTGATAGAAATAAATGGTTGAATAAATAAATAAATGGGGCAAACAAATCTCCCATGTGGAATTCGAAATAATTTACATAGATTTTTCTCCCTCAAGGAAGTGGAGTCTAACTCTCCACTCCTTAAATGTGGGCTGTACGTAGTGATTTCCTTCCAAAGAATGCACTGTGGAAAGGAGGAAAAAATTCTAATAAATTTTCTACAGAGAAACCTGACAGACACTATTTCAGCCTGGTGATCAAGGTCAATATCAACAGTGATGTCATTTTGACAGACAGTATGTATGCAGTAGCACCTTTGACATAATGTGATGAATGACAGTTGCCTGTGTGGTCTGCCTCCCCAAAACCCAGAACCTCACTCCAGTCATGAGAAAAGAAAAAATAATAATAAAAATAAAAAATAGAAGGACATTCTACAAAATACCTAACCAGTACTTCTCAAAACTGCCCAGGTCATCAAAAACAAGGAAAGTCAGAGAAACCATGACAGCCAAGAGGAGCCTGAGGAGATACCACAAGTGAATGCAATTCCTGGATGGAATCCTGAAAAAAAAACTTCATAGAAAAATGAAAGAAATCTCGAAAAGTATGGATGTTAATAATGCATTAATATTTGTTCATTAATTGTAACAATATCAATATATCATATTAAAACCATTGACCTCAGTTTGGGACTCAGACCCAGCCAAAACCAAGTCTGGGACTTGAACCCACAATCTTTTAATTAGAATCACTCATCTGATGTCTGAACTCACTGAGGCTCAGGTTCTTTGTGTCTCAGTGCAGAGAAGATTCAGAGAGAAGCAAAGTGATAGGCAAGTAGATTTATTGTAAAAGATGCTTCTGGGCAGCTGAGAAACTCTGTCCCAGGGTTGAATGGGCTACAATTTTATAATGAAAAAGGGGGGAGGGGAAACGACCACCTTCTTCAAGAAGACATAGATGCAGACATGCATCACTAGCTCCTCCTTCATATTAGGCAGGAAAGTGTCTGACCCTCTGAGGTCAAACTAGGATTATTGCATTAGTAGAAGGGTGGTGACGTTTTTCTCCCATCTAATGGACTTGTGGTTTTGTTTATGGTTTTATAGTTAAGCAAGCCTGCTTCATTGAACAATGTTCCAATAACTTTCTTGAGTGATCATTAACTTACACTGGTCTCCCAAAGTTTTCTAGGTTTCCTTCTCTATCTATAGTCCCCTATTGGGACATCTACAACTACCTGTATAACTATCCTATTATATCCCCATCAATATTAATGTAAGATACTAATAATGAAGGAAATGGTTTTTCCAGTAGTCATGTACGGATGTAAGAGTTGGACTATAAAGAAAGCTGAGTGCCAAAGAGCTGATGTTTTTGAACAGGGGTGTTGGAGAAGACTCTTGAGAGTCCCTTGGACAGCAAGGAGATCCAACCAGTCCATCCTAAAGGAAATCAGTCCTGAATATTCATGGGAAGGACTGATGCTGAAGTTGAAACTCCAATACTTTGGCTACCTGATGTGAAGAACTGACTCATTTGAAAAGAGCCTGATGCTGGGAAAGATCAGGCAGGAAGAGAAGGGGACAACAGAGGATGAGATGGTTGGTTGGCACCACAAACTCGATGGACATGAGTTTGAGTAAATTCAGGGAGTTGGTGATGGACAGGGGGGCATGACGTGCTGCAGTCCATGGGGTCACAAAGAGTTGGATGTAACTGAGTGACTGAACTGAACTGAATGAAGGAAATTGGATGTGGGAACTCTCAAAGTGTCTTTATAATTTTTCTATAAATCTAAAACTGTTCTAAAAATTAAGATTGTTTTAAAAATAATAACATTTTAAAAGTTGTCTATCTGTAGGATGTCTGGATATTAAAAATGAAAGGTTTCAGCCAGTAGTTCTAAAACTTTCAGTTCAGTTCAGTCGCTCAGTCGTGTCTGACTCTTTGCGGCCCCATGAATCACAGCACGCCAGTCCTCCCTGTCCATCACCAACTCCCGGAGTTCACTCAAACTCATGTCCATCGAGTCGGTGATGCCATCTAGCCATCTCATTCTCTGTCATCCCCTTTTCCTCCCGCCCTCAACCTTTCCCAGCATCAGAGTCTTTTCCAGTGAGTCAACTCATCGCATGAGGTGGCCAAAGTATTGGAGTTTCAGCTTTAGCATCAGTCCTTCCAATGAACACCCAGGATTGATCTCCTTTAGGATGGACTGGTTGGATCTCCTTGCAGTCCAAGGGACTCTCAAGAGTCTTCTCCAGCACCACAGTTCAAAAGCAGCAATTCTTCGGCGCTCAGCTTTCTTCACAGTCCAACTCTCACATCGATACATAACCACTGGAAAAACCATAGCCTTGACTAGACGAACCTTTGTTGGCAAAGTAATGTCTCTGCTTTTTAATATGCTTTAGCACGTATCACGGAGAAGGCAATGGCAAGCCACTCCAGTACTCTTGCCTAGAAAATCCCATGGATGGAGCAGCCTGGTAGGCTGCAGTCCGTGGGGTCGCTAAGGGTCGGACACGACTGAGCGACTTCCCTTTCACTTTTCACTTTCACACATTGGAGAAGGAAATGGCAACCCACTCCAGTGTTCTTGCCTGGAGAATCCCAGGGATTGGGGAGCCTGGTGGGCTTCCGTCTAGGGGGTCACAAAGAGTCGGACACGACTGAAGTGACTTAGCAGCAGCAGCACCTATCAAAATATCTTAGTGGGTTTGTTAAGCGTCTCATCAGGCCCCACCTTCAGCACCAGAGATCTAGTGTGGGACTAGAGAATCTGCATTGCTGTGAAGTCCCCTGGGGCTTCCCTGGTGGCTCAGGGGTAAAGAAGGGAACACAGGACACATGGGTTCCATTCCTGGGCCAGAAAGATCCCCTAGAGGAGGAAATGGCAACCCACTCCAGTATTCTTGCCTGGAGAATGCCATGGACAGAGGAACCTGGTGGGCTACATATAGTCCATGGGGTCACAAAGAGTTGGACATGACATCACACACACATGAAGTCCCCAGGTGCTGCTGCTGTTGTTCCAAGGACTGTACTTTGAGAACCACTGGTATAAACTCAAAAATTAAAACAATGATGAGCTCTCATCCTACAAGCAGATAGGGTAGGGGTCCCGCAGAGAGAGAACCCCACATGGCTTTCTTGACAAGAGAAGCCATTTTGTGATCCAAGCCTGGCTACAATGTTTACCCTAGAACAGATCTCAGTAAGTAAAATCTTAAAGGAACAAAAGAATGCAAGAACAGAGTAAAAGCATTTAGAAGCAACAGTTCAGTGATAAAACAAGAGTCCTGGGTCCTCCTCTTTTGAACTGTGGTGTTGGAAAAGACTTTTGAGAGCCCCTTGGACCACAAGGAGATCAAACCAGTCAATCCTAAAGGAAATCAGTCCTGAATATTCATTGGAAGGACTGATGCTGAAGCTGAAGCTCCAATACTTTGGCCACCTGATTCAAAGTATTGACTCATTGGAAAAGATCCCGATGTTGGGAAAGATAGAAGGCAGGAGGAAAAGGGGATGACAGAGGATGAGACGGTTGGATGGCATCACTGACTCGATGGACATGAGTTTGAGCAAGCTCCGGGAGTGTGCTGCAGTCCATGGGGTCACAAAGAGTCAGATACGACTGAGCTGAGCTACTGAACTGAACTGAACTGAGATCCTCCTCAAGGGAATTACATAACAATCCGATCTTTGAGTTGTTCTAGGGGAACAAAGGCCCCTCACACAGGCGGGGAATGGTAACTTCGGGCTAAAACCTGCAGACAAGTGGGAACCTAAGGAATGATGATGTTAACCTTCTTCTGTCATTTGTGATTTCAATCAACAAAAGCTTGGACTTTTGCCCCTATTCTGTGCTGGATTCTCTTCTGCTCAAGCCCCGTCATGTATAACCAAACCCCAGCCAAACCTCTTTTTTTTTTTATTTTATTTATTTATTTGGCTGCTTCAGGTCTTCACTGTGGCATGTGGAATCTAGTTCCCTGACCAGGGATCAAACACAGGCTCCCTACATTGGGACTACAGTGTCTTAGCCACTGGGCCACCAGGGAAGTCCCCCAGCCAAACCTCTTCATGAATATGCACATACTGTTAGCTTCAAACTTTCCTAATTTTGCTATTCGGGAAACATCACCGGTATTCTCCTTACTTAAAATCTTCCTTCTCTTACTGTTTGACTTGGTTATGTCTTTTGACTTGACACTCACTGAGATGAATCCAGTTTTTCAGGTGATAATCCCAGCCAGCAGGTGGAGGCATTTATGGAGCATTCCTTGGACATTTTCAGGGGACCTTTTCAGAGCCTCTCTCGAGAAGCCCTGTTATCTGCTCCACGCCTCCTTCCTGATTCAAAATCTCAGTGATTTAGCAGTAAGCTGTTGAGAAAATACTCAGACTCAGCTCCCCAGCCCTGGGAGTGTCCAAGAACTCTCATTGAAGTGGAGGAGTCAGAGTAAACAATTGCTAATCAAATCAGAAACAAAGGTTTCTCATTTACTTGAGGAACAAAGCAGGATGGAAGTGGCTAAAAAGCTTCAAGAAGCTTCAAGGATCAGGAGAGATGAAGCTCAAGTTGAAGAGTGATTTGGAAGTTACCAGGATAAGGGTGCCATGGGAACAGGATATGCAAGGGCACAAGGAGACTACCTGAGCACCTGCTGCTGCTGCTGCTAAGTCGCTTCAGTCGTGTCCGACTCTGTGCGATGGAATGGGCGACGGAATGGGGTCGCACAGAGTCGGACACGACTGAAGCGACTTAGCAGCAGCAGCAGCAGCAGGTGCTCAATTAGTCTTCTTGTGCCCTTGCATATCCTGTTCCTTCCCCTTATCCTGGTAACTTCCAAATCACTCTTCAACTCAAACACTTTCACTCAGGCTTACGCAATACATAATTGCCATTCCCATTTTACAAAGAAAGCTCTGAGATGTTAAGTAACTTGCCTAAGGCCATTCAGCTGGTAAGCAGGAAGAACCAAACTGGACCTCAAAAGATTCTCTAGGTCAGTTGTGTCCCCTAACTCCTTCTCCCACCCCAGAAGACATCCCTTGTTCTCCTGCCATCTTTCTCCAAAGCCTTCCCCCTCTTTTCTCAGAAGTCCTTGCATAATTAACCATTACCATGCTCAAGAACAAGGACAGGAGTCCAGAGTCTCAGGACCTCTTCCACCACTTGCTGGCCTTGTATAACCTAGGCTCAGGGATCAAAATCCCACCGTACTCAGCCTGCCTGCCCTTCTCCTCTGGGTTGCTGTGAGGATCAAAAGAGCATAAGGATGTGATTATGTTCCCTGCGATCCTTCAGGACCCCTTCCTCTGCACCCGCAGGGACCACATCCCCGCCCAGGAACCTATCTTGCAAACATTTTACTCAGTCTAAGGATATCTGTTCAGTCCAGGGGCGAGTTCTCCTGACGTCGATCCGAGGAGTGGATACACAGTTTGGCAACCCTACCCGGCGACGACCCGGCATAGAAGAAGAAGAAGGGGAGCTCTCGGTTCGCAAAAGGAGCAGCCCCAAACAGGCCGATGAACTGTTGTCTCCGCTCTCGGCTTCTGCGCCCGTCCAGTGACCCAGGGTCCAACCTCTCCTCCTCCCTACCAGTGATGAAAAAAAAAAAAAACTCTGCTCCCGGGGGACCCCTCCCAGCACTCCGAGTCGACAGCCCAGGTACCGGTGCCGGGGTGTGGAGAGTTAACTACAACCGTTTCTCTGCAGATTCCGGGGGCCGGGTCGCCTGGAGCACCTCCCATTGGCCATCGAGCCGGCTCGGCGTTGATTGGCTGTGGCTCTCGGCTACACCTCTCCAAGGCCCTCATTGGGCGCTGCTCTCCAGTGATCGGAGTGTGGTGGTCAGGCCTCCGTAGGCTACCCGGGGTGAAGCTGCTGAGGGCTCCGGCAGATGCCTGGGGGCGCTCATCCTCTGCTGAATCTTGACTTCCTTCCCCTATTCAGACCTCGCTGCCGTCCCGGGGACGCCACCGGATCTTCTCCTGGTCCTCTCCCTCCTTCACCTACTGATTTTCTTTTCCCTTCCTCCCCCGCACGCCTCTCCCAACTCCGCTTTTCTCTCACCTATTCCCGGTCCCGTGTCTGGCCATCCTAAGCATCCCACCTGCTGTCCTCTTGACTTCTGCCCTCCTTGACCTCAAATCCCTTAATTAACAAGTCCCTGTCATAGCCTTCTCGCCAGCCTCTCCTAAACTCGTATTTCTCTCTTTACCATCTCCTGACTCCCAAATTCTAGCTAACCCTTAACCTCTTGACATCTGACTCTGACACTCTATAGATTCCAGACCTCTAAACTTCTACCTCCTGCAGCCTGGACCGCTGAAACTGAGGCTCTCCGCAGGATATTCTGACCCCATTTCTGAAGTTCACTTTTAACTTTCTTACCCCTGGGCCAGTTCCTGCTACTGCTGTCCCACCATGGACTTCTTGATGAGTGGCCTGGCAGCCTGTGGGGCCTGTTTGTTCACCAATCCCCTGGAGGTGGTGAAGACCAGGATGCAGCTGCAGGGAGAACTGCGGGCCCCCGGCACCTACCAACGGCACTACCGAAATGTCTTCCATGCCTTCATCACCATCGGCAAGGTGGACGGCCTGGCAGCCCTGCAGAAGGGCCTGGCCCCTGCCCTTTTATACCAGTTTCTGATGAATGGCATACGGCTGGGCACCTACGGGCTGGCGGAAGCTGGGGGCTACCTGCATACGGCTGAAGGCACGCTCAGTCCTGTTCGCAGCGCAGCAGCTGGGGCCTTGGCTGGGGTCATGGGAGCCTACTTGGGGAGCCCCATTTACATGGTGAGAAGAAGGGTCTTGCCTGGGGCCTTCCAGGAAGATCCTTGGTGCAGGGTGGGTGGTACCTGGGCCTTCACTGAGGTCGGAAGTGGATTTGTGTAGGGGAAGATGAGCCATTTGATTAATATACTTCAGCGAGTCTGGGGATCAGGGGAGGTCCTGGGCATCACAGAATTACCATCCTGTAGTCGGCCTCTTGGAGTTATCTGGTATAGATGAAGGGTCAGGAGCCTGAGGCCCAGAAAAGGAAATGACTAGCTCAAGGTCACGTAGCTGCTTATTGCTAGGACCAGTCCAGTCCTTGCTTGGCTTTCTTGGTGACTCAGTGGTAAAGAATTCACCTCCAGTGCAGGAGATGCGAGTTTGATCCTTGGGTTGGGAAGATCCCCTGGAGAAGGAAATGGCAACCCACTCCAGTATTCTTGCCTGGGAAATCCCACAAACAGAGGAACCTGGCGGGCTATAGTCTGTGGGATCGCAAAAGAATCAGACACTACTGGGTGACTAAACAAGAACAAGGCCCTGCTTAGCGCTCTTTCTGGAAAGACACTGTGAGGCAGTGAGGTCTGAAGAAGGAAAGGTAATCTGGTCTCCCTCCCAGGTTATGAGATTCAGGGACAGTGATCTCTCCAAAGCCAGCTGGAGGCCAGAGAACAAGTTTTGCAGAGGACCCCTCACAACCTGCCCCAGAGTCTGATGTTGGAGCCTGGTCATGGTAGTGGCTGAAGAGCCTGTCTGCCAGTCTGAGAATAGGAGATGGCATGAGTGGCTGGACACCAGGTCTCGCCTAATGTGAACAGTCTTAGGAAATGTTGCCATTTTCCATCCCCCACCCCTACCCCAAAGGAGGGAGGATGTAGAGGGGGTGGGGTGCCTCGCAGCGCTAGGAGATCCATCCCCCAGGATTGGAGCCAAGGGACACAGTCTCATGACCAATTTGTTAAGTAGGAACACTAATTATCAGATTAGAAGGCTATTCATTGCTGAACACCCTAGAGAAAGTGTGAGGCATTTGGGTTTCTGAGGTGGGAGGCTGACCTCTGAGCCATAGGCTGTAATACTCTGTCTTCCCCAGGTGAAGACACACCTACAAGCACAGGCAGCCACAGAAATCGCTGTGGGGCACCAGTATAATCATCAGGTGAGGGTTTTCCAACCCCCGGTTTGAGTCCCTGCCCATTCTCTCCCTTCTTCCCCCAGCTTTCTGCCTGTACCCAGCAGCTCCAACCCAGCCACAGATCTGCCCAGCCCATCAGTTCAGCCCTACTCCACCCCTGGAATCCACCCAAACCCTCTTTCCCCTATGTTCCAAGTTCCTCTAGTCTTCTGCACCTGTTTCTCCTGCCCCATCCTCCTGACCTCTAATGTCCTCACTTGCATACACCCTGCCCTGTTCTGGGGTGGCAAGGGAGAGAAGGATAGGTTGGTCAATAACTGAGGGCCACATTCATGCTCAAAGCCTATATGGAACTGGTTGTCTAGACATTGGGGTTCTTGTGATGGACCCATCCTTGTCACTGTTAGGAGGTAGCAGCCCCTGATGCTTGGGTGACTGAACCCCGCCCCCATGGTCTTTCCCCCGGCCCCCACCAGGGCATGTTTCAGGCGCTAACCAAGATTGGCCAGAAACATGGTCTGGTGGGGTTGTGGCGCGGGGCCCTGGGCGGCCTGCCCCGAGTTATCGTCGGTTCCTCCACCCAGCTGTGCACCTTCTCCTCCACCAAGGACCTCATGACCCAGTGGGAGGTACTGCCTGGGGAAGGGGTGGGGCCACTCTGGGAATGTGGGTGTGGCGGGGGGCAAGCTGAAGCGGGCTCAGTTTGAAGTGGGACAGTGCCAACATTCAATGTGAGGGGGTAGCAGGTAGTCTTGGGGGGGGTCACTGTCTCTAACCTTCCCGCAGTTCTCTTGTCCCTTCCACCCAGGTGTGCCTGAGTCCTCAGTGCCTTGCGCTCTTCCTCCTTCAGTGTTATCACCGGTGGAGTGGAAAGCTCCCTGAGTTACCGGCTCTCTTCGGTATCCCCAGCACAGGGCCTGGCCTTTCTGTGGGGTTGAATGATTGGCTGACAGAGCTCTCCCTCCCTCCCCCATTAGATATTTCCACCCCAGAGCTGGAAGGTGGCTCTGGCGGCCGCCATGGTGAGTGGCATCGCGGTGGTCCTGGCCATGACACCCTTTGACGTGGTCAGCACAAGGCTGTACAACCAGCCCACAGATGCTCAGGGCAAGGTAAGGGAGTGCCCTGGGGTGCGGGCAGGCAGGGAAAGCTGGGGGATGGGGGAAAGCAGATTGTGGGTGCAGATAGAAACTCTAAAATGCAGCCTGCTGAGGTGAGGCTCCTGGTGGGTTCTGACAAACTTCCCTCTGCTCTTCCTCTCCCACCTCTCAGGGCCTCATGTACCGGGGGTTACTGGATGCTCTGCTGCAGACGGCTCGGACAGAGGGCATTTTTGGCATGTACAAGGGAATAGGTGCCTCCTACTTCCGCCTTGGCCCCCACACCATCCTTTCCCTCTTCTTCTGGGACCAGCTGCGCACGGTCTACTACACATACATCAAATAACGACAGCCACTCTTCCCCACTCCAGCGAATCAGCACTCCTTGGACTCTTCCAACTCCATTTTTATTACCGGGAGACTTCTGACCAGATGGCCTTTCATCCATCCGAGGGGGACCGCTAACACCCCTCCCCATATGATTTCTCAGGATTGAATCACTACAAGGGATAGTTTCCTTCCCTTTCTTGGGTGTTGCTTTAAACCTTCCCTGCCTATACTCCTGCACACTTCACACCGCTCTCTCAGGGCTGAACCTGTCACTCCAAAGTGTGTTTCCTCCCTTTCTCCGCTGCCAGCCTTGGGTCCCTTCTGATCCCATGTATAATTTTAACTCCACCCGTCCAAGACCAAAGGGAATTGGGTGGACCCAGGTGTTCTGTTAGATTTCAAAGGCACAGAGATTATATTGGTTATAAAGCAAGTTTATTTCTGCAGAGAGGAGGTGTCTTGTGTTTATGCACTGGAAAGGAATTAGGGGAATATATCCAGCCCTTTGTTCCCCTTGCAGAACAGAAGCCCCAGGTCTTCAGAAGCATTATGCAGCATTTCAGCATCCTTACTGGGGACCAAAGATGTTGGGATCGTGAAGGGTCAGACTGGTCACAAGCTGTTCAAAGTTGCCCAGGCTCCAGGGCGGAATTGACAGATTTTCCGGGCTGAGAGATGACCTATTCTCAGGGCTTGGGGTTGGGGAACAGATAGAGAACATCATCTAGGCCTTGAAGCTCCCATTTCCCCAAAGACCTGGTTATCTGTGACCCCAAACTCGTGGCCCACTCCCACTTCCTTGGAGGCCCCCACCAGCCAGTCTCCCTACCCTGCCTCGCCAACCCTAATTCCCCTGGGGACCCAATCATTATCCATGTGCCCTTTTTGTCCTTACGGGGGCTGATTGAAGGTGAGCAGGAGATCAGTCTGGTACTGGGGCAGTCGCAGCAAGGCCTGATGCAGTGTCACATACTTGGCTACCTAAAGGGATTGGAGTCCGGATGCTTACCTGATTCCCCAGCGCCAACCCCTTCACCCCTCCAGGACATCTCACACTTCTCTGACCCTCACCTGATGATTTTCTTTAGCTACCTGCTGTTGGCCAGAGAGGATCCAGGCTTCTTGACAGCAGCCCCTCAGGGCCAGGTTCTCCAAAACGAGGGGCTGCACAGTCTCCACTTGCACAGCCCTAGCCTCTTGCACCCCACCAACATCTTCAAAGTGGTACCTGGAATTGAGGGAGCAGGGTCAGGGAGGGGCTTTTGTTACTTCCCCTTTCAAGCATCTCTTAAATCCTAAGCTTCTCTAGCTTTCAGTGATAACATGTTGCCCTTGGAGTTCTCATTGCCCTGATTAACCGTCCAGCCACAGGCCCCGCCTAATCCCTCGGCTCCGGCCCTCCCATTGGCCAGGCGCAGGCCCGCCTCCCTCACCGGGCAGCCTCCTCGCCCTGCACGTGGGCCTGCAGCTCTAGAAGTTCAACTATCAGGCTCTGGTCTGTCACGCGATGGCAGAAAACTTCTTGATTGTCCGGGACCGGTCGGAGGTCACTGGAGAGAGGCGAGGTAGACCCTGGTTGACCCCGGTTCCTTCCCGCAACCCACCTGGTCAAATTCCTTTGGTGCCTGGGCCGTCTCACCTTACGTCAATGGCCCCCGGAGGGAGAGTGGCGGAGAAGGCGCCCCCGAACAGTGGATAGTCTCGCGTGGGCTCCATGGGCCTGAGACTAGAGTATGGGCATTAAAGATTTAAAAGAAACCCATATGGGGCCACGTGCCATCACTTCCCTGCGTTTCTAGGCAGCCGTGGCCACCTCCAGGTCGCCCTCGGCTTCCGACTCTTTAAGATTTGGCCCCGCCCCGCGGTCGCGCTGGCCAATTGGCGCCCGCGCCTTGGGGGCGGTGCCCCAGTGGAGCTGCTCCCGGAAGCCAACCTCTTGGTAGGGAGCGGGGCGGGACCGCGGGATCCCGGCTTAGGACTTGTGACGCCCACTTGGTCACTAGCCCCAGCCCATCGGCCTCCTTGTTTTAAAGGGGTCGCACTTTCTAAGAATGTCGCTTGAGAACCTTCTTAGCGGACGTTACTCAACCAAAGGACCGACGTTTTTGTGGGGTCTCCTGAGGTGTGTGGAGGGGGGATAGTTTCAGAGTCTCCCCATATCACTCTCGGGACCTCTTGACAGGGAACGGACTGCCAATCAGACTGCTAATTCCCGGATGCAGGGAATTAGGGAAACAATGGGCCAGGTGTGGGGGGACCGGGTTAGATTCAGGCCTCACGTCTTCCTGAAAGCGAGACCCAACCTGGGGATTATATATCTAATCCTCTCAAATCTTACCTTGGGAGCTGAGGTGAGGCGAAGGGATGGAGGGGTGGGAAGGAGGCGGTACCCACCCCTCACATACAGACACACCTGACGGAAGCAGGGAATAAACTCTGTTGTTTTTCTTATATAGATTTTTAGAGTGTTCTTAAAATTTCAGCTCAGGTGTATCCTCCCAGCTAATTGCTTCATTCACCTTTGAGCCTCAGCACCTGGCAGAGTGTTTAGAGCATAAGGGGCATGGATTGTTCAGTGATTGAATAAACCCAAGAGGGTGAATTTGGGAACCCAGGGGACCACCCATACCCTCAGGGGCTCTAGATGTCATTTACTTGCCACCCCAAAACTGAGCTAGAGTATTCTCATCCTGAGGCCATCCCACCCACTAGGTTCCAAGTGCCATCATAATTCTGGACCCTAATAATTTTGTGACACTGAGGCCAAGGGACACATATTCTTTGATTCCCTCATTTTACCAGGCCTTAAGCAAAGGGCTGGATATACAAAGGCTATTTAGGACCCAGCCCTTACCCCACCAGGAATTTACAAAGAACAGTGGAGCACACTTTAATTAAGCCTTTTTTTTTTTTTTTTTACTTATTTATTTATCAGTGCTGGGTGTTAGTTGTGGCATGCAGAATCTTTGGTTGTGGCATGTGGAATCTATTGACAGTTCCCTGATCCAGGATCAAACCTGGGATCCCTGCATTGGGAACTTGGAATCTTATCCACTGGACCACCAGGGAAGATCTCTTGAGTCTTTTTTTTTTTTAAGATTTGTTTGGTTTTTGCAGTCTTCATTGCTGCCTAAGGGCTTTCTCATTGCTGAGCACAGGCTCTAAGCATGCGAGCTTTAGTAGTTGCAGCTCCCAAGCTCTAGAATGCAGGCTTAGTAGTTGTGGCACACCAGTGTAGCTGAGGCATGTGGGATCTTCTGGGACTAGGAACCGAACCCAGGTCCCCTACATTGGCAAGTGGATTCTTAACTACTGGACCACCAGGGAAGCCCCACCTTGAGTCTTAAAAGTTGCCTCAGAATTCATCAGGTCATGCTAGGGGTATTCTAGCCAAGGCGAACATCAGGAGCAAAGACTTGGAAATGAGAGGGCATGTTTTGGGGAATGTGAGCATATCAGCTTGGCAAGGGTGCTGTGGCAGGGAGCTTTGAGGCTGGAGTGTTGGTCATGTGCAAGGTGTTTTTAGAATATGCTAAGGAGCGTGGACTCCTCACTTATGACAGCCAGCATCAGACCTCCCTCTGAGCCTCATCAACTAAAACATTGTTAGGATTAAAGGCAGTATGGATGTAGTTGAATCTAAATCTGTTTCAGGCAAAGAAAGTGGGCTGTTTGATCCATGAGGAATTAGAAAGATGGAGGGGTGTGTCACAGAAGCCTGAGGAAGAGGAGCAGTCCGGACAAGGGGAACCAAGGAAACCAAGTCACAGGGTCAACCCTGCTGCCTCCCTCAGCATCTCTCTGTCCCTCCCTCCCCATTTCTACTGGCTTGCCCTCTGCCCTGTGCTCCCTGCTAGAGGCAATACTGGCTCTGGCTGCTTTGTGAGCAGTCAAGCAGATAGGGAGTCCTTGGAAATGGACCTGCAAGGACATAGAAGTTAACAGGGCCCTGGCACTGGGCACAGGGCCCTATTCATGGGCCAGCAAGAGGTGAGACTAGACTACAGAGACTGAGGAAAATACCCCCAACTTCCTCGTTTTGGGTCTCTGGCATGTCAGGTGTCATGCTCTGCTATGACATGCTGGGGAGGTCTGACCTCCACAGTTCTGGAGCTCTGGGGGCATGGGTTAGGTGGACTCTTCCAGACGGTAGGAAGCAAGCAGTCCTCCAGGAAGTGACAGAGGTGCAGGGCTGGATGTCCTCTGGGAGTGGGGTGGAAGGAAGCCCTAACTTGGCAAGTTCCTACTCTTGACTCTCCCTTACCCTTCACCTTTTCCCCTCTGTCACTAATGGGCTCCCCAACAGCTGATTCTTTCTACATGTTCAAGTTCAAACTTCCCAAGAGGCCAGATCTGATGAGGTCAGTTTTTTGTCATCCAATTTGAAAGTACCTCTTTGGCCAGCTGTCCTGCCTTGCCATTTCCCAGGCCAATACCCAGACACAGATTAGATCTCTTCTTTGTCCATCTGGCTGTGACTAGGATGACCAGTATCATGGGAGAGATCTCATTAGGCCAGTTTTCTCAACAGGGTGTGAACATATGTCCAGCTCCTTCTCAGCCTCCTCTTTTTCTGCCAGTCCCTTCAGTGTTCCCAGGCTCTCCTCACTCCTCCCAAATAACCTTCCCCACACATAGACCAGTGCCTCCCAAACCTTCATCTCCATCTCTATCCCAGATCTTTTTGTTGTTGTTGTTGTTTTGGCTGTGCCACCCATGCGGCATGCAGGATCTTAGTTCCCTGACCAGGGGTCAAACCCACGCCCCCTGCAGTGGAAACATGTGTCCCCCTGACACCTCAAACAAAACAGTCCTAAGCAAAGCACATCATTTTCCTCCCATGCATGCACCATCTTCATCTATAGTTGATGAAGTCATTGCCTACCCAGTGGTCCAAGAAAAGAATCTGCACTTCAACATCAACTCCCCTATCTTTCCTTCACAACCAGTTCCTGGTGATTCTACCCACCACCACTACCCTAGTCCTGACCATCACTGTTTCTGCCTGGAGCATGCAAAGTACCTGGAGCAAGTACCAGCCCATAGTAGCTGGTACTCCTAGTGGGCTACTCGCACAGGAAGGTCTTTCCTGAAGCCTGAGATAGGTCTCTAACCCAGGCCCCACCACAGCAGTGCACCAGACTCTGTCTTCTGGCTTATGGGATTTCTCACATCCTCTCGTCTTCCTTTGCAGCTGGAGTGATCAAGTCTTGCTCTCATATAACCCCCTTCGGGTGGTTTATAAAATGCAGATTCCTTGACATGCTCTGTTAGGCCCTTAACTGTGCCTGTCCTGTTTTAATGTTCCAGACAGACTCATCTTTGTTCAGTTCCTTAACTCGCTTTACTGCTCGCCCCTGAGGTTTTGCAAGTATCTTTAGCTTTTGCTCCCTCCCCACTCTTGTAACCAGCTGCTGCTCATTCCTCATGTCTCAGTTAATCTGGGGAATTTCCCCCTGATCCTGAATGTCTGGGCCGCATCCCCTGCTGTGAGCTCCCACCTGTACTCTGAGATTCCTCTAAAAGATATTTCATTGAAATGATTTGCTTCATGTCTGTCTCCCTCTGTGTGTGCACCTGCCCAGGGAGAAGGCCCTTGACAACTTTCTTACCTGGGTGACAGGTGGGGCAGTACTCTCTTTCACACCCTTTGTCCATGTAGCCACCGGCTATTCCTCCAGCCTGACCAGGCAGACAAAGATGTACAAAGCCACCCACCCCTTCTGGGAGAAAACGGCCCGTAGTGGCTGGTACTCCTAGTGGGCTACTCACAGGAAGGTCTTTTCTGAAGCCTGAGATAGGTCTCTAACCCAGGCCCCACCACGGCAGTGCCCCAGACTCTACCTTCTGGCTATCTGCTGCCCCCAAGTGTCTAACGACAGGCTGAAGATTTCTTTGATTTCTGCCCCAGCGTTCTGAATGCAGCACGTGCTGGAGAAATATATTTTATGGAGTCCTGGGGTCTCTGAAGGCTCAACTGCTGGAGATGTCCTCCTCCCACAGACTCACAACTGCCTGGCGCCCCTCTCTGGGAGGGTCCCATCTGGACCTCTGCACACACAACCCCCTCTTTTTGCCTGGACCCCCTGGAACCCTCATTCAACACATATCAGGCACACACTGAGTTTAAGTGCTATTTCTGTGAAACAAGGGGGCTGTTGGCTGCCAGGCAGATGTTAAATTAAGAGAGACAAGACTTACTGGTACTCCCCATCTCTCCACCCACCCCTCCATCTGCCCCAACACATGCACATGGTGTCCTTCATTTGACACAATGACAAGAGCTTGCAACTTTGAAGGAAGTAAAAAGGGGAAATGACTGAAGGCTTGCAAAACGAAACCACCCATAAGCCCAATTCATTAAGTTCACTCTTCTATTAAGGGAAAAAATGTTATCAACCTTAACTAACTTTAACATTCTTATTCATTTGTTCAATATATATTTATTGAGCACCATGTAGGAGACAAGCATGTGCTAGGTGTTGGGTACAGTGGAGGGCAGAAAGGGAGTTCCTGCTCTCATGGACCACCAAAGAATTCCCTCAGAGAAATTTCCAAGATGGTGAGCTACTTAGGGAGCTGTATAACAGGACAGTCACATCAGTCATGAGAAACTTCTACATACCCTTCTCTGGACAAAGGAAGCAAGGACGGTTGTCAGCAAGAAGTCCTGACAATGCTGCCTCCTGGAAATGTGACTTTAGGACAGTAGGAAGCAGATGTTGCAATTTATTTAACCTTAATTCTTCCTTTGTTTTAAAAAGGGGGGAGGGGGCTATCAAGTACCTTACTAAACTCTTATGAAAAATAATTTAGATACATATAAATGCCTAGCATATGTTTGGTTCATGGTAGGTGCCATATACTGGTAATTTTGTTTTACTGAGATATAATTGACATCACATTATGTGAGTTTAAGGTGTACAATGTATTGACACACTAGCAAATGATTACCACCATACTTCACACCTGGGCTTCCCAGGTGTCAATAAAGAACTTGCCTGCCAGTGATGGAGACAAGAGACGAAAGTTCAATCTCTGGGTTGAGAAGATCCCCTGGAGGATAGCATGGCAACCCACTCCAGTATTCTTGCCTGGAGGACCCCATGGACAGAGAAGCCTGGTGGGTTACAGTCCACAGGGTCACCAAGAGTCAGAAATGACTGGCGACTTAGCATGCACATGCATACCTACATCACATAATTATTATTTTTAAGATTTACTCTTGCAGCAACTTTCAGGTACACAAATTACTAACTGCAATCACCATGCTCTACATTAGATCCCCAGAGGTTATCGATCAAATAATCTCGAAGTTTGTACCCATTGACCAACATTCCCTTTTCCCCCACCGACCATTCTAGCCTGTTTCTATGAGTTCAGCTTCTTTTAGATTCCACATATAAGTGAGATCATACAGTACTTGTCTCTCTAGCTTCATGCCTTTGAGGTCCATCCATGTTGTTGCAAATGGCAGGATTTCCTTCTTTCTTGCAGCTATAATAGTCTGTTGTGTATATATACACACCACAAACAGATCCTGTTGGACTATAAGGTCCCTGGCAGCACTGTTGCAAATCATCGAACATGAATGGAATGAATGAAGGAATGAATATTAAAGGCTCAGTGCTGGGGATAAGAGTGCTGACCACTTCTGTCAGGAAGGGAACTGCTAAATTAGGAGAAGCAAAAATCAGGAGTACTGAATTCAGAGGCTGGCACCAGGGCAGCCCCTATGACACAGCTGGAAACACTATCAGAGAAACTGCCAAAGTCTGTAACCACTTAACACAGTGCTGCATTTAAAAAGAAAGCTTCAGCTGTCCTTCAGATGAGAACGCTGAGTTCCTGACTTGTATGCTTTTGTCCACCCCCATCCCCTTAAACCCTGATGACAGGGGGATGGGACACAGGATATCCCCTCCGGACCCAGATAAGTGAGTGACACCAGTGACATGGTGCAGTGAAGTGGGGCAATGGAAACCCCCAGCCTGCATGCATCCTAACTTCCTAGGCAGGCTCTTTCTCTGAAGCACATGCTGCTTCCCGGGCCCACCAAGAACAGCACTGAAAACAGATCCAACATCGTAAGACAAAGGGAGGCAGATTAATAAAATTAGCTGAGGTCTTTTTTTGGCATTTTGGTCCTTGTCTGTTCAAGACACATTTGGGAATAATATGAGGTATCTGATGCTGTGAAAGTGCTGCACTCAATATGGCAGCAAATTTGGAAAACTCAGCAGTGGCCACAGGACTGGAAAAGGTCAGTCTTCATTCCAATCCCAAAGAAAGGCAATGCCAAAGAATGCTCAAACTACTGCACAGTTGCACTCATCTCACACGCTAGTAGAGAAATGCTCAAAGTTCTCCAAGCCAGGCTTCAGCAATACATGAACTATGAACTTCCAGCTGTTCAAGCTGGTTTTAGATAAGGCAGAGGAACCAGAGATCAAATTGCCAACATCCACTGGATCACCAAAAAAGCAAGAGTTCCAGAAAAATATCTATTTCTGCTTTATTGACTATGCCAAAGCCTTTGACTGTGTGGATCACAATAAACTGTGGAAAACTGAAAGAGATGGGAATACCAGACCACCTGACCTGCCTCTTGAGAAACCTGTATGCAGGTCAGGAAGCTACAGTTAGAACTGGACATGAAACAAGTCTGGTTCCAAATAGGAAAAGGAGTACGTCAAGGTTGTATATTGTCACCCTGCTTATTTAACTAATATGCAGAGTACATCATGAGAAACGCTGGGCTGCAGGAAGCCCAAGCTGGAATCAAGATTGCCGGGAGAAATATCAATAACCTTAGATATGCAGATGACACCACCCTTTATGGCAGAAAGTGAAGAAGAACTAAAGAGCTTCTTGATGAAAGTGAAAGAGGAGAGCGAAAAAAGTTGGCTTAAAGCTCAACATTCAGAAAACTAAGGTCATGGCATCTGGTCCCATCACTTCATGGGAAATAGATGGGGAAACAGTGGAAACAAAGGCTGACTTTATTTTTGGGGGCTCCACAATCACTGCAGGTGGTGATTGCAGCCATGAAGTTAAAAGACGGTTACTCCTTAGAAGGAAAGTTATGACCAACCTAGACAGCACATTAAAAAGCAGAGACATTACTTTGTCAACAAAGGTCCGTCTAGTCAAGGCTATGGTTTTTCCAGTGGTCATGTATGGATGTGAGAGTTGGACTATAAAGAAAGCTGAGTGCTGAAGAACTGATGCTTTTGAATTGTAGTGCTGGAGAACTCTTCAGAGTTTCTTGGACTGAAAGGAGATCCAACCAGTCCATCCTAAAGGAGATCAGTCCTGGGTGTTCACTGGAAGGACTGATGTTGAAGCTGAAACTCCAATAGTTTGGCTAGCTGATGTGAAGAGCTGACTCATTTGAAAAGACCCTGATGTTGGGAAAGACTGAAGGTAGGAGAAGGGGACGACAGAGAATGAGATGGTTGGATGGCATCACCGACTCAATGGACATGAGTTTGGGTAAACTCTGGGAGTTGGTGATGGACAGGGAGACCTGGTGTGCTGCAGTTCATGAGGTTGCAAAGAGTCGGACACGACTGAGCAACTGAACTTAACTGATGAGGTACTTCTAAAGATACCCTGGGTACGAGCCACAGGGCCCAGGGGAGCCTCCCAGCCTGCTTAGCAGCTGCCTTCCCGGATCCAGTTCCGGGCATTAATGAAGAGCTGGAGCCAGGGGGAGGTGGTTAGAGTGTCAAATGGAGGAGGTCGCCAGGCCCACTGCCAAGGCCTCACAGACCGCTCCGGGTGAGGCATGAGGGCCAAGTGGCGGCCATCAGGGGAGCAGATGCCAGCGACACCCCCTGGGGAGCCATTGGGATTCAGGGGGTACTGTTCTGTGGGGTTCCCGTCATCATCTGCCCAGTGCAGCGGAGCCAAGCCCCTGGCCTCCATCTGGGCTTGGAGCTCCGGAGAAGAAAATGCCATGTAACCTGTGATGAAGCGGGGACAAGGGATGTAAGAGCACGCTCCCTCATGTTCTCCCCCCACCCCAGCCTTCCCGGAGCCTGACCTTCCCCATGAGCACTCCACACGGGCAGCACCGCGCCTTCCATCCCTCGCAGCATCAGGGCTGGCCCGGGCCCCACGCGCACGCTGGCCCAGCGCGACTCAAAGCGCCCAGACAGATTGTGGCGCAGCAGAAGACTGGGCCGGGCTGGCCAGGACTCCTGGCACATCTCCACTGCCTCCTCACTGGAACTGCCTCCCACCCAGCCCAGCAGGGCCAGCAGCTGACAGCCATTACACACGCCCAGGCTAAAGGTGTCTGGCCGCTGCCGGAAGCGCTTCATCTCAGCCCCGGCCTGTGGGTTAAAGGTCACAGCAGCTGCCCAGCCTAGGAGGGAACAGGAAGCTGGGGTGAGACCCGGAGCAAGGGGGGGACCATCATCTTTCTGTCCTGGCGTGCCCTGTTAACACTCGCCCAGGATCTCCCCCATTCTGAGGAGCTCTTGGCAAACACCAGGGAAGGTTTACCTGCTTGAAACAGGTGTTGCCAATTCCTGGGCCCGAGATGGCCCAGGATGAGCTTTCTGCTTAGCCAGCAGAGCATTTTCAAAATTGTTTATTTAGTCACCTAACGTTTAAATGGGAGTTTTGGGCTTCTCTTGAAAAACAGAAAGACCTACCCATGCTGAGTGGCAGCTGCTGCATCTGACAGGGCAGCACCTAGACCCCCAGCCTCATTAAGCTACCTGCAGGCCTTTACTGGCTCTTGGCCGGCCTCGTGGAGATGAGAGACCAGTTCTCAGGCAGGGAAGAGGGGGCTAAGGCAGCTCTTAGGAAGGTGTGGGGAGGGGGTGGGCAGAAGCCCCACGCCCACCTTTGGCAGAGCCCAGGACGTCCGCGTAGCTGAAGCCGCCTACGAAGGCCACGCCACGGAACGTGTCCAGCCCGATGGCTCCAGAGCACAGGTCCTGCATGGTCACATCCCACACCTGGAAGGAGGGGGAGGGGCGGCATCAGAATGCCCATGGCCTGAGTCCAGCCCCGGCCCCACCAGGCACCCCGCTCACCTCGAATCCAGCCAAGTGGAAGGCATCTGCCATCTCCCGGTCTCCATTACTGCCCTCTTCCCGAACGATGGCGACTCGGGGGGCAGGACCACCTGGGGGAGGAGCAGGAGTGTCCTTGGGTCAGAGGGCTGCCTCGGCACCCCAGCCCCTAGACACCATGTCCAGGGCAGGACCCCACATCCAGGCTCTAGGCTCCTCCCCAAGGCCCACAGTGCCAGGGAAGCCAAGCCTCTGCACACACTCCCTCACCAGGCTCGCAAGGCACGGAAGCTCTGGGAAAGGTAGGCGGCAGGAAGTAGGTGGGCCCTGCCCGCTCCCTCAGCCCTTGCTCTTCCTGGGCCACACAGTGTGGTTTTGCCTGTAGCCGGTCCAACTGGAAACTGGTCTCCTCCCAGAGGGCTCGTAGCTGCCCAACAGGTTCCTCCAGAACCACCGTCCTGTTCACCGACACCCGGACCTGGGTAGGGGGTGCAAATCTTTCAGGATATCCACCTTGGGTGACTCCAAGGCTGGCAGAGGCAAACCACGACCCGCCCTGTGCAGGCCTGCCACTCTTCACTTCCTCACCATGGCATGGGGTCCCATGTCTCCTGTGAGGCCCAGCTCTAGGCAGTGGAGGCCAGCATTCCGGTAACGCATCAGCACTTGGGCTAGGTCTGGCTCCTGCACCTCCAGCACCAGGCCTGGCTCCTCGGCGAACAGCACAGGCAGGGCTGGGAGAGTACAGGGGTGTCAAGGTGACTGGGGTACTGGCAGGGGCTCAGAAGTGGAGTCGGGGGATACATATGAACAAAGGTAGGGATCGGGGTGGGGTGAGGCTCTCTCAGAGGGGTGCAGTTAGGAACAGAAATGTCACCTGGCTCAGTGATCAGAAAAGACAACAGGAGACTCAGGAGCAAAGGATTTGGGGACACTCCAGTCTTTAAACGAGGGACAAAGGGTCCGTAGGATGGGGACAGGCAGCCCTGCTCCAATCTAGACCTCACCATTGACCCCAGGTGCAGGGATGTCCACCTCTATCCCACAATTCCCAGCAAAGGCCATCTCTAGCAGGCAAGTGATGAGACCTCCATCACTGACATCATGGCCTGAGCAGAGGAGACGGTCTGGAGGAAGGAGAAAATGCTTAGCGGTGTTGAGACCCAAACCTGGCGACCCCACCCCCATTTATGGACAGTCAGGAGAGGGCAAGTGTGAGAATGTGGGCTTACATCAGAGAACCAGAGAGAAAGGGATCGGGTCCCTCTTGCCCCACTCTCACAGGCTCAGCTGATGAGAAAAATGCCTGTTTTCCCATGTCAGCCACAAGGACCATCTCCCCCAGGGCCCACTCACCTTTCAGCAGCCCCTGGGTGATGCTGAAGGCTCGCACCAAATTCTCGGGAACATCCAGGTCGGGAGGCCGCTCGCCAAGCTGGGAGAAGCACTGAGCCAGAGCCGTGCCCCCCAGCCGGTGCTGCCCAGGACTCAGAGGCACGTAGAGCAGGTGGCCTGGGAGGAGAGGGATGGCGGAGGGGAGACCAATGGCTCAGAAGAACCCGTTCTGCCATACAGGGTCACTGAGGCTCCCAGGATGTGGTAAGACACCCCAGTCATTTAGCCCCGGAAGGCACCACAGCCCCAGTGCTGAGACAACCTGAGCACTCACTAAGCAGACCCCAAACAAAGGATTAGGCTGTGAATACACAACGCATGAAGGAGGGGGAAGAAACCATACCTCTCCCTTCAGGACGCTTGAGGTCTGGGGTCACAGTGGCTGTAATGTCTGAACAGACAGCATAGGCTGAGATGACCAGTGACCCTGCAGAGCAAGGCATAAGCATGTGAGGTGGAGTCCGAGCCCACACACCTGCCCCTGGCCCCCTGGCACCCAGACCTCACCAGGAGCCCGCACGGTTTCAGAGCCAACCCGGGCAGCCATGCTGAGGGAGTCCTTGCCACCATCCACCGCTACACCCAGGGCTGCCATCACTGCCACCATAGCTTCACAGGCGTCAGCCAGAGCTGCACCCTCCCCTGGGAGCTTGGCTGCCCACATCCAGTTCCCGCTGCATTTCACATCCTAGGAAGTGCAGACTTGCATTAGAGAGAGAGCGCGGTATAAGGAGGCTGGAGGCCAGTAGGTAAGTGGATGGTGACTGTGGTTGTGTCCCACAGGCCTGGGGTTCCAGGCCAGAAACTGCAGGGGACTCACCTGGAGGTTGGTGACCAGAGCAAACACCAGGTTGGTGAGGGCTTCAGTCACAGCCAGCCGGGCGGCAACTTTAGGGTCCAGCAGGCTCTTGACTGGCTGCTCTCCCAGGGCTGTGGCGGCCCCTACAAGCTCCTGGTGACTCAGTGCCACGACTGCCACATCTGCCAGAGGGGTCTGCAGGGGTCCCACACACTGCTGCTGGGCCACCAGGCCGCCCACGGAACGGTCCACCTGCGGAACCAGGGGGAGCTGGCCAGAGGCCCAGGGACAAGCGGGTGGCCTGGCGCACCCTGAATATGCAAGACTCGGGGGGTGGACAGCAGGGGACCAGGCCACTGTCCTGACCCTTCTCCCTCCCTGATGGACCCCCACAGCCGTTCCTGGGGTGGGCGAGCTGAGGGAGGGGTGCAGAGGGCTAAGGGGGTGGAGCAGGGTGCAGGGAGGACCTTGTTGGTGAGGTAGCGCTTGCTGGCCACAGCAGGCAGCCTGAGGACCCGCGCCAGGGCCTGGCGCACGCTCAGCCCTGGGGGCAGAGTCAGAGGCTGCAGCAAGGGGAGACTCCTCTGGAGGAAGAACTCCTGCAACACAGATGGCAACAGAGGTGTGAGCACTGGGGCGGAGCGCTGGGCATACAGGTGAAAAAGCACGCATGGGGCAGAGGGTAGAGACAGGCCAGGGAAGGGAGACGCCTCCTGCCCCCACATACCTTACGGGGTATCTTGCCCAGCACCCAGTCCAGGTCCAGGTCCACAGGGGTTGGGGGAGGAGTGGGGGGCGCATCCATCTGGCCACCTGTGCCTGTAGGCCACTCCCGATCATCCACCAGCACTATCTGTAGACCAGGGGACACCACCCAGAAGGGGTGAGGCAATGACCACCAGCAGGGAGTGAACTCTTCTGGAAAGCAGGGCAGAAGTGCTCTTTCCACCCCACCCCATCTGGCTTCTCCTATTGAGCCCCCGCCACCGCCCCCATAGCCTACATGCTATTCCCCACGGCTCCCCTGTGTTCATCTCTTTCCTGGGCCCAGGCAGCTCAAGTCCACCTACAGCATCTGCTACTGACTCCCCGGGCCAACTCACTCTCCTGTCTCCAGTGATGGTGCCCACAAAGCAGACTGGGCAGCGTTCCCGGATGCTGACACAACTCAGGAAGTCACGGTCAGAGGGCCTTAGCAGAAGTGCGTTCGACTCCTGGTACTCAGCCCCCCAGATTTCCAGGGCATTCAGGGTTGGGTCCCCCAGCTGCACATCCATGAGGGAGGATGAAAAGGAAGGGTCAGTGGGTGCTCCCAAGTCTTACGATCTTGCTGGGAGTGAGGGGCAGATGGGTGGGGCGGCTGGGACTGGCAGGGGCAGGGAGATGGGCAGATTTCATGGAGGAGGACCCACCTGGAAGCGGCTGGTGTAAATGACGGCTCCAGCTGGGTCACTCAGCTCCTTCAGGACATTGCCTGGTGGGGGCGTTCCCGGGAGAGGTGCTCACATGGCCAGTCAGCACCGGGCAAACAAAAGGCCGTTCCCAGCCTCCCAAGGAGTCCTTAATTCTGTGCATCCCTGTTTGAACCGCTGCTGCACCCTCTCC
Source organism: Moschus berezovskii (assembly GCF_049115385.1). Lineage (NCBI taxonomy): Eukaryota > Metazoa > Chordata > Mammalia > Artiodactyla > Moschidae > Moschus > Moschus berezovskii. The sequence goes on along the minus strand of NC_142479.1, from coordinate 39,975,921 downwards.
ACCAACTATCCCATGGCAGCAGGCTGCCACCCTCAAGCCTTGGCCTGTTCAGAATGTGTAGTGGGCGGAGAATGGGACCCTGAGCTGGCAGGTTGATTGCAGATCCACAACCTAAACCAACTGCTAAGCCTCTCCCTAAACTGAACCAAGCAGAGACCAGGTAGGCCCAGTCCCTTGTCCCAACCCCCTTTCTCACCATTGCCACCAGCACCCTGGTCATGGAGGCTGCAGATGGGGTTTCCCCCAGGGGCCTCCACACAAGCCCGGATCACACGGTTCATCTTCTGTTCCATCTCCGGGTCTCCCCGCTGCACAGCCCCAAAATCCAGGTCACTGGCGTTGTCTCCCTGCACCTGGGGGGACAGATGGCATAGCTCAGTTCAGGGGGGCTGGGAGCTCACACCCCACCCATGCATGGGGCCCTGAGGGATCATGGAGTTGGCATTTGGGCTACTCCCACTTACCTGCACAGACGAAGCAGCCCCACCCCCAACTCCAATCCTGTAGACAGGACCGCCAACCTTCACGACATCCATGCCTGTGAGGAAGGAGGGCTGAATCAGAGCACTCAGGGAATGACAGTTAGTACAAATACGAAGCAGTGTGAGGATAAAGGGAAGCCAACATTAGAGGTATCTGTCAACATTCATTGAGTTAAATACACTCCAAGGAATTTACCCTCCAGATTATTCACAGGTACAGAATTGCCAATGAACAAACTTAAACAAGAGCATTATTTGTGTTACCAAAGACAAGAAATAATCCACATGCTAATGACAGAGAACTGGTTAAATAAATTATGGTATAAAACATACAGTGAAAAACTAAGCCACTGTAAAAGAAAATTACATATGAATATAATGAAGTAAAGTGATTTCATTAGTATGAAATGATTTCCAACCATACTGTTAAGCTGAAAAAAAGCAAGGTACAGATGTATACATACCCACTTAGAACCCCATCAATAAGAATAAAATACTTGGGAATAAACTTAGTAGAAATGTAAGACTTACACACTGAAAATTATGAAATACCTTACTAGGCCTAAATAAACTGAAAAAGATCTGATGTTTATAGATGGGAGTTAATACTGTTACGATGGCAATACTCCCCAAAGTGATCTTCAAGTCAACACAATCAGCCACCTTTTTCAAAGAAATGGACCAGCTGATCCTAAAATTTATACAGAAATCTGAGGGACCTAGAACAAAGCCAAGACAATCTTGAAAATGAACTAAATTGAAGGACTCATACTTTCTGCTTTTAAACTTAGCACAGAGCTAAAAGGGTTTTTTCAAAAAGGGTTATTAGAACAACTGGATATCCACATGTCAAATAAGGAAATTGGATCCCTACTTCATACCATATACAAACTTCAAAATGCTTCAGAGACCTAAATACAAGAGAGAAAAGCTAGAAAGTATTACAAGAGAATATAGAAGTCAATCCAGGTGACCTTGACTCAGGCAATGGTTTCTTAGTCATGGCATTGTAAGCCAAAAGCCACAAAACAAAAATAAACAAACTATATTTACCAAAATTAAAAACATTTATGATTCAGGGGACACCATGAAAAAAGTAAAAAGACAACCCACAGAATGGAAGAGCATACTTGCAAATCATGTATCTACCTGATAAAGGGCTAGTATCTAGAATATACAAAGAACTCTCAGAAATCCATAAAAAACGGTAAATAATCCAATTTAAAAGTGAGCAAAGGGTCTCAACAGATATTTCTCCATGGAAGACATAGGAATAGTCAACAAACATATGGAAAGATGCTCAACATCATGAGTCCTTCAGTTCAGTTCAGTTCAGTCGCTCAGTCATGTCTGACTCTTTGCGACCCCATGAATCACAGCACGCCAGGCCTCCCTGTCCATCACCGACTCCCGGAGTTCACTCAAACTGACATCCATCTAGTCGGTGATGCCATCCAGCCATCTCATTCTCTGTCATCCCCTTCTCCTCCCGCCCCCAATCCCTCCCAGCATCAGAGTCTTTTCCAGTGAGTCAACTCTTTGCATGAGGTGGCCAAAGTATTGGAGTTTCAGCTTTAGCATCAGTCCTTCCAATGAACACCCAGGACTGATCTCCTTTAGAATGGACTGGTTGGATCTCCTTACAGTCCAAGGGACTCTCAAGAGTCTTCTCCAACACCATGAGTCCTTCAGTTCAGTTCAGTTCAGTAGCTCAGTTGTGTCCGACTCTCCGCGACCCCATGAATCACAGCACGCCAGGCCTCCCTGTCCATCACCAACTCCCGGAGTTCACTCAAACTCATGTCCACAGAGTCGGTGATGCCATCCAGCCATCTCATTCTTGGTCGTCCCCTTCTCCTCCCGCCCCCAACCTTTCCCAGCATCAGAGACTTTTCCAGTGAGTCAACGCGTCGCATGAGGTGGCCAAAGTATTGGAGTTTCAGCTTTAGCATCAGTCCTTCAAATGAACACCCAGGATCGATCTCCCTTAGAATGGACTGGCTGGATCTCCTTGCGGTACAAGGGACTCTCAAGAGTCTTCTCCAACACCACAGTTCAAAAGCATCAATTCTTCGGCGATGAGCTTTCTTCACAGTCCAACTCTCACATCCATACATGACCACGGGAAAAACCATAGCCTTGACTAGATGGACCTTTGTTGGCAAAGTAATGTCTCTGCTTTTTAATATATTATCAAAGTTGGTCATAACTTTCCTTCCAAAGAGTAAGCGTCTTTTAATTTCATGGCTGCAATCAGCATCTGCAGTGATTTTGGAGCCCAAAAAAATAAAGTCTGACACTGTTTCCACTGTTTTTCCATCTATTTCCCATGAGTCCTTAGGGAAATGCAAACCCAAACCACCATGAGATACTACTGATACTTCGTATGCATTCTGATGGCTATAATCAAAGAGACAGATAATAACAAGTATTGATGAGAATCTAGAGAAACTGGAACCCTCACACACTGCTGAGGGGAACGTAAAATGGTGCATCTGCTTTGGAAAACAGTGTGGTAGGTTTTTTTTAAAAGACTAATTATAGTTATCATGAGACCTAGCAAGTCTACTCCTAGTTACATACTCAAGAAATAACATAAATACAAAATAAAACTTGTACACAATTGTTTATAGCAGCATTATTCATAATTAGCCGAAAAGCAGAAACAACCCACTTGTCTCCCAACTGATAAATGGATAAACGAAATGTGTTATAGGTACATAATAGAGTATTAATATTATTCAGTCATAAAAAGAAATAAAGTACTGATACATACTATAATACGAATAAAGACGTCAAGTTAATTGAAAAAGGCCAAAGACATTTATAACAGGGAAATCTTTCGAGATAGAAAATAGATTACAGGTTTCCAGAGGCCAGAAGAAGCATGAGGAGTGACTGCTTGTGAGTACAGAGTTTCTTTCTGGGGGTGACGAAAATGTCCCAGAATTAGTAGTGATTAAGGTACAACTTCATTAATATACTAAAAGCACTAATTTATACACTTTAAAAGGGTACACTTTATGGTACATGAATTATATCTCAAGAAAATGGTTATTAAAAAAATAGGTGGGGAATTCCCTGGCGTGGTTAGGACTCTATGCTCTCACTTCTGGGGCCCTGTGTTCAATCCCTCGTTGGAAAACTAAAATCCTATAAGCCATGTGGCACAGCCAAAAAAGTGTAGACATGCTAGTTGTTTTAACAGAGGAGGCAAGCACACACAGGGGTCTGTTTATATATGCAGGAAGTACTTCTAGCAGGGTCTAAGAATAACCAATTAACATTGTTTATCTCAAGGGAGGGAAACAGGGTGGCTGGAGGTCAGGGAGAGCAGAGTTCTCGCTGTAAAATCTTTCTGTGCTTTTTAAATTTTGAGCCATGTGACTGTTCACCCATTCAATAAAGGGTACCTGGCCTTTATCTTGATTCCACCACAGGTCCTAACACAGTGCTCAGCACCCAGTGGGCCCTCAGTAAATGTTGACCAACTGAACAGAACTTGCAGACAAAAACAGAGGTGCTGGGTAAAACACTGGCTGCCTTGACTCAGCAGGGTGGGCCCCTGCCATGGAGAATTCAACTGGGGAAAGGACAGAGGCCTCACAGACTGAGCCTGCCCAACTGGCATAAAGCCCTGACCTGCCTTAAAAGCCTGTAAAGAGGAGAAGAGACAGGAGCCGGGAGATACAAAACAAACCACGGAGATTCCACTCCTGCAGTAGCCATGTGCTGGTGAGAAAGCTGGAGGGACCTGGAGAGAGGTGGGGGCCTCTTACCTAGCTCTGGGGGCTCCTTGTTCACATGCTCGGCTTCCATGGACCCAATGCCTCCACTAAACATGATGGGCTTGATCCACTCACGCCGCTGGCCGTCTGGGAGCTGAAGGCCCAAGGACCGGGCAAAGCCTGGAACATGTACGTCACAGGGAGAGGGCACAGGGTCTAGTCATCCAGGCTCCTCAGCGCTTACTGGGTCACACATCCCACTCTGCCTCTAGGACTAATATCCATGTCAAGGATAACAGTCCCCTACACCCTCCAGCCTCACCAGCAAGCACTGGTTCCCCAAACTTGTTGCCGTAGTCAGAAGCCCCATTACTGGCCTCAATGGCAATCTCCAGGGGTCGGGCAAAGTTTCCTGGATACTGGAAGCTTGGATCCTCCCAGGGCATACTGTAACCTGGGTAGGAAAGGGGAAGAAGGATGGATGGTAAAGATGGAAGTCAAAGGAGCCAGGACTCTTTAGGAAGAATCTGACTCTTGGGATCAGAGCTCTTAACACTTTCTAAGAAATTGGATTTTGGGGGCAGTTGATGGTCAAAAGTCCAACTGTGTATTAGGTTGTTTTTGTGTTTTTAAGAAAATTGTAGTTCTGCAAAGCCAGACGTGGGTCTCCCTTGGCCTACTGTCCTTATGACCATGGCTGGGGAAAGGCCAGCTACTCTAGAGCCCTTTCTCCCAAGAAAAGGTGCCCATGATGACTGCTTAATTTAGGAGTTAAAAGTGTCCAGTGCCTGCCAGGAAGAGGAGTCTGGGTAGACAGCAAAGAGATGGGACCTGGGATGTGCAGGTTTCCAAAGCAATAACCAGCAGTGCCAGCCACCACGTGAGCCCCTCGGCCCGTGCACTGGACATCTCGGATCCGGCCCCCTGTGCCAGTGGCTGCACCACTGAAGGGGGCTACTCCTGTGAAGTGAGAGGGAGAGGTATGGCTATTGAAGAGCAAGGTCCACCACTGACCACCCCGCTGAAAATAAGGACATGCAGCCAACCTGCTGTTTCCCAGGGTGAGGGGGGCTGGGACCTTTGCCCCTCCCTACACTCTGATCTCACCTCCCCTCCTGAGGACTCGGCTCACCTGTGGGGAAGTTGTGTGTCTCTGCTGTGAAGACAACATGTCTCAGCCCCTGACGTTGCTGGAAGGAGCTTGGCCGTGTGGGGTCCTCGGGCCGCAAGAATCGGACTTCCTTACCCTGGATGGCGCTGTGGACACATCGTTCTGGGCCTGGCTTCCTTGTTGGGATCTGCACTTACCCCACGGGAGCCTGGGGCACCCTGTCCCCTGTGCCCAGCCAAGGGCACCACCCACCTGCTGTTATCACAGAACTTGAGGACATTGTTGGGGTTGGAGGATGCCTGGGTGCTCATGATGGACTCAAACAGCGAGTGTGGCAGCTCTTGTCCATCCACGTGGAGTTGACCCTTGAAGAACCAGTGTCGGCTATGCTCGCTGCCAGGATGATGTGGGGAGGGGAGGGCAGGGAGAAAACATGGGTCATGTCTTAGGCCTTGCCACATCTTATCCTCACCAGCATAAAAGGCAGAGTTACAGCCACAGGTCAAAACAGATATCAGAAAGTCATAAGCTTCCAACGGTCTGTCATTGTGGATTATCCAGATCCCGAGTGAAGATAAAACCAAGATGTGATGCAGACTATTGGATAGATGGGGAACCCAGACACTCAGACTCAGGGAGGCCCCTAAGCCAAGAAGTCGCACTAGTGGTAAAGAACCCACCTGCCAATTCAGGAGACAGAAGAGATGCGGGTTCAGTCCCTGGGTCAGGAAGATCCCCTGGAGGAAGGCATGGCAACCCACTCCAGTATTCTTGCCAGGGAAATCCCATGAACAGAGGAGCCTGCGAGCTATGGCCCATAGGGTCACCAAGAGTCGGACATGACTGAGAAACTAACAACTTCACTTTCTTAGGCCAAGAGAGAGCCATGGAGGGTCCCTATGATCGTCTCTTCCAATCTCCACAGACTCAGACACCAGAACGTCCCCATCCCACCCCACCTATTGGACTGAGCCAAGTCGAAGACTTCCACAGTGCTGGGGTTGCGCTGCAGCTCCTGGAAGCGCTTGGTGTAGAAATCCAGGTCCCAGGAGTCTAGGGCCAGACCTAGGAGACAACCCCCAGAGAAGCTGGTTGTGGGACACAGCACCCTTACTCTCCTGGCCTGGGCCTTCCTTCAGGGACCCCTGCTCACCTAGCTCCTGGTTGGCTTTCTCCAGGGCAGACCGGCCCTCAGCCAGTATGTCAATTGGGCCACTCAGGGGTGCTGGGATGCACCCTGAAGAGAAGCTCTGGATGGGCTGGGAGAAGCGCTGCTCTGTCATCGGGTCATGCAGGGTAGCCAGGGCAATGGCCTCCAGGTCAGCTGAAGGTGGGTGGGCAAACTAGGGGTGGAGACAGACACAGAGAGCAAGGGGTGCAGGGTTGAAGAATGGAAAACATGGTCCACTCTCGGTCCTCCAAGCCACACAAGGCCAGACCACTGCTAGCCTCTCCAGCACCTTTGCTCAAATTAGAAAAAGATACCCCTTCCAGGCACGAGTGCTTGTCAGCAGGCAAACATTAGAAACAGGAGCACAGGCTGGATTTCTGTCCTATTTACTTCTCGACCAGGCAGCCTCAAGCAGTGAACAAGCTGCAAATAGGGCAGGCCTCAAGTCAGAAACCGCTTCCCCTGCTTCTCTCCTTTCCTTGGACTGTAGGACCCAATCTCCTGCCCACTTCCTCCTCTGGATCCCCAGCTGGTTGCCTACTGCCTCACCGAGAGCAAGTAGCGCCGGGTTGGCTCCACGCGGTCCACGGCCCCCAGCCCTGCAGCCTGGCACACTGACACGATGTTGCTGGATGTTGGGGTGGAAAAGTTCAGCCTGTGGATTGGTTAGGACCAGATGGTTAGGACCTGAGCCCCAGCTGAGAAGGTGGATCCTGCCCACTGCTGTCCAGCCAGTCTCCAACCTCCACTCCCCACCCCGACCCTCGCCCATACCACTGGCCTCCAGCCTTAGATTAGGGCACTGAGAAACCTGCTTTCAAAGGTCATTCAAATCAAACCATAACTGTTTCTACAGCATCAAAATGTTTCAATTTCAATGTCTAGAAATGCAACTTGTTATATTTCCAGAACATGCCTGGGAGCTGGCTCAGTCTTCAAAGTGGCCAGTGGGATGAAGGGAAAACAAATCTCCCAAGGATCACAAGAAGAGGAAGAAGCATGAGAATGGCAGGGGTGGCAGAGTGTTTGGAAGGGCTCTGGACCATGGAACAAGTTGCTCGAGGCTGAAACACTTGCCTGGGTCCGACTTCCAGCAGCAGGTCTGTGGGGCCAGGAAGGAGCCAGGACTCCTGAGCAACATCGTCCAGTAACAAGGGGCAGCCAAATAGCCATGTCAGCTTCTTCATCTCCTTGTTGCTCGGGAAGGACTCAGCTGCAGGGAGACAGGGCAAGGAGACACTGGGACACTGCCGCTGGCGATTGGTACTTCGCCCAAGAATCCAGTAACTGGCCCAACCTGTCCAGTTCACATTGTAGCACTGCTCAGTCTTGACACCTTGCAGCTCTGGAAGTTCACTTTGCAGCTTCCTTTGAATATATTCAGAGGCTGCCCTCTCGTGGCCAGAGGGGCGGACATAGAAGTGAAGGACGGAGGACATCTCTGCAGGTATCCCTTGCTGGAAAGTCGAGTTAGGTTCCTAAAAAATAACATGAACTAGAGCCTCTGATGCTGGGAAGGATTGGGGGCGGGAGAAGGGGACGACAGAGAATGAGATGGCTGGATGGCATCAACGACTCGATGGACATGAGTTTGAGTGAACTCCGGGAGTTGGTGATGGACAGGGAGGCCTGGCATGCTGTGATTCATGGGGTCGCAAAGAGTCGGACACGACTGGGTGACTCAAATGAACTGAACTGAACTGAACTGAGAGCCAATCTGTTGAACTGGTTTCAAGTTCAGTTCAGCTGAGGCTTTGCAGGCATTAGGGATGGGGTGGGGGAAAGTATTGGGGGCATTCAGGGATAAATGCATCCAGACATTTTCAATCCAGCACAGTCAAGGTCAGGGGGCTGGGGGTACCAACCTAGCATGGTGGCAGTGGGAAAGACTTCCTAAGGGAAGGGCTTCCCTGGTGGATCTGCTGGTAAAGAATCCACCTGCAATGCAGGAGATCTGGGTTCAATCCCTGGGTTGGTAAGATCCCCTGGAGAAGGGATAAACCTAGCATGGTGGGAGTGGGAAACACTACCTAAGGGAAGTGGCATCTAATTAAGTGTAAACCTAAAGGATAAGCTGGACTGGGCTGGCCAGTAAAGTTAAAGGACAGTTCCTCTACTTCAGTGTTTCAAAATATTATGTCCCTGTTCAAGGTAAATGCAAAGCCTGACAAAGACCCTCCAGGTCTATCCCCAACTACTTTTCAACTTCTGATTCCATTGCTTCTCAAAAGGACCTTGGCTTTACTCACTAAATGCTGCCGGGCCTCCTCGCCATTCCTTTGCCCCATCCTAAAATGTCTATCTCTAATTCTATCCTAGCCAAAGCTTTCCCATTTGTTGAGGTCAGTACAGGTCACACCAACTCTGAAGCCCTCCTCGCTGCTCCAGTGCTTAGGGACACCTCCCTCCTATGTGAGCGGAGAGCTTCTGATTTGCACCATTCATTCAGCTCTGAGCTCTCTCTCTCACACACACCCACACCCACACAGTACTCCCAGGTGTACAAAGCCTCTTCCCAAAGAAGTGGGAAGCTCACTGCCTCACTTCTTCACTTGGGCAACTCACAGGTATCTCAAATCTAACTTACTCAAGGCTGAATCTGACTATTCTGTCAAGGTCACTGAATGAAGATTGCAACGTTGCCCACCTACAGGTCACTTAACTTCTTACCTTATTCAACCTCTCAGCAGCATATGACTTACTCATTCTCTACTTCTTAAAACACTCTCCTCTCTTGGCTTCCTGACACCACTCTCCTGATATTCCTCTACCTCTGGTTGCTCCATCTCAGTCACCTGTGCTGGCTCCTACACTTCTTGCTGTTGTTAGTCACTCAGTCATGTCCGATTCTTTATGACCTCATGGACTGTAGCCCACAAGGCTCCTCTGTCCATGGATTTCCCAGGCAACAATACTGGAGTGGGTTGCCATTTCCTTCTCCAGGGGTTCTTCCCAGCTCAGGGATTGAACCCACATCTCCTGCACTGGCAGGTGGATTCTTCACAGCTGAGCCACCAGGAAAGCTCCTACTCTTCTGCTCCACCTCTAAACAGTGGGTGCCCAAGGTTCTGCCCTTTGTTTTCTTCTTTCTAAACGCTCTTAAGTGACTTCATTCAGACCTCTGGCTTTAAATATCATCTCTTAGACTGAACCAATGAAACTGCCATCATTCAACCATTTTTGATTAAAAATGATAATTTTACACAATTTCAGTTGATATCTGCAAACAGATTCCATAACCTTACAAAGAGTCGGACACGACTGAGCGACTTTCACTTCACTTATTCAACTCTGACTCTCCGTGAAACTCCAAACTAGCACATGCAAATGCTTAGGTGACATTGCCACAGAGAAGTCTCATAAACACTGGATAGCCTGCTTTGGTCAAAATAGAAATTTTGATTTATCGGTTCTCCAGACCTTCAGTTCCCATTTCCCATCTCAGTTAACACTACCCTCATCCAATGTATTGCTCAAGCCAAAAGCCCAGATGTGTGAATGCTAGGTTGAGTCCAACTCTTTGCAACCCTATGGACCATAGCCCACCAGGCTCCTCTGTCCATGGGATTCTCCAAGCAAGAATACTGAAGTGGGTAGCGATGCCCTCCTCTGGGGGATCTTCCTGACCCAGGGATCAAACCCTGGTTTCCTGCACTGCAGGCAGATTCTTTGCCGTTGGAGCCAGCAGGGAAGTCTTTCAGTTTATCAATCAAAAAAAAATCTAAAAAACTTGTAGACTGACAAATTCCAGGACAGATCTCATTTCAGCTACGGGTGCTCCTGCCAGATCTTGATTCTGCCTTTTTTAAGCCCCTACCCCATGCTAACGATCTTTTAAATTTTTTATTTATTTTTTTTTTGCCGAGGTTTGTGGGATCCTAGTTCCTCGACCTGGGATTGAACCAAGGCCCTCAGCAATGAGAGCGCTCAGTCTTAATCACCGAACCGTCAGGGAATTTCCCTTATGGCCCTTTCTAAAGTTAGACGCCTCAGTTGTTCTCCATACCATAGTTCCTTCACAGGAATGATCACATTCCGAAATCATTTTGATTATTAAACCAGCTGACTTTCGTCTATCATTCCCAGTGAAATAGACGTTCCAAGAGCACAGACACAGGACTGTCTACATCAGGGCTGTCTCCCCAAAGACCATCATGGTACCTGACATAAAACTGGAGGCCAACAGATTATTTCACTGGTTAAATGAATTTTTAAAGAGGGGATGAATTTACGTGGGGGATCCCATGCCGGGGAACCAACAAACGCAAATGGACGCTTGCACTAAGGCAGGCACGCAGGCCTCCGCTGAGCGCGGCTCTGCCTGGTAGGGATCCTTCAACCGCCCAAATCAAACTTGGCCTGGGTGTCTACGGGATTCAGTTTGTAGGGGTATCCGTGATTGCGAGCGCGCGCGGCAGCCTTACGCACGTGGCAGCACTTCTCGCAGTCCGTCAGCTCCTCGAATTCTGGCGCGCAGATCAACGTCATCCGCATGCGCCGCAGGAAGAGGCGGGGTCTAAGTGTGCGCCACTCCCTCCCTCTTTCCCGGATGTGGGTTTCCGCAGCTGTTCTCCGTCAATTCCTAAAGCAACTTCTACACCTAGTAGGTTCATTCCAGAAATATATATTCAGTTAACGTTTGTGAAAATAAAGTCAGTTTTAGGTCCCCGCTTCTCTTGTCCCCGTGCATAGTGTGAGGAAAACACTGAATGCAGGAATAAAACACATCTTTCCTGTCCAGAACTCAGTTTCCCCCCTTACTCGCTTTACTTGCTTTCTTTCACTTTTGTCTTTTCTGAATGAACCCATTTATTTTTTAGCGAAGTGGGAGACCTATATTTTTTAACTTCTGGCTAGTTAAGGTAACAGTAATAATGATCAGAAGCATTTATTGAAGGAGTATATCAAGGCTGTTGATTGTCACTCTGCTTATTTAACTTAAAAGCAGAGCACATCATGTGAAATGCTGGGCTGGATGAAGCACAAGCTGGAATCAAGATTGCCAGGAGAAATGTCAACAACTTAGATACGCAGATGATACCACGCTAATGGCAGAAAGTGAAAAGGAACTAAAGAGCCTCTTGATAAATGTGGAAGAGAAGAGTGGAAAAAATTGACTTAAAACTCAGCGTTCAAAAAACTAAGGTCATGGCATTTGGTTCCATCACTTTGTGACAGATGGGGAAAAAATGGAAACAGCGACAGACTTTTATTTTCTTGGGCTCTAAAATCACTGTGGGTGGTGACTGCAGCCTTGAAATTAAAAGATACTTGCTCCTTGGAAGAAAAGCTATGACAAACCTAAACAGCATATTAAAAAGCAGAGACATTACTTTGCCAACAAAAGTCCATCTAGTCAAAGCTATGGTTTTTCTAGTAGTCATGTATGGATGTGAGAGTTGGACTGTAAAGAAAGCTAAGCGCCAAAGAATTGATGCTTTTGAACTGTTGTGCTGGAGAAGACTCTTGAGAGTCCCTTGGATTGCAAGGAGATCCAACCAGTCCATCCTAAAGGAGATCAGTCCTGGGTGTTCATTGGAAGGACGGATGATGAAGCTGAAACTCCAATACTTTGGCCGCCTGATGTGAAGAACTGACTCATTTGAAAAGACCCTAATGCTGGGAAAGATTGAGGGCAAGAGGAAAAAGGGGTGACAGAGGATGAGATGGTTGGATGGCATCATCAACTCAGTGGACTCAATAGACATGACTTTGAGCAAACTCTGGGAGATGGTGAAGGACAGGGAAACCTGGCATGCTGCAGTCCATGGGGTCGCAAAGGATCTGACTGAGCAACTGAACAACTACAAACATACATGATTGTATTAATCAGGATCCTATCAGAAAACAGCACACTCAGAAAGGTTTAGTCAGTAAGAATTTATTAGTCTACTTAAAGAGATATGGGCAGGATTAAAAGGAACAACAAAGTGCAATGGGCCATCCAGAGCCTGGCAACAGCATAAAGTGGTTAGCACGTCCAAGCTTGAAAGTACAAAGGGAGAAATGTTGTTAGGAGCTGGGAGAGAGGTGGAGCCATGAAAGAAGGGTGTTCAGTAGACCTAAGAAGCTACTGCCACAAGCTCAGTGTTGAGGGAGAAATAGAATAAACAGTGAGTTCTGTCTCCTCCAGTCCTGAATCCCCCTGCAAAATGTCTCTGTCTCCCATTAGCCAAACCTAACGTGAAACCTGAGGGCAGGAAAGCTGGAATGAGTGCTGGGACTGATACTTTGGGACCCAGTCTGGTGGTCTTTCTAAAGAGTCAGGGAACACAGAAATACTCATAGGAAAAAGTTAAAGTCTTTATCCTTATCCCTCTCCTGCCCCATTCTCTTCCCTTCCCCAGTATAGGGCCAAGCCTAGGGTGTGGTAAGTAAGGCAGTTGGGATGCAACATTTAATATATTTTACCTCACCCTAATTCCATCCCTGTCCCAGATATAACAGTTATTACCTGTTTGGCAGGTAATATTCCAGGCTGTACTTATGACTCATTTCTGACAGAGACCACCTGTTGACTCTTGGCATCTGAGTACTCCTGGACTTCTTTCCCTCCAGCCACTCCCTGGTTCCATCACATACTTGATTTCAAGCTCCTTCCGGGGGTCTGCTCAGCTGTCTGTCTGTCTGGTCCTGTCTCTTCCACATTTTAGCACTCCCTGTGTACTGTAACATTCCACTTTTCACTTTCATACAGTGACTTCCAGATTCATCAGTTTGGTCCTGATCCTTCTCCAGACTTTGTTCCTCTATCTCCAGCTTCCCCCTGAACAAACATAACCTATTCAAAATTACTTGATCTTAGCCAGCTCCCAATTCTCCATACTCCCCCCAACCCCAGACTCTGTGACAGACCTTGGGGCCCTCTCATTTGATCCTGCCTGCTGCCACCAGATTAAGCTATTAACCTAACATTTAAATCATACCAATGAGGGTGGTGGTGGATCCAGTTCAACTTTGTCTGATCACTGTAGACTAAGTTCAACTCTCCTTTTTATGAATTATCAAAAGTAAATCGCAGGATATAGGGCACATCTTCATGGACTTGGTAAATATGGGGGAGGGGTATTCTAGACCTGAGAAATACTGAATGCAATAGGAATGATTAGGTTTGGGATTTTGACTAGGCTCTGACTGGTGTTCTAATTAGGGAGTCAATGTGGCTGGAGTGGAGTGAGAGAGAAGTTTCACCTCCTCTGGGGGAATCTCTCATTCCTGTTGTTTTGGTGAAAAGGGAAGGGACATATCTCTGATGTAATAATGGGAAATAATTGCAAACATATATTTGCCTTATAAATAACTTGGCACCAACATTGTAAATCAAATATACTTCAATAAAAAATACAATTAAATTTAAGGAAATTTTAATTCTACAAGTTATGGTATCCCCTAATTCAACTTCATTCATTACAACCTCTCTATTCGTTATTGCATGAACTAGTTATGGTGCCAAGTTATTTATAATAAATGTGTATTCTATCTTGCTCTAAAAATGATTTGAAGCTGCTGCAAGTATATAATGGCCTTTGATGCTACTCTTTCATTTCGTACCTTTAATTTCCCCTCCTTCCCTCCAGCCTCACTGACTTCTTGCTTTTCTTTCTACCATAAAGCCTTTGTTGTTTCACCTGTCCATTCTTTCTCTGTAATCCCCATCATATGAATCCTTCACTTCTCTCAATTTTTTAAATAATAAATCATTGTTTCAGTAAGGCTTTCACAATATAAAAAGGACAACCCTGCATTCCACAGTAACTATAACTCACATTCTACACATTTTACTTTACTATTTTCCCCATTTGACTATGAGTACCTAGAAGTTTTAACCTAATCTATTTTTCTTTGTATTTGATGCCTAGAACAGTACTTGTCAAACAAGAACCTGATTAATTTTTGTGGATTTACTAATGAAAACCTCTTCTCTTTCTAATTTAGTCAACCAACCAATCAACCTATGGCTTAATAGGCAGTAGAGTGCAGAGAATTCATGCAACTACGTGTCCAGACTTCGGGAGTATAGCAGTGAAGAAAGCAAATAAAAATCTTTGCTCTCGTGGAGCTTAATTCTAGAACATGGAGACTGACAGTAAAAAAAAAAAAAAAAAGGTAATGATGTGCCCTGGCTGCATTAAGGAGGAAACAGTTCTCTACTAGGCAGGATCAGCGAGATGGAAAGATGCTTAGGCGTTATCAGCCAGACCGGTTGTATTTGCGCCCCTAAACCCCCTCATCCCAGAGATGCCAGACAAGGTATCACTGGGTTAGAGATTAGGTATGCCAGAGTAGGGGACAGGGGTGGGAGTAGAGCCGAGAGGTACTGAGGTTGAATGGGGAGGAGTCGGAGGTGGAGCCAGGGGCGCGCCCGCTGATGACGTCACGAACCAGCCCTCCTTCAAGTCTCCGCGGGCTTCTCAGGCGGGGAGTCTCGGGCGCGTCATGGCGGCCTGTCGGCCTGGGGCTCCTGGCTCTGTGAGTGCTGTTTTGTGTCCCTCGTCTCCTTTTTTGTTGTTCCAGGCTTTCCTTTTTCCCCCTGTAACCTCCTCCTTGCCTCTTTGCCTCCCTGACGTCGCTGGCCTCTCCCGGGGGAGGGGGGACTGTGAGGCTGTTTGTCCCGCCCCTTTCACTGGTTCTGCGTATTTATTCCATCATGCTTGCGGCGCCGTCTGTGAGCATTAAACACGTCTCTGTCACTGTTTAGGTTTTAAGCCCAATGGGAAGCCAGGATCAGACTACCTGTGGGCCTGTGAGCTCCTGGGGGAGATCCCTGACGTAACTATAGAGAAAATGGGTAACCGATAATCCGGAAAAGCTTCTGAGACCCGAAGTGCGTGTAAGAGTTCCGTTCCGTTCCGTCGCTCAGTCGTGTCCGACTCTTTGCGACCCCATGGACTGTAGCCTACCAGGCTTCTCCGTCCATGGGATTCTCCAGGCAAGAATACTGGAGTGGGTTACCGTTTCCTTCGCCAGGGGATCTTCCCGACCAGGGATCGAACCCGGGTCTCCCGCATTGGAGGCAGATGCTTTAACCTCTGGTTTAAAAACAAAAAGGAGCTAAAAGTGGTTTCAAGGCGCAAGGAAAAACCTGTTCAAAGGCTAGAAATAGAGCAATGTCTTTGAAAAATTCAAAAAGTTCAATTGGGTGGTGGTGGAAGGGTCAGAGCTGACAGTCTTGTAAGTATTGGTAGGCAGTGACTTCAACCTGAGGATAACTGGGAGTTATTGAAGCGTTTTAAGCGAAGGAGTGATCGGTTGAGTTTCATTTTTGTTTCCTTAGGTAGGAGCGTAGAGTGTGGACTAACGAGTATCAGTTAAAAGGCTGTGGTTTATATAGTAAGAGGTGGTGGTGACCCCTGACCACGCAGCAATGTTGAGGTTCCAAACGTGAAAGTGAAGTCGCTCAGTCGTGTCCGACTCTTTGCGACCCCATGAACAGTAGCCTACCAGGCTCCGCCGTCCATGAGATTTTCCAGGCAATAATAAACTGTAGTGGGCTGCCATTTCCTTCTTCAGGGGATCTTCCCAACCCAGGGATCAAACCGGGGTCTCCTGCGTTGCAGACAGACGCTTTACCGTCTGAGCCACCAGGGAAGACATTAAAAAGATATTGAGGAGATAGAATCTAAATTAAGTAAACTTCCCAGGTTAATACTTTCTCGACTTTCACTGACTGGATGGCTTTAATAGCCAGTGACGAGTCCTGGTTCTCCTGAATCTTTACTTTAACTGAGATCTCTCTCCTGAGCCCAGTTATATCCATCTGCCTACCAGATTCTCCACCTGGCCAGCCTACATACCAACACTGAACTTTCCACAAAATCCACCCCTCTTACCGATATTCAGTAGCTTTGAAAATATCCTCAACCCAATAGTTCTACCTTGAAATATGGATGTCCTCTTTCACTTCTTATTTTCCCTATAGGGGACCCAAATTCAATATACACTGTTGCCAACCTCCCCACCCCACCCCACCCACTCCTGGATTCTGATTCAATAGATGGAACCACCTAAAAATCAACTGCATTTTAAGCAAAACTTTGGTGATTCTGAGGCAGCAGTACCACTTTGAGAAACAGTAGTATTCTATGTGCCAATGGACAGGTCCTCAGAAATGGGAGCTAAAAGAGAAGACCAAGAGAAGAAGACAAAAAGTGTGGGAGTCTGGGCTGTTATTATGTTGGTGGGCAGTTCTCAGTGATGGCCTGGTCCAGTTTTGAGAACCCTGACCATGAACAAGAGTGACTGAGGTGGGGTGAAGGTGAAGTCACTGTTCACAAGGACCCTGAAGTCATCTAGAATTTGAATGCTGTTTTTTCAAGCTGCTAAAGGCTAACTGGGGACCTCCCAGTTGGCGCAATAGTAAAGAATCTGCCTGCCTATACAGGAGACACAGGTTCGACCCCTGGGTCAGGAAGATCCCCTGGATTAGGAAGTGACAACCTACTCCAGTATTCTTGCTGGGAAATCCCATGGACAGAGGAGCCTGGTGAGCTACAGTCCGTGGCATCACAAAGAGTCCGACACAACTGAACACACGGCACACAAAGGTTAACTGAATGTGGAGGACTGACCATAGAAGAACATTGGAGGAACAGGGATAAAGCTGTAATGGTTTAAGATTATCGCTGGGGCTCAAGAAGGATAAAGGTCCTACCCCTAAGTGTTGTTGAACTCTGTCGGAATTTTTAAATAAACCTGCTTAGCACTGAGAGTATGCCAGACTGGTCCCCTCCCCTAGAGTTATCTATATACAGAGGCAACAAAATCTGGCACATACACAAAGATGGTTCCTGTCCTTTTTAGGAAACCCACGTCTTAGCTACAAGGTTAAGATCTACTAGATTACTAGAACAGGAAACAATTCCAGGGGAATTGTATCTTATATATAATCCATTTATAGGACCTCCGATGCATACACTTCACTAAAAAATGAGGGGGGATTAATTAAAGAATTAGGGAAAAAAAGGGGGGAATGATTAAAAATTATACTATGTTTTTTTATGTAACATCTATGAAGCACATTTTCATATACATGTTACTATACAGTACTATGTACTATATGAGCAATTTAAAGGATTTTTTTTTGAAGATGACTTTATTTTTTTAAAGTTAACAGCAACAAAACCTTTTAGTTTTTTAAATTTATTCATTTATTTGTTTTTGGCTGCTCTGGGTCTTCCTTGCTGCACCAGGGCTTTCTTTTTAGTTGTGTCGAGTGGGTGCTATGCATTGTGATGCATGGGCTTCTCATTGCAGTGGCTTCTCTTGTGGAGCTCAGGCTCGAGGTGCAAGGGCTTCTGTAGTTGCAGCTGGAAGGCTTAGTTGCCCTGAGGCATGTGGAATCTTCCCAGACCAGGGATTGAAGCTGTGTCCCCTGTTTGGCAAGCAGATTCTGAGGGTGACTTTTGACCAGTCTTGTTCCACTTGCTGGCTTTAGAATCAGACCCCTGGGAATTTTCTAGTGGTCCAGTGGCTAGGATTCAGTGCTTTCACTGCACAGGGTCTGGATTCAATCCCTGGTTGGGAAACTGGTATCTTACAAGCCATTCAGCATAGCCAGAGGGGAAAAAAAAAACTAGAATCACACCCCATATAAGATGGGCTGCCACTGCTGATCACTGCTTTTAATAGAGACATGTGCAAGGTACTGTGGGAGCCCCAAGGAGGGAGCAGGATTCTGCCAGAGATGCTCACGGAAGACTTCACAAGGAATATTTATTCTAATTGAGTGCTTTAAGGATTGGTACGTTTTTGTTAAAGAGGCAAGACCAAAGCTGGATGGCCAGTTGTCTAAGCTGATTGTCTGTCTGAACTAAGACTTCTAAGGTTTCTTCAAACTCTAAACTCCTTTACGTATTCATTTACATTCCCTCTTCACTTTTTTTTTTTTTGTAATCTATTCCTTTATTCTTTCCCAAATTTCCTTGGTGGGCAGGATAGTCAGGAAGGTGTTTTAACTAGCTTTACTTTCCTCAGGAGCAAGCCTGGCTTGAGGTCGCCCAGGCTTTCATCCAAGAGACCCTGTGTCCACCTGGCAAGGAGCCTGATGTCCAGTTGACTCAGTTGGTCATTGACTGTGTGACGACTACCTGGTTGTCCCAGGCAACGAGCCAGGGTTTAACACTCCCCCTCAGCTACAGGTAAGAAGAGATGGGGTTCACAGTAAAGTTAAATTTGGGATTGAAAATGAAGGACTTATCTTTTGGGATGAGTGAGGGGAAACTTGCTGAGGTGAGAAAAAGGTGGTGTAAACAAAACCTCCTTTTGCCAATCCTTCTCCTTCTCCATCAAGCTGCTTTCCTTTAACTGTTGATCTCCTTAATTTGGCTCAAGTCGTGTTTAGAGACAAGGGGAAGGGGTGAGAAGATAGAAAATATGGGGAAAAAAAATTAAAAGAAAATATGGGGAAAAAACCCTCAAAGTGGAGAGAGAGTCTGATATTATTTCATTTGTTTGTGCTAGGAAACTAAGATATAGACCATGATTTCAGCAAGTGCAGATCATTGTGTTTTGGGAGACCCGAGTTTGAGGTCTGAAGCTGGGTTACTTTTATTTTATTTTTAAAAACTTTACACTGCCATTTCCTAAGGGCTTCCCTGGTGGCTCTGCAGTAAAGAATCCACCTGCACTGCAGGAGCTGCAGGAGATGTGGATTTGATCCCTGGGTTGGGAAGATCCCCTGGAGGAGGGCATGGCAACCCACTCTAGTATTCTTGCCTGGGCAGACAGAGGAGCCTGGTGGGCTACAGTTCATAGGGTCCCAAAGAGTCAGACACGACCAAATCGACTTTGCAAGCACGCACCATTTCCTAAACTGTTCTAGGCAATGTTAATAAAGTACCACAGGAAAAGGGTTCCATGCCAAACATGCTTGAGAGACACTGGATGTGAAAATCTTCTCTAGGAGAGTCATGAGGCTCATTAACATGTTAAAGGCTCTGAGAAGTCCTCCAAAAAGAAACCTGTTTATCTCTTCATAAAAGTAACCACTGTCTGGAATATGGGAGAATTCTTATGAATATCATATTTTTTTCTATACATGCATCTATTCCTAAGTAATATATAGTGGTTTTACATGACTTCAGACTTTGTGTAAATGGTCCAGTACCTTATGTATCCTTTGCAGTTTGCTTTTTGTGCTTAACCTTCTGAGATATATTCACATTTATAGCTCTAGGACATATTTTTAACTGCTGTATGATATTCTGTCAAGTGAATATACATATCACTGTTTTTTCTTTTTTAAAAAAGGTAGAAATCTGTTTCAGTTCAGTTCAGTCGCTCAGTCATATCCGACTCTTTGCGACCCCACGAAATCTGTTTAGGTTTGTTTAACTTGTTTCCCAATAATTGAAAATCAAAAAGAATCATTGAAAAGTGGTAAATCAGCAATTTTTAGGAAACTTGAAACCTTTTTAAGTTTCTTGTTATTCTTCAAGATAAATATAGAGTAGATAGCACAATATGTAGAAGATGGTGGATGAGGATTAAGTAAAAATTATTTGACAGGTAAAATAATTTATTATTTGACAGGAGAAATTTTCATTTTTCCATTTCCCTTCATTGAGTGCGTGTTGTATGTCAGGTCCCATGGCAGGCCTTGAAAGTTGGAGAACAGGACCCTGAAGAATCTATGAAGAGTGACCCTGTCCTTACTGTTTTCTGTCCTGCAGGTGCTTTGGGTGAAGGAACAGTTCTCTCTAGCTGCTTTTTCTTAGGGTTTTACAGAAGTAAGGAAAGATAGAAATACTTCTGAGTGAGACATGCCTGGCTTTGCCACCTACACTACTGTGTATATGAATGTCTACATTTCTTCATTGGTGGTGTTTCCAGGGGTTTTTGGTGAAGATTCAATGCAATATTGAGCATGAATGGACCCAATATAATATGTGCATAGAAGGGGCACACCGCATATTAGTGCCTGGTTTGCCTTTTATTTGCTCTGAAGTCACTGGGAAAGAATGAGGCCAATGCAGAAGGGGAGTGGGCCATCTAAAATAGCATTTCTAATCTTTAGCACTCACGTGGAGATCATGTTTCTGAGCTCAACAAGGAGAATAAATTGTTACGTTTTGTAACCTTATCCTATTTCTCTTCCACTGGGGAAAAAAAACCATCGGAATGTAAGTGAGTGGAATAATGGTATTACAAAAGTGTGACTGTCACTACTTTGATAAATTGTATTACATTCTCTGTGAGATACCTCACAATGGATACTGACTCAGCAGTATTGCAGCACTTTGCCTGAGAATGGCTGGTTTCAAACATCTCTTGAAAGCTGCTGCTGCTGCTGCTAAGTCACTTCAGTCGTGCCCGACTCTGTGTGACCCCACAGACGGAAGCCCACCAGGCTCCCCCCTCCCTGGGATTCTCCAGGCAAGAACACTGGAGTGGGTTGCCATTTCCTTCTCCAATGTGTGAAAGTGAAAAGTGAAAGTGAAGTCGCTCAGTCGTGTCCGACCCTTAGCGACCCCACGGACTGCAGCCTACCAGGCTCCTCCATCCATGGGATTTTCTAGGCAATAGTACTGGAGTGGCTTGCCATTGCCTTCTCCGCTTGAAAGCTGGTGGGAACTCATGATACCAACTTCCCCCTCAGCCTCAACCTCCCAGCCAGTCTCCAGTGCTGTGATATTCTTGATTAGGAAAGGAGCCTGATTGGGGCCAATGAGGTTGAGCCATTAGGCAGATGTCTTAGTGTCTCCACTGGAGTTCTCCGTGGAAGCTGAGAGCTGAGATGCTGTCAGGGGAGCAGTTTGTGTTGTCTTAAGCATTCTTCCCACATGCTCATCCCCTCAGGCCACTCTCACATTCCCACTCCATTTCTCTGGATTCTCTCTGTGGCACTATCTTGTTCAGGATCTCATTCAGCAGACTTTCTTCTTGCCTTCCCTAGGTACCACCCAGTCTTTGGACCGAGACCTCCTCCTCATTTTCTTAGGCCCTCACTCCCAATTTTTTTCTCTTTAATCAATCAAACAAACTGTCTTAGTCTACGTTCCCCGTTGATGTTTCCTCAGGATCTTGGGGAATTTGTGGAGGGTGAAGATAATTCCTAGGCTTGGATGTAACTATTCAGAACCTCTTTTCTCTTCACTCTGCAGCTTTGTCTCAGTAAAGGACCTCAGGACCCACCAGCGTCTCTCATGCTGCAGCCACTTGTCTTGGAACAGTACTATGTACCAGGCTTGGGCCCAAGAGGCTGGACCACGTGGGGTCCCCCTGCCCCGGGAACGACTGTTACTTTTAGGGACACTAACAGACCTATCAGGGAACTTGGAACAAGAGTGCAGGAATGGAAGCCTCTATATAAGAGACAACACTGGTGCCCTGGACTGTGAGGTGAGTAGGAAGGGAGTGGTCAAATGCCTCAGATCCTAATAAGAATGGCATCTAGGGAGCAAGACAATTGAGTCTCTGAGGGAACAAAGATGGAGCAGGATGGATTGGGTGTCAGGATCCTGATTAATCTTTGCCTTTGGTCTTTTCTAGCTCATAGATCTGGACCTTTCTTGGTTGGGCCATCTCTTTCTGTTTCCCAGCTGGAGTTACCTCCCTCCTCCGATGAAGTCCCCAGGAGAGGGGCACGTGGAGCTCTGGGGTACCCCCGTGCCAGTATTTCCTTTGACCATCAGTCCTGGCCCTCTCTCCCCCATCCCTGTTGTCTACCCAGAGATGGCTTCCCGCCTGCTCAGGCACAGGTAATTCTTCTATCCAAGGGAGGAGGGAGCATTGTAAAACTGGGAGGACAGTGGATCAGTGGAAGGAGGGAGAGAAAGGCATAGAAAGTAATATAGATGGAATGTTCCAAATCAGGGAAACGATGCAGGATTCTTCAAGGGAAGCGCGCCTTATCTAAGGGCAGGTAGAGTTTGAAGGAGTCTTTTAGAATAATGGCTTTGGGCTATGGAAATTTAACATCCCTATTTCTCTTCAAGAAAATTAGAGATACCAAGGGAACATTTCATGCAAAGATGGATTCAATAAAGGACAGAAATGGTATGGACCTAACAGAAGCAAAAGATATTAAGAATACACAGAAGAACTGTACAAAAAAGGTCTTCACAACCCAGATAATCCATTATGGTGTGATCACTCACCTAGAGCCAGACATCCTGGAATGTGAAGTCAAGTAGACCTTAGGAAACATCACTATGAACAAAGCTAGTGGAAGTGATGAAATTCCAGTTGAGCTATTTCAAATCCTCAAAGATGATGCTGTGAAAGTGCTACACTCAGTATGTCAGCAAATTTGGAAAACTCAGCAGTGTCCACAGGACTGGAAAAGGTCAGTTTTCATTCCAGTCCCAAAGAAAGGCAATGCCAAAGAATGCTCAAATTACTGCACAATTGCACTCATTTCACACGCTAGTAAAGTAATGCTCAAAATTCTCCAAACAAGTCTTGAACAATACATCAACCGTGAACTTCCAGATATTCACCCTGGTTTTAGAAAAGGCAGAGGAACCAGAGATCAAATTGCCAACATCCGCTGGATCATGGAAAAAGCAAGAGAGTTCCAGAAAAACATCTATTTCTGCTTTATTGACTATGCCAAAGCCTTTGACTGTGTGAATCTCAATAAACTGAAAAATTCTGAAAGAGATGGGAATACCAGACCACCTGACCTGCCTCTTGAGAAACCTATATGCAGGTCAGGAAGCAACAGTTAGAACAGACTGGTTCTAAATAGGAAAAGGAGTACGTCAAGGCTGTATATTGTCACCCTGCTTATTTAACTTATATACAGAGTACATCATGAGAAACACTGGGCTGGAGGAAGCCCAAGCTGGAATCAAGATTGCCAGGAGAAATATCAATAACCTTAGATATGCAGATAACACCACTCTTATGGCAGAAAGTGAAGAAGAACTAAAGGGCCTCTTGGTGAAAGTGAAAGAGGAGAGTGAAAAAGTTGGCTTAAAGCTCAACATTCAGAAAACAAAGATCATGGCATCCAGTCCCATCACTTCATGGCAAATAGATGGAGAAACAGTGGAACAGTGGCAGACTTTATTTTGGGGGGGCTCCAAAATCACTGCAGATGGTGACTGCAGCCATGGAATAAAAAGACGCTTACTCCTTGGAAGAAAAGCTATGACCAACCTAGACAGCATATTAAAAAGCAGATAAATTACTTTGTCAGCAGAGTTCCGTCTAGTCAAGGCTATGGTTTTTCCAGTGGTCATGTATGGATGTGAGAGTTGGACTATAAAGAAAGCTGAGCACGGAAGAATTGATGCTTTTGAACTGTAGTACTGGAGAAGACTCTTGATGAGAGTCCCTTGGACCGCAAGGCAATCCAACCAGTCAATCCTAAAGGAAATCAATCCTGAATATTCATTGGAAGGACTGATGTTCAAGCTGAAACTCCAGTACTTTGGCCACCTGATGTGAAGAGCTGACTCATTTGAAAAGACGCTGATGCTGGGAAAGATTGAGGGCAGGAGGAGAAGGGGACGACAGAGGATGAGACGGTTGGATGGCATCACCGACTCAGTGGACGTGAGTTTGAGTAAACTCTGGGAGTTGGTGATGGACAGGGAGGCCTGGCATGCTGCAGTCCATGGGGTCACAAAGAGTTGGACACGACTAAGCGACTGAACTGAAGTGAACTGAGATTATAGTGGAAAGGAAGGCATTAGTAAGGAAAAAAAAAGAGAGGGAGAGATTAAAAAATGACTGCTCTACTCTCTACCTTTTTAGAAGTAAGCACAGAAACATGCAGCCAAACCTTGCTGGGAATCTAATTCGATTCAGTGCTCTGGTGAAAAGTCGGAAGAAAGCTTACTTTGTCCTGTTTCTTGGTGGATCCTCCCCAGCTGGCAGCCAGGTGTCTGTCATCGTGCAGGTGAGGTTTAGGGTCAATTCAGGAGTGTGGAGGTGCTAGAGGGCTGTACAGGCTCCTAACAGGAAAGATAGCATCACAGGAGAAACCATGTGGGAAAGAGACTTGTTTCTAGAACAGTGCAGTTGAGGGAAGAGTCCAGGTGGTACCTTCCCTACTATAGAAGATGGGGAGAAGACTTCCCTGCTCTGTAGCTCATTCAAGGAGACAGCTTCTGTATCGTGTGTCCCATTTTGAAAAACTGCCCGAATCACCTGTTTTCCCCCAGTAGAATGACCAAGAAAAGTATTTATCTGAACACCATTAAAACATGGAATGACATATTCTTTAAAAAAAAAACTTGGTACTTACTGTTGAGTCTTTTTACATCAACTGATATGATTTTATTTTTTAAAATTAATTTTTATTGAGTAGAGTTTTACAATATTGTGATAGTCTCTACTGTACATCAGTGTGAATCAGCTCTATGTATACATAGGTCACCTCTTTTTTGGATTTCCTTCTCATTTAGGTCACCACAGAGCATTGAGTAGAGTTCCCTGAGCTGTACAGTAGGTTCTCATTAGTTACCTGTTTTATGCATAGTACTGTGTATATGTAAATTCCTGTGTTCAGTCAAACCATCGTAAACTACTGGTTTTGCATAAGCGATAGACTCCCGTGAGACCTTAGCTATGAGTGGTGACGTTGAGGTCTGGTTGGTGTTTTCAAGTAGAAATGAGGGTCTGGAAGCTGAGCACCTGCGACTGTGAAGTTCAGGTATCCTGAGTCATCAGTTGTGTTTCGAAGGCCCTGAGAATGGCAGTTGTGCTCTGGGAGGAACATGCCCTAAAAAATGGTTATATTTATTAATGGTCTTCTCTACGTAACTTTTTCCCTTTTGCTTAAATTTCTTCAATAACCCCTTGTTGGCCCCTTATGCATTCCATATGATACCTTCTGGGGTTTATTTATCTTCCTACTTGGATGATTCTCCCTTTCCGATTGATTAAAAGTCTTCAGCATGTTATTTCTGGATTTTTTTCTTCATCTTGTCTCTTCCATTTTGTCTCCCGCCACCCCCAAGAACATTCTTCCTCCATCCTGGCCAGTGTTTTCCTTGCCTTGCTCATTCTGAGTTCTGAACATTTCTGTATTGTTTTTTCTTGCTTGAAACACCTTCCTCTCTCCTCTCCACTTGAGCAAACCAGAGATGGCCTTCAGGACCCTGGGAAGTTCAGCTTCTGTCACTTGGCCTTCTTGATCATCCCAGCCCATTCTGACCTCTTTTCTTTCTCTGAAACCTTACAAATATGTGTTGTTTTTGCTACTTGATCATATATGGCTCCATGTTATTACTTAGGTTTTATGTCTGTGTTTCCCAGTGGTTTGATATATGTTAGAAAAGAGAGAACAGTCTATGTTATTTCCCTTAACATCTGTCCCCATACTGGATACACTCATACTGTGTTCATATTGATTAAATAAGTGAAAGTTGTTTGCATGGCTGGTCTGTATGGCGGGGTGGGATAGGGGAAATGCAAGGGCAGAATTGTCTGCACGAAATATTTATATATTTTGGAGGAAGCTGTACAGATGGTGTGTTCCTTGAGGGAGTGATTAGGAAACGTTTGCCATCTCCTATGAGAGGGGAGAGATCCTGAGAGTTCTGAGGCTTAAGATTTAATTGGCAAACAGGAAAGATAAAGAAGTAAGGAAAAGAAAAAAAAGAGGTAAGGAAAGGCTCTCGAGGAGCCAATCCTTGAGGTGACATGGTGATGGGAAGGAGCTCCTGCAGAGGGACAGGACATGGGAAGCCTCTCACGTACCGTGTCACCTGCTTCTGCACAAGCCAGGTCCCTGCCCAGCTGGTGTGGCACCGAGCCCTCTGTCCTGGTAGAGCCTATGTGCTGACAGAACTGCGAGTGTCCAAGCTCCCTGGTCACCGTTACCGGGTGTGGATGACCAGCCCCTCCTCCCAGCTGTTGCCGCTGAAACCAGAATGTGTGCGAGAGCTGGAACTGGATCTGGCCGGAGTCCCTTTGGAGGCCGACCCCCAAACACTGCCCCGGCCCAGCAGCCCCCAGGACAAGGAGGGTCCAGGTCCAGACTGTCACGCCCGGGACTCCATACTCTTATCCTACACGGTGCGTGCAAGGGAGAGGTTCCTGAGCCTGGGGGGCAGGAATTGTGGGGTCTCCAGAGAGGAAGGGCCTGGGGACCACCTGGCCCTTCGGCTTCTTTGCAGGGAATGGTCACTGACACGCTGAATCAGCCTGCAGGCCTCTATGAGCTGGACAGGGAACTGGAGCTCTGCCTCGCCTACCAGCAGTTTCGTGGCCTCAGGCGGTTGGTACGACCAGGAGTCCGTCTGGAGGTAGGTGAGGGGGTCAGGGCTGGTGACAAAGAGAGACTCTCTTACCTTTATGGGTTGGTCTCTTTTTTGGAGCAGGTCGATACCCCTACAACAAAATTATAAAAATAATTAAATGTGTTGGAGTGCGAGGTGCTTTTGTTAATAATGATATGGACGAGAGCTCAGATCAAGAGTGGAGATTGGGGCCCTGGGAGGAGCAGGTGGGTCCAGAGCATCTCCTTTCTAGAAGGACCTTCTCACTGGAGGAGGAGATGCTGGAGCTGAAGCACAGGTGTGGGGCCAGGACAAGCTCAGACAGCCCACTGAGCCCTCTGGCCTACAGGAGGCTCCTGGGAGGTGAAGGCTTATTTACCACAGGGGAGTGGGTCATGATGGAAAGCAAGACAGAGCTGGAGGGAAGTAACCTGTAAAGGAGAAATTGTGTGTTTCCTATGACCCAGGCAGTGGCAAACTGCATTTGCCTCTGTCTGGGACCATTGATTTGCTTTTTCACCTCTTCTGCCTCCGCAGCTCCAGGATGTTCACCTCCTGCAGTCAGTGGGCGGGGGTACGAGAAGACCCATATTAGCCCCCTGCCTTCGTGGCGCCGTTCTGCTTCGGGGCTTCTCTCATCAGGTGCCTGAGACTCAGTTTTCCCACCAAGTCCCCCAGGCCTCCCTGTATGAGCAGCTGGTATGGGAGCATCAGTTAAGACTCCCCATCTACCTGTGGGCCACCAAGGCCCTGGAGGATCTGGCCTGCAAGTGAGGAGGACGCAGATTGGGGCTGGGGTGGTGGTGAGGGGTGGGCCACTTCGTCTCAGGGAAGCTATATTCTGGAAGAGTCTCTGGGGGAAGTGACTCTGCTTCTCTGCGTGGCCAAGGCTGTGTCCTCACGTGCTGAGATACCACCAGTTCCTGAAGTATTCGTCACCTGGGGACCCCAGCCTGGGACTGCAGATCCTGTCCCCGATCTTGGAGGTTCTCATTCCACCTGGCTGCCCTGGTCGGAACACACACAGCGAGATCCTTGAAGAGCCACATCACTGTCCACTCCAGAAGGTCTGAGGATGTTGGGGTATGGGTGGCAGATCTAGCACCCTGGGGGACACCCGGGCACAGGGGACACATAACCTGATGTCTTGTCTCTCGGACAGTACACCCAGCTGCAGACCCCCTGCTTTTTCCCTACTTTGGCCGTCCTGAAAGAGGAAGCGAAGCGCAGGGCCTGGGCCTCCTTTGACCCTAAGACCCTTCTGCCCCTCCCAGAAGCTTCTCACTTGCCCAGTTGGCAACTCAATCAGCGCCTGGCCTGGTCCTGGCAGTGTCTACTGCCTTCTGCGTTCCACCCTGCCCCGGTGAGTGTGGCTCCAGCGGGGGTCCGGGGACTTCCTCTGTTTTCCATTTTCACTACCCCTGCCATAGTCCTTTCTTGTCATTTTGATGGCACTAGCCTTCTTACTAGACCGCTCCATCTCTTCCTGGATCCCTCTAATCCACTCCCCTGCAATGACTAGAAATGGGTGGAGTAAAATGTAACATGGTTTACGAAACTCTTAATTTAAATCCTCCTCTTGTTTCTCCCAGAGTGTATAAAGTCAAACCCAAACCCCCTGTTGTGTCTTGTCCTCCATGGTCTCCTGGCTCTAACCTCAATCTGTAAACTTTCCCTCCGGCTGCTAAATGTGTGAATGCAGGTGCATTTTCCCCAATCTTTCTACCCCACTTCAGGATAAATTCTTTAAGCTCTGAGATCATGTCTTTGTGGTTCATTTTCTAGCTCTGACAGTTAACTCTATGCCTGGCACATGGCACATGCTTTGTGTATTTGTTTAGTGAAACTTGATGCCTGGGCCTTCATGTCCTTGCAGGTACTACTTGGGGTCCTGGTGCCTTCATCTCGTAAAGGGTGTCTGCAACTTCGGGACCAGAGCGGTTCCCTGTCCTGCCTACTCCTGGCCAAGCCCTTGCAGCCCCTCACTGACCCCAGGCTCATAGGTTTGGAGCTCAGTGGTGGAGAGAAGATGATGGGAGTGGGAAAGAGGGTCTCTGAACTGGGGAGTGTGGGAGAGAGCGTCTGCTAGGATTCAGTAGAGATGCTCAACTGGCTTATGTTGATCAACAAGTCTGGGGAGTGGTTTAGGAAGCTGGTACGGGCAGGTGGTATAAAGGAGCCAGGGGTTCCTAGCCAGAATCACAATTCCCAACATTCATTTCTCCCTCTGTAACTCCTCACAGACACACCAGGATGACAGCTTCCATTTCTCACATCCCTAGTTTGGAAGAGGAATGGTCTTGGAGTTATTGAGGCTTGTAGTAAGGGAAACCCTGGAGAGGAAAGCTTCTCAAACCTCAGAACAGGTGTTTTAAGGATTTATGAGGAAAAATCAGGCCTCTCAACCTAGGGGGCCAGGGGTGAGACTGGCTGTGCTGATGGAACAGTTTCTCCCTTGGAGGTACCACTCCTCCAAGGTGGGGGTCAGGCCTGGGCCTTCACGTTGTGTTAGGCACACAGCTCCTGCCTGGATTGAGCATGAGACCTGTGGGGTGGGCTGCTCTGTCCAGCCCACAGTCTTCCCTTCTTACCAAAATAGAAAACTGTCTTCCTCTCAGGTTGCCTGGTGCGGGCAGAGAGATTCCAGTTGGTCATAGAAAGGAATGTCAGAAGCACCTTCCCTTCCTGGAAGGAGCTGAGCACCACAGACTTCATCCAGAAGAAGCAGGCCAGGTAGGTCCTTAGGGTGGTGGCTGTCCTCTGGGTCCCACCACCAGGGAAGTGGAAGGGGAAGTCTCCATGCAGGGGATGGAACACTGGGGCACAGTGCCTGCATCACTAAGAGACCTCTTCCTTGTCTTTCCCAACAGAGTCTATGTCCAGTTTCTTCTGGCCGATGCCCTGATCTTGTCTGTGCCCAGACCCGTCCTTCCCTCAGCCACCTCCTCCACACCTGCTGGGACAGAGCTTTCCCCTCCAGAGGGTCCCCACATAGAACAAAGCCGGCTGTTCTTGCTGTCCCACAAGGAGGCACTGATGAAAAGGAACTTCTCTGTGCCCCCGAGTGCCAGTTCAGAGGTGCTCCAGCCCATCCTCAGTTTCCATGTATTAGGGAGCTGGGTTGGGGGCACCCAGAGGAAGGAGGGAACTGGATGGGGCCCACCTGAACTCAAGGAAGACGAAAACTCAGATCAGAAGGTAAACTGGGGTCTGGGACCTCTGACCTGACCTCCTGAGCCCCAGCTCTCGTCTGAGGGACCCGGCTCTTCCCGTCAGGTCCTCCTTCTGTTCCTCGGCTCCTCAGTCCGCTGGTTTGAGTTCTTGCACCCAGGGCACGTGTACCGGCTCGTGGCTTCTGGCCCTCCCGTGAGTGCCCCACTTCACCTTTCTGAGGAAGGGTATTTTGGCTTGGGGTCTGGAAAGGAAGTTCTAGGTCTCCTGGAAGAAAGGTGGATGTAGATCAAATAGAAGGCCTGCCTGTGTCTAGACCACTTCCTTTGTCAGGCTCCAGAGAGGAAACAGAAGTGAGTCATAGTTTGTAAGGAATCTCTCTCCAGACCAGAACACGCTCGGAGATGGTCATGTCCCCATTTCCTGGCAGACACTGATGTTGTTCGAGGAGGGTGGTTCATCCTGCATGTCACAGCATCCTCTGGAGCTGGCTGGCTGTGCATCCTGCCTCACTGTCCAGGATGAATGGACTGTGGAACCTGCAAGCTCCCAGGACATCCCGGAGGTGCTGGGTGTCCGCCCGACACTGCCTGAATCCTCACTGACTGACCTGCTCAGTGGCAAGTAAATGTCCACCAGCTTCTCCAGCTCGCTTGGCTGCTCCCTTCCTCTGCTGTGGCTGTGTCGGATGAATTGTCTGTCCCCTGCTACAGTGTGTGTTTCATAAATGTGATTTAGCTCCTAGAGGAGGGATGGTGGTGTAAGACAGAAGCTGTGTTTCATACCTGATCATCACCACTGCCCCCTCCCCGCCCCCCGGCTCAGCATGTCACTGACTATCACGAGCAGGCTTTCTCACAATTGAGAACAAAGCTTAGCAGTAAAAGGAAATATAAGAAACAAACAAAAAAAGCAAGGACAAAAGCTGAAAATCTTTAGAGAAGGACCTTCCTTTAGTGCAAGAATTGACTGGCTTATAGCTTCAGGAACAGCTTTACTTTCCCCATGTAAGCTTTTCTGGGGGCAGCTGCAGTGCAGTTGAAGACGCTGCAGAGATACTTGCCCCTGTGTCAACAAACAAACACCATGTTGGATTATATGTGCAAAACTTCCCTAGAAGTGCAAGTTTTCAAGGACCTATAATTTGAAGGAGGGTGCATGGGCCCCAGTGTATAAAGCTGAGAATGATGGGCTGACTGAGAGTCTAGGATTAAATGCAAGTAGAGATTCACCTTTGCTGGGGTATTTTTTGGTGAGGCCTCTGGGTACAAAACTGGATTGGGTTTTGGGTTTGTGTGTATGTAGTGATTCTCTACAACCCTGTTTTTCCCATAAGCCCTGTTACTTTTAGTATTTGGTTTGAGACACTTCAAGGCTTTCCAGGACCTCATAGGTAAAGTTCCAGCAGCTATTGTAACTCCTTTCTCTTCTGGGATCTGACTCCATTCTCACTCTATTTCTCTAACCCTCCAGTTTTGCAGATTCGTTGGTGTCTTTTTCAGCTGAGATTGTGTCACATCTCTGGATGAAGCCTGGTAATAACACCTGTTTGGGTAAAGGGTAAGAAATAGAGTGGTGGAACCTAGTAGTCCTGGGAGGGACCACTAACCTCTCCCCATTCCTACTGTAGGGAGCTCTGGGGCTGTGAGACGGTGTGTGAAGCTCACCGTAGCTCTGGAGACTGCCGACTACAAATTCCCCCCTCACTTGGATGTGTATATTGAAGACCCACACTTGCCGCCCCCACTGGGACTTCTTCCCGGAGCCCGAGTCTACTTTCACCAGCTGGAGAAAAGGGTTTCCAGGTGAAGACCTGTGTCAATGGCCTGGCCTCCCGTCCCTCCTGATGTGCTTCTCTTGAATGCTTGCCCCTACCTGTGTGGTGATGACAGCTTCTTTTTGCTGTTAGGTCTGCTGTGTTTCTCTGCCATGTATGCCCTTTGCCCCTGCGATATGTTTCAGACCAGCCCTTCCCTTCCTCTGCCCTCTGTGCTGATAGTGCCAGGGTCAGGGCACGTCCCTCCGGGGGAGTGGCTCGGCCTATGACACGGTCCCAGCTCTTACCTCAGACTTGACTTCTTTCTCCTCCTCCTCTCTCTCCCTCCTGCACCTGCAGGTCCCACAATGTTTACTGTTGCTTCCGGTCGTCGACCTGTGTGCAGGTCCTGCATTTCCCCCCAGATACCACGGTCAGGTCAGTGGCCCAAAGCCCATCTCCAAACCTCACAGCCTCACATCTGAACCCCATACCTGTTCCAGTCTCTGGAATTTTTCCCATAACTCCAGGCTTCTCCCCTCCTACTGAAATGTGTGTAGTCAGTAGGATTTACTCTGCTTCAAATGAAAAATGTCCATACGTATCATTCTACCCAGGAAGACTTAGTGTTCTTGGATTTTAAAGGGTTTTCAATCCAAAATACAAATATGTTTCTTGGCTAATATCTTGGTTTTTCAAGCCTGAGAAATAATCGATGACAAACAGAGATCAAGAATCAAAATAAATGAGGGCTCTGGGGATGTTATATCCTGCTATTGTGTGAAAATTGTATAAATCTTAATTATGTTGAATTGGTTCATAGAGCATTTCAAATCTACTATGTCCTTCTACTTTTCTGTTCATTCTGTTAATTTTTGAGATTTTGATATTGAAACTCCAACAAAAAAAATTTATCTACTTAAAAAAATTGTAGTATATAGTGGACCTGTATGTACCTTTGCTCTGTATTTGCCATGTCTCCTGTAAATGTGTTTTCATATTTAGAGAATTTAAAAAATAAGAAAGAAAGGAGAGGCCCTGGGGCTTCCAGGAGAGCACAGAAGCCACCACTGTCCCTGTCCTCAGGCCTGCTGAGTTCTTCCAGACCAACTCTGCTTTTAGAACTCTGTTGGCTGTTTCTTGAACCCCCCTTCTCTCTTTAGTGCCCCCCTGCCCCACATCTACCTGACCGAACTTCTGCAAGGTGACAAGGCCCCATTTCGGGCCACTGCTTCTTGCCATGTCGTTTCTGTCTTCAGCCTTCATCTCCTCTGGGTGTGTGCTCACTGTACCAGCATCTGCCCACAGGTAGGAGCAGGGACAGGCTGAGCTGGGTGCAGGGTGCCTAGAGGGCTGTGATGGAGGTGAGGGGATTTTGCCAACCACTTTCTTCATCCCAGGGAAGGTGTCCTCGTCAGAGCCCCACTTGCCCCACTCAGACGTCTGTAAGCCAGGCCAGCATCAGGTGAGAGCAGAGCACAGAGTGGGCACCCACTGCACCATTTCCATGACTGTCTGCTGTCCTGATGTTAGCACAGTTCCTGAATGGTGGGAATTGCTTAATAAATATTTTAGAATGAACGGATGGGGTTATAGTAAGCTAACAAGGTGGAGAGAGAGTCCTGTTGGGTCTGGGTGACTGGCCCCCTGGGTTTTGCTGTCATAGTTTCTATTTCCTAACTGCCTCTGCTCCCCCACTCCCAGGCTCCTGGTGGAGGATGGGACTGCAGAAGCTGTGGTGACCTGTAGAAATCATCAAGTGGCAGCAGTTCTAGGGCTGTGTCCAAGTGAGTGGACCTCTGTCCTCGAGTTTGTCCGAGGGCCGGGGAAAGTGGCCTTGCAATTTACAGGGCCTGGAGCCCAACTTGAGGTGAGATGTGGCTGGGAGGTGGGGGCTTAGATAGCCATTTTCCTGGGAGCTTGGTTGGAAGCTTGAGTCCTCATGAAACCTCTTTCCCTTTCTAGTCCTCACCTGAGGTGGATGAGCCCTTGACCCTCTTCCTCTGGACCCTCTGTACCAGTTTCTCTGTCCTCCGCCCTATGGTGCTTTCTTTTGAGCTGGAGAGAAAACCCTCCAAGATCATCCCATTAGGTGAGGGTCAGAGGGCAGGGCTGTAGATTGATGGGTCCCAAGAGGAAGAGGGAGGGGGGATTGACATGGAATTTCTGAAGCTGGGAGGAGAATGGAGGGTAGGGACTGAAAACCACATGCACAGGACCTGTGTTTTTCTCTCTTCCCATCTCAGAAGCTCCTCGGCTGCAGCGATTCCAGTGTGGGGAATCCCCTTTCCTGACTCGTGTGAACCCCAAGATCCGACTGTCATGCCTCTCTATCCAGGAGCCTGAGCACCCCAGTGCCCTGGGGCCCTTAGATTCCTCCTGCTAACCGAAACTGCAGTGGCTGGAGATCTTGAGGCTTGGCTTCAACTCCTTTCTTTCCCTGCTCATGGCCCTTACCTTCTCTGAAACTGAACCAGGACCCCAGATCCCTGGATTCACAAAATGCTACCCTGCTGTTATTGCTCTATATTCTAATGCAAACCTGCCTTGAGGAAATTGTGGAAACAGGGAAATCATAGTGCTGTTGCGTTTCCTCTCTAGTAGGCGTCAAGGCACCTGTACTCACAGGTGGCCCTGAGCACCTGGGTTCTGTCTTTGTGGCAGGGACTTGCCCGTTATGGGTTTGCTCCTGACAGGTCCCTTGGTCTACAATAAAGCTCTTGGGATGTTTCTCACTTTCACTCAGGTGGGTCTCAGGCCTCATGACCTGGCAACCCACCCATCGTTTACCATCATTTTGGCCTTGTTTGCCTTCAGTGCCAAAACTGGTTTGGAGAAGAACTTCTTCTGGTCCAGTGAAGTCAGGCTGTGCAGGGAGTCAATTAGGGAGAAGGGTGCAGGTTAGACAACATTTCCCTGATGGCCTCGGTTAGCAAAGCTGGGCCCGAAGAAGTACAGGCCTAGAGTTGTTGCTGAGTACAAGGTGGTTATGGAGAGAGGTAAGCACCGAGTGTTGGGCGGGGCTTATGAGGAACCCCATGATGTGGGAACTCCGACAGGGGGTCAGTATTGTGGGTTTCCTTTGGGCCAGACCTAAGGCAGATTCTTGATTAACACCTCGAGACCGGCAGGAAGAACCTTTAGAATTAGGGTTTGCAGGAGTAGTTATTTGGAGATGCTCATGCATTTGATGTTCAGCCATTTCTTGCCTGGGAGTTGCTTGCTACATAGAGAGGCAGAGCCTAGCCACGCCTCCAAGCGCTTTGCAGAGCACGGTCCCTCGTGAGCATTAGGAATCTTTTAGTTCGTGTTCAGGAGGTCTCCGGAGCCTGCTACATAGCAAAAATTTAGAGTATTTAAAAGTGGGTTTGCCGTACTTCAGTGATACATGTGATGATTCAAAGAAAAATGCGAGTAGCTGGCCGGTTAGCTCAGTTGGTTAGAGCGTGGTGCTAATAACGCCAAGGTCGCGGGTTCGATCCCCGTACGGGCCAGAAAGGCTACTTTTGCCCACTCGTGTCCGACTGCGACCCTATGAACTGCAACAGGCCAGGCTTTCATGTTGTCACAGTCTCCCGGAGTTTGAAGTCCACTGATTCGGTGGACTACATTTACTCCTTCCAATACCTGCTGTTACCCGGGAGTTTGTACCTGGAGCTAGTTACCTTCCCAATCACGAACGACGACGAACCCACTGCTTTTCAAAACCCAAATTGCCCGTTCAGTCCAGGGCTTGGAAGAGCGCTCCGCCGGGCTCAGGGTAGCTTCCGCGTCTGCTCTTCCCTGAGAGCGCACTGTTGGAGGCGGGCTAGAGAATGAGGGAGCATCCCGGAAAGATCGGGCGGGGCCACCAATGTGAAGTCAATCACAATTCTGTTTTTCGGTGTTCTTGCTAAGCAGTCTCCTAGCCCGAGAAACACGAAATTTTAAGAGGGATAAAGTGTGTACGGAATTTGGGGACTAAGAAAGGCTGACAGTGAGTAGAAGTATGGTGTGTGTGTAGTCGTGGCCGAGTGGTTAAGGCGATGGACTAGAAATCCATTGGGGTCTCCCCGCGCAGGTTCGAATCCTGCCGACTACGTATCCATTTTTCTTCTCGGACGCGCTCTACAATTACCTGCCTTCTGTCCTAGGCCTCTACCGGGATTGATTGATCCGGTTGGCGCCACAGACACACTCCAACCACGTGCTTCTTGCTAAGGTTGAGGTCTTTAATTTGCTGCTTCTTTCACTATCGGGAACAGCTCTTGAATGAATGTTTGATATCAAACAATGATTTATCAAAATTTAATTTAGAGGAGTAAATTGTGACCAGGATCCCGGTGGTAAACTTGTGTATACATCTTCAGAGAACTCTCACGTGTCTTTGGCGCCGTGGCTTAGTTGGTTAAAGCGCCTGTCTAGTAAACAGGAGATCCTGGGTTCGAATCCCAGCGGTGCCTTTCTGGGAACAAAATTGAGTTTGTTTTCTTATCCTAATGAATTAATCAACTGATTTTATATCAGAAGTTCCAAGATTGCTATTTCTGCGCTTTGAGCACCCTTATCGCCATTTGAGAGAAGCTCCCCACTCTGTTAGACTGCTCCAAAACCTTCCGCAGTGACCAGGGCGGGAACCCAATGCAGGCGTGCACCTTCCTTTACTGCGTGCACCTTCCTTTACTGCGCTGGTGCTTGTGAACCAGCCCTGGCAGCCTTCCCACAGCCTTGATATCTTTCTCTACCCCGGGACATACCTAGAACCTGAGTCGGTTTGTTTTGCTTGGTTCTTCGTTAAAGTTCTTTCGGCTTTGAGGCCTCAGAATTATATGTGTGTGTATATATATATATAGTTAATTTTAAAAATTGAGAGGTGCATCTTCTATGCGCACGTCCTGTGTCAGGCCCTTCAAATATAATGATCTTCATAAGCTGGCAGTCAGGGTTAGGAATTAGGAGATAAGGGCTAGTATCCCTCTAGTTCCCGCAAGAGGACGTGAAAGGGCTGGGATCCAGTGGACACAGTGGAAGTAGAAGAGAACATATCTGGTGGGGTCTCCAGGTAGCCTGGAGTGGAAGAGGAGCCCACATTTCCGGAGCACTGAAGCCAAGTTTGTGAGAGGAGAAGTAAATGCTGCGGAGAAGGAGGCAAGAAGTAGGATCAGTGCACAGTTGACAGGATCCGAACCTTCTTGGAAGTTAGGCAGAAAGGTCTAGACACCATCCTTGGCCTGGGAACCACTGCCAGATGACTGAGCACAAATTTGGCTTGAAGGACTTGCTATATCGAGATGACAGGTCAAGTGAGTGGAGCAGCACCACCAGGACTAGATTTGGGCCAGGCACTGAACTGCACTCTGTGCATAACCAGATGAATAAGGCAGACCTCTTTTCTCATAGGAAGGAGGTCGAAGTCACAGCACAGTGCCCCAAGGGCAGGGACTGGGCACTGTGATAAGGTGGAGAAAAGAGGTAGCACCTCATCGGGCCTGATTGTGGAGATTGATCAGGGGAGGCTTTCTGGAGGAGATTGAGTCTTAGACTCTTAAAAAGACCATATGGAACTTTGCCTGTGTTCTATTAAACACCTTTGTTATGTAACACCTTTGTTCAATGTCCTGGGAATACAACAGAAAAACACAACAGTAATGTTTTCAAACGTACATGATGTGATATGCTAGGTAAATGCTACATAGAAGAATAACACAAGGGATCAGATAGTATGGGGGTCAGGAGACTTCCAGGAGGACAGGGTTCGGTTATAGAAGTGTCAAAGACTTGCACCAATACAGCTACAGGAGAGATGGAGAGGAGAGGATGCATTTGAGACATGTTTAGTATAAAAAACACACTAGGACTCAGTAACTGATGGGAAGTGGAGTCCGAGGAAAAGGGAGAAGGTCAGGATGTTGTCTTTTCAAATTCACCAAGAATATCTTTTCACTCTTTCCCACCTTTTCTCTTTCAAACCACCCATGAGGTGAGGGCCCAAAGTTATACCTTAGAACTCAGTGTTTCCCTATAAAATTTTGACTCCTGTTAAAATGTAAAATATTTGCACCAAAGTTGAAATGACATCAGTTGTTTACACCTTAGTTCTTGGATTCT
This sequence comes from Moschus berezovskii, assembly GCF_049115385.1. NCBI lineage: Eukaryota > Metazoa > Chordata > Mammalia > Artiodactyla > Moschidae > Moschus > Moschus berezovskii. The sequence goes on along the minus strand of NC_142479.1, from coordinate 39,938,241 downwards.
AAAAGTGAGGTCCATAGATACTGTATCGATTTTTCTAGAAAAGGAGGCCTTCATCGTGTTCTATAAGGGCTTTAGGTTTTGGCCTCTGTGCCGATTAGATTAAGTGCCTGACAGTAGATAAGAAAGAGATGACTAGAGACTTGGGGAAGGCTGGTGCCCAGGACTGGGGAGACAGGAAATGGAAAAGGCCAGAGGGAGGGTGATGCCTTGCAGCACTCCTCACCCATCTGGAAGGCCTGGGAGGCTGATAGGAAAGGATGGGGTGTTCTCTGCTGCCCTACCCCACTGTCCGGCCAGGGACGCCTGAGAAAGAAAAAACAAAAAGCTGAACCCTTCACTGAAGTCGTCAGCAACCCCCACCCCCCGCCACCCCCCACCTCCCCGCCTTCCACTGAAGTATCTGTGAGTAGGGCTTTAAGAAGGGGCTGGCCCCACAAACCATAAGACTGGGCTGTAAAGCAAGATGGTTTAGTCCAGAGATGCTACAAGGGGGTCGAGTTCAGGGGCAGATCAGAGCCCTTTTGGGAAGACACTCAGGAACAGGAACTAAGCTGGTGAGCAACTGACCCCACCAGGTCCTGCCTGGATGGACTCTTGGCGGCCCCCAAGTGAGAGCAAGTTAAGTGTATTAAAACCTTAGAAGCTCGCAGTTTGGAAAGCCGATCCCCCCAACCCGATCTCGCCAGCCGTTCATCTCAGTGACGCCCCCTTCGTGGGTCTTCTTGGCCCCAGGAATTGTTCCCTCGCCTGGACACTACCCTGCGGTCTGTGGAGATTGTGGGCTCTCGCAGTGTCAGTCGCTCCAAACGCAGGGACCGAAAGAGGGACTGGTGTTCCCAGAGAGATTTCAGGACTCATTAATTGTTCCCAAACAGGCAATTCTACCGCTAGTCTTCAAAAGTCTGCGCAGAGGGCTGAGTCCAAGGATGACCGGGAGAAGCAGGAAGAGTCGAGACCCCGGATTACGGACTGGCACCTGGACAGTGATCCTAGGAAGCAGGTTACACTGGTGCTCGAGGCAGTCTTGGAAAGCTTCTTGAGGGCGAGGCCGAGACCACTCCCTCCCACTTCCCCGACGTTATTTCCTGGGAGGAGTGGAAGCTCGCGGTCAAGAGCAGAGAGAGAGAATCCCAGATCCCTGCTCCAGTGTGTTCTGCGTCGGGGCTGGTGGTCCCCGGGTGCACACCAATATCAGGCCACCGTGAATCACAGCCCTGAAGTGAAGTGAAGTTGCTCAGTCGTGTCCGACTCTTTGCGACCCCATGGACTATACCCCATCAGGCTCCTCAGTCCATGGAATTTTCCAGGCAAGAGTACTGGAATGGGTTACCATTTCCTTCTCCAGGGGATCTTCCCAACCAAGGTACTGCAGAAAGCCTGGAACGACCTCTAAAGTCGTCCGCGGTCAAGTTTGCGCGTCGGCTCGTTGGTCTAGGGGTATGATTCTCGCTTCGGGTGCGAGAGGTCCCGGGTTCAAATCCCGGACGAGCCCGGCCTTCATGTTTTGCAGAAACCAGAATGCCCCAATGTGATTCTCACTTGGAAAGGCACTGAGGCTGAATTGGGTAAGGGATCCGAGTGAACTGAACGCTTCAAAGTGTGAAAGCGGATCTTTTGTTCTGAGTGGACACTCGGGTGTCAGGAAGGGCCTCGCAGTGCACAGTCCTCAGTGTCCCGGGAAGAGGGAAGGCACCTCCGAACTTGGGTAAGCACTCGCTTTCTGCTCCCCCACAGCCTGCTTGGTGCCACCCCTCGATCGCCAGAGCCTGGTTGCGATTTAATTGATGTCCGTCAACTTGTAGTAGTGGATTACAGGTAGTGAAACGGGTTGGGACCTATTCAGTTAATGTGTGGGAGAGACCAAAGATTGTCAGAATTCAGGTCTCTGCAGTATTGGAGGTCTGTGTCTCGGTAACACCTGCACGTTTTCGCCCTTCTGGGGACGCTCATTCAGTTATCGTCTAGAACGTGCATAGAATTGGGTCAGCATATCTTGGTGGACGGAAGGACAGCATTCCCACCTACCAACTTCGCCCTTGCACGCTGAGCTCGGTAAGATATAGATGTAGGATCGGGAGCAAGGTTGTGTAAGCTCACTCCTCGTTAGTATAGTGGTGAGTATCCCCGCCTGTCACGCGGGAGACCGGGGTTCGATTCCCCGACGGGGAGAGATACACAACGTGTTTTGTACTTTCTCATTTTTTACAGCTGTTAAAATCTATGTTTATTTCTGAAGTACCTGTCCCCCAGTCATGGGATGCAGATAAAAAGAAGACTGGAAGAAAAAGAAAAGCAGAAGAGGGATGATTTGTCCTGACTCACAAACTCATATTCTAAATTTCAAGTTTATGTTTTATTTAAAATAATTTGCATTTTAAATGTGCGGCTAAATTAATCGTTCTCTCCATTCAATACGTTTATGAGCCATTATCCTCACCCTTCAGTAAGCTTATTAGACCATTTAGTTGACGATAATTTAAAAAACACAAGAAGGGAGACAGAAGATAACTGCTGCTGCTGCTGCTGCTGCTAAGTCACTTCAGTCGTGTCCGACTCTGTGTGACCCCATAGACGGAAGCCCACCAGGCTCCCCCATCCCTGGGATTCTCCAGGCAAGAACACTGGAGTGGGTTGCCATTTCCTTCTCCATTGTGTTAAAGTGGAAAGTGAAAAGTGAAAGTGAAGTCGCTCAGTCGTGTCCGACCCTTAGCGACCCCACGGACTGCAGCCCACCAGGCTCCTCCATCCATGGGACCCTCTAGGCAATAGTACTGGAGTGGCTTGCCATTGCCTTCTCCAACAGTGTAATTCATGAGGGATCTTTAAAAGAAAGGGAAACAACACTGCGTTGGCCGGGAATCGAACCCGGGTCAACTGCTTGGAAGGCAGCTATGCTCACCACTATACCACCAACGCTCCACGCTGCATCAGTGTCCCCGGAATTCATTAATAGATATATCTATTGGGTCCTGGTTTCAGTGATCCAAGACTGGAACTAAATTAGGACCTAGGCGAAGGAAGGACGAAAGCGACGAGAACATAGAAATAACGGGTGTGATGTACGAAGCACCCACGTGTGAGCGGCGCTTGGCTCTGGGCACCGCCAATGCACTGCGGTCACCACGCTAGAGATTGTGTGATTACACCCAGATAGAAACAAAAGTCAAGAGAGGTCAAGTAAAGGAAGAGCCGAGATTAAATCAAAGATTTGTCTAGGGCGCCAGTTGTGCACCGACACTTTATTAGCCCCGGAAACTCCAGAAATAAATCTCAAACATATGAAATCGTTTTTCTATTGAGTAACCGAAGACAACATGCACCGAAGTTAAAGAATTGAGCCTTAAACCAAGTGCCTCTAAACACGACTTGTCGAGAGGATGGTTAATCCGACAGTGGGCGCGGGTCCAGCTCCCCAGCCGCTCGAAGAAGCACGGCGACAAAGACCCGGGTGGGGCCTAAGAAGAAAACCCCGCCCATTAATGATGACGATGCATCTGTTCAGGAGAACCGTCACACCGCGGCCTCTGAGAGGCCTCGTGGCGCAACGGTAGCGCGTCTGACTCCAGATCAGAAGGTTGCGTGTTCAAATCACGTCGGGGTCACAGTGTTGTTTTCGGTGGGTTAAGCTTTTCAAGTGAGATTTCTTTTTCGGGTGAGGAAAAAAAAAAAAAGGGCATCGTGTTATTTTTATGGAAAAATATGGAAACCTGAGTGTTTCTGTAATTTTTTTTCCCTAAAGCATCTGCTGCTGCTAAGTCGCTTCAGTCGTGTCCGTATGGAAAAATATGGAAACCTGAGTGTTTCTGTAATTTTTTTTCCCTAAAGCATCTGCTGCTGCTAAGTCGCTTCAGTCGTGTCCGACTCTGTGCGACCCAATAGACGGCAGCCCACCGGGCTCCCTTTTCCCTGGGATTCTCCAGGCAAGAACACTGGAGTGGGGTGCCATTTCCTTCTCCAATGCATGAAAGTGCAAAGTGAAAGTGAAGTCGCTCAGTCGCGTCCAACTCTTAGCGACCCCAAGGACTGCAGCATACCAGGCTCCTCCGCCCATGGGATTTTCCAGGCAAGAGTACTGGAGTGGGTTGCCATTGCCTTCTCCGCTAAAGCATCTGAGTTTTCTCCTAAAATACAAATTTTGAAACTTTATTTTCATCTTACCGTTTCCTTCAAATCAACCAAATAAAATAGTAATACCTTTAATCTCATAGATATTTTAGATATTTTAACAGAGAAACTGTTCATCAATTGTTCACCAATTCTTGTTCAGAAAATATATTTTGGAGCAATAAATGTTTTTTATTTTTAAAAAAAAGTAGCAATAATGAATAATTTAAAAGTAATAATGATTGTTCATAGTCCTCTTAAAGGAATGATTTAATTTTTGGCGGTTTAAGTTCCACTTGCCAGTGGTGTTCATAATTTTGTACTCCATTATTTTCACTTATCATTGTGATCGGAATAGAATTCTATTGTCTTTGTAATTGTCATTTTAAAGAACATCTGAATTCAAGGACAATGCTGTAAGTCATTAAACAATTCTGAAGTTAGACATTCTGGCTATCTTGTTATCTGCAGTTTTGTTTTTTCTCATTATCTAAAATGTTACCATGTACATTCTTCTTATTTTTTTTTGCCTCTGCTGAATTTGGACTACAACATGAATTCCTGAAACACCAGTTCCAGGGTTCAAAGAGTTCCTTAACTGAACAGCTAACTGTACTTCTGTCCAAAAGGTAGTTAATTTTTCAACTAAAAGCGATTTTTCTTTTTTCTTTCCTTTTCTTTTTTCTTTCCTTTTCTCTCTTTTTAAAAATTCAAGTATATTTCAATTATCGTGTTCTTGTATTTGGTTCATTTTTTAAAGGTTGTAATCATCTCTGATGTTCTCTCCATGAAGTAGAATATAGGGGTATTAAATAAAATATTTTGTATTTAATTTGTAGGAATCAAGACCATCCCCAAGAAAAAGAAATGCAAAAAAAGCAAAATGGCTGTCTGAGGAGGCCTTACAAATAGCTGTGAAAAGAAGAGAAGTGAAAAGAAAAGGAGAAAACGAAAGATATAAGTGTTTGAACGCAGAGTTCCAAAGAATAACAAGGAGAGATAAGAAAGCCTTCCTCAGCAATCAATCAAAGAAATAGAGGAAAACAACAGAATGGAAAAGACTAGAGATCTCTTCAAGAAAATTAGAGATACCAAGGGAACATTTCATGCAAAGATGGGCTCAATAAAACACAGAAATGGTAGGGCCAAACAGAAGCAGAAGATATTAAGAAGAGGTGGCAAGAATATACAGAATAACTGTACAAAAAAGATCTTCACGACCCAGATAATCATGATGGTGTGATCACTCAACTAGAGCCAGGCATCCTGGAATGTGAAGTCAAGTGGGCCTTAGAAAGCATCACTATGAACAAAGCTAGTGGAAGTGATGGAGTTCCAGTTGAACTATTTCAAATCCTGAAAGATGATGCTGTGAAAGTGCTGCACTCAATATGCCAGCAAATTTGGAAAACTCAGCATTGGCCACAGGACTGGAAAAAGTCAGTTTTCATTCCAATCCCAAAGAAAGGCAATGACAAAGAATGCTCAGACTACCGCACAATTGCACTCATCTCACACGCTAGTCAAGTCATGCTCAAAATTCTCCAAGCCAGGCTTCAATAATATGTGAATTGTGAACTTCCAGATGTTCAAGCTGGTTTTAGAAAAGGCAGAGGAACCAGAGATCAAATTGCCAACATCCGCTGGATCATGGAGAAAGCAAGAGAGTTCCAGAAAAACATCTATTTCTGCTTTATTGACTATGCCAAAGCCTTTGACTGTGTGGATCACAATAAACTGTGGAAAATTCTGAAAGAGATGGGAATACCAGACCACCTGACCTGCCTCTTGAAAAACCTATATGCAGGTCAGGAAGCAACAGTCAGAACTGTACATGGAACAACAGACTGGTTCCAAATAGGAAAAGGAATACATCAAGGCTGTATGTTGTCACCCTGCTTATTTAACTTATATGCAGAGTACATCATGAGAAACGCTGGGTTGGAGGAAGCCCAAGCTGGAATCAAGATTGCCGGGAGAAATATCAATAACCTCAGATATGCAGATGACACCACCCTTATGGCAGAAAGTGAAGAGCCTCTTGAAAGTGAAAGAGGAGAGTGAAAAAGTTGGCTTAAAACTCAACATTCAGAAAACTAAGATCATGGCATCTGGTCCTATCACTTCATGGCAAATAGATGGGGAAACAGTGGTAACAGAGGCTGACTTTATTTTTCTGGGCTCCAAAATCACTGCTGGTGGTGATTGCAGCCATGAAATTAAAAGACGCTTACTCCTTGCGGGGGAAGTTATGACCAACCTAGATAGCATATTTGGAGAAGACAATGACAAGCCACTCCAGTACTCTTGCCTAGAAAATCCCATGGATGGAGGAGCCTGGTAGGCTGCAGTCCATGGGGTCACTCAGTCGGACACGACTGAGCGACCTCACTTTCACTTTTCACTTTCACTTTTTCACTCAGAAAGCTGAGCGCAGAAGAATTGATGCTTTTGAACTGTGGTGTTGGAGAAGACTCTTAAGAGTCCCTTGGACTGCAAGGAGATGCAACCAATCCATCCTAAAGGAGATCAATCCTGGGTGTTCATTGGAAGGACTGATTCTGAAGCTGAAACTCCAATACTTTGGCCACCTGATGCGAAGAGTTGACTCATTGGAAAAGGCCCTGATGCTGGGAGGGATTGGGGGCAGGAGGAGAAGGGGACGACAGAGGATGAGATGGTTGGATGGCATCACCAACTCAATGGACGTGGGTTTGGGTGGGCTCCAAGAGTTGGTGATGGACAGGGAGGTCTGGCATGCTGCAGTTCATGGGGTCACAAAGAGTCAGACAGGACTGAGTGACTGAACTGGATTGGAGGCAGATTGGTCACAGACTCACTGTGGTCCACAGACTGGTGCCACTTCATGAAATGTTACTTTCAGGTTCAGGATGAGTAAAGAATTTGAGAGTTAAGTATTTAAAAAACTCTTACAGCATTTGTCAGAGTACTTTTATAAATACAGTGCTATGCTGGTGGGCTGCCGACTATGGGGTCGCACAGAGTCAGACACGACTGAAGCGACTTAGCAGCAGCAGCAGCATGCTGTGCTTAGTTGCTCAGTTTTAATCAATTCTTTGCGACCCCATGGACTGTAGCCCGCAGGGCTCTTCTGTTCACGGGGGATTCTCCAGGCAAGAATACTGAAGTGGGTTGCCATTATAAATACTAGTTATAAACAAAAAATATGTGGTCTTATAATTTTTATATTTTTTATACTTTATTTTTCAAGGAATTATTATTTAATGTATATTGTAAAACTATCAATTTGTGATAGATTGAAAATAATTGAAACTGGTTCTTCCCTACTAATCATTTGAGAAGCACTGGGGTAAATAATGGAGATTCTGTTCACTAACTTGAACAGGCAGCTGATGGTTGCCTAGCTGCCATAACAGATAGGTTTTGTTTTGCTTTGTTTTTTATGAATAATGCAAATCTCGATTTTATGCTGGCCCAGCAACTATTTCTGAAAAGCCAAATGCCTTATGATGTAATGAGCAAGTGGGAATTTAAAGACTCCAATGGACAGAGAAACTGTATGGGGATCCATCAGGCATATCCCACCCATGCACAAGGTTCCTGATAGGCTCTAGAAAAGTCTCCTTTCACTAGATTATAAGGGATAAAGTATACTACAAGTGATAGGATTTTTCTAAAGCTCTTCATTAGCTAGTCACTCTATGCCACATATGTTGTTAAAGGCACTGAAATTGAAATGGGATCTCTGATTCTGGGAAGTGGTGTTGGGCTGACCATGAGTGAAAACAGCATCACATTTCCAAAAGCAAAATACTTTTTTCACTGGTGGCCATCTTCATCAAATCTCTAGAGATACATCATGCACAGATTTGCAACTTTAAAAAAATCATGGGCTCCCAACAATAAAATTGTAAGCAACTGTGGCACCCTGCAGTTTCTACCACTGTGGCCCCTAGCTGCTTTAACTGTAAGGGCTGGAAGACAAAGTTACTTTACCAGCAGCCTTTGCAGTAGTCATGTGATAGGGAAGCCCGACACAGTTTTAGCCCAGGAGAAATCTACTGAGAACTTTTTATTTTGGCCCCAACGTGTGGCTTCTGGGGATCTTAGTTCCCCCACCAGGATTTAACCTTGGCCCTCCGCAGTGAGAGCATCGAGTCCTAACCACTGGACCACCAAGGAATTCCTATACTGGGGACTCTTAGAAAGACTTCTACTTTTTCTGTTAAAAGAAACAGAGACAGTTGGCATTCATCTTGAAGTCGGAAGGAGAATGTTAAGAGAATCACAGAAGAGGTCAATGCAGACCTCTAACATTGTTCAGTTCCTAAGCCAGCTACCTACTTTCTGATTTATTGTTGTGGAAGAGAAAATAGATGTCTGTTGTATGTGCCACTGTTAACTGAGTTTCCTGTTACTTGAGGCCAAAAGCGTTGTGAACTGATCTAGAAACCCATTTGGACTTATTTAATTTATATTGGGTTGAATCATATGAAATTGGTGTTTTCTGTAGGTCAGATGATTGTCAGTTTCTCATCATTCAATCCAAATAACTACTAACACTCTAGATCTGTAGATGCGTATCGGTTAGTATGCTTATGACAGCAAATACCAAAACTCGTAACTTAGTGCATTAGGGAAGGAGACGGATTGGCTCATGGAAGAAAACCTAGTTGCTTTTGTTTCTTTTCGCTCAGTCGTGTCCGACTCTTTGCGACCCCACAGACTGTAGCCTGCCAGGCTCCTCTGTTCATGGAATTTCCCAGAAAAGAATGCTGGAGCAGGTTGCCATTTCCTGCTCCAGGGGCACCCCCCCCCCGACAGGGAGTCGAACTCGAGTCTCCTGCTTTGGCAGGCGGATTCTTCATCGCTGAGCTACCAGAGAAGTCCAGTTCATACATATACACAAGAATGAATTCCAGATTATATTGATGACTTAAATTTTAAAAACAAAACACCAATAAGACTATTTGAGGCTTGAGGAAAACTCTTCCGAAGCTAAAACCCCGGTTGCCCCGGCTCTAATTACGCCTTTTCCATTGGGCCCCTGGAGCTACGTCATGGGACACTCAGCCAATGAGAATTGGGGATGGGCGGCAGGCTCAGCCAATGGGACCCAGGCGGGAGATTTGAAAGGACCTCGGCGGGGGTGAGGGGGCGCGGCCGGACAGATTCAGTTGTTGCCAGCGGCCAAGGTACCACGGGTTTCTTTCGGGATTCTTGCTCCGGGAAAGGCCAGGTGTTCCGGCAGGTTGGTTGCTCTAGGGTGGAGAAAGGGTCCTGGAAGGGAGTGAGGCCGGTATTAGGGTGGGGGCGGAGAGGCGAGTGCGGGGATGCGCTCTGATGAAGCCAGCTTTTGGACTTGCGCCCTTTCACCAGCAACCCCTCCTCCCCCGGCAAACACTTCCGGCTAGATCGATCCGACCCCTCACTCTCTCCTCTCTTCTTCTTTTTTTTTTTTTTTTGCTTCTCACGGCTCTGTTTCTCTTCTCTGCCCAGTTCCCTCCCCCTTTCCCTCTACGGATGGCCCAGAAGGAGAACGCCTACCCCTGGCCTTATGGCCGGCAGACGGTAAGGGCTTTCTCATTTCCCCTCTTCCCACCAGCATGGCGACTTCCTGCTTGCAGATTCGAGATCCTGCAGAGGGCGATCCTCTTAGCACTTTTCTCCTGGCTTTGCACCAGCTCATGGGCCCCAGTCAGGTCATTTGTAGCCACATCCTATCTGGTGCTACCAGTTTGAGTTTGACCATCCTGTGAGGACCTCTGCAGAGCTGAGCCTACTTGTCACATACAAATGGCGTCTGGGACTGAGCAGGCAGGGTCTGGCCTATTAGGCCATGAATCTCAACTGTTGTCCTGAAAAAAAAAAAACAGGCTAGGCAGGAAATAGATATAGGCTATTTAGATGAGTTTATAAGTTTAAAAGGTCCAAGAGAAGTCTTACTTAAGAATTTGGATTTTAATGACTGGTGTGACATATGCATCTAAAAAGCTTTATTTTCCATTATCCTAACACCTTTCATTGAAGAATCTACCCTCTGATTTGAAATGCTAACATTATTGTATATATTAAATTCCCACATATATGTGGATCTATTTCTGGACTTCATTTTGTTCAACTTGCTTATTTGTAAATCCTAAATTCGCTGTTTGTGAACAAGTCTGTAGGAGCACTGAGGCTCTTTCTCTCTTGGTTAAAGAAGAAAGAAGGGGCCCTACATGAGCTTTGTTCTCTGTTAGTTGGACTTGAGTATCTTGGAAGGTCCCTCTATCCACTTGTCCACCAGCTCCCTCCCTGGTGAAGCTCTGAATGGGGAGGCTGAATGAGATAACACTGTCATGTCTACACCTGTCACTCCCAAAAGAAAGTGGTGTGTATTACGCAGAAGTTGAAAGTGACAAGCACTCCAGGACCGGAGAATAGCCTTCAGTGTCCCTAAAGCCTGTTGTTGGAAAGGGGTAAATACTGAGATTTGCTGAACACTCAAGGCCCCAGGGATTTTATCTAAGCCTTAACAGATGGAGCTTAGGGGATTGTGAGAATACCTCTGTTCTGAAGCTCCTTGAATTGTGGGTGTTCATTACCCCAGCTTCTACTGCCCCCTGGGGTAGGGGGCTGGGTAAATGAGTGGTGTTATGGACAAGACTGAGTAGCAAAATGGTGGTCTCAGGGTTCCTCTTTAAACTAGGGATGGGGTGGGTAGGTGGGTGGCTTTATAACAAGCCCAGAAATGCTGCTTGTTGTGCATTCCAACCTGGTCACTAGGATAAAGGCACCCTCAGAGCTCCCCTCTGGTCCTTCTCAGGCTCAGCCTGGCCTGAACACCCTGCCCCAGAGAGTCCTCCGGAAGGAGCCTGTCACCCCATCGGCACTTGTCCTCATGAGTCGCTCCAATGCCCAGCCCACAGGTAACCTAGCACAAAGGGAGGGGACTGACCTGAGGGAACTAGGGTCTGCAGAGGGTGGGTGGGATGAAAATGTCAAAGGATGGCCTCAACTTCCCTGTTCTTTCCTTAGCTGCCCCTGGCCAGAAGGTGGTGGAGAACAGCAGTGGGACCCCCAACATCCCGAAGTAAGTTCCCCAAGCTTTGGGGTGGCAAGAGAGGGTGTGGGACAAAGGCAGGAGGAGGAGGGATGCAGGCGAGAAAGTCTGATCCATCCTCAGCTCCCCTGGAAGAGAAGCAGGACTGCAGGCAGGAGGGGCGGAGGTGCAGGGAGAAGGCAAATACCTCAGAGGACCAACTAACCACCACTCAGCTGCTCCACCACTGCTTCCCAAACAGGCGTTCCTTCACAATCGATGACTTTGAGATTGGGCGTCCTCTGGGCAAAGGCAAGTTTGGAAATGTGTACTTGGCTCGGGAGAAGAAAAGCCATTTCATCGTGGCGCTCAAAGTCCTCTTCAAGTCTCAGATCGAGAAGGAGGGTGTGGAGCACCAGCTGCGCAGAGAGATTGAAATCCAAGCCCATCTGCAGTACGCTCACCGTCCCCTGAGCCAGAGCCCCCTGCCGCCCGCCCCAAGCCCACTCCTCCTCCAACCCCACCACATCTGGACTGTCTTCTCTGCAGCTGTGGCCACGCAGCCCCAATGAGCTCTCAATCCCAGCCAGAGCCTTGAATCCAGAAAATCACCTCTGGTCCCCACTTAGGACTGCCACTTGGCTTCCCCTACCTGGCCCAGACCTGACCCAGTGTGCCCCAATGCGACCTGTCATCTTTCCCATTTCCTTAGGCCAGAATGCAGCCTGATGCCTCCTCTGTCTCCTCTCCCAGACATCCCAACATCTTGCGTCTCTACAACTATTTCTATGACCGGCGAAGGATCTACTTGATTCTGGAGTATGCCCCCCGGGGGGAGCTCTACAAGGAGCTGCAGAAGAGCCGAACTTTTGATGAGCAGCGAACAGCCACGGTCGGGGCGGGTGGGCACCTGGGGCACTGGCAGGGCCCTGGAGGCCTGGGGGACTCCATTTGCAGCCTGAGGTCAGTCCTTGTCTGACTGTCTGTCATTGGCCCCCCAGATCATGGAGGAGCTGGCAGATGCTCTGACGTACTGCCACGCGAAGAAGGTGATTCACAGAGACATCAAGCCAGAGAATCTGCTCTTGGGGCTCCGGGGAGAGCTGAAGATTGCTGACTTCGGCTGGTCGGTGCATGCCCCCTCCCTGAGGTATGGTGGGCCAGAAAGCCAGCCGTGGGTATGAAGCCATTCAAAGTAAAACCACTCCAGATCTTGTTACCCAGAGACATTTTGGGTTGTTCTCATGTAAATATATAGACACAGCAATATCTTTACAAAAATAGGAGACTCTGGGAGTTACCTGCTAGTCCAGTGGCTAGGACTCCAGCTTTCACTGCAGGGGGCCCAGGTTCAATCCCTGGTTGAGGGAACTAAGATCCTGCAAACCATGCAGCGTGGCCAAAAACAAAAATAGGAGACTTAGTTTTGTCACCCAGATTTCTCACTTGAAACATTGGGACCTTCTTGCCATATCATTGAGAATACTCCCACATCATTTTTAATGGCTTCATAGTATTGCACAGTACAGATGTAACGTGATTAAGCAACATGTGGATGAACATCTGAAATTTTTCCTTTAATTCTAAGGTGAACGTTGCCCTCATATCTGATTTATTTTAAGGTACAGCCCTCAGTGTGGAAATGCAGAGTCAGTGTGTTAGCCCCACTCCTACCCCAAAGACCCCATCAGAACCTGGTTGGAAGGACCCCTGGCACATCCTGGGGTCGGTCTGGGCTCCCTGTCAGGCTGCAGGGAAAGGAGGGAAAGTCTGGATCTGAGATCCCTGCCCACTCACCACCCCCCACCCCCAGGAGGAAGACAATGTGTGGCACTCTGGACTACCTGCCCCCAGAGATGATTGAGGGGCGCACGCACAACGAGAAGGTGGACCTGTGGTGCATTGGTGTGCTCTGCTACGAGCTGCTGGTGGGAAACCCACCCTTCGAGAGTGCTTCCCACAATGAGACGTACCGGCGCATTGTCAAGGTGGGAGGCTGGCCCCCAGGGTCTGGCTGGAGTTTGTGCCAGCTCAGGGACCTGGGGCGGGAAGTGTGCACACTGTTGCTGTTGATGTTAAATCCTGCTAATAGAGTGGGAAGTGGAGGCAAAAGCGGCCAGAATGAAGCCCTTCTCTCCTTGCAGGTGGACCTAAAGTTCCCTCCTTCTGTGCCCGTGGGAGCCCAGGACCTCATCTCCAAGCTGCTCAAGCATAACCCCTCAGAGCGCCTGCCGCTGGCCCAGGTCTCGGCCCACCCTTGGGTCCGAGCCCACTCTCGCAGGGTGCTACCTCCCTCTGCCCCTCAGTCTGTCCCCTGAAATGTCCCTGTCCTTTTCTCAGTTGTGTCTGTGTCTGTAATGTGTAGTTAGGAGGAGGGGGCGTCCCCAGCCTCTTTCTGCATCTGTCTTCTACCCCCTCTTTATTTAATAAAGGCTGAAGCTTTTTGTACTGATGAGTGTAGATGTTTACAGGTGGAGACTGCTGTGAAGGAAGTCATCACCTGTAGGGAGGAGGCGAGGGAGTTGCCCATGCTGGGCAGTGAGGTGGGCACTGCATCACCACCCCTGGGAGCACCCCTCAGCACTGAGAGCAGCCTCTCAGCTCTAACCCCATCTGGTCAGCTCCCAACCATCCCACTTCCACATCTTTTCTTTCCCCTGCTCTGGCTCCCAGGCCTTGGGATGCTGGGGACCTGGCTCCTCTCTGCTATGCCTGCACACCAGCCATCATCAACCGTCTCCACCCACCTTCTCTTATTACTCCCTCTTAGTTGACCTCTAATCTTTCCCTTTTCTGGGTCAGTCTTGCTGACCTAGGAGCAGTTAAAGTTGTCTTTTTTGTTTGTTTTTCTGCTCTGGTGAGGATTTAGCACAGGAGTAAACAGAAGCTGATGGTGTCTTGTTCCTGACCTAAGGTTTCACTGCTATGTATGATGCTTGCAATATGGTGCTTCCTGTAGGTTTTGTTGTTTTGTTTTGGTCACCCAGAGCACCATGCACAATCTTGAGTTTCCCTGACCAGGGGACAAACCCATTCCCCTTGCAGTGGAACCTTGGAGTCCTAACCACTGGACTGTCAGGGACATCTCTTGCTGTAGGTTTTTGATACATGTCTTTTATTAGGTTAAGGAAGGCCTGGGCTCTTCCTAGTTCATTAAGGGTTTAGTGTTCTTTGAAGCATGAATAGGTGTTGAGTTTCACCTAATGCTTTTTCTGCATGTGTTTATTATTTGTACTTTTAAGCCATGTGGTGAAGAACATCGATAGTTTCTTATTTTCATTTCATCTCAGATACTCATGCTATATTCAATTTCTAGGGCTACTGTAACAAATTACCACAAACCTGGGTGATTTTAAACAGCAGAAATGGATTCTCTTACAGTTCTGGAGGCCAGAAGCCCATGATCAAGGAGTCAGTAGCACCACTCTCCCATATACGCCTCTGGAGAAAATCCTGCCTTGCCTTTTCCATCTTCATGTGACTCCAGGCACTTCATGGCTTGTGGCTACATCACTCTAAGCTCTGCTTCTGTCTTCACACAGCCTTCCTGTCTTCACTTTTCTCTCTTCTGTGTCTTAAAAGAACACTAGCAGTTTGATTTATGGCTCACCTAGATAATCCAGGATGTTATCTCACAATCCTTAATTATATCTGCAAAGACCCTTTTTCCAAAAAACACTGCATTCATTGTTTCCAGAGGTTAAGACACTGACATCTTTTAGGGGGCTACCATGCAACCCACTACATATCCCCACAGATTAAAATAATTGAGAAGGCAATGGCAAGCCACTCCAGTACTCTTGTCTGGAAAATCCCATGGATGGAGGAGCCTGGTGGGCTGCAGTCCATGGGGTCGCTAGGGGTCGGACACAACTGAGCGACTTCACTTTCACTTTTCACTTTCACACATTGGAGAAGAAAATGGCAACCCACTCCAGTGTTCTTGCCTGGAGAATCCCAGGGACGGGGGAGCCTGGTGGGCTTCCGTCTATGGGGTCACACAGAGTCGGACACGACTGAAGTGACTTAGCAGCTTAGCATAGGGCTTAAAAAAACAAAAAACCAACAGTCTTCCCATTTCTCTCTCCCCAGAGACAAATCATTTTGGATTTGTTCCAAATCCTTTTACAGTTTTGCTTTGTTTTTGGTATTTACTTTGTATCTCTAAATCACATGCTTCTGTCACTACTTCTTTACATTTTCAGTTTTAGGCTTTATCATTTTCCTGATACAAAATGTAAGGATTTCATTCTTTCACTCCACTGCCACCAGACACAAGGGCATTTTCTGTCCCTACATCCTTCTGATGTAGTTATATCATAATTTTGGTTAAGATTTATTCATTTGACAATAGTTACTGAGTGCTATCTGCAGCCCAGGTGCTGTTCTAGAGGCTGAGGGGTGAATAAATGAGAAAAAAAATCCTCAAGAAGCTTGCAAATAGCGGTTGCAATTGTAAACAGATTGTAAGGGGAGGCCTCACTGAAAAGATAATATTTGAAAAAGGACTTGATGGAGAAAAAAAGGTGAACATTTTTCTTTGTAGTTGTTCAGTCGCTAAGTCATGTCTGACTGTTTGCAACCCCATGGACTGCAGCACACCAGGCTCCTCTGTCCTCCGCTATCTCTCAGAGTTTGCTCAGATTCATGTCCATTGAGTCCCTGATGCTATCTATCTCATCCTCTGCTACCCTCTTTTTTTGCCTTCAGTCTTCCCCAGCATCAGAGTCTTACATCAGGTGGCCAAAGTATTGGAGCTTCAGCTTCAGCATCAGTCCTTCCAATGAATATTCAGGTCTGATTTCCTTTAGGATTGATTGGTTTGATCTCCTTGCAGTCCAAGGGACTCAAAGAGTCTTCCCCAGCACCACAATTCAAAAGCATCAGTTCTTTGGCACTCAGCCTTCTTTATGGTCCAACTCACATCCATGCATTCGGTCAGTCAGTTCAGTCGCTCAATCGTGTCCGACTCTCTGCAACCCCATGAATCACAGCACGCCAGGCCTCCCTGTCCATCACCAACTCCCAGAGTTCACTCAAACTCATGTCCATCGAGTCGGCGATGCCATCCAGCCATCTCATTTTCTGTCGTCCCCGTCTCCTCCCACCCCCAATCCCTCCTAGCATCAGACTCTTTTCCAGTGAGTCAACTTGTCGCATGAGGTGGCCAAAGTATTGGAGTTTCAGCTTTAGCATCAGTCCTTCCAATGAACACCCAGGATTGACCTCCTTTAGAATGGACTGGTTGGATCTCCTTGCAGTCCAAGGGACTCTCAAGAGTCTTCTCCAGCACCACAGTTCAAAAGCATCAGTTCTTCGGCGATCAGCTTTCTTCACAGTCCAACTCTCACATCCATACATGACCACGGGAAAAACCCGTGCATTACTGCTGGAAAAACCATAGCTTTGACTATACGGACCTTTGTGGGCCAAGTGATGTCCTCATTTTTAAATATACTTTCTTTGTGGACTCTGCCTCCAAAAAGGGGTGGATCGAGGGGAGTTACAAGAGCAAACGTAAATCCTTGAGGCGGCAGCATGTCTATCTTGTCACAGGAACAGTGAGAAGACCAGTGCCTCTATGGCAGGACCAGTGAGAGGAGAAGGAAGAGAAGAGATCAGAATGATACCAGGGCTCTTACCTTAAGGGCCATTAACTTATTGAATGTTCTACCTAGTGGCAAAATCACACACCATCCTCCAAGAGGAGACACTCAAAACCTGGTGGAGAGGGCAGGAGACATGAGAACAGAGGAGCAAATGAGAATTCTGGTTCCATCCTGATCAACTAAGGTGCGATTCAATCCCGACGGTCCATGCAGGATATACTACTTTCATCCCAAGAACCTCTTTTAGGAAACCCAATTCTGGTTCCCCACTAGAAGCGGTTACTAAGCAACAATTGGGGGCGGAAAGAGCCTAGCCTCGCCCCTGGAGGACTCAGGCGTTTCAGGATCTTCATCTTTAAGACCTGCCTTTTCAACTTTTCGAAAGGGCGGGGCAACGAGCGCAGCTGTAACCTCCTTCTCTCCGCCCCGCTGGCTCTCACGTGTGTTCGGTCACTCAATGACAGCTCGTCTTCCGGGACTTCCTGGTTGTCGGGACCAATCAGAGTGCTCTTCACGTCCTGACCATTGTCAGCCCGAGGCCAATCGGCGCGCCTCTAAAACGCCCCTTAAAGGCGCCGCCAAGGCCTCCCGAGCCGGGGCGAACCAATTCCTAGGCTCCTGCCCCCAACTGCAGTATGGAGTCGCCCCGGGGGCGGCCTGGGCCCGAGACGGACCTGCTAGCTCTGGGGGAACAGCAAGCTGCGATCTTCGGCGACGACCCGGGCCAAACGCCCTCTGAGCGGCCCTCAGGCCTTCGACTGTCCGAGGAGGAAGAGGCAGAGAACGTTGGGGGCGCGAGCTGCCACCCCAGGGCGTCCCCGAAGACTTCGAGCTGCAGCTTTGTCCACCCTCCGGAATGGGAAGCTCCGGAGGACAAGCCGGGCCATGGAGGTACGCTTTCTGGGGCAGGGAGCCTCCTGGGGGCGCCGGATCCCGAATTCGACCTGCACGGGTCCTCCGGGCGCAAGGACCCTGAACCGCCGGAGGACAAGCCTGAATCCGAGAGGGTCTGCCGTCGAGGGAGCCCTGTAGGCGGTGGGATGGATGTTGAGCAGGAGAAGGAAGACGACGACGAGGCGGCGGCAGCCTGCCGGGGTGGCCGTTCGTTCTCCAGCCGCCTTCAGGACAGCCGCAGCTTGGACGGGTTGAGCGGGGCGTGCGGCAGCGCCGCATCTTCAGGGGGTGCAGAATCTGGCGCAGGCGGCGGGCGGCGCGCCACTATCTCCAGCCCCCTGGAGCTCGAAGGCACGGTGAGCCGCCATGGCGACCTCACCCACTTTGTCGCCAACAACCTGCAACTCAAGATCCGTCTGAGCGGCGCCCCTCAACCCCCGCCCCCTGCCCCTACGAGGCCCTGTTCAGCTCCCACACCCACTCCTGCCATCCCTCCCATCGACCCCGCCGTGCTGCGGGACCTGGAGCGGCTGAGTCGGGAGCTAGGCGGCAGGGTGGACCGTCTGCTTCGCGGGCTGGGAGGTGCGGTGCAGGAGCTGACAGCTCTGAGCGTGGGCTGCATCCAGACCTACCGCGATGCAGTGGACTCTCTAGGTGAAGCTGTGGACATGAGCATCAAGGGCATGTACACCCTGCTGGCGCGCTGTGAAGAACTGGAGCGGGCTCTGCAACCGGTTCAGGGACTGGCGCGCCAAGTCCGGGATATCCGACGCACCTTGGAGGTGTTGGAGGCCCTGTGCAAGTGACTGGAAAGGCAGGAGAGGCCTGGCAACGCCAGGGACCAGCAGGATCCTTAAGGACTCTTCAAGGAGCCCTGGTGGGACCTGCCTGCTGAGAGGAGGGAGGCCTATATATGGGAGATTCTTCCAGATACGTTTAGCAGGCCGGCGACCATTCGCTGGGCCTTCTGCAGGTGTATATGGGGAAGTTCCAAGGCCTCTCCTGGTGGGAGAGTATGATGCTCTGCTTCTGTTCAGTTGGCCATCTGCAGCCACCTTGTTCTCCCAACTCTCTTCCCCAGTTAGAGCACCATCTCTGGAAACCCGGGGCTTTAGGTCTGGGCTTGCGAGATGTGACTGTCATATGTTATCAAGAAAGCAGAACAGAGGAGGCCCCAGCCCCCGCTGTGGCCACTCTGACCTCCAGTGGTCACATCTCAGGTGCCAGGGGCTGTGGGAGCTTGTGTGGTCAAAGACCACACACCATGCAGACAAGGATGCATACTTGCAGGTGGATAACCTGCTTCTGCCCTCTGGCCCTCTACCATCCCATTTCCCCAGTCGTAACCTGGGTGGAGCTAGAAGCAATGTACTGCATGGTAGAGGAGGTGCGTTGGGAGGGGTCGCTCTGCTCTCAGGGTTCAGATAGAATTGTTGCTGGTTTTGAAGCCCACCTGTTGTGGAATGTTCTAATCAGTTTTGGCTTTCTGAGTTTTTGTGGAATTAAAGTGCTGCTGCTGCTGCTAAGACTGAGGCTGTGTCTGTGTGGGGTTACAGGGATTGATGAACCAAAGTAATGGGAATGAGGGTCAGTCTTTTCGTGGAGTTTTCTTGGGGTGGTGCTGGGAATGGGGTGGAGGTCTCAGGCCACATGTGGAAGGATATGGTTACTGCTCCTAAACACCAGATAAGGTAAGACACAGGTATGGGCTGAGAGATACAGTAAAAGCAGAATCAGAAGCAAGGAGATCTAGAAGAAAAAAGGAAGGAAGGGTTATCTTCACAGTTCCTAAGGTGGACAGGCAGGGACTGGGCAAACTGGACATCTGGGCTCTAGAGAAAGACTGAAACACTTGCTAGCTCCATTCTTGACCCCATTTCTCACACTCTGCTGATCAGTGTCCTATGAATGGTCTAGGACAACCTGTGCCAATTCCTGGCCGCCTTCCGTTTACAGTCACATAGTAAATTCCAGCGGAGAAGGCAATGGCAAGCCACTCCAGTACTCTTGCCTAGAAAATCCCATGGATGGAGGAGCCTGGTAGGCTGCAGTCCGTGGGGTCGCTAAGGGTCGGACTCGACTGAGCGACTTCACTTTCACTTTTCACACAATGGAGAAGGAAATGGCAACCCACTCCAGTGTTCTTGCCTGGAGAATCCCAGGGACGGGGGAGCCTGGTGGGCTTCCGTCTGTGGGGTCACACAGAGTCGGACACGACTGAAGTGACTTAGCAGTAGCAGCAGTAAATTCCAGAAGCTTCCGTTATGGTGAGATTTAGAAACAGATCACAATTCAGATCCAGTTCAGTTAAACTTTCCTCCTCTAACTCAAGACACTAGGTCTGTGGGCTTAATTTAAACACGTTATTCCTCTCCTTGAGGTATGAAAAGTTCCGGAATTGGAAGTATTGCTCCACACACCTTCCTTAACAAGGAGAAATTGACAGTAAATCTTTAAAAGAACAGTGTAGCCCTGGCCCGTACGGGGATCGAACCCGCGACCTTGGCGTTATTAGCACCACGCTCTAACCAACTGAGCTAACCGGCCAGCTGACAGTTAAGCGTCTCAATATGAATCTATGTAAAATACAAATTACTAATCAATCCTACCTGTTAGAAAGTCTCAAAACGGGTAAAATTACTTGGGGAAACAGACTACGGAAACGGAATCACTTATCATTTCGGGAAGTAAAAGGGAAGCCAAAATAGTGGCAAACAATACAAACAGGTGCTTGACTGGCAGGTCGCCGTGCCAACATAGAGCCTATGACTGGCAGCATGCACTTAGCGTTGAGGTGTACAACCGGAAATACAAAAGGCCGTCTGATGGCAACCGGTAGACTCCCGAAGAGATGCGGAAAATTATATAGAAGCCAGAAGCCGACGACTCTTTCTTCGAAGTGTAAAACCAACAAACGCCCCAGGAGGCACCGCTGGGATTCGAACCCAGGATCTCCTGTTTACTAGACAGGCGCTTTAACCAACTAAGCCACGGCGCCCCGCGCACACACCTCCCCGCCTCGTTTCCCTGGCCAGGTCAGTTCCAGGTTAGGTTAATGAATGCCGGGGTACCTTTCTAATTTTCGGTCGTACTGGAAAACAAGGTAGAAGGTGCGAAATCCGCGGCTGTAAACGGGATAGGTGGAAAGGATGACACAGAAATTGAATCCTGGCACACAGAAGGTAAGAAGAGCAATTCTTGGGTTATAAAATATAAGGACAGCCGCGGGATCGCAGGCCGACGAGGATGGGATTCGAACCCACGCGTGCAGAGCACAATGGATTAGCAGTCCATCGCCTTAACCACTCGGCCACCTCGTCCACAGGAAAATAATTTAGGATCTCCTCTCTGGGGTCTGGATTCTTCTTTCTCGGAGCAAACTTGAGCCCAACTACGTCGCGTAGGGATGGTGTCCCGAGGAATCCCGCCCGGCACCGCGAGGACGACTCGTAGGGCTCTGGCTTCCGAGCGATATTCTAGCCTGCGCTAGCACCCAACTTGGCGTTGGATTTCCGGGGCGTGCGTCACTCCTCAGGAGCCCCGCTATCCGTTCAGATTTACAGTCCCATGATCTACAGCAAAAACTATCGCGATATCTTGGAGCCCCCCCGACGGGGGGGCTCGGGACTTGGAGCCAGGGACCCTCCCCTTCCGGCATCTATGCAGTGTTTCTTCTCTAATCTGAGGGATGGGACCGCAACAGAGTTGCAAATGAGAATAATAAATAAAAGCTAACCGAGCTCTTTGAAAAGCGAACGCTGACCCCGACGTGATTTGAACACGCAACCTTCTGATCTGGAGTCAGACGCGCTACCGTTGCGCCACGAGGTCGGCCGGCCACGGGGGTGGACAGGTCTCCCCATGACGACTGGACGGTGAGGCGGCCGGGTCTGGCGATCGAGATGCTGAGAGCCTTCTGGAACTTCTAAAATTCCCCGGTGTGGTGCTTGCCCTCTCCCTCCGGCCTCGTGGAACCAGCAGGGCCCGCCACCCGCAAGGCAGCGGCTTTGTGGACTCCGGATTCATCGGTGCCCCGACCTCGTCGCCGGCCTTGTCGCCGGCCTCCTGCAGACCATAAGGCGGCCCTGGGCTGGTTCCCTGGGGAACCCAGAGCTCACAGCCCAGCGGGGACGGACTGGCACAGAAACGTGTGAAAGGACGGAGAATGCCAGGCCGAAGGTGGTGGAGGCACGTGTAGGGGACGGAGATTAGTTTTTCCAGCCGTGCGTCCCCTCCCGGCCTGCACATAACAGCCGCCTGCGGAGCCTTCCAGATGGCTACTCACAGGCCCCAAATTTGGAATTTCTGGTTTAAAGATCCAGGGTAGAATCTTGGCATCGGTAAGTTTGTCACTTTTGATGATTCTGAGGAATCCCTTGCCTACAATGAAATGCACAGATCTTAAGTGTTTGTTTTGATGAGTTTTGAATAATTCAACCCACAACCCTTTCAAGATAGAAGACATCTCCTTCATCCTACAAGGTTCTTTTTTATCCTTTCCGCGTCGATCCCCTCCCCTCTCCGCAGCACCCCCCCAACCCCCGCCCTTCACAGAGGCAACCACTGTTCTGATTTCCGTTGACATAAATATCATAAATAAAGCTCTCCAGGTGAGACCAGGCTGGAAACTTATAAAGAGGAATACCAGAAGCTGGAAGAAACCCCCCCACCCCCACCCCCAAACACACACACACTTGCTCATTTGCTTCTTGAAGGGTGAAAGAAGTTCAAGGGTCCAGTACCGCCAAAGAAAGTTATCAGGGACTACAGACAAGTCAAAGCCCGCGGAGAAGCCTGACCTTAATTGACCTTAATTAACATCCTTTAAGAGCCTTCCCCCTTGGTTGTCATGACACTGCTGTCTGCTGGCTTTCCCCTATCTTACCGTCCCCCTCCCTCCAGTCTCTTTATGCTACACACCTTCTCTGGAGTAAACCCTTCCCTGGAGTCAGCCATCACTTGTGTGCTGAGGGCTCCTGACTCCTGGCCCCACATCTGGATTCAGTCTAGTGCCTGCTGGACACCTCCACTTGACCCTGTCATCCTTCGGAAACCTCCCACCCTAGGTGGGACTCAAACCCAGTCACACCTCAGGTGAGACTCAAACCCACAATCTCCCAGCTGAAACCGTACACCTCCGGTCAGGACTTATGAAGCTGAGGTTCTTTATGTCTCCGTGTAGAAGGAATTCAGGGAGAGGCAAAGAGATAGGTAAGAAGTAGATCTATTGAGAGAGACATGACATGAGTTTGAGTAGGCTCCAGGGCCTGGCGTGCTGCAAGAAGTCGGACACGACTGAGCAACTGAACTGAACACGCTCCATAAAAAGTGTGGGCCATCTCTGAAAGAGCACTGGGAAATATAAGGTGGTTAGTTTTTATGGGCTGAGTAATTTCAGAGGGTAACAATTGGGAGGATTATTCCAACTACTTAGGGAAGGGGTGAGGATTTCCAGAAATTGGGCCACTGCCCCCCTTTTTGGCCTTCTATGGTCTGCTTCAGAAGTGTCATGGTACCTGTCCTTTAACATGTTAATATATAGGATGGGCGTGTAATAAGGTTTAAGGTCTACTGGAAGTTGAATCTTCTGCCATCTTGGGCCTGAACGGTTCTAACCATTTTTCTCTCCTATCCAGTTCTCAGTAACTGCGTCATTCTTTTAAAGGTTGTGCCCTGTCCCCTTCCCTCTGGTCTCATTTCCTTCCCAGTCTTCTGCACTCCCAGTTAGAGGCCAAGCTGAGGCTTGGATTCATCTTGACTCTTCCCCCTTCCTTGCTTCCCATTTCTAGTCACCAAGTTCACTCAATTTCATTTCCTTCATAATTCTCCTGTTAGCCCTCATTCCTTATTCCCACTGCCATCTCGCTGGATGACTGTAATAGACTCCTCCCTAATGTCTCTATCTCCAGAATAGTCAGAGAATCATCTTTTAAAATGCTAACATGATTCCATCATGCTGTGGCTTAAAATCAATGCCCCACTGAAACTGCACAACTCAGATGGGATTTGAACCCAGCCAAAACTGATTGGGACTTGAACCCTTGGGTTGGGACTTGAACCCACTGTCTTCTAGTTAAATTGCACACCTGGTGTGAAAAACTAATGGGAAACGTTAAAATGGTTGCTTCAGTCTGCCTACTCCTGAACCCGATGCTCAAACACCAGAAAAAGAGAGACAAGCAAACGTGGTGCGCTGCCTGTTAAAAGCCCAAGGCACTAGTCATATACATCTTCCAGACAAACGATCCTACATCAAAATGCCATACTGATAATTTACATAAGGTTTAACTAGGTATATGCTTCTCTGGTGGCTCAGAGGTTAAAGTATCTGCCTTCAAAGTGGGAGACCTGGTGGCAACGCACTCCAGT
Organism: Moschus berezovskii; assembly: GCF_049115385.1. NCBI lineage: Eukaryota > Metazoa > Chordata > Mammalia > Artiodactyla > Moschidae > Moschus > Moschus berezovskii. The sequence goes on along the minus strand of NC_142479.1, from coordinate 39,914,259 downwards.
ATTCTTGCCTGGAGAGTCCCATGGATGAAGGAGCCTAGGGGCTCCAGTCCACGGGGTTGCAAAGAATAGGACACGACTGAGCGATTTCACTTTTACTTTAGCAAGGTATATAGTCCAAAAAAGCATTTACAAAGTGAGCAACAAGTCACCATGACTCCCAACCCTCTACAGAGTTGGGAAAGAATGCTGTTCTTTTAAGTTTTAAGAAGTAACAACAAAAAGTTACAGTGCTAGCATTAGAAGAAAGGGGAAAAAATTGATTTGTATAGTTGAGCAATCACTCCCATCTGGTTAATATGTAACGCAGATGCACACTGCACGTTAGGGAGGGAGGGACGAAGTCCAAACACACAGAGAGAATTTTATGTTCAGTTTTTCTTGTCCTGCCTTTAATATAAATTTTGTTTTATCACCAGAGTGAGGGAATTCAAGGCTAAAATAGCTACATAACAAACTTTGCTACTTCTTTAGTTTCGTACCCAAGCACAAACCCCTTTGTTAATTCTTCACAAACAATATTTCTTTGTCAAAAAACGACATATAAACAGCCTCCTTTGGTCTCTTCGGTGGTCCTTTTTCTGTGAGATTTCCCTGTGTATGAATTAAATTGGATTTTTTTCCCTCCTATCAATCTATCTTATGTCAATTTAATTATTAGATCAGCTCAAAGAACTCAAGGCAGAGGGGTGGAAATTTCCTCCGCCTGGACAGAACTATTTGATGATGTCTGGGATTTGCTTCAAAATAATCCAGTGGGACTGGGAGGCAGAATATAGCTGAAACAAGGTTGGCCATGTGTTGGTAATTGCTGAAACAGAATGGTAGGCTTCAAAAGGGGTCATTATCTTTTGAATGAAAAATACTTTATTTTTAACGTACAATATGTTTGAATATTTCTGAGTTAAAAAATGCTTTTCTAAATTATTTTATGGCCAGTTCAAAATGTTGGAACTTGTGAGTTCCAGCCCTAGGTCGAGTGGTCGAAGGACACGGGTAATACCACCTGTGGCCACAAGGTGGCTCCAAAACTCTCTTTGGTGAGTGTGGAGCAGGCTTCTCTGAACCAAAGACACAAAAAGTGACAGGACTAAATGCCTGCTGTTTACCAGTTCACAAAGTGAACTGTATCTCTCGGTTCTTACTATCTATAGATCCCCAGGCAGGAAGGCTGTTATGCGCAGAATGCCCCAGACTTCAAGCTGCTGGATCCCAAAATCTTTCAGTCATCCTTGACCCCTTCCTTCTCTCACCCACACACATTCCCATGTTTAGACTTTATCTTCTAAGACACTCTAGATTTCTTCCACTTCACTCCACCTCTTTCCCTTTGATACTATTGACTCTATTATCTTGGCTAGAGACCTTATTCAAATTTTGCCAATTTTTCCACTAATGTCCTTTATAATACATTTTATTTTTCTGATCCAGAATCCATTAGGATCGCACATTGAATTTCAAATATGTCACACCATTTTAAAAAACATTATGTTATTTAAGTGTGGTTGTTTGACAATGTTGTGTTAATTTCTACTGTAAAGCAACGTGATTCAGATATAAAGAATATATATCTTTTCCATTATGACTTATATGACATTGAATATAGTTTCCTGTGCTATACAGCAGGACCTTGTTGTTTATCCATTCTTGTTATATCTCTTTGTCTTTCATGAACTTGAGGAAACATCTTTTGACTATCTCTTTGACATCTGAAATTTTTCACACACAGGTTTAGAAAAAGGAAATCCATTTAGTACATTGAGGACCTGCAAGAGATAAAAGCATTTTCTCTCAGTTTTGACCACATTTCCTAAATGAAGTTTTAAGAACAAATGATCTACTTTCAAAGAAAATTTCCTTGATCACATTGTTCTAATATTTCCCTTAAATTTTTTTTTATTTATTACAGATTTTACGGTGCAGATTTATTATTTGTTAACGTGTTTGTTGTCAATCTCTCTGACCCCAGGAAGGTAGAGACTTCTGCCTTGCTCCTCAAGAATATGAAGCCAGCACAGTGCCTGGGACTTATTTGTTGAATGAATGAATGAATGAAGAAATTAAAAATGCCTCTTGGGCTTGTAGTTTAGACCTGTCTAAGAGGCAGTGAGGTGGAGAGTAGTAATAAAAGAAGTGTTCCCATATTGAGATATAGGGAAGTCATTCTGGCTTAAACATTATACAACTTGAATTTTATCCTAACTAAAATAGCCTGTTTGTGGTCTATCAAACACACGTTGTACACCTGCTTTAATTATTTAAAGGAAAGGATACACTGACCAGAATTATAAAATGCCCATGTTAAAAGATTAAATGCTCCTCTTCCTGGGACACCTTCGATGTGATGATGCTTTCCAGGTGCCAAGGCCATGCTGACCTGCTGTGTATTAATCGTCTAGTCCTTAAAAAAGAAAAAAAAAATGAAGAAATGTAACCCTGACTTGTATAAAGTTCTTTGTTCTTACAATATGCAAAACTGCACTGAAAACGATGCTTCGCTGGGGCAGTTTCTCAGAGTAATCTGGGAAAGGAGCTTCCAGGCTACTCCTTAGTTTGGTTCAAATAAAACTCTTTTCTATTCTTATTATGGATTATCCATTATTATTCTTGGGAGATGATCTGGTAAGGGGGTAGGGGGAGCCCCTGGAGGTTGAGACTTGACTGTTAGCCATGAACTCCGGCGAGAACTTTCCGTTCTGCAGGAATCACCTTTAAGGTCCGAAGGTCCGTGAGGTCCCAATTGTGAGAGATGCTTGGACTATAGCTGGGCAAAGAGACTATAGCTGGCCACATCTCTAAGAGATAAGGAAATCGTTGTAGAGTCTGAATTTCCGCCCTCGACTCTTGCCTCCCAGGGAGGCGAGGTTTCATTCTCTTCCTCCACTCCCTTTTCTGGTCCCGTATGTCCACTTCCTTCCCGCAACACGCCTCTCATCCACACCCTAGTTCAGGAGAGGGGATCTTTTCTGTACTCTGCAAATCGCTCACCAATCTGAGCGAGCTGGGTGGGGGGAACCAGAATCAAGGAAAGTTCAGGTATACGGCCCGCCAACAACCAGGGGCTCCGGGACAATAAAGGGTCATCCACCTCTCCAAGTTCGGCCTAGGTCAGGGAGAAGATACACGGATGCGGAGTATGGAAGAAGTGTCCAGGCCTCGGGCATGTTGACGCCCTAAGGCTGGAGTGGTGGTGACAGTGGTGTCAGGAGGGTCATCCTGGGCAAAGTAGCAGGGGCTGGGGGTCAGGCCGCTCCCGGCGTGGGGATACGGGGAGGAGCGAGTGTCCGAGTTTCCATTCGCCAGTGCATGGGGGGAGGCGGGCGGCATGATTCTCCGCATCCGGTCGGGATCTGCATAGGTATTGTGGACCCGGACCAAAGTTTCCCAGAGGGCCGGAGGCGGCGCGATAATTTGCCGCTCTCGCGAGACTTTCATAGGTCTCGTCCGAGCCCTAGTTTTTGCGGTTACCAAGGCAACTGAGCGGTGCCAGCATAAGCGGGAAGGAGGCGTATGTCGAATTTTTGTCTGGTAGCTTGGGAGACTTGAGGAGTGACCCTCCTTGAGCTTCCAGCCCCAGAGACAAACGGCCTCTGCTCCAGGCGGTACCTCTTCCCCTGGGGACCATGGGCCGGATCTCGGGGCTCGTGCCCTCTCGCTTTCTCACCCTCCTGGCGCATCTGGTGGTCGTCATCACCTTATTCTGGTCCAGGGTAAGACCCATGGCCCTCTTCTCGTTCCTCCTTCCAACTTGGGGTGGTCCCAGCCCCACCCCACCCTTTCTCCCCCGGGGCCTTACACTGTGGGGTCCTCCCATACCGCGCCGCCAGACCCTTTTTCAACTTCTCTTTCTTTCTGCCCTGCTTCCTAGGACAGCAACATCCAAGCCTGCCTGCCTCTCAAATTCACCCCTGAAGAGTATGAGAAGCAGGACATTCAGTGAGCATGTGGGACAGGGTGGGCAGAATTAGGCAGTAGTGGGAGTGAAGGGGTCTTCGAAAAAGTCCAGAAGGCCTAAGCCACTTCTTTCTTTTCTGCAGGCTGGTGGCAGCGCTCTCTGTCACCCTGGCCCTCTTTGCAGTGGAGCTGGCTGGTTTCTTCTTAGGAGTTTCCATGTTCAACAGCACCCAGAGCCTCATCTGTATCCTTTCCATGTGTACTCCTTTCCTTCTCGGCCCTTGTCCACCATAATGCCCTTCAGCCTCTTAACTTGGCCTTTCTGGCACAGTGGTGTTTGCTTTGGCAGGCAAACAGAAGCCCTCCTGTGGAGAGATGTTAGGCAATGTGGAAGATTTAATACAATCTCTGATCACTTTTTGAGCTCCTGCTACTCACTTGGCACTGGAGATCTGAAGATGGGAGTACAACACAGTTTTCTATCTTGAGGAAGAGGCTGACACACAGACATCTGTAATTCAGTGTGATAAGCACATTTGCCTTCAGATGTAAAGATACAAAGCACTATGGGAACGCAGAAGAGACAAAGGAAGTAAGGAAGATGGATCAGGGAAGGCTTTCAACACCAGGGTGCTGGAGAGTGATCCCAGAAGTGTATTGTGTCACTGTGAGCATCTCTGTGTGCTTGGAGTAGATTGGGAGCCTACTACTTCACCTGAAGGGTCCAAACTAGATATGGGATGAAGGTAGCTTGGTTTCCCAGCAGTGCAGGCTCAGCTCTGGCCTCTACACATGGCCATCCTAAAACCCAAAAGTCTGGGTTGCTGGCTCTGGCCTTTGCAGTGTGGTAAAGGGAGCAAGCGGAGAAGGCAATGGCAGCCCACTCCAGTACTCTCGCCTGGAAAATCCCATGGATGGAGGAGCCTGGTGGGCTGCAGTCCATGGGGTCGCCAAGGGTCGGACCGACTGAGCGACTTCACTTTCACTTTTCACTTTCACGCATTGGAGAAGGAAATGGCAACCCACTCCAGTGTTCTTGCCTGGAGAATCCCAGGGACGGGGGAGACTGGTGGGCTGCCGTCTCTGGGGTCTCACAGAGTCGCACACGACTGAAGCGACTTAGCAGCAGCAGCAGCAGCAAAGGGAGCAAGAGATGCCTTGCTCACCAGGAGCTGATTGTGAATGCAGATACCAGGCCCATCACCGGCCTTTTCTGGCTCATCACTACCTGTTGATCCAAAGGCTTTCCTTGACTCTGGTGTATTCCCAAGCCATTGGGGCTCACTGTGGTGCATCTGTGGCCCTATCCTTCTTCATATTTGAGCGTTGGGAGTGCACCACTTATTGGTACATTTTTGTCTTTTGCAGGTATGGTAGCACCTAATGTTTGAGGACGGGGAAGGGAGGTTTACTTTAAATCTGAAGCTTTCCCCTACCCAGCCCTTTTCTCCCAGTGCAAGATACCAGATCCACTCAACATTCCCGAGTTTGAAGTCCTCCACTCCTACGCTTCAGGGGGTGGGGGTTGGGGGGTGGGATCGCTGGCTTGGGGATCTGGGTATGTTTATTAGAAGAAACTCTGAACCTATCACCTACCTTCCTCAGTGCCCTCCCAGCTGTCACCGAAATAACATTATTCATCAGCGTCTTTGGGCTGAAAAAGAAACCTTTCTGATACCTTCGTGACTGGAAGTAGGGATGGAGGCTGAAGGAGCGAAGGACCACTCACCCTTCCTGGAAGAGGAAGGCTTCAGCCCTCCTTCTAATACTGCATTTGGTGAAGGATGTCAGTGTTAGGGTAATTATCTCTCGACTCTGGGATTATCTGCGTTTTGTTTACAGTCCTTTGTAATAAAATATATTTTAGGATAAGATCAAAACTTACAGGAATTCCTACAGGAATTACCTAACCGTCCAGTGCTTAGGACCCCACGCCTCCACTGCAGCAGTCATGGGTTCAGTACCTGGTGGAGCAACCAAAATCCTGAATGCTAGGCAGCGTGGCCAAAAAAAAAGAAATCAAGACAAAAATTTCAGGAGAAAATTGGGTTGGCCAAACTACTATAGAAACGGAAGGCCTTTTTCCAGCCTTGCACTGTAAGATTCTAAATGTCGCTTCTATTTTAGGTATTACGGTAGATTTCCGGCAGAAGAGAGTGGGCGGAGATATGTAAATAAAGTGATGCCTAAGGGTAGTACCTCGAGCTCTTTAAGTGAGTGAAGCATTCTGGGAGGGAATAGCGTTTGTTCTTTTGACAACCAAATGGAAAAATCTATTTAGAAACATCTGCAAATAAATTGAACAACAGAAGTGGAAGAACCTGTATAGCTTTAGGTTGCTCGGGCTAACATGTCATTTACTCACCCTCCCTGATAGCGGAGTCTTTTTCCCGGAGTACGGAATATTGCAGCCTTCTCGGTATCGTCAGGTAGGATAATCCTTACCTGTTCCTCCTTTTGGAGGGCAGAATAGAATATGATGATTGGAGCTCGCATGATTCGTGATTAACGGCTCTGCGTAATCAGGACTTGCAACACCCTGATTGCTCCTATCTGATTCTTCCTGACGATCTATGCTATTAATGTAGTTTAAGATTAGATTTGAGTTTTTCTTGATGGTTTCGGTAGTTGTGTAGTGTTGGTTCTGGCCGTGTCAGAGATGCTTAATTTTTTTGTGGGCTTTAAAGTGCTGTGGTATTTAATTTCATGGTTGATTTTAGATTTCAGTTCTGTCCAAAAGGAGTTCTACAGGCTTGAGTCTTGGAGTGACTAGCCTTTTTTTTTCCTTTTCAGGAGTTCTTTTTTTATCGCCAGGGATCAAAACCACCATTCATTCCTTGCATGAATCCCAATTTGCTATTTTTGTTTGTTTGTTTCTTAATTTCATGTGTATCTCCAGAATTTCCAAAAAAGTGGTCTTTTTTTTTTATGTCTGTCACATTTGGTGTCATGAATGAATGCCTGTCAAAACTTCCATCTTGCCATGCCACAAAGAGTCAGGTGCTAAAAGGTAGACTTCTCTGGTATTTGGGGCGCCCAGCCCAGAAACCTGGCAAAAGTTACCTGTCTACTCAGTAGTCTCATTAGAACACCCACCCTAGTTTCTGTCTGGCTTAGAACATGTTCAAAAGAAAGTTATTGAAACACAATTTGGCATTAAAGAAGAGTCTAAAGTTCTACCTTGTCACAGGGTAAGTGTACTCACAGGGACACATTTTTTTAGTAAAGATTCAGTGTAGAGGTTTTAATCTATACTTTTTAGTCCTAAATGGTGAAGCACAGGCAATTCTAAATAAGCAAAAGTCATAAAAGAGATGTTTTCTGGTGGAGCTTTCTCAAGTGGTGCTTTCTGTCTCTGTTCACAGCCCTTCCTCATGAGTATTCACTCAGAGAATACTTATTCAGCACTTACTATACACTGTAGCAACTGAACTGAACTGATACACTGTAGTGGGTTCAGTTCAGTTCAGTTCAGTCGCTCAGTCGTGTCCGACTCTCCACGACCCCATGAATCACAGCACGCCAGGCCTCCCTGTCCATCACCAACTCCCGGAGTACACTCAAACTCATGTCCACAGAGTCGGTGATGCCATACAGCCATCTCATTCTCCGTCGTCCCCTTCTCCTCCCGCCCCCAACCTTTCCCAGCATCAGAGTCTTTTCCAGTGAGTCAACTAGTCGCATGAGGTGGCCAAAGTATTGCAGTTTCAGCTTTAGCATCAGTCCCTCCAATGAACACCCAGGATTGATCTACCCAGGGAATAGATGTGAATGTGACCTATACTCGGCCTGGGCCATCACAGATAGTATAGCTCAGGGAGACAACAATCTCTGGTACTCCCAGAGTACTTTAATAACAGATTATGATAAATGTTTCAGACTCGACTTGCAGATGCTATGGAGTAGGGATAACTTGTCCCAGGTGGCAGGAGTGTTGCTCCTACAGGAGCAGTTTGAGTGAGGCCTTGGAGTGTGGCTGAAGTAGAAAGTTAGAGGAGCAGATTGCCTAGGAGGCAAGAAAGGTGGATATTGCCAGTCATGGTTACAGGCTTGACCAGGAAAGTCACATCCCATGACAGCCTGGCTTTCACCACACCCAGTGGTGTGCTTACTGATTTGTGAAAGCTGTTTGTTTTTCCAGAAACATTATGGACTGATTGTTAAAAACAGCTATATCAAAAATTGAATATGTAACCTTGCAATTAAATAATATTTCTAAAACAGAGGGGGGATTTTCTTGGTGGTCCAATGGTTAAGACCTAAAAAAAAACCCAGAAAACCAGAAACCAGAGTAAGAAATACTCATCACTTCCTGGTTGTTTTATAAAGTTACTATTATATGGTTTTGAGGTTGTTTGCATTTGTGGTATCTGTATGGTGGGAATACTATGAAGTGATGTACCGCTTTGTATCTCTTTCCAATTTATTTAGTGACATTAAGTTAGTAATTTGAAACTGGCCTAAGTGGGAGTATTTATACTCCCAAAATTGGCAAATGCTACATATCAGGCTTTGTTGATTGTCTAGATTTTTAAAAATGATGGAGAAAATGTTAAATAATGCAGGTTAAGTCTTTAAGTGTCATGTCTGTAACTGTTATACTATAAATATCACACACACACATAGAACCATGAAGTATTCCCTGAGGATTTGAAAACTTATCAGCAGAGACTCACTCAAGTCATTGAGGAACCTATGAAGTTTCAACATATCTTCAGTGTTTCATTTTTATCTTAATAAAAAATGTAAATGAAAATATCAACCAATGTTTATGTTAGAACTACCCTTGTATTAATACTTATGATATAATTCCATTTATGAAATTATGGATATGAGTAGAATTTACAATAAAGAATATTGTATATTTTATTATTTGTAGATTCTGTTACACATCCTTTATATCAGCAAAATTGATAATAAACTTATGTACACATTTGAATGCATACTTTTCTTGGAGAGTGGGTTGTTAAACACTTACCAGCACTTTTTGCTCTTCCAATCCTAAGAAATTGTTCATCACCAGTGAGTTCCTTGTTCCTAAATCCAGAGGTTCTTTCCAGACTTTGGCTCAGCCTCTTTTCCGTATGTTGACCATTACCCTCATTTGAAAGTTGTTCTTCCTTCCTTTCTGAAAATTCGTTCCCCTGGCTTACCTCCAACTATTCTGGCTGCTCCTCCTTAGACTCATCTAATGCATATTGACTGAAAACCCACAGCTGGCCAGCCACTGAGGACACAGTATAGGGTTGTCTCCTCCCTTTCCCCTGTAAATGTTGGTAGTCACTCCTCCTTGGGGGCTTCATCCATCTCTTGTCTTCAAGCATCACCTAGATGGTGCTGGTTTCCATGGCTTGGCTGTGTTCTGTGAGCCCTAGCTGTGGGCAGAGACCGGAAGTGAGCTATGGAGCGGTTTAAAGTGCACCCGCTCTCTAAGGTTATGTGATGGTCAATAAGTCACTTACCTTCATTGCGCCTCGATTTCTTCATCCACTTCAACTATACATTTCCTAGTCAACACCAGGCGCTTTGCCAATTAGCATCAAAAATAGATTTTCATTTTATTGTGAAATTAGTGGCTTGTTAATCAGCATAAGCCAATCATGAAGAAACAAATACTGCTGGATTCTACTTATATGAGGTTCCAAGAGTTGGCTCAAATTCATCGGGATGAACGGAGAAGGCAATGGCACTGCACTCCAGTACTCTTGCCTGGAGACTCTCATGGACGGAGGAGCCTGGTGGGCTGCAGTCCATGGGGTCGCAAAGAGTCGGACACGACTGAGCCATTTTACTTTCACTTTTCACTTTCATGCATTGGAGAAGGAAATGGCAACCCACTCCAGTGTTCTTGCCTGGAGAATCCCAGGGACGGGGGGAGTCTGGTGGGCTGCCTTCTATGGGGTCGCAGGGAGTTGGACACGACTGAAGCGACTTAGCAGCAGCAGCAGCATAGGGTTGAAATGTTGCTTGCCAAGGTTGTGGCGGGTGAGGGGCGAGGGAGGTGAAGAAAATGAGTTGTTTAGTGAGAAGTGTTTCAGTTTCACAAGGTGATAAGTGTTCTGGAGATTGGTTGTATGATGATATGAATATACTTAACACTACCGAATTGAACAGTTAAAGATGGTTAAAATGGGGTCTTCCCTAACAGTCCTGTGGTTAAGACTTCGCTTTCCAATGTAGGGGTATGGGTTTGACCCCTGATCAGGGAGCTAAGATCCCACCTGTCTTGTGGCCGAAAAAACAAAACAAAACAAAACTGAAGCAATATTGTAATAAATTCAATGACTTTAAAAACGGTCCAAATTAAAAAAAAAAAAACTTAAAAAAATTCCTTAAAAAAAGTTTTAAAAAATGTTTAAGGTGGTAAGTTTTATGTTAGGTACTTTTTATGATTTAAAAGTAAAAAATAAAATCAGTGGGGAAAGGGATTAGTCAATAAAGTTTATTAGGGATTTCTCTTGTGGTTCAGTGGTTGAGAATCCACCTTCTAAGGCAGGGGGATGCTGGTTCCATCCTCTTGGTACTGGATCTAAGATCCCATGTGCTGCAGGGCAAAACTAAGCCCAAGCTGGCAACTAGAAAAAAGCTCACATGCCACACCAAAACCCAGTGCAGAAAAAATAAAAGACAAGGAAAAAAGAGTTTATAAGAACTGAGTAGCCGTTTGAGGAAAATATGGATCAATACCTTACACCAATATGAATGATAGATCAAAGGTTACAGTTTGAAAAATAAAACCACAAAAATACTTAAAGAAACCTTGACATTTCTAACCTTTTTATTTTAAATAACTTTAGATCACAGAAAACCTTCAAAAATAGTACAGATTTCCCATATACCCTTCACCCAACTTCTCCAAATACTGACATCTTGTATATCTATGGTTATAATTATGGAACAAGAAAGTTAGTGTTGATACAAGTCTTATTTGAATTTTTCCAGTTTTCCTATTGATACTTTTTTTTTTTCTGATTCTGGGTGTAGTCTAGGATTTCACATTGCATTTAATTGTCACATCTCCTTAGGCTTTTCCGATCTGAGACAGTCCTTTGGTTTTTTTGGGGGGTTTTTTGTTTGTTTTTTTCCCCTTCATGATCTTGACACATCTGTAGAGTGCTATTGAGTTACTTTGCAGACTGCCCCTCAGTTTGGATTTTTCCAGTGTGTTCTCATGGTTAGATTGAGGTTATGCATTTTTGGTAAGAATACCACAGAAGTAAATAGTTCGGAGTGAGGAAGACTTAAACAAAATTCAAGAGTCATAAAATATTGATATATTTAAATACATGCTTAAAATGTTAAAAGTATGTATGGTAAAACAATAGGCAAAAGTTAAAAGATAAATGACAGTCTAAAGGAAGATATCTATAACTCATATTCAGTTCAGTTCAGTCGCTCAGTTGTGTCCGACTCTTTGTGACCCCATGAATCACAGCATGACAGGCCTCCCTGTCCATCACCAACTCCTGGAGTTCACTCAAACTTACCTCCATCGAGTCGGTGATGCCATCCAGCCATCTCATTCTCTGTCATCCCCATCTCCTCCTGCCCCCAATCCCTCCCAGCATCAGAGTCTTTTCCAGTGAGTCAGCTCTTCGCATGAGGTGGCCAAAGTATTGGAGTTTCAGCTTTAGCATCAGTCCTTCCAATGAACACCCAGGACTCATATTAGAAAGGGCTAAATTTGATACATAAAAATGTCCTACAAATCTATAAGAAAAATAACAACTCAATAAAAATGTACAAAAAATTAGGTAGACATTTCACAGAAAAGGAAAGACAAAGAACTCTCAAGTATGTGAAGAGATACCTGACTTCATTCACCACACAAGAAATGCAGACCATGCTTAACTTACGTTGTCAATGACCAAAAAAATTTCATAGAGCTGAAAAGGGTATTGGCTTTAAGTAAACAGGCTTCATCTGTTTGTTGGTGAGAGTAACAGTTGGTAACACAACTCCATACCCTAGTGCCTCTCACCTTCTGAGATGGCCTACACTCTGTGTAATGAGTGTGTAGCTCCCTGAATAAAGCTTTCATTTTTTTAAAAAAATAACACATCTACCTGAGATCAATTTGCCAATGTTCCATCAAAATCACCATCACAAAGACTTAGGATTTACCCTTTGTAGGTCTACAAAGACCAAGACCTACCCTTTGACCTAGGATTTTCATATCTAGAAACTAGCCCTTCACATTTGCACACAGGTAGAATGGGAAAGTGTATATTATTCCTTGCAGCTTTACTTGTATTGGCAAAAGATTGGAAATGAATGTCTGTCAACAGGGGATTGGTATCATTACATAACTATGAAATACTGTGCAGCCAGGAGCAAAGTAAACTTTATACATGGTTCTGGAGCAATCTCCAAGATACTTAAGTGACAAAAGCAAGTTGCAGAACAGTTCATGTAGTGGTCTTCCATTTGTGTTAAAAAAGGAAAAAAAAAAAAACGGAAAGCTATATGCACAGAGCATCTCTGGAAGGAGGCAAACTACTGGGAGAACTGGTGGCTGAGTGGTGGAAGCTGTGGGACTGGGAAAAAGAGTGGGAGAAAGACTTTCTCCATCTGCTCTTTTGAACTTTCGGAATTCTGAACCATATTCATTTAAAAAAAAAAAAACTAGTATTTTGAAAGATTGTAAGCCTGCAGCTGCTTCTGTTCCCTGTCTGGAAATGAAGCTAAGGCAGAGGGCAGCAGGGCTGGACATGGAGAAACCAATCACTGATGACATCATACAAGCACCTGGATCCTGCTGTTTCCAGCCACTCTCCAGTCATGTGAGCCCTCAGAATCTCCTTTCTGGTTTAAGTCTGTCTGAACTGTGTTGGCAAGTGTCTTGATCACTTGCTCATTACATCCGTTAAAAATCCTGGTGGGTGCTTCTTTCTTTCCCTTTAGTTTTATTGTGGTGTAATTGATAAACATTTCTTTTTTTTTTTTTTTTGCTGTGCTGCAGGGATTGTGGGATTTTAGTTCCCAGACCAGGGGTTGAATCTGCACCCTCAGCATTGAATGAGCAGACTCCTAACCATTGGACCACCAGGGAACTTCCCAATGCTGTGTTCTCATGAACTCTTCTCTTATATACTAGTGTAGCTCCAGGTGCCAGCATGGTGCCTGGCATAGTAGAGTGAAAGAGCCCTCATTTAATAAACAAGGAAGATGAGGCCCGAGGAGAAAGCAGCTTGCTTGAGGACATCACTCAGACAGAGATAGGACCTGAATCCAAGACTCCTGGCTATTAGGTCAGATCAGCTGACTCAATTCAGCAAGTGTTTGATAGAGGAGCTTGCTAACCCTGGTGAATTTCTAATGAATGGAAGGTTGCAGAATGAGAGTTTGGGATCAGGGGGCCTCCCGGCCCTGCCGCGCTGGATTCTCCTTTGAAACACTCCTCACTGAGACCATGCTTCACTGTCATTCATTATCCACTTGCCTGTCTGGTTTCTGCGCAGAGCAGGGAGAACTACACAGATTAAAAAGATATCACTTTATTATGTTTTATACAAAAAATTTTTAAGAGATATTCTACATATATAAAAAAAAGTTGACTAACCAACTTTAAAAAAGACCCTATTAAGGCATTTCTCTGACCCTGCTGCTGCTGCTGCTAAGTCGCTTCAGTCGTATCCGACTGTGCAACCCCATAGACGGAAGCCCACCAGTCTCTGACCCTAGGTGTCTCCAAATGTAAAATCGAGACAATATCTACTTTGGGGTTTTCCTGGTGGTCCAGTGGTTAAGACTCTGCACTTCCAATGCAGGGGATATGGGTCCAATCCCTGGATGGGGAACTAAGAACCCACATGGCGTGGGGCACAGGTTAAAAAAAAAAGGAAAAGAAAAAAAAACAGTGCCTGCTTCACAAGATTGCCCTGTAGGCTGATTGGTCATGGGAGGTATTTACAACAATGTTCCTAAAAGCACTGTTGTAACAGTGACAGAATTGGTAACCACCTAAAATCCAGTCCTTGGACTTCGTTGGTGGTCTAGGGTGAAGACTCCACACTCCCAGTGCAGAGGACCCCAGCTGGATCCCTGGTCAGGGAGCTAAGATCACGTATGCCCCACTGGTAGCCAAAAGAAAAGAAAATCCACAGCTGGTCCTTGAGGGAACTAGTTAAAGAAACTGTGGTGAGACTTATAAACAGGGAAGATTGGCCATGAGCATTTGTCTTCTGTGCCTTCCATAACTTAACCGGTAACAGGAGTCGGATAAGCATATGTCTACAAGGAGTAAAGAGACAGTGAATAAAAAGATTTCAACAAGGCTTTGGAGGCTGGACAGTGGCCTAAGGGTGTTGACAGACCCAGACCAAATAGGACATGATGCCAGAAGATCCTGGAGGTCCCCAGACTCCGGTTCAGGGCCTGTCTGAACACAGAGTGGGCTGAGAGCCTGTGTTCAACATATTGAGACAGTCAGGTCTCCTTTATCCTCTCACAGCCGAGTCACGAACACTGCCCCTCCACCTGCTTATTTTTGGGGAGGCTTTGGACTTGGGGACCCCAGGCACCGCAGGGGTGAGGCTTGAGGCTAGAAACAGGAACCCTCCAACCCCCCTACACCCCCACCACACACACACACACAGGACAGAGACAGAGAATAGGGGATGTTTTCCCCTCAAAAAACTGAATGGCCCCAGAGAAAGTCTGTCACTTGTCAACATTTGGGAGTCTGTGTGAAAAGGCTTCCACTGTCCTACAGCAAAGCTCAGTCAATGAGTGTCCTTCCCCTGCGCTTGCGCGCACACACACACACACACAGACCTTCCACTCTGCTTCTTGGTGGCTCCCTATTAAATATTAACAAGAGAGCCAAGGACCAGCAGACATTTAAAGAAAGCCTCCAAAATAAAAGAGAGATTCCTCTCATATATTTCCCCCATGTATTAAAAAAAGAAAGACTTCCAAGAGTCTGGAAGAAACAGAGATACTAGGGAGCACAAGAAAAAAAAATGTCTATAATTGGAAAATTAGAGGGAAACTCAATGCATATAGTCTGATAACATTTGTATTTTTCAAGAGAAAAGAAATATCTATGTCTGTGTTTGTCTCTGCACTGACCATTCTGGAGGATTTATAAGACTGGAGACAGCAGCTGTGTGGAGTAGGAGTCTTGTGTGGCTCAGGACAAAGGTTTGCTGTACATTCTTTGGTACCTTTTAAATTTTGAATGTTACCAATTTCTTAGTTTACAATATAATGCTGAATTTTTAAAAGATACAGAGAGATGCGAGAGGATCTTTCGTTTTGGAAATTTTTTAAAAAGATAATCAACATCTATATTTAAGGATATAGGATAGTAGAAAAAAATATGAAACAAGAAAATTTATTTCCCCCAAAGGAGGAATACATGAACACTTCCAGAAAGTAAAACAAAAAGACAAAGTGGGGGGTATTCAAGAGGACCTCAGCTTTATGTCTAGTGTTCTAATATTTTTTTGAGGAGAATGGAGTCACATTATTTGTGTAATTAAGACACTAAGGGTGGGTGGTAATCTATATGAAGTTCCTCACAGGCAATAGGTACTTGGTAGTTTCCCTTCCCTCCAGGGACCCAGGGGTTGGCCGGCATCCCCGAGGCTTCCAGATTGGAGGGCAAAGTCAGAGGTCACAAGGTTTGAGAAGCTGATAGAGTGATGGGGCTAAGCCCTTGTCCCCATTCCAGGCAGTGCTCCCTCAGTCATGCTGCTCCTACTCCGGATTAGAGGCCTTTTCTGTACACACTGTGTTGAGGGACACACAGTGTGTCTAAAATGAATTACTAGTTTGGTCAGGTTTGACTCATGTGGATGGAGCAAGTTCATGAGTTCAGTGGGACAATGACCCAGCCTCCTTCAACCTCAACTTCAAAGTCAGTTGTTAGAAGAGGAAAAAGCCATAAAAGAAAACCTTTATTAAACCTTTATTAAAGGTCTCCTCCACGTCGCCTACATCAGAACCATTGGAAGTGCTTGTTAGAAGTGACCCTGGGCCTCCTCCCACATCTTTTGAATGAGCCCTGGGAGTGGGGCCTGGAGATTGATCTGGTGAATATAGAAGCTAAGATCTCAGTTAATATGAATATATTGATTTTTCTTTTGGTTCAGTGTATCTCTATTTTGGGTTTCGACTCTACCTGCTCACAGAAAACATTCTCTTAGTCATTTCCAGGTGAACTCAGTCTCCCCACCCCGCCTCTTCTCTTGCTTCCACCACTGCTCTAAATTTGGGGAGTTCCTTAGCACCACAGCACAGATGGGGTGAGTGGGGAGGGCTGCTCAATGAGAGTCCTCTCCTCCTGATAAACTGTCCTGGGTCCCTGCCTCCGTGGATCATATGCACTCTCATTTCTATCCTGCTGCTGCTGTCCCCAGAATCCAACAGTAAGAGCGATGTGCCAGCTTTCCAAGCCACACCCTATCGCCTTGGCTCCCCCAGTGTATTTGAGTTCTGTCCCTTCCACATCCCCTGGACTTGGCTGTCCGGGAATGAGAATGACCCCTAAACCTGTGACTCACATCTTGTCTGGTCCTCCACTAGTTGCTCCCCTGCTAGCGTAGGGTGCTGAGGCTGGGTGGGGGTAGGGGGTTCTGCCTGTTTATACCTCCTTGCAACCTCACCTGAGACCCAGAGGCTGTGGCTTCAGAACTTAAAAGCCTGAAATTTGGTATCTTCTCTGACTAGAAAGTAGAGTAGTCACAGGGCCAAAAAGCACGAGCTGTCCTCCCACAGCGTCATCTGAGACCATCAAGGGGAGCTGCTCTTTTCTTCCTTTCCACAGACTCTAAGCCACCCAGACATTCCATGTCAGTGTCTGAGGACCAGGGAAGTGGCTGTACCAGGGACAGGGAGGGAGCTGAGAGCACCTTCTGTTAGATCTGCTGAGTCTCCACACCCAACACACACTCCTGGTTCACTCACCTCCCCCAGACAGCTGGGAAATGACACCTCTGGTGACACAGCCAGTCCCAAACTTCTGCTGGGAGGGGGTGGGGGGCAGCTCCGGGGAGGTTGTCATACCCCGAGGCCCTGGGAAGCCTGGGTGGGGGAGGGGAGAAGCAAGCTCCTGTTTGTCTCAGAGACCATGGCCATCAGCTCCCTTTGCCCCCTTCCAGGAATGCAGTGAGCAACCCACCCCCTCACTTTGGGCTGAAGAGGAAAAAAAAAAACTAAAATAGTTGCTCAAGTTTACTGCTATGCTTACTGTTCACCGCTTCCGCTTCTGAAAACTGGCCTGCTTATGGCTGCTCACCACCTCTGCTCCTGTGAACTGGCCTATTGTGTCAGCCAAACTGCTTAGGTGGGAAAGTCACTAGGACCTGGAAGCCCACACTCTGGAGGCAACGCCTCTGAGCCCACACAGGTGCTGAATATACCCTGTTGCTCTCCATCTCCAAGCGTTGCTTGTCTTTTTCCGTTGCCGCAGTTTCTATAACATTTTCTGGTGCATTGGCCAGGAAACGACAACCGAGCTGGTCCCTTGTGCCACCCTTGTCAGGGAACCAGAGGAATCACTGGCCCAGTGACAGACAGACAGGTGCCAACCAGCTGTTTGCCAGAGACCGACCCTTACACTGCAGATGGTGGCTGCAGCCATGAAATTAAAAGACACTTGCTCCTTGGAAGAAAAACTATGACCAACCTAGACAGCATATTAAAAAGCAGAGACATTACTTTGCCAACAAAGGTCCATCTAGTCAAAGCTATGGTTTTTCCAGTAGTCATGTATGGATGTGAGAATTGGACCATAAAGAAAGCTGTGCGAAAAATTGATGCTCTTGAACTGTGGTGTTGGAGAAGACTCTTGAGAGTCCCTTGGACAGCAAGAAGATCAAACCAGTCAATCCTAAAGGAAATCAGTCCTGAATATTCATTGGAAGGAATGATGCTGAAGCTGAAGCTCCAATACTTTGGCCACCTGATTCGAAGAACTGACTCACTGGAAAAGACCCTGATGCTGGGAAAGATTAAAGGCAGGAGGAGAAGGGGACGACAGAGGATAAGATGACTGGATGGCATCACAGACTTGATGGACATGAGTTTGAGCAAGCTCCGGGAGTTGGTGATGGACAGGGAAACCTGGTGTGCTGCAGTCCATGGGGTCGCAAAGAGTCAGACACGACTGAGTGACTAAACTAAACTGACCCTCACACCGGCTGCGGGCCATGGCCCATGCCACTTCCCGCACAGACTTAGAAGGAAAACAGAAGTGGGCTCCAGAATAGGACGTCAGACGGGTGAGTGCCCCGGGGACATCTGCCTGAGTCAGAACCCTCCGTATGGTGGAAGAGGAGCCTGATCACCTCCCAGTGACCGGAGGGTCACTCAGAATAGGATTTGTTCCCTCGGGTGGTCTGTTAATCCTGGTGTGCAGTGGATGTGTGCTTGTGTTGAATGAGAGCCTGTGCTCCACTGTCTTTGACTACAGAGCCTGAGTGAGTTCCAACCTGTGGTTCCATGGTGACCTCATACCGGTTAGGGCAGCGCCAGTCTCTGGGGGATCCAAACCCTCCCTGTGAGGCTGGTCCAAGTCAGGGGCTTATACTGACCTGCCGATGTTAAGAGGAGCCTAAATCTCCACGAGGGGAGCAGCCAGGGGGACAAAAGTGAGTGTTTCCCTTTGTTCATTGTAGGGCACCACCACAGGGTGGGAACTCTCACATAATGGGCAGTTCAACCTCAAAACCTGCTGTTTTAGATGTATGATTAAAAATGTTAACCAACGATTCTCTGGAGAATATGGTGTGAAACTAACCCCTGGAAAGCTGCGCACTCTTTGTACCCTAGCATGGCCCTCCTTTGGTGTTGGATGGCTCCCACAGGGACTTTAGATGTGCCCACTGTCCAAGCAATATATAGAGTTGTGACCTAAGACCCTGGCCTCTCAGACAAATTTCCATATATTGACCAATGGTTAGAAATCGCCCAGCTAAGGCCTCCCTGGGTTCAGTTCTGCATGACAAGTCAGGGGCAATGTAAGGTTCTTGTGGCTCAATTGGAAAAAAGGCTTCACGCCAGAAAAAGGAACCACCTATCCTCCAGGGCGAGGCAGAAGATGTGCCCCAATGCCCCCACCTTGTGTCCCTACAGCTCCCCTACCTGGAGTGGCTGATCCGCATTTAGCAGACAGTCCAGCATCTTCCATTTCACCTCCTCCTTCTAACGTTCCTGAAGCCCCAACAACCAGCCACTCCAGGGCCAGTGAGCAGGCATCTCCAGTCGGCTCAAGGGGCAACTGCCCCAACTTCAAATGCCTCTAAGAGAGACCTAGAGACTTCAGCGTATTGCCCCCGATGGGACTCTACAAGAGAGGAGAACTGTCTTTTACCACCCACCATTTTCCACAACTGATCTTCTCAACTAGAAGCATCATACCCACCTCATACTCTGAAAAACCTCAGGTGCTGATACATTTCCTACAGTCCATTTTCCAGACTCACCGCCCCACCTGGGTGGACTGTCGGCAGCTTCTCCTCACCCTGTTCAACAGCGGGGAGCACCAACGAGTCGTGACAGAGGCTCAGGAATGGCTCCAGGTCAGTGCCCCAGGGGGTCAATTAGAGGTGGAGAACTGGGTATGGGAGGCCTTCCCAGAAGAAGAGCCTCATTGAGACCCCGACACCACGGGAGGGCGAAAACTGGCTGGACAGTTATCGACAGGTCCTCCTACAGGGAGTAAAAGCCAGGGCTAAGAAGCCTACCAACATGGCCAAGATCACTGAGGTGCTGCAAAAAACCAGATGAAAGCCCGGCTGACTTCTATGAGAGGTTATGTGAGGCCTTCACCCCTTTTGATCCTGAAGCCCCTGAGAACCAACAGATGATAAATGTGGCCTTTGTGGGACAGATCCAATCAGACATCTGGAAGAAATTACAGAAGTTAGAAGAGTTTGCAGGAAAAAACGCCACAGAACTGCTAGAAATAGCTAGCAAAGTTTGTTTATCACAACCAAACAGCATGGCGAGGAGCAGAAAAGAGGATGAAGCAAAAAGCTGCACTCTTGGCAGCTGCCCTGTCGAAGCCTGCACCCTGGCGGGGCCACCTCATAAGTCAAGAGGCCCAGGCCTGAGAAAGAGGAACTCCCTCAGCCGCGATCAGTGTGCCTATTGCAAGAAGGGACATTGGAAGAATGAGTGCCCCAGCCACTCCGAGAAGAAAACCAAAGCAGCAGGCCTGCCAAGCCAATATCAACCTGAGCCACCCAGTGCTAATCTGATCAGGCTAGCTGGAGCAGAATCCGACTAGAGAGGACCAGGCTCTCTCCAACTGGGCCCCCGAGAGCCTATGGTCAGAATTCAAGTAGGGGGGCCATCCAGTGGACTTTATGGTGGATGCCCATGCTGAACATTCAGTGGTCACTCAACAAGTAGCCCCCTTCTTGGGAAAAGAAACCACTATCATTGGGGTCACAGGCACTCAGACCCACAGGCCCTTCTGTGGTCCTCGACGATGCCAAATAGGGGGCTGAGTTTTGCCAAGAGAATGCACTGGTCGTAGCAAACACCCTCTTTCAACAACACAAGAGAAGACTCTACACATGGACATCACCAGATGGTCAACACCTAAATCAGATTGATGATATTCTTTGCAGCCAAAGAATGCAAGCTCTATGCAGTTAGCAAAAACAAGACCAGGAGCTGACTGTGGCTCAGATCATGAACTCCTTATTGCCAAATTCAGACTTAAATTGAAGAAAGTAGGGAAAACCACTAGACCATTCAGATATGACCTAAATCAAATCCCTTATGATTATACAGTGGAAGTGAGAAATAGATTTAAGGGACTAGATCTGATAGATAGAGTGCCTGATGAACTATGGAGGTTCGTGACATTGTACAGGAGACAGGGACCAAGACCATCCCCAAGGAAAAGAAATGCAAAAAAGCAAAATGGCTGTCTGAGGAGGCCTTACAAATAGCTGTGAAAAGAAGAGAAATGAAAAGCAAAGAAGAAAAGGAAAGATATAAGTATCTGAATGCAGAGTTCTAAAGAATAGCAAGAAGAGATAAGAAAGCCTTCCTCAGCGATCAATGCAAAGAAATAGAGGAAAACAACAGAATAGGAAATACAAAAAAAAAAAATAAATAAATAAATAAATAAAAGGAAATACAAGAGATCTCTTCAAGAAAATTAGAGATTCCAAGGGAACATTTCATGCAAAGATGGGCTCGATAAAGGACAGAAATGGTATGGACCTAACAGAAGCAGAAGATATTAAGACAAGGTAGCAAGAATACACAGGAGAACTGTACAAAAAAGATCTTCACGACCAAGATAATCACGATGGTGTGATCACTCACCTAGAGCCAGACATCTTGGAATGTGAAGTCAAGTGGGCCTTAGAAAGAATAACTACGAACAAAGCTAGTGGAGGTGATGGAATTCCAGTTGAGCTATTTCAAATCCTGAAAGATGATGCTGTGAAAGTGCTGCACTCAATATGCCAGCAAATTTGGAAAACTCAGCAGTGGCCACAGGACTGGAAAAGGTCAGTCTTCATTCCAATCCCAAAGAAAGGCAATGCCAAAGAATGCTCAAACTACCGCACAATTGCACTCATCTCATAAGCTAGTCAAGTCATGCTCAAAATTCTCCAAACCAGGCTTCAGCAATACGTTTTACGTGAATACGTTTTAAAAAAGGCAGAGGAACCAGAGATCAAATTGCCAACATCCGCTGGATCATAGAAAGAGAGTTCCAGAAAAACATCTATTTCTGCTTCATTGACTATGCCAAAGCCTTTAACTGTGTGGATCACAACAAACTGTGGAAAATTCTGAAAGCAATGGGAGTACCAGACCACCTGACCTGTCTCCTGAGAAACCTGTATGCAGGTCAGGAAGCAACAATTAGAACTAGACATGGAACAACCGATTGGTTCCAAATAGGAAAAGGAATACGTCAAGGTTGTATATTGTCACCCTGCTTATTTAACTTATATGCAGAGTACATCATGAGGAACGCTGGACTGGAGGAAGCACAGGCTGGAATCAAGATTGCTGGGAGAAATATCAATAACCTCAGATATGCAGATGACACCACCCTTATGGCAGAAAGTGAAGAGGAACTCAAAAGCCTTTTGATGAAAGTGAAAGAGGAGAGTGAAAAAGTTGGCTTAAAGCTCAACATTCAGAAAACTATGATCATGGCATCTGGTCCCATCACTTCATGGCAAATAGATGAGGAAACAGTGGAAACAGTGGCAGACTTTATTTTTTGGGGCTCCAAAATCACTGCGGATGCTGACTGCAGCCATGAAATTAAAAGACGCTTACTCCTTGGAAGGAAAGTTATGACCAACCTAGATAGCATATTAAAAAGCAGAGACATTACTTTGGCAACCAAGGTCCGTCTAGTCAAGGCTATGGTTTTTCCAGTGGTCATGTATGGATGTGAGAGTTGGACTGTGAAGAAATCTGATCACTGAAGAATTGATGCTTTTGAACTGTGGTGTTGGAGAAGACTCTTGAGAGTCTCTTGGACTGCAAGGAGATCCAACCAGTCCATTCTAAAGGAGATCAGTCCTGGGTGTGTTCATTGGAAGGACTGATGCTAAAGCTGAAGCTCCAATACTTTGGCCACCTCATGCGACGAGTTGACTCACTGGAAAAGACTCTGATGCTGGGAGGGATTGGGGGCGGGAGAAGAAGGGGACGACAGAGAATGAGATGGCTGGATGGCATCACCTACTCGATGGAGGTGAGTTTGAGTGAACTCTGGGAGTTGGTGATGGACAGGGAGGCCTGTCATGCTGTGATTCATGGGATTGCAAAGAGTTGGATATGACTGAGCAACTGAACTGAACTGAACTGAGGTAGTATTGGAATTCCTCTACCTACCTGATTGCCTTGTTCCCTTGATGGGAAGAGACCTGCTTGCGAAGATGGGGGCCCAAATTTCCTTCTCTGCCAAAGGGTCAGTCCAGCTAAAATTGACAGGACCGCCCTCGTCTTTGATTATGACTCTTGCAGTATGGAGAGAAGAAGAATGGCACCTGTATTCCTCCCCTCCAGAAGAGAGGACCATTCCTCCTGAATTAGAGACTGAATACCCACTAGTTTGGGCCGAGGAGAGCCCCCCAGGCCTAGCAAACATCACAACCCCATCCTGATTGATCTCAAATTGGGAGCTCAGCCTGGAAAACTGCGACAGTACTTGACTCCCTGAGAGGCCAAACTGGGAACCCAGGCTCATTTAGACAGACTACTCCAACACGGACTCCTGATAAAATGCCAGCCACTCTGGAACACCCCACTGCTGCCTGTAAGAAAGCCAGGGACACACGACTACCATCTGGTTAAGGACCTAAGGGCTGTAAAAGAGGCAACAATTACTCTGCAGCTACCAGTGCCTAATCCGTACACCCTACTAGGACTGATCCCCTCCACAGTCAAATGGTTTACCTGCTTGGACTTAAAAGATGCCTTCTTCTGCCTCTGGGTTGAATCTGTCAGCCAACCACTATTTGACTTTGAATGGGAAAACCCACATACAGGAAACAAGGAACAGCTCACTTGGACAAGGCCTCCTCAGGGCTTCAAGAACTCCCCTCCTCTCTTCAGCGTGGCCGCTGACTTGGCTAAATTTCCTGGACAAAAGTTAAACTGTGCCCTGCTGCAATATGTCAATGACCTTCTGCTGGCCAGCACAACACAGGCTCAATGTCTAGAAGGAACAAAGGCCCTCCTCTCCCTGTTAATGGAAGTTGGGTACCGGGTATCAAAGCAAAAGGCATAAATCTGTAAAAGACAAGTCAAATACGTAGCTTTTAGCATCATGCTGGGCCAGTGGATACTGAGAATTGAAAGCAAGCAATAGTTTGCCCCATCCCTACTCCTACCACTCGCCAGAAGGTCCGTGAGTTCCTTGGAGCGGCAAGGTTCTGAAGGATATGGATCCCCGGATTTTCAGACTTGGCCAAACCCCTATATGAGGCTCTAAAAGGAGAAGAAAAGGGCCCCCTTGAGTGAGGACCAAGCCAGGAGTCAGCCTTTCAAACAGTTAAGGCTTAACTTTCCAAGGCCCCAGCCCTAGGACTTCCTGATGCAGCCAGGGAGTTCAACATCTTTGTTCATGAAAAGAGCAGAATGGCCTTGGGAGTCCTAACCTAAGAATTCGGACCTTGGTAAAGGCCGGTGGCCTACCTGTCTAAATAAATTGACTCATTCAATGGCCAGATGGCCACCCTGCCTCTAAGCACTACTGGCCAATACCTTACTGGAGAGGGAAGCTGACAAGTTAACACTGGGGCAACACCTCAATGTTAAGGTCCCACACTCAGTTGTAACCCTGTCAGATTACAGAGGCCATCATTGGCTCACACATGCACAGATGACTCAGTATCAAGGATTACTATGTGAAAGTTCACCAGTAAAACTGGAAGTTGTACAAATTCTAAACCCAGCTACATTCCTACCAGACGAAGCAGGGCCCTCGGACCACAGCTGCTTAGAAATATTAGATGAAGTATTTTCTAGCAGACCAGACTTGACTGATAAACCACTCCCAAACCCAGACCTGGTCCTGTATACTGATGGTAGCAGCTTCATGGAGACTGGGAAAAGGATGGCCAGGTATGCCGTGGTGTCTGACTCTGAAGTGGTGGAGGTAGAAGTGCTTTCTCAAGGATGGTCAGAGCAGAGAGTGGAGTTGCGGGCATTAATCAGGGCGCTGAAACTCAGCCAAGACCGGCGAGTCAACATCTATACAGATTCACGGTATGCTTTCCCTACTCTACATTTTCACAGAGCCTTATAAAAGGAAAGAGGGCTCCTTACTGCAGAAGGAAAGGGAATCGCGAACCAAGCTGAAATCTTGAAGCTCCTGGAGGTAACATGGGGACTGAAGGAAGAAGCAGGTGTCCACTGCAAAGGTCACCAGAAGACGGGGGACCCAGTGGCTAAAGGGAACGCCACGCCAATGCAGTCACCAAGCAGGCTGCCTGAGGGTAGTAGCCGCCAGACAAACCAAAAGTCCTGTTAGCCTTGGAACCACTAAGTCTATATTCCAGGGCAGCTACCCTACAAGCTGGTCCATCAGCAACATGAACTGACCCATATGGGCAAGACTGCCTTAGAGACCTTGCTAGGCGGGTACTATCTCATCGCTCGCCTCCCCACACTCTGCTCTTCTGTCTCCCAGCGATGTGCAACCTGTTTACAATACAAAGCTCACCAGGGGCCTAGTAGGCCAGCAGGGACCTAACATTGTGGACTATCCCAATTTGAGGATTTGGAAGTGGACTTCAGTGAAATCATTCTAACTCGAGGATTCAGATACCTTTCAGTTTTTATCTGCAGCTTTTCGGAGTGAGTGGAGGCCTTTCCTAACTGAACTGAAAAAAGGAAGAGAAGTAACCAAGGCACTCCTGAGAGACATTGTCCCCAGATATGAGATATGGAATGCCTCTGACTATAGTGTTGGACAATGAACTGGCATTTGTAGCCGAGACAGTACAACAGGTGGCAAGGGCTTTGAAGACCCAGTGGAAATTGCAGACTGTTTACCATCCCCAGAGTTCAGGGAAAGTACAGCGCATGAACTGAACCCTCAAACGAGCCCTAGCTAAACTATGTCAGATGAGCTTACCTTGTGTAGACATGTTAGCCGTGGCCCTCTTGAGGGTGAGATGCTCAACTCAGGCAGGGCTAGGATTCTCACCACTTGAAATCATGTATGGACTATGGCTCCTGCTAGTTAGCTTAAGAGGAGATGCCAGAGAACTAAGGGACTACCTAAGCAGCTGCAAGGGTTAGGACACACCATCTCTCAAATATCTAAGTGGGTAATATAGAATTTTACCCATATCCTTAGGAATAACAGTACATCTCCACCAACCAGGGGACCAAGTATGGGTGAAGGACTGGAGAAAAGAGCCTTTAAAACCCATGTGGAGAGGGCCCTATTCTGTAATCTTAAGAACCTCTACTGCTCTCAAGGTGGCTGGAATAGATGCTTGGATCCATCACTCCAGAATCAAACCTGCAGGTCCAACCGATAGCCGAGGGAAGTGGGAAGCAGCCTTCAATCCAGAGGAACCCCTGTACCTGACCTTGTGAAGAAGGAAACAATGACTCCAAAGCCCTGTTCTAGCCACACTGGAAACTGGTCAGTCAAAGTTATGGCTGAAGCTTGAGGAAATGGCAGGAACTGGCGAACAACAGATGTACTAGTTATTAATTGGACTAGGATTCCTCCTACTTATTTGAAATAGGACTCTACTCTGTGTCTCCCCTTGAGTGGATTATCATTTAAAAACTTTCCTTCTGCTTTGCCTACCTTTTCATAGCTCTTATTTTTTGGAGTCTCCTCCTACTGTGATCAGCTTAAATATGAAAAGAGCGTATTTTTGCCTTATAGTTCTGTTAATTTGTAAAATTCCCTCCTCATCTGAGTCAGGATGACTGTTGTGAATGTACAGAATCTTTCTACCATGAGGAGGAACGGGTCCAATGATTCACTTACTATACATACTAACCGGCCCCATGTTATAGTTCAGCCTCTCCATGCACTGCTGCTGGTGCTAAGTTGCTTCAGTCATGTCCAACTCTGTGCGACCCCATAGACGGCAGCCCACCAGGCTTCCCGTCCCTGGGATTCTCCAGGCAAGAACAATGGAGTGAGTTGCCATTTCCTTCTCCAATGCATGAAAGTGAAAAGTGAAAGTGAAGTTGCTCAGTTGTGTCCGACTCTTAGCGACCCCATGGACTGAAGCCTGCCACGCACCTCCGTCCATGAGATTTTCCAGGCAAAAGAGTATTGGAGTGGGGTGCCATTACCTTCTCCGTCTCCATGCACTAGGGAAGGAAAACACTACTGGAAGTGGGTAATTAAAGCCCGCAGTGTGAAAAGCCTAACGTGCTACGGCATCCCAAGACAGATGGCCTGCTGGACTTGACAGACTCATTCTGGGATGTCAGATGGGGGCAGGAAACAGGACCAGGCTAGGAAGGAAGGAGTTAAAGAGATGGTTAAATGGAAAGGCCTTAACAGACATAGCTAAAAATATCAGAAAGACTGCCCATGTCCTGGTTCAGAACTGGAAGGGATGGGACATAAACGGCCTCTTCGGAGGATGGTTCTCTTGGCTAGGAGGAATTAAGACAATTATCGGGGTAGTCATGGTCATGCTCGCTGGATGCGTGCTTATTCCTTGTCTCATGCCGCTCCTAGTCAGCATTGTAAAAAGTTTCATAGAGACAGGTGTTGAAAGAAAGACAACCACTCAATTACTACATATAAGAGGATACCAGCAGTGAGCAGATGATGATATTCTCTGAGGCTGCAGATGCACCCTGAGTATCAAGAGGGAGGAATGAAGAGGAACAAAAAAGAAACTAAAATAGTTGCTTAAATTTACTGCTACGCTCACTGCTCACCGCTTCTGCTTCTGTGAACCGGCCTGCTTATTGTGTCAGCCAAACTGCTTAGGTGGGAAAATCACTAGAACCCATAAGCCCGAGCCATATAAAAGACACCCAGAACAAAGCCCAGGTGCTCAGCCTCTGGAGGCCACTCCACTGTGCCTGCACCAGTGCTGAATAAACCCTGCTGTTCCGCATCTCCGAGTTTTGCTTGTCTCTTTCCGTCGCCACGGTTTCTATAACAGGGCCACTGGGCCTCATTCTTCACCCTTGAGGCTTGTCTTGTCACAATCCACCGGACAGGCAGCTCATTTACACCCATCGTGTCCTTCCTGAGGGGCCACTCCTGCTGGAAGGAACAGGGTGGGTGGGTGGGTGGGAGGTTTAGCTGCTAGGCCGGTTTAGAGGACCTAAACAGAGGCCAGGTGTGGAAGGGGCTGTGGATAATTCCCTACCATGTCTTAACATCCAGCCATTTAACAAATATAGGTATAGACTCAACACACCTAATACATTTTGGGTCCAGAGGTAGGACAGGAGCTGTTTATGTCATACCCATCAGGCTAATCCTTAGGTAAAGTAGTACCAAGTCCCTGGGTACCACAGGTGCCGCCCTTACCCACTTACTCTCCTTCCCACTATAAAAAAGCTGAAAAAACAAAATGCATAAGTCTTGTCCTTTAGCCTTGTGCCCGGGATCAGAGAGTTCGAGCCCTCTTCCGGTGCCAGGGTAGCTACTCCACTCTGGGTCAGAGCTAGGTTTCGGCCAGTCTACAGCTACCACAGGAAGCAGCCCCAGAGGGCAGCCTCGTGCCCGCCTCCCGGGTTCCCAAGCTTGCCCCACCTCAGTCAGGCCTCGCCTGACAAGGAACCCTGGTCTGAACCTCAGTTGCGAGGAGGGGGTTGCTATCACGGTTCCCAGACCTTCTTTTGGATATTCACACGCAAGGCAGAGGGTTGAGGATCAATTCCCACCACTCCCAGGATCCCAGCTATTCACACTGCCTCCAACCTGCACTTGCCCCTTCTGATTTCCCACCCCCCTGCCCCTTCCAAATGCTCAAGGCTGCTCAACCCGCACTGGGACGAGGGGGCAGGCTGGGACCTGGGGCTGCGCGGGGTGTGGACAAGTTGAGGGCTTTCACCTAGGAGGAAGATGTGTTTGGGGCTGAAGGGCGCCTTAAGGGCCAGGCGGTGGGGGCAGGGGGGCGGCGAGGACCACGGGGAGGGCTGGGGTCAGACCCCATAGGCTCGTGGTGGGTGTAGGGAGCCCAGCCACCAGGCTCAGGGTTCGCGGGCAAGGAGGGAGAGGCTGGGGCCCTGCAGCGCTGGACCCGCCACCCGGGAGGCCGCGGTCTCCGCCCTCGGCGCCCCGCCCCCGCGGCCCGGCGGCCGACTGGTGGCCCGCCGCGCCCCGCCCCCGCCCGCAGTGCCCGGATGTGGGTGACGTGCGGCCGCCATCTTCCCGTCCCGGGCAGCCAGCGCCAGTCGGAGCCAGCTCGAGCCTCCGCTGCCGCCGCCGCCATCACTGCCGCTGCCAAGTCCTCCGCCCGCTGCCCCCGCCATGTGAGTCGGCGCCCGCACCTGCACCGGGTGGCCGGCGCTGGCCGCCGCCCTTAGGCCTGGGCCTGGGGAGGGCCCGGGGTTCGAGTCGCGTCCCCCACGCGCCCCGAGTCCCGAGACCAGGCCGGCGCCCGTGACTGCGCGCGGGCATCAGGAGAGCCCCGCGTCCCTGGCTGGCCGCGAGGAGGCTGACCGCTGGAGGGAGCGGACTCCCCGTCTGTCCGCTCCGCCTCTGCCATCGCTGCCGGGTCCACCCCGGACCGTGTCTGTGAGGTCGCTCTCATTTGACAGGCGGGGAAACTGAGGCCCGAGGGGGAGGGGGCCTCCCTCAAGGTCACGCAGCAGCTCGCCCGCGGGGCCGGACGGAGGCCAGGGCTCGCATCGAGTGGCTTTCTTCCCCGGCAAGAAGGAAGGGAGGGACGGATGGAGGGACAGGCGGATGGGCGGAGCCCTGGCTGCGGGGCCGAGGACTGCAGGCCTTGGTTCTTAATCCGTCCCTGCCCCTCAGGTCGGCTACCGCTGCCACCGCCCCCCCTGCCGCCCCGGCTGGGGAGGGAGGCCCTCCTGCGCCCCCTCCAAACCTCACTAGTAACAGGAGACTGCAGCAGACCCAGGCCCAGGTGGATGAGGTGAGTGGGGGGTGGTGGTGTCAGAAACAGTGGGAAGGATCCTGAGGGTTGACAAGCTGGTACGGGGGTCCATCTTGGGTTGGGGGGTGATGGCAGTTCATGTTTGGATACAAAAATAACCATGGCCCATCCTTGTCAGCATGCAAGCACGGGAGGGCCCTTGGGGATGTTGGTTTGGCTAACCTGGGGTTTTTCACCCTGGGTGGATGCTCTGGTGAACGGCAGGCTGCTTGAGGCTTGGTAAATAGAGGGTGGTGCTGTGACATCTGAGCGGTCTGGCTACCACATGCCCCTCCTGTGTGCCCCTTGCATGTCTCTGGTGTGCTAGGCATGTTCTGTATATGTCCTTGGCATGTTAGCCAGGCCACATGGGGGTGCCTGTTCCCTGTGTGAGCTCATGGTGGGTGGAGGAGTGCCCTTTGAGATGGGCCTTGGCACACACACCCCTGCCTTGTGGGCCTTCTCCCAGGTGGTGGACATCATGAGGGTGAATGTAGACAAGGTCTTGGAGCGAGACCAGAAGCTGTCCGAGCTGGACGACCGTGCCGACGCCCTCCAGGCGGGGGCCTCCCAGTTTGAAACCAGTGCAGCCAAGCTCAAGCGCAAATACTGGTGGAAAAACCTCAAGGTAAGGGTGGAGGCAGGTGGGAGGACAGGGAGGAGGAGGGGTGGGTGAATGGGAGTATCCTGGTCTGTCTCACTGAGCCCCCTCTCACCCCCAGATGATGATCATCCTGGGAGTGATTTGCGCCATCATCCTCATTATCATCATCGGTGAGTAGGGTGGGAGTGGCTAGGGCCCTTTCATGGAGAGGGTTCCCCTGCGGTTTCTGGGTTTTGAAGGTCATTAACTTAAATTTTAGTATTCAGTAAAAAGCATATATGGTGGCCAATAGCAGTTCTGATGCATCTAGAGCCCCAAACCTTGAAGTTGTTCAGCTTGTACTTTGCCTGATTCTGGGCAGTTTCTGTTAAGATTTTCAGAAACAGGAAAGCTGCTGGATCCCCAAGGCTCCCTTGAGGCCCTGTTAGGCCTAAGAGCATAATAGACTGGGAACCTGGAATTGGGGAGTGGGAGAGCAGCAGAGACCGAGGGGCTTGAGAAACAGCTGGGAAGCAAACCATCCCATTGTTTGAGAGCTGTGGTCTCAGAGGATTAGGGGTCTGTGGCCCCAAGGCCATTCCATGGAGTTGAGATCTTGGAACGGATCTGTGTAGCCTCCTTGCTTTACAGATGGAGAACCTGAGGCCAAGAGGGGAAGGGATGTCACCTAGCTGGGAGGTGGGGAAGGTGGGAGCAGGGCTGGGCTGACACACTGCTTTCTCTCTTTCTCTTCCTCCCTTCTCCGTCTTCTTCCTTCTCTTCCCCTCTCCACAGTTTACTTCAGCTCTTAAACCCCTGAGGAGCCTGCCCTGCCCAGAGAAGGGCCTCTCCCCCCAACCCCCAGCCGCTCCTCCACCTCTCAGCCATATCTTCCAGCCCCACCTCCCCTGGATCCGTGTGTGTGTGTCGTGTGTGTGCCCCCTTGTAAATAGCCAGCTGTTATTTATACATATATAATATTATATATATTTGGTCTGTTTGTAGTTTTATTACTAGAAGATTTTTTCCAGTTGTCCTTAACACCCCTTCCTGAGGTTCCCATCACCTCCTTTTCCTCTTTCCCTCCTTCCCTTTCCCTCTCTTCCTGACCAACCCCAAGTCCCCTTCATTTGCATCTGCTATGCAATAGTCCCTCTTCCTCTCCTTCCCTTGGATTTAGCTGATCCTTCCTCCCACCCTGGCCTTTCCCATACCTCCACTCCTACCCCCTGTACAAAAAAGACAAAAAGCAACTGTCCAGGCTTCCCTAGATGCATTTTTTTTGCATCATTGGGAGGCTCTGAGACTGGTCCCTCTTGGTCCTAAGAATCCCATGGTCTTCTGGGAGCTTCCAGCATGTTAATTAGCATCCATTTGCCTACTGACATCCCCTTTGGTTTCCTTTCTCTCCCATCACTTTTCTGTTCAGTCTTTCAACCTGTGTTTCTTTTTTACTGAGGATTTAGTCCCTGTTGGTCCTTGTATCACACTTTCATTTGCATGACATTATTTGTAGGTGGTGGGGAGCCTGGGCTTTTGGGGAACCAGGCTGTTCTGGCCCCCAGAATCGCCCCCTCCAGCCCCTCTAGTCCAGTTTGCCTCCCCATCCCAATTTTCCAAACCTCTTGTCCCTCCTTTCCCTCCCCCCAGCTGGTGTGTAAGTGTATTGGAGTTCAGTGTGTTATGATGGACCAATAATTCTGCCACTTGGAGTCTCTCCCCACATTCCTGCTCCCCAGTTTTCATGTGGGGCGCTCAGTTGACATTCCCACGGGGTCTCCCTCCCTCCTGTCTGCCTGATCTGCCTCCTCCTCCTCCCACCAGGAGAGTTGGGGGTTGGCCACAATCCGATCTGTTTCGGGAGAGGTGGCTACAGTGTGTGTGGGGGTCATCACTGCCTTGGGGAGGATGGGGCAGGGCATCATCCCCCCAAATCCTGCCTGAAATCTCTGGCCCCACCCCTGCTGGGGGGTGGATTGAAAACCCGCCCTCATATGGGGGGGTGATACCCCATCACTGCCCAGCTCCTCTGACTGCCCCCCTGAATTTAGGGCGGGATACTAGTCACTGCCAATATGCATATAGGACTTGCTGGAAGATGGGGATTCTTGCCCCTCTCCAGGGCAGTCAAGCCCAGAGAGAGCTGTCTCCCTGTTAGGTGAAGTGATAAAGGAACGGTTTAATGTCTTTTTAAATGGCACAATTTTAGGGGTCTGAGGGTGAATTCCCTTAACCTGCCACTGGAGGGGACCCCCAAACTCTTCTCCCCACACTTGAGGTTTTTGTGTGGAGGGGGAGCAGGGAGATCTAAGCTGTGGTGTGAAAGGGTAGGGAGAGATGCTGGGGGTGGGGGTGCTGTGTTCTAGACCCCCCATATTATCCCAGTATCCCCTGCCCCCCTTCCCTCACCCCATGCCCCCAATTCTGTGGCGCATCCAGATTGTGAAAATGTACAATAAATGTGTAATGAGTAACCAGGTGTGTTCTAAGGTCTTTTCTTAACCAGTGGGAAGCATATTGGATCTGCAGGTATAACCGGAAGGTTGAGAGGATACATCTGGAAGAGACAGCTTTGCCAAGGGGCCTGACCTTGGGCAGGGCAGGGCAAAGGCAAAGTATGATTCTCAAAGTGGCCACGAGGGGGCACAAGGAGTTGGTAATGGAAAATGTTCATGATCCCAGTGTCAGCATGGTGAACCCTGACACTGGAAACCTGGAAGCATGGCTTCCCAGCTTTCCCTGTTCTCCCTTCCCCGAGGGCATACTCCATCGTTTACTGGATCCCTTTTTACTCCTTGATGAACTCTCGGATGCTTTCAGTCTCTCCCGTGGTCATTTATTCCTAGGCCTGAAGTAGATGGGCAACCATGAAATTTCTCTCCCCCATTCTGACTAGCACAGTGCCAGCATCCAGAAGGAGTTCATAAATACTTACTGAACAAAACCGCTCAGGGAGACCCAGCCAAGTGTGGTGTGGAGCTGACTAGATGGCTTGCTACTCCTGCATTCTTGTGGCTAGATGGCCTGCTGCTCCTGTGTTCTCTTGTGGGACTGGTGACCCTAGACACTGTACTGAACTCTTTAAACTTCCGGCTCTGTAGCACTCATGATGTGGTACCCTAGCGTCCCTGCCCACAGGCACTTTAATAGTACGTGGAGAGTGCTGGGTAAGTTCTGGAGGGCCCACTTTCTGGGCTGCAGCATGAAGATTCAACAGCACAGGAAACCTAGTGTTTCCCAAACTTCTGGGCTCCTAAGAACTACCAGCAACGCTTTTTAAAATAGATTTTCAAGCTCCTTCCCCGGCTATTGATTCAGCAGTTGTAAAGGAGCCAGGTGATTCCTAGGTATACAGTCATCATAATGTTCACTTGTTGAGGGCTTACTGTTTTTGAGACAGTGCTCAGGGCCTATTCCCACTTCATCTACTGAGTAATTTACAGGTTTAGGATTACTGAAGGCCTTAGGACCCACCTTTATCAGGGACCTGATACGAGGGTACCAAAAATTGACCCCATATTAGAAACTAGCGTGTTAATCCGGACCGATTATGTAACCTCTCTGACTCTGTCTTATTTATGAAGGTCAGCTGCCTTCTCCCGAGTTTGTAAGCAATGCACCTCCTGGCCTACAAAAAATAACCTGGAAGGTGGCTATTGTCATCATTATGACAGGGTACTGAGACCTGAAGACGGCTTCACCCTAATGCTCCCACCTTTCAGCTTCAGGGAGCTTCAGAAACCCAGGTCCGAAGTTGCAGCGCGGGGTCGCTCTTGTCACGCGCCTGACGGCTCACAAAGTGCCCCTACCAAAGCCACCACCGGTCACATCTGCGCATGCGCAGACTCGACAAGCTTTGGGAAGAGTGTCGTCAAGGAAAATCCCCAGCTTCTAGGTAAACAAATTGCCGCGTGAGATCGTCCGCACGTGTCCTCTACAGCTCCGAGACACTTCAGCCTATGAGAAAATTTGAAGGGCTGGACTCGGGTTTGCGTCACCGATCCTAGGCAGGTCGGGGGGAGGCAATGCTGCCACAGCCAATAAGGACTTCGGAGGTGGGTGGAGGCGTGGCTTTCGCTCAGACGTCCAATTAACGAGCTAGGGCGGCCCCTCCCGCACGTGGATCTGTCACTGCTGGTTGGCAAACTGACCAATGAGAAGATGACGGAGGCGGGCGGCACCAATGGTGGCAGTGCGGAGCCTGGGTGGCCGCACGCGGCGCGGGGCATGGGTCGGCGCTCTTAGGCCAATAAGCTTGAGGGGCGTGGCGTCCCGGTCGGCGGGCGGGCCTGGAGAAGCGAAGTACCCTTGATCCTAGTTGGGAAGAAATTGGATGGCGTGCGAGCCGAGCGGTGAGTTGCTCCGGCGTTGGGGGTGAGGAGCGGCGGTCGGTATGGATTTTTCCACGGTGATGTGTTCTGTAAGGAGGGGTGTTAATGCAGTGCAGTGAAACGTGCGTGCTAAGTAACTTTAGTAGGGTCCGACTCTGCGACCCACTGGACTGCAGCCCACCAGACTCCTCCGTGAGATTCTCCGGGGATCTTCCAAATGGCGTGATTACCGTGGTGAACTCTGATGGTTGTGGGGGAATAGGGACTGCGAACTCAACTCTAAAGAGAGGGGAGCGGGAGTCCCTTACATCAGATCCCTCAATGCCCTAAGGTCCCTGGACCCCTGATTGCCTCGGGGAGGGTCTTGGAAGTTAGCGAACTGAGGGAGCTGAGAACCCTGCTACCAGGGAGTTATGGGACAGGACCCTTGAGAGCCGGTGGGGGCCGTTCCAGGGCGTGACTGCTGTTTGGGTAGGTACTTTAAGCACTTGAAATTGGCAGGTGTTCTGAGGCTGGAGAGAGGCCCTGGTAGGGCAGGTGGGAGGGTACCAAAGGGTTGCTGCAGGTGGGGTGATGTGTGTGACCCTGAGCTAATCAAATCTCGGCTCTAGATGTCTTTCTTATGTGTAAAAGGGAGGGGTTGGGCTTCAGAGCCATTCTTGGGAGTAAACATGATGTAGCAACAGTCAGATCCTGAGAGGGAGAATGGGCTTGTGCAGATTGGCTGTACATATGTCTTCCTGAGCTCTTGGAGTGAGGAGGTACCTACACGGTGTATCTGTCTGTACAAGCAGCCACGCCTGTGGTTAAGTGACCTGCGGTAAGGTGGAAGACTGAGGAAGTGGGGTTCCTAGGAAATCAGGGGGGCCGGTGGCTGCTAGGGTGTTCTCAAGGACTTTGTGAGCATGTGAAAACTGGGACTGTGATGATTTGAAGCGTGTGGAGAGTGCCAACTGAATGCCCTAAGGGAGAAGAGGGGGTGGATGGAGTCTGTGTTTCAGGCACCAAACTTAGAATTGGCTGGGTATTTGAGAGGCCCAGGTTCCCAGAGCTGGTAACACCTCAACAGGTTCCTGAAGGGTAAGAGGCCAGAATTATGAACCATTATCAGAGCTCAGATTTAAATCCTGGGCCCCGTTTATTAAAAGCCTGAGAACATATTATGTAGCAATTTAGGCAAGTTTAGTAATTTCTGAGGCTTAGTTGGTCCTTGTGGAATGGGGATAGTGATGCCTATCTCACAGGATTGTTTTGAAGATTAAAGAAGATAACGTATGGAAAGTGCTCAGTGCAATGCCTGGGTCGTGTCTTTATTATTTTTTTTTAGGTTAAAAAAATGACTATGGAGTGATAACAGTGACAGAGTGTAAGATTTATGTGAATGCTGTGGTTGGGAACTATTCTCACATTCTTAAGGTTGCTGGTTTTTTCAAGTTGTGGTGACGTCCTCCCCATTTCCCTCTTCCTGGTTCTTCTGGTCTTGAGGTGCCAGGCTTGCTCATTCCTCCCTTTTATTCCTCTCCCAAGATCCAGGCAGCAGCCTGGGCTACTTGCTCTTTTCCAGTTCCATTTCCTCATCCTAGACCCACTCTCCTCCCTATCCCTCCGCCCTCTTTCTGCTGCCATAGTAACAAGAGATTCAGGCTCTGAAGGGGGCCTCAGGGAAGAGCAAAGGTCTCTTGCAGAACCTGGGCCTCCAACTTCCCCGCCCTGACTTTGGGACCGGGCCAGAAGATGTGTACAGTCTGGGAGAGGGGGAAAGCCAATGCCAGGAGCTGTAGGAGCGAGCCAGGGGGAGGGCGGATGCGAGCCTTGAGCGGAGAGCCAGGCATGGGGGCGAGGGAGGGGGGGACCCCTTCCTCCTAATCCTCTCTCCAGGAATCCTTGGCTTGGGGACAGGACGGCTGTCGTTGGGCTGGGGGAGGAGCCCAGGCGGGTGCATGTCCTGGGATACTTGCCAAAAGTACACGATGTTCCCAAGTGCACTGGCCGCCGCCCTCTCGGGCTGGCTGTCTCCCAAACCACTGCCTCTCCAGCCTCCCTGCCCCACATTCCCCTGCTGCCTCGCCCCGCCCCCTTCCTCCGCCTTGACGTCACCGTCGCCTCCCGCCCCCTCTCCTCCATTGACGGCAGCGGGGCCTGGTTACTGTGGGAACCGTGAGGCAGTATTCTGGTTAGGGCCTTGAGAGCAGGTGGGGGCTGCTAGAGCGCGACCTTTTTGTCTACGAAAAAGAGAAATACAGAGGTGGAGGTGGACAGCAAGGACCGCCTGTGTAGGGGCAGATCACACTAGAGCCCTGAGGAGTGCCGGAGAAGAGGAAAAGCGGTTTCCAGAGAGGAAGTGTCTGAAAAGGAGACAAGGGACTGGACCACAGTATATGAGTTGGGGGGCCATTTTCAAGGAGAGAATACTGAGAATCCAGGTTCCGGAATCCTCTATTTCCTCTGACTTCTTGCTTTGTTTTTTTCTGGGTTATTCTGTAGCCTTCCTGCGTCTAGCTTTTCCACAGATCCTTGCCCTGCCACCCCCACTCCTCATGGGGAACACCACTGTTAAGGAGAGCTTAGGCCACGTGCCAGTGAGGGGTGTGCACCCACAGCTGATTACCTCAGCATCAACCTCTTCACTTACCACTCACGTTTCCAGGGAGCCCTACAGGAACTACACCTCAGTCTTGATTGGAGGGGGTCTGTGTAACTGTAGCTCTTTGCAGCTCAAACTGGCACTTTATTCCCCCAAATCAGGATTCAGGGTTCTGCTCCTTGCCTCTTAAAAATAAATTATAATTTCCAGCCCCTTCTCTATTGCTGACGTCCCTCCTCCTCCCCTAGCTATATTTACAACAAAGTCACCATGTTTTTAATCACCCTGCTGTGTATTAGTTTCTCTTCTGGGGGCTTGGAAATACAGTTAAGGAGATAGATGATGAGGTGCTTGGCTTTGTCTTCTAGTGGTGGGGACTTGAAGGCCTTGCCACCCCACATTTTCTGTGTATAAGGTCTCTTCTCTCAGCCACCCCTTGCCCTGTAGCCCTGGCTTCCTGGCCTTCACTTCGGGGCCAGCCCTAACTGTGGGTGGCTGCATCCTCAGGAGAGAAGCACTAGTCACTACGTAGGTTGCTCAGAGTGGCATAGAAGCACCTGCCATTGTTTCCCTTCACAGCCTCTGTTGGGTTCTATCTGCCGTTTCCATTGTGTGGCATCCATCATCCCACTCCACTCCCTCCTCAAATTGCCCTCCTCCTAGCTGTCCACAGGATTTGAAGTGTCAGAGGAAGGGATTGGATATGGCTTTATGATGACGACAAAACTGGGGAGGGGAACCTAGGAAAGGCCAAGCTGGGTTTCTGTCTGTCCCTCTCCTCCCAAGGACCAGTCATCTCATCCAGCTTGGCCCACATCCTAAGGTCTGCATTCTTTCTGCCCAACCTCTGGCGAGGCCAGGGTGTCCTGTTGTGCAGGGCAGGGCAGTTCAGAGTGTAGACCTCTCTTAAATACCTACTGTGGCCCAGGTATTTTCCCCGAATAGGGGCAGCTTCCCTTCCTTCCCCTCCCTTCCATTATTTACTGTGCAAGGCGTCCTGCGTCCATTGGCTGGGTTGTGGTGTCTGGGGCCCTTCAGCCCAGTGCCAGCACCCAGATCCACGTGCGCCCGTGTGTGTGACACAGCCCTGACCTCAGTGGGGGCCAGTAGCCAATCAGGCGCCGGGAAGAGATCCCCCAGCCAATTGGGGGTGGGGCCTGCGGCTCCGCCGGCAGGAGGCCAATGAGGGGCAGTGCCTGGCGTTATGCAACCCTCCTCCTGGCCCCGCTGAGCTTCCACTCCGCTGCGGGTTGCAACGGCGGCAGGCAGGCGGCCGGAGGGCGCTCGAGCGGCCAGGTAAGCATCTCCGCGGCCACCATAGTGGCCAGTCTTCGGCCTCGAACCGGATTGCCGCCACTTGCAGCCTGATGGACCGCTTTTGACCCGGGCGCTCAGACGGCACACCAGTAATCCGCCTTGCTTGCGGTTGTCCACCCCCTCTCTCTGTCCCCAGGGACGTAGGTATTCCTCGAACCGTGTACTAAGCGTCCGCACTCCTGCTTGCCTACCTTACTTCAAGCTTTCTCCCGGCTCCCAGCCATCCCGGCGTCACACCCGACCCTCACCAGGCATTCCCCTGCTGCCTTTGTCACTCGGGGGTCCCCGGTTTTGCCTCAGCACCGGACCTCTTCGGGATTTACGCTCTCCCTGCGCTCCCTCCTCCAATCCCTGGCCTCGCGCCGGCCGTGATGTCAGCCCGGTTCAAGCTGGAACATCCCGTTCCCGGTGCTAGTTCCTGCTGTTGGCCACAGCCTTCCCTTTTCTCCTGAAGCTCAGAAAATGCTCTGGGGTTGGGGGTGTGGTTGAAGAAGGGAAGAACTACCTGCTGGCTATTGTGTGTCCCTTGGTCAGAGCTGAGTATGTCTGCCTCGGATGGGTGTGTGTGTTGAGGGGGGTGGGGTGGTGAGTGTATAGAAAAGTAGGGGAGTGAGGAGAGAGGATTCTTGGGTTCCTGACAATGGCAGGTGCCGGCTTCGGTCCTGTGGGTCGAGAGAGGGTGCAGGGGCCGGCGAAGGGAAAGCTGTGTTGTCTTGACCGGCACTACTGGGATCCTGGCGAGTGCCCGGCCGAGGCTTTTGCGCCGAGGGCGGCGGTGATTATATTTTGCCCTGGGGAGCAAGGCCAGCCTCTGAAACCCCGATGGCTGCCCCTCTTCCTATGGCCACCAAGGCCTCTGGGAACCTGGGATGTATTAGAGGTGGGCGACCCCTGGTTGCGCCTGCCAGTGTGGGAGGGTGGCGTTCCCCCTGCTTCCGCCGAGAAAGGGGGGAGGGGTCGCCCCTCCCGCCCTCTTGTGGGCCCTCCAGCAACCGCTGAGCTCAGCCGCTGACGTCGGTTTCCCTGGCGACCGCGACGGCGGCGGAAGCGCGTGGTGGGGCAGCGCACGTCCGCGCGCATGTGCGGCGGAGGTGGCACCGCCCCCGGGTAAAATTAGCCCGGAGGCCTAAATATAGGAGGCGGCAGGCTCAACCTCTGCCCTGGGACCTTGCTGTCCCAGACCGAGGGGGGGCACTGATGGGAATTTGGGGATGGGAGGTATCCAGGCTGTGGCTCATAGTTGTAGTCCTAGTCGACCGCTCAGGTTCTAACTCAGGCCACAGTGACAGGGGATGTTGGGGGAAAAACCCACCGGCAGCCCCGGCAAAGGGGACAGGAACAGAACTTGCCCAGGCTGCCTATTGGAAGCCTGGGTCCCAGGAGTATGGAAGCCTGCCAGGGAGGGTCCGAGTGAAGTCGAAAGGTGTTGTGAAGTTACAACCCAGGTTTTTCTCCTTGGTCTCTTCAGGTGCTGACTGTGGTCAAACTTCTCAGCCCTCTGAGGTTTGGGTCTCCCACCTCCCTCCTCTAGCCAGGCCTTCCGGCCTCCTTGAGCGTCTGTGGTGGCCTCTCCACCTTCCCCG
This sequence comes from Moschus berezovskii, assembly GCF_049115385.1. Lineage (NCBI taxonomy): Eukaryota > Metazoa > Chordata > Mammalia > Artiodactyla > Moschidae > Moschus > Moschus berezovskii. Next base: position 39,874,423 of record NC_142479.1, on the reverse strand, counting down.
TTCTCCTGCCCTCCCCATGGCCCAGACATGAGCAGGAGCGGCCCCCTAGAAGGGGCTGATGGGGGAGGGGACCCCAGACCAGGGGAACCCTTTTGTCCTGGAGGGGCTCCATCCCCTGGGCCTCCAGAGCACCGACCTTGTCCTGGCCCCAGCTTGGCTTATGACACGGATGCCAACAGCAATGGCTCCAGCGGCAATGAGTCCAATGGACCCGAGTCCAGGGGTGCATCTCAGCGGAGTTCACACAGTTCCTCCTCCCGCAATGGCAAGGACTCGGCCCTGCTGGAGACCACTGAGAGCAGCAAGAGGTGTGTCTGGATGGGTGTGGCGGGTTCTGGGAATGCTCTCTGGAGCCATCTGAGCTGGGAGACAGGCCCCAGCTGCTGGCCACTTTCTCTTCATCACCTGTTGCTTCTCTTTTAGCACGAACTCTCAGAGCCCATCCCCACCCAGCAGTTCCATTGCCTACAGCCTCCTGAGTGCCAGCTCTGAGCCAGACAACCCTTCTACCAGTGGCTGCAGGTTTGTGGGGGAGGACAGGGGCAAGGGGACTGCAGGCCAGGCTCTGGGGCTAATGCCTGTACCCCCTCCTTCCTTGTGGGCCCTGCAGCAGTGAACAGTCAGCTCGGGCAAGGACTCAGAAAGAACTCATGATGGCACTGCGAGAGCTCAAGCTTCGGCTGCCCCCGGAGCGCAGGGGCAAGGGCCGCTCCGGGACTCTGGCCACACTGCAGTACGCGCTGGCCTGTGTCAAGCAGGTGCAAGGTGAGTGGTGCTCCTGGGAGGGTAGTGGTCAGGTTCTGGGTAACCTTGGGAGCTGTCTCCTCGCTAAATGTGCTGCTGCCCACACCCCATAGGGATTCCCTTCTAGCTTAATCATTAAAGTATCTGCTTGCAATGCAGGAGACCTGGGTTCCATTCCTGGGTTGGGAAGATCCCCTGGAGCAGGGAATGGCAAACCACTCCAGTATTCTTGCCTGGGAAGTCCCATGGACAGAGGAGCCTGGTGGGCTGCAGTCCATGGGGTTGCAAAGAGTCGGACGTGACTGAGGGACTAAACCACCACCCGCCCCTGCAGCCAACCAGGAGTTCTACCAGCAATGGAGCCTGGAGGAGGGCGAACCGTGTGCCATGGACATGTCCACCTATACTCTGGAGGAGCTGGAGCACGTCACGTCTGAATACACACTCCGAAACCAGGTCAGTGCGGCCCCACCCCTGCACCCGATGTGCCCCCAGCCCCGCTCCCACAGCTCCTGAACCTGCGCTCATCCTTACTCTCTTGCCTAGGACACCTTCTCCGTGGCTGTCTCCTTCCTGACAGGCCGCATTGTCTACATTTCCGAGCAGGCGGGTGTCCTGCTGCGCTGCAAGCGGGATGTGTTCAGGGGCGCCCGCTTCTCGGAGCTCTTGGCTCCCCAGGACGTGGGTGTCTTCTACGGTTCCACCACCCCATCCCGCTTGCCCACCTGGGGCCCAGGGGCCTCTGCAGGTGAGGTGCCCAAGTGCTCGGGGTAAAGATGAGCAGTCCCCGGAAGCAACTGCTGTGAGGGGCCAGGGGACCCAGGCTTTTACTCACTGGGTTTTTCTCAGCCCAGGGAGGGGATGGGGAGCCGTACTCACTGCCCTCCTGGTCTGTCTCAGGTTCAGGCCTCAAGGACTTCACCCAGGAGAAGTCTGTCTTCTGTCGTATCAGGTCAGTGGGAGCCGTGGGAGCAGACCCCTTCCACCTCCCATCCCCCCCGCCCTCCTTTGCTGGTCAGCCACGACCTTGAGCTGGACGGTGGGTGGCTCTTCACCGATCATCACTAATGCCACTTTCTCTTCCTTGCTAGAGGGGGTGACCGGGATCCGGGGCCTCGGTACCAGCCATTCCGCCTAACCCCATATGTGACCAAGATCCGGGTCTCCGACGGGGCCCCTTCCCAGCCATGCTGCCTGCTCATTGCAGAGCGCATTCACTCTGGTTATGAAGGTGGGCAGCCCCAGGCCTGACCTGGTTGGGGTAGGAGGAAGGGCTGGGGGTGAGGCAGAACAGGAGTCTGGGAGACAACTTTGAAACAGGATGAGGGTTTGAACACTCCTTTAGAGGTTGAGGTGGGTAGAGCTCCAAGCTAGGAGAAGGCAAAGAAAAGTGCCTTGGTTTTCAGTTTCGTTATTGGCATGGGGCACAGAGATAGTCCAGACCGTCTCTGGAGGCCAGGGGGCCCAGGGGAGAGCTGTGGAGGGAATCATCTGCCAGCCAGCCTAGGCCTGAGGCAGCACATGGAGGGCCCGGGAGCTGGAGCATTCTGCCTGAGATCCAATGGCCACGCCTCCTGTGCTTCAGCTCCCCGGATCCCACCTGACAAGAGGATCTTCACCACACGACACACACCCAGCTGCCTCTTCCAGGATGTGGATGAGAGGTGAGGTCAGGACCTGGAGGAAAAGGAGGTGGCCAGGGCTGAAGATCTGGCCCCTCTGACGCCCTCTCTCCTCTCAGGGCTGCCCCGCTGCTGGGCTACCTCCCCCAGGACCTCCTGGGGGCCCCAGTGCTCCTCTTCCTGCATCCCGAGGATCGACCCCTCATGTTGGCCATTCACAAGAAGAGTGAGTTTCTCTCTTCCTGATCGTACTTCCAGCTGTCTCCAGGGCTTCCTTAGGGGTGCCCCTATGATTGTGTCTCTCAGTGCCTTGATCTCGGGGTTGGGGGGATTCCACCTCACTTAGCTCTCCCTCCCACTGACCTGCACCTTGTTTCCCCTGACCTTCAGTCCTGCAGCTGGCCGGCCAGCCCTTTGACCATTCCCCTATTCGCTTCTGTGCCCGTAACGGGGAGTACGTCACCATGGACACCAGCTGGGCTGGCTTCGTGCACCCCTGGAGCCGCAAGGTGGCCTTTGTGTTGGGCCGCCACAAAGTACGCACGTAAGTGGGCACGTAAGTGGATCATGCCCTGGAGGGTGGGCCAGCGTGGAGGGGCCAGGGCTCAACTCCCCTTCCGCACCCCACAGGGCGCCCCTGAATGAAGATGTATTTACTCCCCCGGCCCCCAGCCCCGCTCTGTCCCTGGACTCTGACATCCAAGAGCTCTCGGAGCAGATCCACCGGCTGCTGTTACAGGTGAGGGTTGATGGGAGGGGGCTTGGGAGACAAGGAAGGGGGCAGAGCGGGCCTCAGGCTGTCTAACCCACCGTCGCTCTCCCTGCCTCAGCCTGTGCACAGCCCCAGCCCCATGGGCCTCTGTGGAGTCGGCCCCGTGCCTTCCTCCGGCCCTCTCCTCAGCCCTGGCTCCTCCAGTGACAGCAACGGGGGTGATGCCGAGGGACCTGGGCCTCCTGCCCCGGTGAGTGGCCCTGGAGTCCCCTGTCCTGTCCCTTTGTCCTCAGAGTTGGTACTGCCAAGCCCAGGGGGGCGTCGCCCATCTCCTTTCCTTTCTTGTTCTGCTCTCGTCATGACCTCCCCACCGGGGCCTTTCTCTTGTACTACGCTCTGGGCTCCTGAGGCTAGCCAGGCCCCCCCAGTGCTGCCCACTCCCTGCCCTGTCCCACAGGTGACCTTCCAGCAGATCTGTAAGGATGTGCACCTGGTGAAGCATCAGGGGCAGCAGCTTTTTATTGAGTCCCGGGCCCGGCCTCTGCCCCGGCCCCGCGTCCCTGGTGAGTTGGTGAGGGTGTGGGTGGGGAGCGAGGCCTGGGGGGGTCCCCGGACCTTCAACCCAACCCAGAGGAGTTTCTCTCTCCTTGGTCCAGCTACTGGCACATTCAAGGCCAAGACCCTTCCCTGCCAATCCCCAGACCTGAAGGCGGCCCCAGTTCCAATCCAGGCTCCAGTGCCCTTGGCCGCTGAGGAGACTGAGCGGAAAGAAGCCTCTAGTTGCTCCTACCAGCAGATCAACTGCCTGGACAGCATCCTCAGGTCAGGCCATCCTAGCACCTTCTCTGCCTGGGGCCCTGGCCCCGCCCCACCCAGACCCTGCCCTCATGTCCTCTGGTGCCTCCTCAGGTACCTGGAGAGCTGCAACCTCCCCGGCACCACAAAGCGCAAATGTGCCTCCTCCTCTTCCTGCACGGCCTCTTCGGCCTCCGATGACGACAAGCAGCGGACAGGCCCAGTCTCTGTGGGCGCCAAGAAAGGTGAAGACTCGGGCCTGCCCTGCTCCCACCACCCTGTTCTCTGGCCCTGTGCCTCTACATGTATTTGGGGCCCCCACCTCACTCTGTCCTGTCCCCCTGCCAGCCTCCCCTGTGCCATCCATCTCCTCCGTACCAGGCTTTCCTTTCCCAGCCACCCAGGGGGGCAGGGTGGTAACTGGCACCATCTCTCTGCACAGATCCATCAGCAGTGCTGCCTGGGGAGGGGGCCACCCCTCTGAAGGAGCCGGTGGTGGGAGGAGGAGCCCTGAGCCCGCTCGCCCTGGCCAATAAGGCGGAGAGCGTGGTGTCCATCACCAGTCAGTGTAGCTTCAGCTCCACCATCGTCCATGTGGGAGACAAGAAGCCCCCGGAGTCGGGTATGGGTGTGGCTGGGGGGCGCAGAACCGGGGCTCCATCTGGCCCCTCAGCCAGAGCTCCCTCCTTCCTTGCCTTCTCCTGCCCTCTGGCCCCAAATGGAGAGAAGAGCCTCTGTCTTAGCGTTTCTCACTCTGCTTGCCCGCCAGCCTTTGCCGCCTTGTCTGTCCCCCATCTTGCTTCCTGTGTTCTTACTGTCAATTCACACACAAAGTCTGGGGTGCAGGGTTCAACCTAAGGTGCTCCCCACAGAGGGTCTGAAGGCAAAGACTGTTGAAAAACCCTTTGAAGGGTCTTTAGGCATTGACCTGGAAAATGCGTGAGGAAAGAGTGGGGGTGGGCTTCCCTTCCGAGGTGGGTCATGGGGGTGTCATCCTTGGGTAAGGCCCCTGGAGGGGACCGAGTGTCCTTTCTTATTACCCTGAGACACCTTTGCGTGGAGCTTCCCAGAGCCAGTCCTTGGGGGGAGGTGGCCAGGATTTGCAGGGGAGGCCCAGGCTTGGCTGCAGGGTGGAGGCCGGGGGTTTGGCTAAGCTGTTGGACGTGGAGGGGTTGGTGCAGTGTGCTAATCGTGAGGTTCTCCTGACCTTTCCCTCATCTCGTCCTTCTCAGACATCATCATGATGGAGGACCTGCCCAGCCTGCCTCCCGGTCCAGCTCCCAGCCCAGCCCCCAGCCCCACGGTAGCCCCTGACCCAGCCCCAGACGCCTACCGCCCAGTGGGCCTGACCAAGGCCGTGCTGTCCCTGCACACACAGAAGGAGGAGCAGGCCTTCCTCAGCCGCTTCCGTGACTTCAGCAGGCTGCGTGGACTGGACAGCTCCTCCACAGCCCTCTCGGCCCCTGGGGAGCGAGGTAGCCACCTGGGATGCCCCTGAGCCTGCCTGCGGCCCGGTCAAGGACCAGAATGTCAGGGGAGGGAGTTCTTGAGGGAGAGGCTTCTGCTCCAGGGACCCAGGCTGTTGCCACCTCCACCACCAGGGCCCTGCCCAGAGACAGGCCCCTCGCCAGGCCCTCCCAACTAGGGCGGGGGTCTGGGCTGCCACCTGAGAAGGGCAGCCTGGGGAGCTGCACTCAGAGGCAGGCCAAGGCACTCTGCTTCAGGTAAGCCGCTCCAGGCCCAGTGTAGGGGCAGGAAGCGTGCCCACTCAGGACTCCATTGTTGCTGATTGGGAGGTCTATGTAGACTGGCTGGGAGGACTGGGGCAACTTCAAGGGGCAGAGGATCAGCGCTTCAGGGCAGCTGGCTGCCCTCCAGGTGCCTGCGGGAGGCTCCCTGAAGGCAGACGTAGGACTCAGGAGTGGGCTTTCCTGCCCACCTCTTCGCTCCGTCGTGAGCTAGGCAGAGCACGGCCCAACTGGCAAGAGGATCACCCAGGCTGGCAGTGCCTGCTGGAGTTTGGCAGAGGGATCGGAGCCACCTGCCCACTCATCCACGGACCTACCCTGCCTCCTCCTGTCTGCCAGCATGCCTCTGTCTTCTGCACACCCCCAGCATGACCCCTCATGTAACCTTTCCTTTCCCTGGCTCCTTTGTCCATAAATGCTCCCCTGTCGCTGTGATTCTTCCCTGAAGGTTCCCCACCTCCCCGAGTCCCCTCTGTTATGTGTGGGCTGGGGAGCCAGAGGTCCTTCACCTACCCTCTCCCTGGTCAGAGTGGCAGGGCAGTGGGGGTGGCAGGGGCCTAACTCCCAGGCTGAAGGCCTTGCTAACCCTTGTTTCTCCCTTCAGGCTGCCACCACAGCCCTGCCACCCCCAGCCGCCGCCACCACTGCCGATCCAAAGCCAAGCGCTCACGTCACCACCAGACATCTCGGGCCGAAGCCCCCAGCTACATTTCCCAGCCCTCGCCTGTGCCACCCTCTGCCCCCTGGCCCCCACCACCAGCCACTCCTCCCTTCCCAGCTGTGGTCCAGCCATACCCGCTCCCCGTGTTCCCCCCGAGAGGCGGTCCTCAGCCTCTCCCTCCTGCTCCCACGTCTGTGCCTCCTACAGCTTTCCCTGCACCCCTGGTGACCCCCATGGTGGCCTTGGTGCTCCCTAACTATCTGTTCCCTACCCCATCCACCTATCCCTACGGGGCACCCCAGACACCTGCCGAGGGGCCTCCTACCCCTGCCTCCTGCTCTCCGTCTCCGTCCCTGCCCCCACTGCCCCCCAGCCCTCCCCACTGCCCCAACTCTCCGCTCTTCAACTCAAGATGCAGCTCCCCACTCCAGCTAAACCTGCTGCAGCTTGAGGAGCCCCCTCGCGGTGAGGCGGGTGCAGGGGCAGGAGGCTCTGGGAGCAGTGCTGGGCCCCCCGCTCCCAGCGAGGAGACGGTGGAACCAGAGGCCAGACTGGTGAGCTCTGACTTGGTTCCCCCCATCCTCTTAGGGCCCCCACACGCTCTCTCCCCCACCCCACCACCTGGTCCTCCCCTCTCACACTTCTTCCTGCCTTCCTGGTTGTCCCCAGAGAATGGGGTCAAGGGGTGGGAATAAGGCAGAAATCAGCTGTCTCATCTGTGAAGTGGGGACAGTCCTGTCTGTCTGACAGTGAGGCCATCCCCATAAACTTCTGAGAGTGCGTCTGCCACTTGGAAGGGGTCCAGCATCACGTCCCTCCTCTTCGCCAGTTCTCTCACTCAGCCTGAGCCTGCTGTCGTGGAGTGGGAAGAGACCACTTGGGCTGGGTGTGCCCCCAACCAGTGGCAGCAGTAGAAGGGAAGCCTAGGTGTTGATTGCTTAATCCCTCCTGTCCCCCTCGCCTCCCCTCCCCCAGGCGGAGGTAACTGAGTCCTCCAACCAAGACGCTCTCTCCGGCTCCAGTGACCTGCTGGAGTTGCTGCTACAAGAGGACTCTCAGTCTGGCACGGGCTCTGCTGCCTCGGGCTCCTTGGCCTCTGGCTTGGGCTCTGGTTCAGGCTCCCATGAGGGGGGCAGTACTTCCGCCAGCATCACGCGTGAGTGCCCCCCCAATACTTTCCAGGGTAGGTCATTGTCTGGGGAGTTGGGAAGCCAGGCCCCACCATGGCTGAGTGGCCTGGGTCCACGCCCTGCTTTCTAAGGCCAGTGGGCTGGACCTGCGACCTTGAGTGAGGCATGGTGGAGCACCCCCTGGCCTGACTCTGTTGGCTGCCTGCCTCTCACTCTACAGGCAGCAGTCAGAGCAGCCACACGAGCAAGTACTTTGGCAGCATCGATTCTTCAGAGGCTGAGGCTGGGGCTGCCCAGGCCAGGGCTGAGCCTGGGGACCAAGTCATTAAGTACGTTCTCCAGGATCCCATCTGGCTGCTCATGGCCAATGCTGACCATCGTGTCATGATGACTTATCAGGTGCCCTCCAGGTGAGGACTTTGGGAGCACTCCTTGCCTCCCCTTCAGAAGACTGAGGAGGCTGCCTCTCTCACTCCCTAGCTAACTTGGGTTTTTGTTTCTGGGTCTGGCTCTGTCCTGGGGCATTCCTGTTCTGTCTCCTGCCCCTTGGAGCCCCAGCAATAGTCAGGCAGGGAGCAGCTTTCCTGGTCTTGGGAAGGCCTGAACTCTCAGAACACGGTTCTGGGGAGAAGCACGAGGCACTGAGTGGGGAGCTGCGATAGAAGAAAAGTGCCAGCCTCCTTGTGGGCCCTGGCCCCAGCTCCCGTTCTCTGCCTCCTGAACCTCTTCCCGGAGCAGGGACATGGCCTCTGTGCTGAAGCAGGACCGGGAGCGGCTCCGGGCCATGCAGAAGCAGCAGCCTCGGTTCTCAGAGGACCAGCGGAGGGAACTGGGTGCTGTGCACTCCTGGGTCCGGAAAGGTCAACTGCCTCGGGCCCTTGATGTGACGGTGAGAGGAGAAGTCTGGGCCAGGAGGGTGAAGAAAGAGTTGAGCTCAAGTTGAAAGGACAGAGGCTAAGAGCTGATCCCTTCACTGTTCCTTGGATCATTAATTCTGAAGGATGTTAATTCCACTGAGCTTGCTGCTGGGTTATTTAGTGTTAAACCATGTGAGTTTTGTGAACCTTTTCTGGGCCAGTTCTGTACTAATAATGTACACTGCGACTGTCCCGCAGTGGGGTCTGGAGACAGGATGTGACGCATTTTCCAATCTTGACCCCTTGTGCATCTGCCTGAATTAATATTTCCTAGGCATACATTTTGGAAAGTACTCTGGGGCCTGGGGACAAGGGGAGCTAGGTTGGCAGGTCAGCACTGAGAATCTGCCTGACTTACCCATACCCTTTTTTCCCAAGGCTTGTGTGGACTGCGGTAGCAGCACCCAAGAGCCTGGCCATCCTGATGACCCTCTCTTCTCGGAAGTGGATGGACTGGGGCTGGAGCCCATGGAGGAGGGTGGAGGCGAGGGTAGTGGCGGTGGTGGTGAGGGTGAGGGCAGCGATGAGGCCCAGGCCCAAGCTGGGGCCAGGGTCTTGAGCTCTCAGGACCTGGCCATGGAAGAGGAGGAGCAAGGTGGGAACTCACCCAGTCCAGCCTTACCTGCCACAGAAAATGGCACCAGCTAGACTCCATTTTGGGCCACCTCCAGGTGTGCATGAGAAGCTTCCTTCTCTCATGCCCCAACTCTCAGAACTCAGATGTGGCTGGACCAACCATTAAGAGAACTGCCCCAGCTTCTCCTGCTGTAGGGGGGTGGGGCCCCGTCACCAGCCCAGGACCCAGGGGCTGCCTCTGGCCTCTTTGGGAACAGAGGCTGGCATTCTTCCAGCCCAGCCCAGCCCAGAGAAGCCTCCCATCACATCCCCGGTGAGGAGCCGTTCCTTTTCCTGGACAAGGTTGCTGACAAGCTGCTGAAGCTCTCCAAGTCCCAGCTGAGCCGGAGTCCCTGTCTCTGGGGATTGGGGCTGCATTTATTTATTGGGGGAGTCAGCCCTCTCCCCCACCTCCTCCCCAGATGAGGGCAGGAGGAGGGTGTGAGGCCCAAGCAGGACCCTGCGGTCCAAACCCCTAGCTGCTCCAGGGTGGGGGAGGTTGGTGGACCATGGAGTCCCTGGTGCTGCCCCTCAGGTGGGACCCAGGTGTTCTCAGCTGTACCCTCTACCGATGGCATTTGTGTTTTTGATATCGTGTCTGTTATTTTTAATACAAAAAGGAAAAAAATACCAGGTCTTTGTGGAATGAAGTTTGGGGGTTGGGTGCACCCCCCCGGGGGGGAGGCTCTTTGTGAGGAGGTGTGCCCCTCCCTTTCCCGGAACGTAGTAGTGAAAATGAGTTATTCGCTCCCCTGAGGACCCATATCCCTCTTCTCCCCACACCCTTTCCCAGTGAGAAGGCAGGTCTAGGTGGCTAAGACGGAGTCCCGCAGTCACTCATAGTCGAGTTGGTTCCCAGCGTTGTGGGAGAAGGGAAACTGGTGCAGAGTGTTAACGCTCTGGCTCAGAACTTGGAAAGGGGGGAACCTTGGAAAGAATAAGTGATTGGAGATTGATGGCAACCTTTGTCCCAGTCGTTTCTCGTTTAGTGCCCCCTCATGAACAGCTGATCTATATCTAGAATCAACCAGCCCCTCACCGGCGCCGTGGCTTAGCTGGTTAAAGCGCCTGTCTAGTAAACAGGAGATCCTGGGTTCGAATCCCAGCGGTGCCTGGGGTAGTTAACTACAGTATATTATTGCTGCGAAGGGAACACGTTCCCAGATTCCCACGGGGACTCCCTCCCACCCCCGCCCCGCCGTCTCTACCGCAGCTTATCAAAGATGATTATTCTTATCTAGCCAGTTCCACGCCATTTGAGTTTCCAGCCGTGTGCACTTTTAGTGTAAATTTGGAGGCCAACTCCAGCTTTCATGAGCCACGTTTAGCGGCCTCTCTTTGTCTACAGGGATATGAGAATGTTGACTCAGATTTGGACCCGTTTTGCAGGGTGTCTCGGGGTAGGGAGGAAGGACCGGAAAGCGGCCTCTTCCGTTGCCTCACAAGCGCATGCGTACTGACATATCAAGACAGCAGGGCGGTACTCGCTGGAGACGGGCGTGTTGATAGGCAGCTATAGTTGCGCAGGCCCAGGGCCGCACGCGGCTGTGATGGCCGAGTGGTTAAGGCGTTGGACTCGAAATCCAATGGGGTCTCCCCGCGCAGGTTCGAATCCTGCTCACAGCGTCCGTACTTTTGCGGACAGATATTACCTCCGGTGAAGGAAGCAATTAATTTTTCTAGTGCTGATTCCACTTTTATTCTGAGCCTCTAGGGGATTCCAGGATCTGCCCGCGAGCGCTCTCTTGCGGGCCTCAGACTCCTGCTTCTCCTCCTTCAAAGGTTCTGTCCTGCAAAAAACCTGTTAACTTCCAATTTGAATTGTAACTCCAAACTCAGGTGGTTTCTCAGTGCTATTAGCAATCATATCACATTTCCCTATCCATTCACCCTCCGACTCTTCTCAGGAATCCCATCAACCTCCTGCTTTACTTCCCATGTCACTGTGTTAAAAAGGCATTCGGTAATTAAAACAATATGGTACTGGCACAAAAACCACAAGACAGATAAATGGAACAAGATAGAAAGCCCAGAAATAAACCCACCCACCTATGTCACTGATGCTAGAGCTGAAACTCCAATACTTTGGCCACCTCATGCGACGAGTTGACTCACTGGAAAAGACTCTGATGCTGGGAAGGATTGGGGGTGGGAGGAGAAGGGGACGACAGAGAATGAGATGGCTGGATGGCATCACTGACTCGATGGACATGAGTTTGAGTGAACTCCGGGAGTTGGCGATGGACAGGGAGGCCTGACGTGCTGTGATTCATGGGGTCGCAAAGAGTCGGACACGACTGAGCGACTGAATTGAACCTATGTCAACTAATCTACAACAAAGGAGGCAAGAATACACAATGGGAAAAAAAATAAGCGCTGTTGGGAAAACTGGACAACTACATGTAAAATAATGAAATTAGAACATTCTCTAACACCATCTACAAAAATAAACTCAAAATAGATTAAAGACCTAAATGTAAGAACAGAGAGACCAAGACTCCTAGAGGAAAACATAGGCAGAACACTCTTTGACATAAACTGCAGCAATATGTTTTTGGATTCGTCTCCTAGAGTAATGGGAATAAAAACGAAAACAAACAAATGGGACCTAATTAAAAGCTTTTGCACAGCACAAGAAACCATAAACAAAAAGACAGCCTACAGAACAGGACAAATATCAGCAAAGGATGCAACCAACAAGGGACTGATTTCCAAAATATACAAATAGATCATATGGTTCAGTATTTAGAAAAAAAAAAAGCAAAAAATGGGTAGTAGATCTAAACAGGCATTTCTCCAAAGAAGACATACAGATGGCCAACAGGCACATAAAAAAATGCTCAATATCACAAATCATTCAGTTCAGTTCAGTTGCTCAGTCGTGTCCGACTCTTTGCGACCCCATGAATCACAGCACGCCAGGCCTCCCTGTCCATCACCAACTCCTGGAGTTCACTCAAACTCATGTCCATCGAGTTAGTGATGCCATCCAGCCATCTCATTCTCTGTCGTCCCCGTCTCCTCCCACCCCCAATCTTTCCTAGAATCAGACTCTTTTCCAGTGAGTCAACTCGATGCATGAGGTGGCCAAAGTATTGGAGTTTCAGCTTAAGCATCAGTCCTTCCAATGAACACGCCCAGGACTGATCTCCTTTAGGATGGACTGGTTGGATCTCCTTGCAGTCCAAGGGACTCTCAAGAGTCTTCTCCAGCACCACAGTTCAAAAGCATCAGTTCTTCGGCGATCAGCTTTCTTCACAGTCCAACTCTCACATCCATACATGACCACGGGAAAAACCATAGCCTTGACTAGATGGACCTTTGTTGGCAAAGTAATGTCCCTGCTTTTTAATATGCTACCTAGGCTGGTCATAACTTTCCTTCTAAGGAGTAAGCGTCTTTTAATTTCATGGCTGCAATCAGCATCTGCGGTGATTTTGAAGCCCCAAAAAATAAAGTCTGACACTGTTTCCACTGTTTTCCCATCTATTTCCTGTGAAGTGATTGGACCAGATGCCATGATCTTCGTTTTTTGAATGTTGAGCTTCAAGCCAACCTTTCCACTCTCCTCTTTCACTTTCATCAAGAGGCTTTTGAGTTCCTCTTCACTTTCTACCATAGGGTGGTGTCATCTGCATATCTGAGGTTATTGATATTTCTCCCAGCAATCTTGATTCCAGCTTGTGCTTCTTCCAGCCCAGCGTTCCTCATGATGTACTCTGCATAGAAGTTAAATAAGCAGGGTAACAATATACAACCTTGACGCACTCCTTTTCCTATTTGGAACCAGTCTGTTGTTCCATGTCCAGTTCTAACTGTTGCTTCCTGACCTGCATACAGGTTTCTCAAGAGGCAGGTCAGATGGTCTGGTATTCCCATCTCTTTCAGAATGTTCCACAGTTTATTGTGATCCACACAGTCAAAGCCTTTGGCATAGTCAATGAAGCAGAAATAGATGTTTTTCTGGAACTCTCTTGCTTTCTCCATGATCCAGCGGATGTTTGCAATTTGATCTCTGGTTCCTCTGCCTTTTCTAAAACCTGCTTGAACATCTGGAAGTTCACGGTTCACATACTGCTGAAGCCTGGCTTGGAGAATTTTGAGTATGACTTTACTAGAGACATGCAAATCAAAATGATAATGAGGTATCTCCTCACTCTGGTCAGAATGGCCATTAACAAAATGTCGACAAATAATAAATGCTGAAGGGAGTGTGAAGAAAAAGTAACCTTCCTACACTGTTGGTGGAAATGTCAATTGGTACAGCTACTACAGAGAAGCGTATAAAGGTTCCTTTAAAAACTAAAAACAGAGTTACCACATTATGCTACGATCCCTATCCTGGGCATTTATCAAGAGAAAACTATAATTTGAAAATATACATGCTCCTCTATGTTCATAGCAGCACTACTTGTAATAGCCAGGACACAGAAACAACAAAAATGTCTATCAACAGATGAATGGATAATGAAGATGTGTATATATACAATGGGATATTACTCAGCCATCAAAAACAAGGAAATAATGCCGCTTGCAACAACATGGATGGACCTACTGGTTATCATACTAAGTCAAGTAATTCAGAAAGAGAAAGACAAAGAGTAATACCATATGATATCACTTATATATGGAATCTAAAATACAATGCAAATGAACATACCTACAAAACAGAAACTCACAGAAAAAACAGACTTGGTTGCCAAAGGGGAAGAGGAGTAGAGAGGGAAGGACTGGAACTTTGGGATTAGTAGATGCGAACTATTAGATGTAGGATGGATTAACAGCAAGGTCCTACTGTAACAGCACAGGACTACATTCAATATCCTGTGATAAATGATTATGGAAAAGAATATGAAAAAATACATATATATATAACTGAGACACTTTGATGTAAAGCAGAAATTAACACAACGTTGTAGATTATACTTCAATAAAATTTTTAAAGAATTCCAGGATTATATTAAAAAACTAAAGATCAAGAATTTTCTGGATTAAGTGAAACTGAAGAGCCATAATGACTAAATGCAGCATTGGATCCTGGATTGGGAAAAAGGGGTTTTAAAAGATATCACTGAAACATCTGAGGAAATTTAAGTATGGACTGACATTAAATAATAGTATTTTATTTTAATATCCTGATATTGATAGCTGTAGTATTATACTACGAATGTCTTTGTCCTCAGAAAACATACTGAGTAACAACAAGCAAAAGGACTTGATGTTTTCAATTTACCCCCAAAGGATTCAAAAAAGAAATATTTTATACCTATATTATATTTGGAGGGAAATGATAAAGCAAATGAAACAAATGTAAACAATTAATAGACCTGGGAAAAGCATATACAAGAGTTCGTTGTATTATTCTATTTTTTTCAATTGAAATATGCTGTTGCTGCTAAGTCGGCTGCAGTCGTGTCCGACTCTGTGCGACCCCATGGACTGCAGTCCACCAGGCTCCTCTGTCCATGGGATTTTCCAGGCAGGAGTACTGGAGTGGGGTGCCATTGCCTTCCCCGAAATTGAAGTATAGTTGATGTATAATCCTTGTACTATTTTTGTATTTTTTCTGAAAGTTTGAAATTATATAAAAATTAAAATTTCCAAAAACAAAACAAAAAAGTCCTCCAATGGCTTCACGTTACATTGAGATGACAAAGTACTTGCAATGGCCTAGAAGGTTCTACATAATCAGCCTCCCACTTTGTGGCTCTGATCTGACCTCCTACAACTCCTGCACTTGCTACCTCCACTCCAGACAACCCCACTCTGCCCCTTCTGCTGCTCTCTGTTCCTTTGACAAGCCTGGCAGGTTGTCCTAGTCAGCCTGTCCATCTGACTGGAATTCTCTTCCCTCAGGTGGCCCTGTAGCCTGTGGCCTCACCTCTTTACTTTTTGTATCTGAAAAGCAATCTTTTTTTTTTGGTATTTGGAAAGCAATGTGGGGTTTTTTTGGCCTCTTTGTATTTCACCTTCTCAGTGAGTCCTTCCTTGATCTTAGCCTTAAAGTCACAATTCCCAATCTCCACTCCGCTTTCTTGCTTCACTTTGCTCTTTAGCTCTTATCTCCAACTGACAAATGATAAATTTAGTATAATGTGCCTTTGACTTTTTCCCACAAAAACCTGTGCCCCAGAAGGGCAGGGATTATTGCCTGTTTTGTTTGGGGCTCTACAGAGGTCTTCTATCCTGATTCTTCCCTTAGCCCAGGGGCCTGGACCTCCTACTTCCCCACCCCCAACCCCCAGGTCTCAATCCTCCAGGAACTGCCCCCCACCGCCCCCCGCCTTCCCAGGACCCAGGGGGTCCCAGGAAGCCAGCCTGCTCTTTGAAGAACAAAGTGGGAGGAGCTGCGCCTCGGATCCCAGGCCTGGGACGTCACAGCGGGGGAAGGGAAGCGCCACACTAGGCCAGCTGTGCTGTCTCCGTTCCTTCCCCACCTCAGCCTCCCTAGGGCCCCAGCGCGTGTGGGACACGAGCTCCCCTCCCCCAAGCCCAGATGCTGCCAGGTGTTAAGCTGGCACCCAGGAAGAGGCTGGAGGCCCAGACACTCATACACACACTATGTTCATACATAGACACAACCACAAACGGACATGCACACAGGTCTGCACTGACATGGATGTGTGTCATCCACAGACCCTATCCCATCCCCTTAGACCCTGGAAATGTCCTTGGGAATGCCCTCCAGGAGGAATGGCTGGAGAACAATCACCCAACAAGTCCAGCTGGTCTCACAACCAGCCTGAAGTGTAATGATTGTTTGGGGCAGGGGTGAGAGCTTTTAAAGAAAATAATGTCAGCTGATACTGATAAGTCACTTCAGTTGTGTCCGACTCTGTGTGACCCCATAGATGGAAGCCCACCAGGCTCCCCCGTCCCTGGGATCCTCCAGACAAGAACACTGGAGTGGGTTGCCATTTCCTTCTCCCATGTGTGAAAGTGAAAGTGAAGTCGCTCAGTCATGTCCGACCCTTAGCGACCCCGCGGACTGCAGCCTACCAGGCTCAAGTCATATTTATAGTGAAACAAAGACCAGAAAAAATAACTTACTGGTATTAACTAATTGCCTGCCTACACCTCTAATACTTTCAACAGACTGGCTACTGATTTTGCATATCTCAAATCTCTTTTTTCCTCTACCAGCCATGTACTTATAGTTAACAAGAGCCCCTGGATCATTCATGTCACCTGTGCCCTCTGGCTTTGCACTTGCATGGCAGGAAGCCTAGTGAGCTGGCACAGGTGACAGGAGTTTCCTTGGAAGCCATTCCCACACCAGGATGACTGGGCTAACTTTGTGTGGAAGTGACTGGGAACCATAGTAACCAAGTTAGCAATTTCAGTTCAGTCAGTTCAGTCGCTCAGTCGTGTCCAACTCTTTGCAACCCCATGAATCGCAGCACGCCAGGCCTCCCTGTCCATCACCAACTCCCAGAGCTCACTCAAACTCACCTCCATCGAGTTGGTGATGCCATCCAGCCATCTCATTCTCTGTTGTCCCCTTCTCCTCCTGCCCCCAATCCCTCCCAGCATCAGAGTCTTTTCCAGTGAGTCAACTCTTCGCATGAGGTGGTCAAAGTATTGGGAGTTTCAGCTTCAGCATCAGTCCTTCCAGTGAACACCCAGGACTGATCTCCTTTAGGATGGACTGGTTGGATCTCCTTGCAGTCCAAGGGACTCTCAAGAGTCCTCTCCAACACCACAGTTCAAAAGCATCCATTCTTCGGTGATCAGCTTTCTTCACAGTCCAACTCTCACATCCATACATGACCACGGGAAAAACCATAGCCTTGACTAGATGGACCTTTGTTGGTGAAGTAATGTCTCTGCTTTTAATATGCTATCTAGGTTGGTCATAACTTTCCTTCCAAGGAGTAAGTGTCTTTTAATTTCATGGCTGCAGTCAACACCTGCAGTGATTTTGGAGCCCAAAAAAATAAAGTCTGACACTGTTTCCTCCTTTTCCCCATCTATTTGCCATGAAGTGATGGGACCAGATGCCATGATCTTAGTTTTCTGAATGTTGAGCTTTAAGCCAACTTTTTCACTCTCCTCTTTCAATTTCATCAAGAGGCTTTTTAGTTCTTTTTAGTTCTTCTTCACTTTCTTCCATAAGGGTGGTGTCATCTGCATATCTGAGGTTATTGATATTTCTCCCAGCAATCTTGATTCCAGCTTGTGTTTCTGGAAGAAACAGCGTTCCTCATGATGTACTCTGCATATAAGTTAAATAAGCAGGGTGACAATATACTCCTTTTCCTATTTGGAACCAGTCTGTTGTTCCATGTCCAGTTCTAACTGTTGCTTCCTGACCTGCATACAGGTTTCTCAAGAGGCAGGTCAGGTGGTCTGGGATTCCCATCTCTTTCAGAATTTTCCACAGTTTATTGTGATCCACACAGTCAAAGGCTTTGGCATAGTCAATGAAGCAGAAATAGATGTTTTTTTGGAACTCTCTTGCTTTTTCCATGATCCAGCGAATGTTGGCAATTAGCAATTTACATATCCCCAAATGCCCACAGCCACTTCAACACGTGGGGACTGCGTGACAGAGGGGAAGTTGGAGTGAAAACAGATAGTGGTCTTTACCATTTGCAGTTAAAATATCTATTTTGGCCAATTTTACAGAAGCATATGGTCATGTGAGCCTGTTGCTAGGACCCTCACAGAGGTGTGTTTAAGTGAGGGGTCCTAAAGTGTACATTTCATTGGCTTCATGGTGAATTCACCTTTGAAATTGTAATTTTTTACAGCACATCTCAAATGGACTTGCAACCTGCCTAGAAATCCTATTCTATCCGAGAAGGTTTGCTTTCCTATTCTCCAAAATGAACATTTCACACCTTCTTTCTCCTCAGAGGAGCTGCAGCACTCTCCCCTCCAACAATGAGCTTGCTTGATTCATTCTTTTTAAAAAACAATTTGCTTATTTGGCTGCACCAGGTCTTAGTTGTGGCACGAGTGATCTTTAGTTGTGGCTCGTGGGATCTAGTTCCCTGACTATGGATTGAACCCGGGTTGCCTGCACTGGAAATGAGGAATCTTAGCCACTGCACCACCAGGGAAGTTCCAGTGTATTCTTTTCTTTAAAAAGAAAAAAATTATTGAAGTATAGTAAAAAATGTTCATTGATTTTGCCTGTCATCCTTTTGCACAGGGGCCATGCTAATATTATCTATATCATTTTAATTTTAGTATATGTGCTGCCGAAGCATGGAGTCTTTGTTAAACAGTGTAAAAGAGACATCTATCAATTGAGAAGGGTTCATTTCAAATGCCCCATCTCATCTCTACAGCTTTCTCCTAATAGCCAAGGCACTTTACCATTCTAATATTTTCAGGGGACTTGGGGTCTGCATAATATTATGTTTGTAGGCCTGATAAATCCTTTCCAAAAATTCAGAAAGGCTTTCGTTTGTTTTGCTGAATTTCTTGAATTTTGTTCAGACTCTTTTCTTTGGTTCTCCTTTGGGCAAGCCCCTGCCTAGATGCACTAATAAGTGGTGCTCTCATAAGGCCCTTCTCCACTCACTGGGGTTGCAGTTTGGTTCAGGGGTCAAGTGTGCTTCAGGTATAGAGGAGCCTCCCTATAAAGGAGGGTTTCCATCCTTCCAATTAAACAAGTCTGAGAATCCTGGCCAGCTGGTCGTTTGCAGGCCCACTATGAGATAACCTAAGAGAAATCGTCCTGCCCCAGGGGTGGCTTCTGGCCCAAACTGGGTGCCCTGTTGGGTCTTATATTACCAGACTAAGTCCCTGTGCCCCAGAAACTAACACATGCCTGCATGCATCCTAAGTCACTTCAGTTGTGTCTGACTCTGTGTGATCTTATGGATTTCAGCCTGCCAGGCTCCTCTGTCCGTGGACATTCGATTCTCCAGGCAAGAATACTGGAGTGGGTTGCAAACACAGGATTTCCTAATTGAGCCCTATGAGGAGCGGAAGTCCTGAGCCCCAGTCAGGAATTGGGGCTAGGTAGAAACAGAAGCGAAGGCAATGGCAACCCACTCCAGTACTCTTGCTTGGAAAATCCCATGGACAGAGGAGCCTGGTGGGTTGCAATCCATGGGGTCGCGAAGAGTCAGACATGACTGAGCAACTTCACTTTCACTTTTTACTTTCATGCAATGGAGAAGGAAATGGCAACCCACTCCAGTGTTCTTGCCTGGAGAATCCCAGGGACGGCGGAGCCTGGTAGGTTGCCATCTATGGGGTCGCATAGAGTCGGACACAACTGAAGGGACTTAGCAGCAGCAGCAGCAGGAACAGAAGGTGGTAAAATGAGTGGTATAACACCTGGAGTGGCTAAGACAGCTTGCTTGGCTTTAGGAGATAAAGTTTGAAGCAACATATTCTCACTCTCATTCCCTTCCTTTTATTTTCCCTGATGTAATAGTACAGATGCTTACACATAAAGGATTTTGTCATTCTTCCCTACTTCTTCCCAGAATAGCCACCATAAAACCATAGTTAGCAATTGATCATTTCTAACTATCCAAAGGATGACTTGTTGCTTTGGCATCAACCAACTGGGCTGAATTCTGGGATGGGGCTTTTGTTGATTTTAGGAACCCTGTGAAATCTTTCTCTTCTCTCTGGGAATGTTCTACAGATTTTTTTTTTTCCCTGTTGTTACTTTTTTCCATTTAACATCAGTAAAAAGCTTTAAATATCACAAAATTAATTTGGTTGTAAATGGAGAAACAGTACCAAACAAAATGAAATGTAAAACCCAAAGGACAACAGAAAATCCTAAATAGACTCTCAACATATACCAATGACACAGGAGACTGCAAATAACATAATTAACACAGCAAGGGTAGCAGTACTTGGTGCACAGGGGTCCAAGATAACTGTGCCTAAACCCCTTTTAGAGATCCTAACAGGTACTGTGGCCACGCATTGCTTCAGTAAAAGATATTCTTCACACTCATGAGTTCTCAGTTCTCGGCTATAATCAGATCATTTATTCAAAATGTACATCAGAGGACTTTCTTTAGGGATAGCTGAAACATTCCCCATTTATTTTTATGTTTTTAAAATTGTTTATTTTATTCATTTGGCTGCAACTAAGACTCATTGCAGCATACAGGCTTCAGTAGTTGTGGTGCGCCAGTGGGCTTAGTTGCTCCGAGGCATGTAGGATCCTAGCTCCCTGCTGCTGCTGCTGCTAAGTTGCCCTAACCAGGGATCACACCCATGTCCCCTGAATTGCAAGGCAGATTCTTAACCATTAGGCTACCAAGAAGTCCCTTCTTGGTAAGAATGTAAGAAAAAAAAAAACAACCCACAAACGGCACACAAAAATGCTAGCATCCAAAGAAACTAAGGAACCAGTTCACAAACCAGACAAAAGTTCAACAACGCTTGCCTCTCTCCAACAAGGTACTTACTCAAATACAAAACAAATCGGTGTATTAAAGGAAATAAGGTTTATGACTGTAGACACCAGAGTGACTTACCCAACAGTATGGAGCCTGCTAGCTTTCAAATGTCCATCCAGCTGTCAAGTGCTAGGGCACTCCGTGCTGTTTCAGGGAATTCTGAAGGGCAGATCCTCCGGACAAGCGGTCCTGGCAGCTTACTGGAGGAGTCCCCAAACAGGCCCAGGTGGCCATGATCAGCAAGGTTCTTTACTGGCTTACCAAGTGGAAGCTCCCACTGCTTGTAGCTACAAGCCAATATAATGAGAGACAGTTGTTAGAGGGCAAGGAATAACTGCTTGGAGAGCCAACAGACCAAGGAGATGGTGGACCCCTGTTTCAAAGAACTGCCTGGCCTGAGTTTGAATTCAGGCTTCTTGTATACCAAAAAAGGGAAGAAATAAAGTTAAACATTTCTTGGTTCTGGTCAGAACTGTGTTAATTTCTTCCTGCAGGCTCTGACAGGCAAGCCAGATCAGGATGTTTCCTGGGAGTTAAACAAAGGTGTTTTAACTTAATGCTCATTATCTGGGAGGCAGGCTCCCAAAGATGGACCATTATGTGTAACTTAAGCTTATAGGCAACATCCCTTTAGTGATTAAGTTGTCATAGAATACAAAAGTTTCCCTATTACATGATCACCAGAGTAAACTAGCCCTGCACTCTCAAATCATTGCCATGACTAGCTGCCCCTCCCCCACCCTCATAGCCATCTTATATTACTTTCTGTTTTCTTAGTCATTTTCTGTCTCCCCTCCCGCTACCATAATGTAAGTGGCAGAAGAGTCTAGATCCAAGGTACCCTCAATGCCTAACAACATTTGGTGCACAAGAGGCCCGCCAGAAATAGCGGCTTCGTGATTGAGTACAGGGGCTGCTCACACAGACAAACAAATACCCAGACTATTGTAGAGTTTCCTTCTAGGGGCCACTGTCATGGCTTAGAATTGAGAAGAGAGCATTCCCAGTCGCTCACACAATCCAGAGGCGGAAAAGAAAGACTTTGAGCCTAGCCCAGATGAAGTTGAAGGAGACAGGAGTCAGGATCCAGAGACAGAGACACGGACTCCGGGCGAGTTCCTGAGAGAGGGACCGAGACAGACAAGATGCAGACCCCAGATTCAGTGGCCCAGAGACGCGGGCCCACAGCAGCCTGAGCCGGTGGCCGGAGGAGGGGCGCGGAGGGAGGCCGAGGGCGGGAGAAGCCGGTGGAAAACCAGCGCCGGAGCCCGAGGGACCCGGCCCCCTGCCCTCACTCACAAGTGGCCGCGGCAGTCGGCGGGAGCCCGGCCACCTGCTGACCCGACGCGTGCGGGATCAAAGCGGCCGGGAAGGGGCGGGCGGGGAGTGGCAGGAACCTGGAGGTGTGAGCGAGCTTCCCAGGGGATGGCCGGAGCGTGGGAGCGCAGAGGGCCGGGCGGCCACGGGGTCCTGGAGGGACCATCCCAGAGACCGGGGAGACCCGGAGCCAGACATGCAGAGACCACGCAAGACCCAGAGAGACCCAGCACAGAAGTCAGGAGACCTGGAAAGAATATGAAAAAGACGGAGACAGCGACGCTGAAAGACGGCGGGACAAAAAAAAATGCCCTGACCGTGGACTTAGAAAAAGAAACCGGGTTCCAGAGGACAGAAAATACGAGAAAGAGCGAGGAAGAGGAAAGGAAAGAAAAGCCAGGGTCTTAGAGCTTGCGGACAGGGACGACCTCGCGCTTCCCCCGCGGAGGGCTGAAAGGACCCCCGGGGCAGGGATCCCAGCGCGCGGTCCTTTCTCAGGGTCACGCCTGCGGAGGTGCGGGCAGGGAGGGGCGGTAGAAGGAGGGGTGTGGACAGCCACCGCAGGCTGGGAGGATGGGAGTATGAGGACTTTCACAAAGCCTCATACTTTCACACAGAGTAAAAAAGTTAAATATTAATATTTGGTAGAAATCTTAAACAAGAAATACAGACCTCTTTGGGGGAAAGAAAAAAAAAAAAGCTGATGCATTGGCCGGGAATCGAACCCGGGCCTCCCGCGTGGCAGGCGAGAATTCTACCACTGAACCACCAATGCAAGGGTATCCTTACCCTTGGTGGATCTGTCTCATCTTGTAAAGCATCGTGGTGACCATCTCCAGGTACCTTTCTAGCCAGGGGCAAGGCAGAGGAACAGTCCCAATAGAAGACGTGGGTGGAGCCCCGAGCCATCCTTCCTTCCGCCTGGATCCGGTCACCCGGCCATAAAGTCGCCCCATATGGCCAGGGGCGGCCCCACACCCGGGTGCGAACTGCCCGGGGCCCCGAGCCTCGCGTGCAGGTGACAAAAACTCAGCCCGAGCCCAGGTTCCCAAGGAGGGGGGCAGCGGGGGCTTCTGAGGCCATACATCTGCGCTCCCATTTGGCTCAGGTAGCGGGAGGTGGCATGTGCTGGGCTTCCTGACTGCAAATGGGAGCGCCCTCCCCAAGGTCTGCGATCCTCTAGCTCGGACTTTGCCAATGCAGGCTCGGTGAAAAAACCAAGTTGTGGACGGGAGCTGGGAGGGCATCCTTCGCTGACTCCGAAGCTGTCTTCTGACTCGGTCTTCAACCCTGTTTTGTGTCCGTCCCTGGTATTCTTGCCGTCCCGTTAAATCTCTGATTTTATCTTCTCAGGCACTTTGTCCTGAAGTCTCCAAGTCTCAGGCATCATTCTGCATTGTGTCATGCTCTTGGTTTGAGGAGGGTGTTGATCCCTATTTTTGTTCCCTTTTTCATCTTTTAAGGAAAACTGCCTGCTCTTTGCTCCCCTATAATCACAAGGGGTCCGGAGGAGCGAAGAACTCAGGAGCACGCTTGTGTCAGGTGATGACCTGGCAGCCCTGGGCCTGAATCTCCTATGATTAGTTTTTAATCAAATACTTCTAACTGGAACGATCTCTCCACCGGTGCTTCAAAGCCTCCCTACCTCTACCATGAAGCATCCCCCTGCCCCAGTCTAGCCATCCCTCATGATGACCCTTTCCCTGAGCACCTACTTCACTGGCCTTCTAAAATAGCTACTTGACAACACATCCTCTTTTCCACTGAAACCTGCAGGGATAAACCAGGCCTCCAGCCTATATCTCAGCATGAAGGGTCCCAGCCTAGACCGGTACCCAGTGGTCACAATGAGTGCATAGATGGGGGAACTGAATATGACTGACTTAGATAGCACAGAGCTTCTTCCACCTCCAGACAAAGTCCTTTGTGAATTAGACAGATCCAGCCAGCACTCTCAGGTGACTCTCTGTCCCAAGTAGGAGGTGATTTTGGGGGAAAGGTGTATAGATAGGATCCAGCTTAGGGGCTGAGGGGTGCTAACTTTTTATTTCAGTGTTAGTGGGGGTACAGTGAGCTCCCAAGAAAACTGAAATAGTGAACGAGTGCGGGGTGGGGGAACTCTGAACTCCCTTCCTGAGTTCTGTCCCCAAATGACTTCAACTCCCTCTTCCTCTGATAACTTCCCTTCAGCTAGGTTCCCGCCTCATTATACAGCCTTATGGTCCTTAAACCAGCCGGTGCCGCACCGGCCCCTCATTTCCCACACTCCCAGGCCATTTCCACCTTTCCCCCTCCCCCTTGTGCCCCTCCCCTTTCCGGGAGCCTCGTGCCCAGGGTCGAGTCCTGTGGGATCCTGAAGGGGCGGGCCCGGGTCCTAACCTCCCCCCTACTCGGGGCCTGCGGGATATAAGGCTCAAGGAGAGCGGAGACTCGGTCCACACTAGGGTCCGGAGGAGCGATGGTCACCCGGGATCGAGCCGAGAATAGGGACGGCCCCAAGGTGAGAGGAGGGCGGGGAGGGAGCAGAGGTCCCTGGACTGAGGAGGGGACAGGATTCCTGAGGGTCAGGGAAGAGGCTGGAGACGCGGGGCTGGAAGGGGGGACCCGAGGAGCCAGGGGCTGGGGAGGAAGCAGCAAACTATGGAGAAGGGGTCAGCGTCAGAGCTGTGACTGGGTGGGCGGCAGAGGCAGAGGTCTGGGTGTGGGTGATGGCAGTTGACACCTTGTACCTTCGAGGGCTTGGGGTGGGCGGCGGCAGAATTTGAGTAAAGTAAGCAGGAGGAGCACAGAGCTAAGGGAGGAGGGTGGAAACAAAAGTCGGAGAGGATGGGCACTCGCTCCACGCGGGCTGTGACAGGGCGCTGGCCCAATGCAGCCTTGTAAGAGAAGGTTCCAGAGGCCCGAGCCCGGGTGGAGGACTTCAGAACCAGTGGAGAAGGGTTAACGCACAGACGGGTTAGAGGGAGAGGAGGAGGCGCGGGGGCGCTGGGTGTCTCCCTTTCTACACTCAGGGCCGCCAGCTCAGCCCGGCACCTTGCGGCCCACGCGTCTGGGCGCAAAGAGGGCCCCCAAAGTTCTCCACTGAGACAGAGAAAGACTGCACGAGACGGAGACGTAGAGAGAAAGGAGGAGGAGGAGGAAGAAAGACACAGAGAGGGGAGGAGGGAGGACAAGAGTGAGAGAGGAGAAAGCAGAAGACCCGGGAGAGACAGGAGGCGAGCTACAGAAATTCACTCCAGGGGCGTTGGGAGGGGGATTGGAGAGGGGTCTAATGGGCCTGGCCCTAGGCTCTCTGGGGTCTTGGGGAAGGGGTGGAGGCCGGCCTATCCCAGCGGCGGGATCCCGACGCCCCCGCGGCCGCGCTGAGTCTCGGTCGGGTCGGCCCCGCTCTCCCTTTCCTGCTGGTCGCAGATGCTGAAGCCGCTCGTGGAGAAGCGGCGCCGGGACCGCATCAACCGCAGCCTGGAAGAACTGAGGCTGCTGCTGCTGGAGCGGACCCGGGACCAGGTCAGTTCTTCTGCCATCACCCGGCCCCTAAACATTCCGTCCTCGCGTCCCAGGGCTTCCCACTTGGGTAGGGACATATGCTGCTTTGGAGACCCTGGCCCCAAGGGACCTTGGAATTCCAGTCTAGCCCCCTTTCCCGCTCTCAGAACGCGATCTTCATCGCTACCCCTCGGGTCTGTAAGTTTCAACACCCGGCTCTAAATTTCACTCCCAGGGTCAGTCAGTTTCAATCTTTGGGTCTGTAAATTCTCTTTCCTCCCCTCCACCTCCGACCCCTCCCCAAGATAGGTAGCGGGGTGGTTAATTTCACTCCCTAGTTTGCTGTTCAAATCCCCTCCTCTCACTATGGGTTGGTTTCATCCCCTCGGTTTGGACAGTTTCGTCTCAGGGTGGGCCAGGACCGTTCTTGGTCATCTCCACTCGGTGTTCCGTAGCGCACTCTGCGGTCCGCGCGCAAACGCGATCCGGGGGCACCCCCAGCTCCCGCATCCCCCTCCCTTCTTCCCCCTGCCACTTTCCCCCTCTCTCCCCACCCCTTTCTGTCTCTGCGCCCTCCCCTCCCATCTGTAGAACCTCCGGAACCCGAAGCTGGAGAAAGCAGAGATACTGGAGTTCGCCGTGGGCTACTTGAGGGAGCGAAGCCGGGTGGAGCCCCCGGGTACAGCGCGGGGGTGGGGCAGCGGAGGGAGGGAGCGGGGGGTTTCACTGGGGCCCGGTCTGGGTAGACGGGGAGGGCCCCGCGGAGGACGGTGGGCTTGGGGAATGGCAGACTCTGCTCCGAGGCGAGGTTAATAACACCCGCGCGTGTCTGTCTGTCTCCCTCCTTTTCTCCCTCTGTCTGTCCATCTGGCTTCCTGTCTCTGTCTCTGCGCCTGTCCGGCTTCGGTATCTCTGCGCCCCGCCCCTTGCCTCTCCCCCAATGGGATCCCCTGCCCGACCCGCCGGTCCTCCCGCCGGCCGCACCTTCAGGGGTTCCCCGATCCCCAGCCCAGGACGCCGAGGCGCTCGCCAGCTGCTACTTGTCGGGATTCCGCGAGTGCCTGCTCCGCTTGGCGGCCTTTGCGCAAGACGCCAGCCCGGCCGCGCGCGCCCAGCTCTTCTCCGCGCTGCACGGTTACCTGCGCCCCAAGCCGCCCCGGCCGGAACCGGGAGAGCCCAGGCCCCCCGCGCCGCGCCTACCGCTGGACCCCGCCGCCCCAGCGCCCGGCCCCGCGCTCCACCAGCGCCCCCCAGTTCACAAGGGCCCCCCCAGCCCGCGCTGCGCGCGGTCCCCGTCCCCCTGCTCCCCCCGAGCCGGTGATTCCGGCGCGCCGGCCCCCCTCACCGGACTGCTGCCGCCGCCGCCGCCTCACAGACAAGACGGGGCGCCCAAGGCCCCGCCGCCCCCGCCGCCCGCTTTCTGGAGACCTTGGCCCTGAGCTTTGAGGGGGGGTGGGGGCGGGGGCTGGGGGGAGGGGTAGAGACTCCAGCCCGAGGGCAGCAGCGGGACCCGGGCGTCCGGGTGAGGTGTTGGGGAGGGCGGCGGGGCGCGCGGGCGCCGCGCGCGGGTGAGATGTGGTTTATATTAGAGTATCTATATAAATATATATTTCCCTGGTTCCTGTCCCTTCTCCCTGCCCCCCACCCCACCCCCCGGCGTCTAGGATTGTACCCTCTGCCCCCAGCCCAGCCCCAGTCCCTTCCCGAGTCCCTAGTGCATGGAATAAAGTGGTTATCAAATCCCCGTGTGTCCCCGAGCCAGGGGCCTGCCTTTATCTCGGCGTCCACGCCCACTTTCCCTCCCCTTCTGTTTCCCGCCCCCAGTCCTGCTCTCCTCGGCCCGAGCCCCGGGGCAGACAGGTAAGTAAAGAAGAGAGCAGAGCGGGGGCTGAGGTGGGAACCGAAACCAGCTGGAAAACACTGAGATAGGGTAGGGGGAGAAGGGTGGGAGCCTTTTAAGAAAAAGCCGGATAAAGAGGAAAAGAAAAAAAAATTATAATAAAATAAAATCGACTCTGGTGGGATTCGAACCCACAACCTTTGAATCGCTCTTTCGTCACTAGAAGTCCAATGCGCTATCCATTGCGCCACAGAGCCACCTGGCGGGCGGCAGCGTCTGACGGCTTACGGGTACTAGAATGGGAAAAGGGCGGGGGGAGGGTTGTGAGGGAATTGGGCGGGGCGTGGCAGGAGCGCGCGGTTTGGACCTCAGAGGCCTCCATGGAAGAGGTAGTGTGCGCAAAGCGTGTGAGCGAAGTGAGAGTGAGGGCGCACAAGGGTGGAGGAAACAGCGCAACGGAATATGAGCAAGCGAGCGAGTATGGAGCTCCAGCTGCAGGTTTGGGGAATGCTTCTAGTTCAGGCGCACCCCACTCCCGGATGTGGCCCCACCTGTATGAATAAACTTGTTTTGTTGTTAATTTCTGTGTACCTTTATTTCTTCTGGTCTATCTGCTTTCTCATCTGCTGCTCTGCTGTCCGAAGGAATCTCCATAATTCTTAGAAGAAAAGCAGCCAATTTAGCATAAACGTTAGTAGAGCCACTCCCTCCCTTCTAGTCTCTTAGGAGGACTGTGAGGACGGCTGTACCCCACGCAGGTAGCGTGGCCGAGCGGTCTAAGGCGCTGGATTTAGGCTCCAGTCTCTTCGGAGGCGTGGGTTCGAATCCCACCGCTGCCAGACCAGAGTTTTTCTCTAGGTCTAAGCACCATTCAGGAAGTTCCTTCTAGAATATAATTTAGTTTTATGAAAACTCCTGGTAGCGGTCTCACCAACTTGTATTCCAGCAGAGCTTAAGTCTGAATCCCACCCCAAATTAATACAAAATGGAAACTTCTAAAAAAAATTTCAGCTCTCCATTATCGATCTCCGCTTTGACATAAGATAATATTCAAGACTAGTACAATTTGCTATATATTGGAGTGACTCTCTGTAAATTCTCCTAACGTGGTGGTAGAGGCTCGAATTATCTAGTCTGGAAAGCTCAAAAGGCAAGATCCAACTTACTTTTCTTTCAGATCCTTTCAGAACATAAGAGAATGTCATACACAAAACTCACTAATAATACAATAGAACACACTGGTATTGAGTGAAAAGAAAACATAAAGGTTCCACCGAGATTTGAACTCGGATCGCTGGATTCAGAGTCCAGAGTGCTAACCATTACACCATGGAACCGACGACGCTGCCTACTTTTTCAGACACTATATATATATTATCAAATTTCCTAGTCTGTTTCCATTTTGCCACCCTCAGAAGATAAAGCAAAATAAACAGTTGTCGAATAAGACGAATACCACTATCAAGCACCAGAAATATGAATCTAAATATGCTTTAATTATAAATACACAGCGTAATTAAATGACAGTATGAAAAAAAGTTTAAATTTCATTAATTTAAAAATATTGATTACATGATAAGACAGGATATATTGGGTTAAATAAAATTTTACTAAAATTAATTTCAAAAAATAATTTCAAGTATTTCTTTGTACTCTTTTTAATGTGTGGTTCCTAGTAAAATTAAATTCACGCGTATGGCTCGCATATTTACTGCTGTAAAACATCTCTGCTCTCACTCTACTGTCATTCCGTTTGCCTTCTGAATAAAAGCCTGACGCACTTCCATTTCCTCTTAACATCATCTAACAAACTTACGTTATTTTTCTCCTCTGTTATGTTCGAAGGAGTGCAAATATTTACGGTACCGAAAAATCTAAAGATTGTCATGCACCAGTAGAGAAAAGAGCAACCGCCCGAACAGGGACTTGAACCCTGGACCCTCAGATTAAAAGTCTGATGCTCTACCGACTGAGCTATCCGGGCTCTCCCACAAGCATTCTTCTACTTTCTATAAGAGTTTTGTATTGACGAAATTCATTCGCACAGCGAAACACGGGTAGTATGCGTGCACGCAAGGGACTCCAGAGGAAACCGAGAAAAGCTGGGGAAGCCAATGGCCGGTGACTACTTTTTATCGGACCCCCCTCTGCACAGCAAGGGTTAGGACCCTAGAGCCTAAGCGCCGCGGAAGCTGGGTGGGTGCGGCGTCGGCACGGCCGCGGGAGGGCGCTTCCGCAGAGGGCTTCCCTCTGGGAGACGTTTCTTCCCAGTCCGATGACCTATATCCCAGGCACCCCACATACCTGGGCCTACCGCCCAGGTACCCTGCCTACCGCCCCAAAGCCAAGGGCGGGCCGCGGAGAGAAAAGAATGCCACATGAGGCCTTCAGATGCTGTGCCCCCGGAGATCACTTCGGTCGGCCACATCCCACGGGAGAGGCACTGAGTTCCGCCGTGCCATAGATCCGGGACACACAGGGCCGGGTTGGGGGTGAGGTGGGTACCAACTTCATGAGATGACAGGAGGGCTGTTTATGACTCCTATGCCATGTGCAGAGATGCATGTTCGACTCGCGAGTGGCTGTAGTCACATGTGATTTATGGTTCACTTGTCTATAGTGACTCACACGGATGACTCACAATTAGGAATACGGGTGCCCTGTGCCCAGTTCTGACGGAGAGAGGAGGAAACGTTTTCCGGGAGGCTGAGGAGTGGGCGGACAGGGCATCAGTTGGCTTCTGACCAGGTACAGATCAATGTCCCAATCATGCAGGCGTCACCTAATGCCTGTCTCCCTCTGGCATCTGGTCCCTCCCTTCCCAGTAGGACCCAGGCTCCTAATAGCTATCTGGGTGAACCTGGTCCAGCCAGAGGGACCGGTTTTGCAAGAGGCGAACAAGCAACTAGTAGGGAGAAAGGCTGTGGGCGGGAAGAGCCAGCCCGCAGCTAGCAAGGACAGAGAGTTTCTGGAGACAGAGCCAGTGTGAGTGGGCCCTAGAGCATCCCGGAGAGAGCTGGGCTTTTCCTCAAAGGCCCATCCTGACCCCCCAGGCCCACCTAGTCGGCAGCCCAGGAGCCCAGCCCTGCCTGGTCTGTGGCTCACCTCCTCCAGGCCAGCTGCTGGGGCAGCCCTTCTTTCCTCCCATCATGGCCCTGTACCGCGTGCGTGTGACCACTGGTCCCTACCTGATGGCTGGAACACTGGACAACATTTCTGTCACACTGGTGGGCACATATGGTGAAAGCCCCAAGCAGCGACTGGATCGCATGGGCAGGGACTTTGCCTCTGGATCGGTGAGTAGAGAGAGGGAGGCGGCGACCCTGAGGGCCACCAGGTGCAGGGAATCCTGAAGGAGGGGAGGGTCTTTCTCCCCAGGGCTCATCAAATCCTGCAGAACTCAGGATGCCGGCCCTGACCTCGTGGCCACCCCATTCTGGTCCCTGCCTTTCCTGGGGATCATAAATCCTACCCAGTCAGGGCTGTGAAGGAGGAGCCCTGGGCAGGGGCTCCAGAGAATTCCATTGGCTTCCTAGCTCCTTCTCCAATAACTGAAGGTGGACTTGGGGGAAGCTGCTTGCCTTCTCTGAGCCTAGGTTTCCTCTTCTCCAGAGGGGTCTACCTGACTCTGCCAGGCCCCAGCACTGTTGGCAGGTGGCTGACATCAGGTGGGGGCTCCAAGGAGACTCGGGAGAGCCAGAATGCACCCTGCTCACACAGGGCTCCTGCAGCAGCTTCTGCCAGATGAAGGATGCCTTCTTGTAATTCACGCCAAGGCACTGCATGGGGTACAGGCAGCTTGGGTGTACATGTCAGGCGAGGCGGAGGTGAAGAAGGCGTAGGTATAGGTGCACTTTTCAGGTGCAGGACGACTTTGGCTGTTCCTCGCCTCTCACCGGCTTGCTCTCTTACCCCCACCCCAGGTGCAGAAGTACAAGGTGCGCTGCTCAGAGGAGCTGGGTGAGCTCTTGCTGCTGCGGCTCCACAAGGAGCGCTATGCGTTCTTCCCCCAGGACTCCTGGTACTGCAGCAGCATCTGCATCACTGCCCCCGACGGCACCCTTTCCCACTTCCCCTGCTACCAGTGGATGGAGGGCTACTGCACCATCGAGCTTCGACCAGGAACAGGTGTGTCAGAGGCAAGGGCTGGCCTGGGCTTCAGAAGCATCTGCTGGGACCAGGCGCAGCAGAGGCGGTGGGGGGTGGGGGGGTGGCTCTCACAGAGCTCAGGGTGTAGAGAGCAGGGCTGGAGTTAGGGTAACTGCAACTTAGGGATCCCAAGCAGGTGCTTTCTGAAAATTCAAGCCTCGAACACCCTGAAATGCAGGCGCTTTCTGGGCAGTATGTAACCCTCTGCAGACACACCCAGTCTAGGTGTGCACTCTCACACACACGCATACCACTCAGAGTCCTAGGCACAGAAACACACAGAGAGGGAGGTATGCTCACCACCGTCACCCTGCTCCTTCCCCAGAGTCAATTCCTCTGAGAGGAGTTAACCTGCAGGGGGAGTTACTGAATTTCAACCAGGGAGAAGCCCTGAATGTTTAGAGAATTTAGCTGGACAGGCCCTGGCCAACTAGTACTGGCTTTCCTGGTGTGGATGAAGTTCTGTGAGGTGGTGTTCAGGTTCTTTCTTGAATTTGGGTGGGGGGCTTTGAAGGATGCTGGACTGAAGCTACTTCAGTCTCTAGACCTCTACCCCTCAGCCCCACACACATCATCCAGAGACAGGCAAGACTTGGGTGAGTCTGAGTGTGGAGATGAATCTTAGGGCTGAGAGATGATGTCAGGTCAGGTCAGGTGAGTGAACATTACCCTTGCTGACACTGTGAGTTCCTCACAGACTGCACTCCAAACCCCTATCTGTCACCACAAAACATCCACCCGTCGCTTCACAAAACATGTTTGTTCACCAGTCCTGTGTCAAGTGTGTATTTTGTGTATGGTGCCAGGCATCATGCTGGATGCTGGGAATACAAAAAATGACTACCATGTGACTTCTGCCCGCAAGGAGTTTGTAGTCTTGAAAAGGAGACACATGCAAACAATTAGGGAGTTGTTATAATCTGGGGGTGAAGGTGTCCCAAATCCTTTCTACTGATGAATGCACAAAGAATGGGGGACAACAGTGTCCCTGAGGGATTGGGTTCAAGGGTTGGGGGGCTCAGGAAAGGGATGCTGGAGGAGGTGTCATTTGAAAAGAGGCTTACCAATGAGTAATCTTCATTACCCACAGCAAGAACTATTTGTCAGGACTCCCTTCCCCTCCTTCTGGATCACAGGAAACGGGAACTCCAGGCCCGACAAGAATGCTACCGGTAAGAGTGGCCTAATTTGACTTCTTTCCCATCTTACTCTGACCTGATCCTTAATCTGACTGTTACTAATTCTAACCTCAGTTCCAACTTTGGGGGCCCAACTCTGATCACCACCCTCATTTAAACCTCAATGTAATGCTGACCTGAGTCCAGGCCCAAAACACCAGTACTGATAATTGTCCCCGATACCATCAATGGATCCACACTCAACCCTCAGCTGTCCTTGATGTGACCCAGATACCAGACATGACCCTAGGATTGACCAACTTCAGCCCATCCTGAGCCTCACCCCCAAACCAGCCATGATCTTGATCTCAACACAAACCCAACTCTAAACCAGTTTGGATATTCATGCCAACCTCAAATGCTTCCCAGATCTGAAGCCCAGTGTCTTCAGGGGAAAAAAAACAAACATACTTCAATTCCTTGTCACCTGCTTAGAAATTGGGCAGTTTCTGGGAGTTTCAATTTAAAGTTGTGTCTTTTAAAACTAAGGCTTCTGTTTACCCTAAGCTTCACTTGCCACTTCAATCTCTTTCCCCTGGAAGCTGGAAAGTCTACGCCCCTGGCTTCCCCCGCATTATAGATGTCAGCAGCTTTGAGGAGATGGAGTCAGATAAGAAATTTGCCTTGACCAAGACAGCGCCTTGTGCAGACCCAGGTGACAGGTGAGGGTGGACTGAGAGTTGAGGAAGAAACTGGAAGGGCATGAAGTGAAGGATCTGCTGTGAGGACTGAGCTGGGCAGCTTGGGACTCATGGTCTGTGACAAATGCAGTTTAATTCAAGTGTCTGGAGCAGAATGGGTGTGGATGGCCCCAAGAGTCTGGCAGAGAGCAGAGGAGAGGGCAGGGGAGGTGCCTGGAGTGAGCAGAGGTCTAGAGACTCTCTGGGAGGAGAGAGGGGAGGAATTAAGGAGAGTGGGCTGCAGGTCCCTCTGACTGGTTTCTGTCCTTCTGCTTCCCTGCTCCTCAGCAGTGGGAATCGGTACCTGCCTGGCTTCCCCATGAAAATTGACATCCCCTCCTTGCTGCACATGGAGCCCAATATTCGCTACTCCGCCACCAAGACGACGTCGCTGCTCTTCAACGCCATCCCCGCGTGAGGCCACTGCCCTCTCTGCACTCCTGCTCCCTCTCCCTCTGCCCCTGTCCCTTTGATCAATCACATCTACATCTCTGCCCCTGTCTCCCCTCCTTCCCCCCACCCCCAGTCTCTCCTTCACCTCCCCCTGCCCCGCCCCATCGCCACTCTCTTTTTAAGCAACTCTTCTCTAGCTCCCCATCATCACCTCTTTGCTCTTAAACTCTCCTTCTCTTTCCAGTCCTCAAACCAATAGAATTAACTGAGCAGTTACTCTGAGCAGAGCACGGTCCCAGTCACTGCTAGTGGGACCAGGCTGAGCAGGGCCAGAGAGGGCCAGGCTTTAAGATTTAATGAGGTGGTCAGGACATCTCAGGTTCAATTTCCTGGCCAATACTCTAGCTTTATGACCTTGATTTTCACAAAGCCTCTAAACAGTTTTCTAATTTATGACAATAATATTCATACCGAATTCTTTAGAGAGCTAACATCCAGGGAACGTCCCTGGTGGTCCAGTGGTTAAGACTCCATGCTTCCCCTAGAGGGCTTTGATTCCTGGTCGGGAAACTAAGATCTTGAAGGCTGCATAGTGCAGCCAAAAAAAAGCTAATATCCAGCACAAAAAGTTGTATTATTAGGATATAGTCTTAGCTGTGATGGACTCACAGGCTCCCCTGGGGAGATATACCTGCAAGGCAGTTAATTAATATTGGTGGGGTCACGGGCAGCTCAAGTCTCAGGTTCTGAGTGTGATGTAGCTGGAGGGGGTCCAGTTGACATCTGGTCCTGACAGGAGCAGGGGTCAGGAGGTGGTTGCTGGGAGACAGATGGGATTGAAGCTTTGGGCTGGGAGAGAGGAAAGTAGAGGGGGAATGGGTGGGTCCTGGGCAGACAGGTCATTCTGTGGGGCTCAGCCACCTGCTACCTGCTGCATCAGGAGGCCCAGAGGAGGCCACGGCAAGGAGCCGGATCCTCATGTTCTTGGCTTCAGTGCCACACTAGTTCTTCGGAAGAACTAGTGTGGGAGGTGATATAAGGGTGAGGCGGGGTATGGAGCTTGAGTGTGTCCACAGGCAGATACAAGGGGGCTCGGGTTTCAGGACAAGGACCCGCTGAGAGGCCCCGGCCAGACTAAGGAGCATCTCAGAAGCAAGCATCACCTGAGCTGGTCTCCAAATGGATATGTGGGTCGAGGCAGGGGAGGGCTCAGGAAACCAAGTAGACTGCCGGTGTGGGGCTCAGAGAAGGTCCAGTGGGAAGAGGAGTTGGCATTTGGCAGTCTCTGGTCATTTATGGAGGGGAGGGAGTCACTGGGCTTTAGTGTGGCATGACTGCAGTGTGCCCCAAAGGATGTGAGTGGCAGGCCTTGGAAAAGGAAGGCCTTTTCTTTCTCCTCTCTTGCCTCCTCAGCCTCTGTTTTAATGACCATGGTCCTATGGAGCTTTTCCCATCCCCTGGGTTCTTGGCGGGCAGCCGCTCAGCACAGGTTTGTGGAAGGAGTGAGTGGCTCCTTACTGAGCACGTAGGAACCTGTCCCTGGGCTTGTCAGGTCACTATTGCCCCCTTGCCCCCATGCCTTCTCCAGGTGCCCACACTCTTCATAATACATCTGCCTCCTACCACAGCTTACTTTATTGACCGACTGCCACAAACCTGCCTGCCCCTCTGTTCCCTTCCCTTCCATTTGACTTGGCCTAGCTAGTGAGTGATTATTACAAATTGGGTATGTCAGGGAAACACAGCCCAGTCCTGGCCATAAGGAGCCCACAGTATAACAGAAGTTGATTTGAGTAGTGACATAATGAAGGGTTCACAATATAACGAAGAAAGTAGTGGGTATTTTTTGAAAGACATACAAGGTGTATGTTTGGGGGATGACCAGACAATGCCTCATGAAGGACTTTGCATCTAAGATGCACACAGAAGAACAGTTAGGCTTGATATGAGGTGGAGATGTAGGAGATGGTTCTCTAGGAGAGGCACAGCTTAATAAGCCCTGGACAGGGGAGAAAGCAGACTTCATTTCAAGCATTTTTTTCTGAATATAAAGTAATACATGCTCATTGTAAAAACAAAACAAAATAGCACAGACATCCACAAAATGAAAAGTGCACAGCCTGCAGGCCGGCAAGCCCACTGTTACCAGTTCAGTGTACAATGTACATCTCTGGCTATGTTTAACGAGAAGGCTGTGATGAGCCTTGGTAAATGCACATGGCGCACTCGAGCTAGAAAAAAGCTAGATAGGTTGTAGAAATCACCTGGTGGGGAGTTGCCAAGGCAGCCTGAGCAGCCAGGGCTTTGTCATGTGGGCAGAGGGGAGCCAGTGAAGGTCTATGATAAGATGAGGGCTTGGAGAAAGCACGATGAAATACCAGTGAAGCTAACTGGTCTGCACTATGTGTGCCATCTTTGCGCACACATGTGGAGTCACCCTTACAAAGCCTCAGCTAGCCTCTAGACTTGTCTCCCACATGGACTGTTAGGCACCTCTGCTCTGATCATTGACCTTGTCAAATTCCTCCAGGGCCCATGGCAGCCCTCAGCCCCAAGCCCAACTTCCCCTCCCACAGGTCCTTGGGCATGAAGCTTCGAGGGTTGCTGGACCGCAGGGGTTCCTGGAAGAAGCTGGATGACATCCGGAATATCATGCGTTGCCACAAGACCCTCACTTCAGGTGTGTAGAGCCAGGCGGAGAGGTCCATTCTCCACTCGACCCTGTACTCAGGCTCCTCTGCTTCATTCTGGGAAAAAGCTGAATTCTGGTTGCAGAGGGGTTGTGGGGTTCCAGTAGGCAGGGCTCCTGACTCCACTGGGGGCACTCTCCCAGACTCCCCTCAGAAACCCATCTCTCCTTCCTCTGGGTGGGGATAAGAATAGGCAAGTGGGGACAGAGCAGAGGTCAAGGGTCACTTAGGGAGTCCTGATCCTGGTCAGGTGCACTCCCCTCTCTTCCCCTACCCCTGCCATCAGGAGGTATGGGCTTTGGGGCAGACATATGTTCGAGTCTGCCACCCAACTGAGCAAGTCACTCTGCCTCTTAAGAGTCCTGTGTTAAACTGAAGATATAATTACACCTACTCATGGGACTGCTGGGAGGAAAGACTAAACCATAGTGATAGGTAAAGCGCTGGGCTGAGCAGGGTCTAGTGAAGTGGTTTCAGCTCAACTGGCCCCTCTCTTGTCCTCCAGAGTACGTCAGAGAGCACTGGTGTGAAGACCAGTTCTTCGGGTACCAGTACCTGAACGGTGTCAACCCTGTCATGCTTCATTGCCTCTCCAGCTTGCCCAGCAAGCTGCCTATCACCAATGACATGGTGGCTCCCTTGCTGGGACCAGGCACCTGCCTGCAGACAGAGTTAGAGGTGGGTAAGCTGCCAGTAGGGAGAAAGGACGGGTGTGGAGGGTAAGATTGGGATGGCTGCATCCAGCCTGTAGGCTTCATCCCCAGCCCAGCACCTTTTAAGCAGAACAGTTATGGGCAAGGCCCACATGGGCCTCAGGCTTGAGGCATGAGACGGGGCCTGGTGAACTGGTATGCATGAGCAGACAGCTTGTAGGAGGGAGGCCCTGTCCCTGTTCTGGGGCCTCCAAGATCCCAGGTGCTAAGGCCCAAAGAAAGCTGTTTTAGGACAGGCCAAAGGCAGCACCACTAGACAGAGCAAGGACGATCTTGGAGAAGCAGGAACAATGGGGGTATGGGAGACGATGATGACCCACCCAGTCTCTGATCTTGACCCAGTCAAGCCCTCAGGCATCCTCCAGAAGGCTGGAGTTGTGCTTGGCTAATTCTCTTCCTGTGTTGATTTTATTGATACTGAATACACTCAAGTCATCTGAGTTGAGAGAATAGGAAGGACCAGGGATGGGGAGAGGAAGAGAGGATCCTGGCTTGTACAAGAGGCTGGGAAGCCAGGTGAGAGGTTGCACAAGGAAGGCTTCAGCTGGACCTCATTCCGGACATTCTGGGAAGGGTGAGATTCCCAACACTGGCCTTTAGTGCAGGCACCAAGCGTCACTGAGGCCCAGGCTGGAGTGGGAGTGGACAGAGAACGGAGAGGGAAGCAGAGCGCGGGTGCGGAGGACACTCTAAGGCTCCGTGCACCTTCCCCAGAGGGGCAACATCTTCCTAGCGGACTACTGGATCCTGGCGGAGGTCCCGGTCCACTGCATAAACGGCCGCCCCCAGTACGTGGCCGCCCCGCTCTGCCTGTTGTGGCTCAACCCCCAGGGGGCGCTGGTGCCCTTGGCCATCCAGGTGAGCCTGCAGCCGGCTTTGAGGGGGTGTGGACCAGGCTTCGGGAACGCGGCCTCAGGGGGCACCTATCAGGCTAAAGCCTCATCCCCTTATTACTCCTCGATGCAGCTCTGCCAGACCCCTGGGCCCGACAGCCCCATTTTCCTGCCCACTGACACCGACTGGGACTGGCTGCTGGCGAAGACGTGGGTGCGCAACTCTGAGTTCCTGGTGCACGAGAACAACACGCACTTTTTGTGCACACATTTGCTGTGCGAGGCCTTCGCCATGGCCACGCTGCGTCAGCTGCCGCTCTGCCATCCTATCTACAAGGTCTGGGTGACCCTCGGGTGGGGGGTTCACGGTGGCCTTCTCCCCTGACCTTCGATTCTTGTGATCTCATCCCACTCGCAGCTTCTGCTTCCCCACACTCGCTACACGTTGCAGGTGAACACCATCGCCCGTGCTACACTGCTCAACCCTGAGGGCCTTGTGGACAAGGTGCGGCTTCCATCCTGCCCATCCCCGGGGCTCCGCCCCCGAGGGCACCTTGCCCCGCCCACAAACCCCGTGGGACCGCTAATCCCATTCCCCATTTCCGGCCCACCCCTTTCCACAAGCCCCACCCCTCTCCACAAGTCTCCTACCTGCCCCGTCCACAACCCCGTCTCCCTCCCTCCAATCCCCTCCACCCACCCCACCTCATCAAGCTCGACTGCAAAGGCTCCTGGAGGTGGACAAGGTACCCCAGCCTGAGCACAACTGCCCGCTGACCCCGCGCTGGCGCTCCCTTCACGGCTCGCCAGGGATTCAGTTCCTTCTTTTAGTTACAAAACACCTAAGGATTACCTCCTACGAACGCAGTAAGGCCGCTGCCTGCGCAGCCCACGTCCCGTTCTTATGTGTGTTTAATTCTTGGTCTTGGATGCTTGATTAACTGGAAAATTCCCTCTGCTGAGTCTCTAGCCCCATCTTTGGGGTGGGGATTGGGCCGGTTGCGGAGACCAGCTGTGTTGTGTCCTCAGGTCACGTCCATTGGGAGGCAGGGCCTCCTCTACCTCATGAGCACCGGTCTGGCCCATTTCACCTACACCAATTTCTGCCTTCCGGACAGCCTGCGGACCCGTGGTGTCCTGGATATCCCCAACTACCATTACCGAGATGACGGCCTGAAGATCTGGGCAGCCATTGAGAGGTGTGGGCCTGGGGCCTGTGGCCAATCTGGCCTCACCAGGGCCTCCTGGCCAAGGGGACAGTGTGGATCCGTGAGCTCATGTAGGCTGTGGCTCTTGGTGCTCAGGGGTTTCAGGTGTTTTGAGCCCAGCAAGGGGCACCACAAGGGTGAGAGTTGGGGGTTGGGGTTCCTCATGAAATGGCAGGTAGCTGTGGGCTGGGGAGGGCCTGGGCTGTGTGTGAATGTGGCAGAGGACGGGAAGGACACAGAGTCCTGAGAGGTCAGGGCAGGGGCAACAGTTCAGTGTGGGCGGGGCCTCCAGGTGAACGGGTCTTCCTTTCTCCCAGGTGGGGAGGGGAGGCCTCATGTCAGGCTCTCCTCAGCACCCATGACTCTGGAGTGGAGTGAGACTTGAGGGAAGCCTGGGCACTGTGGTTCCAACTGAATATGGGAGTCCCCACTGAACCTCCATGGACTCGCAGTGGACTCTGGGCAGCTAGCTTGCACTAGCCTGAGCAGCCTTGGGCCTTGATTTTGGGGTTGGCCTGAACCCAGGGTCACTGCTGGAGCAGGGACATCTTTCTCCTGCAGCTTCGTCTCAGAAATCGTGTGCTACTATTATACCAGTGACGCATCTGTGCAGCAGGATTCAGAGCTGCAGGCCTGGGTCGGAGAGATTTTTGCTCAGGCATTTCTGGGCCGGGAAAGCTCAGGTATCCCCTCCCCATCCCCCCAACCACAGACCCAATGACCCGCTATCCCCCTTGGCCCTGCCAGGCCCCCAGTTCTTATTCACTGAGCAGCCTTTGAAGCACATGCCATCATTAGCCCCACTGAACAGATAAGGGACAGGTATAGAGAAGGCCGCACTGGCAGTAAGTGGCAGAGGCAGGGTCCAGAGCCAGCTCCCAGCATCTCTGGAGCCCTTGCTTTCAGCCACTACATGGTCCCTGCTCGACCTTTGCCACCCATTCATCTTCACTTGCTGAGATCTGGGGATGTGTCGCTTTGTGTTCGAAGCCATCTCCAGCCTCCAGCACTAAGGATTCTGGAACTCTCTCACATACCCTCTTATGCCTATCCTGCCAGGTAGCCCCTCCAGCCACCAACCTCTGTCACTTGTGGCTTCATGGAGTAGCTTGGTGCTGCTGCTGCCTGATTCCCCCTCACTGACACCAGTCACCTGTCCCTGGCTCTCCCCTCACTTTTGACACTGCGTGAGAGGCCTCTGAGACCCAGCTGACACCAGTCCTCTTAAGCCTCCTCTGCTTAACCTAAGTGCAAGCAGATGCCCCCGACTGCCCTCCCCTCCTTAAAGTCTTCCCTTTGTTCCAGGGAGGGAGGGTGTGTCTTTCTGACCTCCCCTTTCTTTCAGGGCTTCTGCCGCCTTCTGATCCTGATTCCAGCTCTGGTTTGTCCTGGATCTCTGTCTCCTCTCACTCTACCCCTCCCTAACAGAACGATCCTTTCTCCTGTTTCTCCTCTATAGCTGATTCGAGACTCGGAAATTCCCGCTTCCCCATTCCCTGAGGAAACTTTCCTTTTTGGTTCTCTCACTGTCACTCTTGAGACAAGCACATGAAAATTACAAGTCATCCTCTGTAGAAGGACTTCTGGCCTCGCTTGGGTCATACATGCCATTGCCACTCTTCACAGCCTACCTCCCCGGTGCCAGTGTATGACGGCCTGTATTTCAGGCACTGGAAAGTGCAGACAAGGCATCTCTATCTGGGTGAGTGGAAGAGAATAAGAGGCTCAAAGTGGCACAAATGTCCAGCCTCCAGTGGAGGGAGACTCTCACTGCCAGGGATGTCTTCTCTTAGCAGGGGATGTAACTTTTAGCTGACTCAGCACTTCTGGTGGCCACCCAGAGCAATACCTGCCTGGGGAAACCTGCGGAGGAGGCATGGTCTCAGGTCAACAGGAAACAGAATGAACAGCTGTTATAGTCCTACCTGTAGTGGGCTCCAAAGCATTTTTTTTTTTTTCCTAGTCCCTTGGGAATCTCTGGAGAAGAAAATGGTAACCCACTCCAGTATTCTTGCCTGGAAAATCCCATGGACAGAGAAGCCTGGTAGGCTACAGTCCATGGGGTCGCAAAGAGTTGGACACGACTGAGCAACTTCACTTCACTTCACTTCGGGAATCTTATTTCCTTGATCAGGGATTGAAACTGTACCCCCTGCATTGGAAGTGTGGAGTCTTAACCACTGGACCACTAGGGAAGTTCCAGCTTTTTTTTTTCAAACAAAAGTTTGAACATATAGAAAAGTAGAGAGTATGATACTCTACTTTTACCCACCTAGATGCAGTTTACCCACCACCTAGATACAGTTCCTAACACCCTACCATATTTGACTAAGTTGTTGCTTTTATTTACACATGTTTCACATTTTACCTCTAATTAATATGCATCTCAAAAAAAAAAAAACCCACAACACTTTCCTACACAATCACAACGCTGGCATCACGTTTAACAAAACTGGCAATTAATCTCCAACATCACCCTCTTACTTGTCCCATTCTCCCTCAGTTGATCCTGTTGATTCTGGAGCCAGTCAAGGACCAAATGACATATATGTTCATTTTGACTCTGAAGTCTCTTCTACTTTAGGACAGTCCCCCTCCACCCCTCCCTGTGCTTTGCAAACCTACTGTTAATCAGGGAGCATCCTGATCCTGACTGCTTCTCCTCCACGGGCAGCTGTTTTTCTC
Source organism: Moschus berezovskii (assembly GCF_049115385.1). Classification (NCBI taxonomy): domain Eukaryota; kingdom Metazoa; phylum Chordata; class Mammalia; order Artiodactyla; family Moschidae; genus Moschus; species Moschus berezovskii. The sequence goes on along the minus strand of NC_142479.1, from coordinate 39,832,923 downwards.
TTCAGGGTTATCTGTTTCCTATTCAAGACACAGAGTGGGATCAACTGTCTTGTCTTTCTTTATTCAACTTGTCTCTGACTTAATACATCAGGAGATTCTTCAGATTGACAAACATCTCTTCCAACTGGCACAAACTTATACTACACTCATGTTTTCAGGTAAAACACATTCATTCATTAACCTCAGCATGCCTCTGGCTTCCACATTTCAAAGGGAAACAATAATATGTGCTACAGAAGAATTTCCATATGTCATCTGACTTTGCTTTTTTATTCTGTCCACCATGAACGGCACATTCGGAAGATTCCCACACACTCCCAGGCAGACAGATACCCAGTCCTTCCTTCAAGCCTTTCCATCTGCTCTGTTGCAACAGCCTCTTTCCTGTCAGCCTGACTCCAAACCTTGGAGCCATCTTGACTCATGTTCCCTGATGTCTTCCTCTCTCCCTAAGTCCAGTTAAGTGGCTAGTGCTATTGTCCCCATCATTTCCCATTGTCACCACCCTAGTGTTAGTCCTCTCACTACTCCTGCAACATGGCAGCCGCCTTGCAACCTATCCTACCCCTCCCAGGCTCTCGCCACTCGCCTGCCACCAATTTGGCAGGGCCACCACCCCAGTAATCCTCTGAAATAGTCCCTAGAAACCACCCTGCCTGGCAAAGTGCTGTAGCCTCACATCCAATTAAGTCCCCTCCCTGTCCCCTCACCTTGCTTCTGACTCTGTGCCTGCCCACTCCGGCTTCCTACCCTCTCGTGCATTCACTTCATTCAACCAGTGATATTTATTAAATACTGTTAATGTTTATTAAGTATTGTTTCAGGTGCTGGGGTTTGTCAGTGAACATGACAGGCAAAAATCCTGGCCTTCAAGAAGCTTAACATTCTTGTGGGGAGATATGGATACTAAACCAGCAAATATGTCAAGTGGTTAAAAAGAAGAACAAAATAGCATCAGGGGATACAGCGGGTCGAGGTAGGGAGATTACTTCTGTTAGGAGGTCAAGGAAGGCCTCTTTTAGGTGGTACTGTCTGCTAGAGACTGAAGGAAGGGAGAGAGCTAGTTCTGTGGATAACTGGGGCAAGAGTGTAGGGACAGAAGTGGAATCAGTGCAGAGACCTCAGGTGGGAGGGGGCAGGCAGGTTTAAGGAATCAGCAGACCTGTGTAGCTGAGTAGAGTAGGTGCGAGGGAGAAAAGTAGGGAAGGGAATGAAGTCAGAGAAGGAATAAGAACCAGTTTAAGTAGAGCCATGGTGAGGTAAGTGAGGTGGGAAGTCCTTAACGCATTTTAGGTAGGGGTGGTATAACTGGATTTATAGTTCTGAAGGATCACTCAATCTGGCTGTTATGTGGAGAATAAACTGTCAGAGGCAAGGGTGGAAGCAGTCAGATTCATCCAAGGGTGAGACGAAGGAGAAGGGGTGGTGTGGAGACTGGAGATGATGGCACGAGGATGGCTTCTGCAAGACTTCGCTGACTTGTGAGATAAAAGGGGGAGCGAGTGCACAGACTTTGGCTGGAGCAACTGAATGGAGAGCGCTGAAGTGGGCCCACTCGTGGCCACAGGGGACAGGTTTCAGTAACGTGCAGGGTAGGGAGTCAAGCTTGAGGTCTGGCAGGTATCAGGTCTGAGACGCCTCATAGACACTCAGGAAGAGGTGTCAACTAGCAGCTGCAGATTTATACCCACTGTCAAGTCCAGCATGCAGGAGCGATGTGAACTTGGGAATCATCAGCCAGTGAGAGGTGGTGAAGGCCACAGTCTTGGATGAGACCAGTGAGATCAGAGAAAAGAAGACCAAGGGCTGAGCCTGAAAATGCCTGCCTCTTCTTTTTTTTCCATTATTCTACCCAGGGAGGCCCCTTCTCTTCCTCCAGGAAAGCCTCCTCTAACTACCCAGCCCCACTGCTGAACCTGCCATCTCCTCAAAGGGCTGAGCCCTGGCCTTAAACCTTCCTCTGCTTCCATCATTGTGGGCTTATAAGCAGCACCCTCTCTGACCATCTGCCTCTGCCACTAAACCCAACAGCGGATGAGATGATCTGCTCCTGGGTGCTCAGGCAAATCTTGGTGAATTGGGTAGAATTCTATCATTACATACTAAAACGAGCTGCAGACAGAAGTTCTGTTCCCTTGAACCTGGCTCTTCTGTTGTGACCTCTGCTGGCTCAGCGTTTTTTAGCCCTATCCCAGTCCCCCACTTCAGAGACCACACCGTGCTGATGACCATCCGTAACCTGGTGTGATGATCAGTCGCTAAGTTGTGCCCAACTGTTTGCGACCCCATGGACTGTAGCCCACTAGGCTCCTCTGTCCATAGGATTTTTTCAGGCAAGAATACTAGAGTGGGTGGCCCTTTCCTCCTCCACGGGATCTCCCTGACTCAGGGACCAAACCCTCATCTCCTGCATTGGCAGGAGGATTCTTGACCACTGAGCTACCTGGGAAGCCCATTTCCTTAATCTCAGTCCAATCCCAATGCTAGTCTAAAGACTGTGGCAGCCACATGTTTAGTCTGTATTGCTCTCTCTCCTCCTGCAGCGAGCCACAGTCCTGAGCTGCCCTCAGGAATCTGGTCCCTTCCATCCACACCCTCTTCCCTTCCCCTCACTCTTAGGCTTCCCACGCCAGCTGTGCACCCAGGGAGAGCTGGTAAAATTCCTCACTGCAATCATCTTCAACTGCTCTGCCCAACATGCCGCTGTCAACAGTGGGCAGGTGAGGCTGCAGAGGGCAGGCCTGGGGGATGCTGGGCCACATAAGATTAGCCTCAGCAGTGGATGTGAGGCCAGAGTTCAGGCTGAGAGCGTGGGAGGTTTAAGGCTGTGATGGGTTTATGGACAGGGCTGGGGTTGGAGTGGCGACTGGGTGGAGGGCAGCACTGGGGCTGACTGATGACGGAAGCAGAGCTCGGTCCAAGCTCGTAATGGTGACTCAGGTTGGGTTGTGAGGGAGCAGTTCCGAGGGGCTCCTGTTGTGGACAGGATGTGGCCAGGTGGAGCAGCAGGCCAGCCCAAGGCTCATTTCTCGGGTGACCTCTTTACTCTGGGTCCTCCTCCCTCCTGGGTGACTCACACCACCCAGTCCTGGAACACTGGGTAGGGGGGTAACAAGGGGTGACCCAGGCTCATGCCACCCTCTTCCTCGCTTCCCTTTTAAAGACCCCCTTATTTCCCAACTGCAAGATCTAGGATGGCAGGGGCAGGAACAAGGATGTTGAGGAGGGAGATGGTCCTTCTTTTCTGGCCAACTGACTCATTTGGGGTGGGGGGTCTCCACAGCATGACTTTGGGGCCTGGATGCCCAATGCCCCGTCATCCATGAGGCAGCCCCCACCGCAGACCAAGGGGACCACCACCCTGAAGAGTTACCTGGACACCCTCCCGGAAGTGAATACCACTTGTAACAATATTCTCCTCTTCTGGTTGGTCAGCCAAGAGCCCAAGGATCAGGTGAGTGGTGGTGGTGGTGGTGGTGGGGTGTCTGGGGCTGGGGGGAATTTGCAGGGACCAGGTAGTGGAGGTGGTGGTAGCTGTCCAAGGGAGTTTGGGAGCCAACATCTGGCATTTATGCTGAGTTGCCTTGCGTTCTTCAGTTTCTTCAGGAAATGATAGTTGGGCCCCAGAGACACACTGAAGCAAATACCAGTTTAGTGGCTGGGTCACAACTTCCATCTAATTCACCAGTTTAACCAGTCTGTCCACCTATCCGTCCATCCAACCACTTACTCACCCATCAGTCACCCATCCATTCACCCAGACATTTGCCAGATCCCTCCCATGTGTCAACACAGTGCTGGGAACATAACACTGAGTGAGAACTTTCTGCCTGCAAGAATCCTATGGTCTACTTGAGGAGACACACAGGGAAAGGGAAAAGGGCACCACAGTGTCGTAGTAATTATTCATGAATTCCTCCATTAAGTCCATACTTCTTGAGCACCTGCCAAGTGCCAGATACTGGTGGGCAGATATGAACCTTGATGTTGTACATAAGCTTACAGCCCAGTGACAGAGGTAAGAATGGGGCCTCATGGAACCTGACGAAATCCAGGCAAACCTGGGAAGATGTCTTGGAGGAAGTGACATCTAAGATGAAATCTTTGGGGCAGGGAGGTGTTGGGCAGACAAAAGAGGGGCAGGGTTAGTTTCTAAGCAGAGGTAAGGACTCTACCAAGTGAAGCAAAGTGAAGTAAGAGTCTGTTGGTGCATTTGCAGGAGCATAAACAGCCCAGTGTGGCTGCAATTATTTGTTCAAAAGACAAACAGGAACCATTGAAGGGTTTAAGCCTGGGGTGACATGGCTGAATTTGTGTTTTTGCAAGGGCGCTTCTGTGGCTATGCAGATGGATGGGAAGGGTAATTTTGGAGGCAGGACCGACAGCAAGGAGGCTATCAGTTAGGCCAGGCCAGGGGAGCAGCCCTTGAATCACCAATTACCATTATCTCCATTTACACACTGGGTCATCAGTCATGCCTCTGCCCTCCTGGTCTTGTCCCCAAGCTCTCTGCTGTGATATCCTCATTTCTCACACTTGACTCCATTTGGCACGAATATTTTATCTCCCTAACAAGATTCAACTTATCATCTCTTCGCCTGGGAAGGCAGGAACTCATCCCCAGATGCTGCTCCTCTCTGGTCTCGCCTCCCAAGGATTTGGAGACATTCATTTCAGTCATTGCATAGGAAAAACACTGTTTTTTGTCTACTCACAGAACACTACATTACTGCTCTCAATGCTCTCCCTCAATATTTCCAGCCACCAAATGTATGGGGGTGGTTCCCATACCAAGCAGTTCTTCAACATCAGTTGGGTGTCCTCTGTGTTAGGTGCTCAGTTGTGTCTGTCTCTTTGCGACCCCATGTACTGTAGCCCTCCAGGCTTCTTTGTCCACAGGGATTCTCCAGGCAAGAATACTGGAGTGGGTTGCCATTCCCTTCTCCAGGGGATGTTCCCAACCCAGGTCTCCTGCATTGCAGGCAGATTCTCCCAGCACCTCCATGTGGGTCTGAGTCACCAGGGAAGCCCCTGATGAAATCTAACAATTGTCCTCTAATTGAACTCAATTCTGACACTGTCCACCTGGAGAGGTGTCAGATCCCACAGGTGAAGGACTCAGTCCCACAAAACTGTTCCTCCTCTCCACCTTCCTCACCTCCTTCAGGTGACAACTGCAAGTCCAGCTTATCATCTGAGTTTCTGACCAACCCCTCCTCAGTTTTGATCATTTGCTGAGAACAGCTCATAGAGCTCAGGAAAATATTTACTTACTAGATGACTGGCTCATGCTAAAATGACACAACTCAGCAATGACCAGATGGAGGCGCTCCGGAGAGGGAGGAGTGTGGGAAAGGGCGTGGAGTTCCCATGCCTCTCTGGGCCCTCTCCCAGCACCTCCACATGGGTGTCAATCTGGAAGCTCTCCAAACTCATACATGAGGGATTTTTATGGAGGCTTCATTACCTAGGCATGATTGATTCAATTATTGGCCACTGGGGATTAATTCAACCTTCAGTTCTTACCCTCTCTCCAGAGGCTGGGGGTGAGACTGCAAGTTCTAACCTAATCACAAGTTTGATCCCTTTGGCAACCAGCCTCCAACCCTGGGAATTTCCAGAAGTCAGCTGGTTAACAGAAGCTTATGTGGGGTTGAAAAGGGCTTATTATGAATAACAAAAGAAACCCTTAACACTCTATCACTATGCAGTTATAAGGGTATTAAGAGCTCTGTGCTGGAAAGGCAAAACCAAATATATTTTTCTTATTATAAGTCACAAAATCACACTGGAAGAGTACACAAGAGGATGAGGGTGAAGAGTTCCCTTTCTCATAAGCCAGTGGGAAGCCTAATCCGGAAAGTCATAACGATAACAACAATAATTTATAGCACCTATCACTTCCTGAGAATCTACCATGTGTCAGTCATTAACTCAGGTATCTTATGTGCAATATTTCAAAATACAAATAGAAATAAGTGGCTATATTTAAAATGCTTAATACAGTGACTGGCAAATAAGTGTCCAATAAATGGTAGCTCCATTTTACAGGGCAGAAAACTGAGGTTCAGAGACACCAAGCAGTTTGTCCAAGGTCACAGCTAGTAATTAGGCATTGAACCCAGTCATTCATGTTTCTGTGCTCTGCTTTATCAATAGTGACACTATAGTTTCAGAAATTAGACGTTGATCTGGTAAATAAGACATAAAACTGATTCTTTGAAAAGACCAATAAAATAAAGAAACCAGAGATGATTCAAATCAAGAAAAATATTAACATAAATGTACAACATCAGGAATGGAAAAGGTATGAGAAGAATGGAAAAATTAGAAGAAAATATTACTTATAGTTTTATGCAAACAAATTTAGAAACCTAGATGAAATAACTAATTTTTAAAGGAAAACTTAAAAACCCAAAGCAAACAAAAAACAGAAGCAAAATACCAGAAGAGGTGAAAACCATACATAAACGAAAAGGGTTGTAAAAGATCTGATCCCTCTCCTTGTAAAGGGAGATTCTATTAAACCTTCAAGGAACAAATAATTCCTAAATCATTCACACTACTTGAAAGTATAGAAAAAAGTAGAAGCTTCTTAAATCATTTTACTGGTAACCCTGATACCAGCACCTGGCAAGGGCAGTGCTCTTAAGAAAAGAGAAGTGAGTCTCAGAGGGTTCTAGTCCCAGATCCACATTTCCCACCGATGTGACCTTGGATATGTGATCGGGCCTCTCTAAGCCTCAGTTTCTTTATCTGTAAAGTGGGAATGATGAAGTACCTGTCTTATTGGATTGTTGTCCTTTTGTGATGGTCCATGTAAAGCCCTTGCAACATGTCCACTGTAATTAAAAAAATAAAATTATAAACTCATTCCACTTAGCTATAACAATCTTAAAAATATGTCATTAGCCAATGAAAGCCAACTGTATATAGTAAAACAATAATTGATCATGAAGTATAGTTTAACTTAGGAATGAAAGGTAGGTTCAGCCTGATGAAATCCAACAATATCCATCATTACATCAGTAAAGAAACACCATGTAATCATCTTAATCAATACATGCTGAAAAAGTGTTTGATAAATGAGAATAGCCATTACTAATAAAAACTCAGTATAAGATGAAACCCCCTTATGGAGTTTTGATGTTTCAGAAAAGAAAACACTGGCCTTATGTTGAAACAATAGAGGTCATTAAAGTCAGGGAGGAGAAAACAAGGCTGTGATTTAACAGTTTCCGGAGGCTCTACTGGTGCAATAAAACAAGGCAAAGAATTTTTTAAACATCAGGATTGTTGGCAACAGTTTTATTATGTGAGCAGCGTGTGTGCTGGTTAAGAGGCTGGCCCCAGGAACATTGATGGTGAACTGGTGGTATACTGTGGTCAAGCCCAGAGGGGCAGTCCTGTTCTGCCACAGGGTGGGACTGACTTCAGTTCATTGAGCTATTTCTGAATAGAGGTTGGCTAGGCTGGAAAGCATGAGTGTATGATGACACTGATTATGCTGGCAACGGTGGCTGACTGGGAGACGCCTCAGAACTGGTTGTCTCCAGGGGTTACCTTTTGTGTATTCTTGGGCATATCTGGTGGGACGTTTATGTTGATTTCAGTAGCGTTACGGACGTGGTTATGTTTCATTCATAGAGCAGTGGCCCAGGCACAGGAAGGGACCTTTTTAGGGACTGGCAGGCTGCTCTGCGCAGGTGGCTGGAATGGTGGTTCCGGCGTTTCAAGGGTTTGCGTTTACAGTGGCCGTGGCTGGGTGATGCCTGTCTTTAGAAGCCACCTTGACTGCATTTGTTGACAAATGTAGCCCTGAACATCACCCTGACTCCACACCTGATTTTCTCCCAGCGGCCCCTGGGCACCTACCCGGACGAGCACTTTACAGAGGAGGCCCCGCGCCGGAGCATCGCTGTCTTCCAGAACCGCCTGGCTCAGATCTCGCGAGACATCCGGGAGCGGAACCGGGGCCTGGCGCTGCCCTACGCCTACCTGGACCCTCCCCTCATTGAGAACAGCGTTTCCATTTAACCGCCTCCTCTTACCGCTAGCGCTAGCGTGAGGAGGGCCAGCTTCTCAGGATCCTCCAGGCCCTTCTGTCCCCCTTGTTCTTGATCAGCCTGCACTTTCTCGATGCGTTTTGCACCCACGATGGTTCTAGCATCACATGAACTGGGCCCTGAGCTGTGAGGGACCAGTGCGGCAGTGTCCGCGGTGAGAATCTGCTGACTGAAGTCAAATGCACAACAGGCCCTTGGAAAGGAAGGATCTCCATCATCCCTTGTCCTCCTTTGGGCAGGCTCCTCTGAAAGCCTAGCCTATACCCCATCTTCAATGAAAAACCTACCTCCTCCCATTAGGCCCAGCTTGGGACTCTGAGCCCGGCTTCCCAGTCCTCTCTCATTCCAAAATTCTTTCTCCTACTTCACCTCTTTGTTTCCACCTTCCTCCCATCCTGCTGCTGCTGCTGCTAAGTCACTTCGGTCGTGTCCAACTCTTTGTGACCCCATAGACGGAAGCCCACCAGGCTCCCCCATCCCTGGGATTCTCCAGGCAAGAACACTGGAGTGGACCAACCCAATCCAACTTCCTCTTTTGGAAGAACCTGGAAACTGGACAAGGAAGGATGTGTGCTCTGGATCTGCCATGTGGTCCACTTTGACCCCCGCATCTTTAGGGGAAGGATTAGAATTAGACCCCAGCTTACCTGTACCTCTAACTGTAGTTCTCAGGGCCAAGCTCCCTGGCTTGAGTGTATGTGTGTGTGGAGTCTCTTGCCAACTCTTTCCTATGCCATCTATCATCCACCACCCACTTTCTGTCCTTAAGCCCAGAAACTTCAATAAAAATTAATATGCATGCTAAGTCGCTTCAGTTGTGTCCGACTCTTTGGGACCTTAAGAACTGTAGCCAGCCAGGCTCCTCTGTCCATGGGGATTCTCTAAGTAACAATACTAGAGACTACTAGTGGGTTGCCGTGCCCTTCTCCAGGAGAGCCTTCCCACCCAGGAACTGAACCCATGTTTCTTACATTTCCTGCATTGGCAAGCTGGTTCTTTACCCCTAGCAACTGCTGCTGCTGCTGCTAAGTCACTTCAGTCGTGTCTGACTGTGTGACCCCACTGACGGCAGCCCACCAGGCTCCCCCGCCCCTGGGATTCTCCAGGCAAGAACACTGAAGTGGGTTGCCATTTCCTTCTCCAATGTGTGAAAGTGAAGTCGCTCAGTCGTGTTCGACCCTTAGCGACCACGCGGACTGCAGCCTACCAGGCTCCTCCATCCATGGGATTTTCTAGGCAAGAGTACTGGAGTGGCTTGCCATTGCCTTCTCCAAGCAACTGCTGGGAAGCCCCCAAATCAGTATACTTGGCTCCCATTTCATTTTTCTTTTTGTACCTGTGTGTATGTAGATAGGTGGGTTATTCAGAGATTAGAGAAAGAAAGAGCCACAATGAGTCCCTAGAATAGCTGCTCTGGAGACAGGAAGCCTCCCAGCTCAACCTATTACCTAGCCAGGCCCTACATTCCTTCACCTCCCAGACAGAGTGTGTCATCCATCAGGTGGTGAAAGAGTATCTAGACTCAAGCTGCTGCTGCTGCTGCTGCTAAGTCGCTGCAGTCGTGTCCAACTCTGTGCAGCCCCATAGACAGAAGCCCACCAGGCTCCCCCGTCCCTGGGATTCTCCAGGCAAGAACACTAGAGTGGGTTTAGCAACCCCATGGACTGCAGCCTACTAGGCTCCTCCGTCTATGGGATTTTCCAGGCAGGAGTACTGGAGTCGGGTGCCATTGCCTTCTCCGCTAGACTCAAGGGGTTGATACAAAAAACATAGGTATTAGGTACGGCTGAGTGATTTTTCTGTGTACCTGAAACTATCACAACGTTGTTAACTGACTGTTCCTGCAATATAAAATAAAAAGTTAATAAAATAAATAAATAGCCTATAATTTTTTTCTCCATTAGTTAATGAAGTGAGTTATGCTGGTTTTCTAATGTGAATAAATCTTGCATTCTTACCAAAAAAAAAAAAGGTATTTTGCAAAGCCTGAGAATCCAGTTTCTGGGTGTCAGGTTGTTAGCATTGCCACTGAGCTCTGGTTCCTCTTCTGAACTCATGGAAGACTCAAGCTCTGGTGCTCTTGTGCATGGGTGGAGTCATGGATGAGTTTTGACTAACAAGCTATGAGCAGAAGTGATGTGGATCATCTCCAGGCAGGAGTATTTAATTGCTGGCGTAAGCCCTCGAGACCTCTCTGCTTCTGTTCTCAGTTCAGTTCAGCTCAGTCGCTCAGTCGTGTCCGACTCTTTGCAACCCCATGAACTGCAGCAAGCCAGGCCTCCCTGTCCATCACCAACACCCGGAGTCCACCCAAACCCATGTCCATTGAGTTGGTGATGTCATCCAACCATCTTATCCTCCATCGTCCCCTTCTCCTCCTGCCCTCAATCTTTCCCAGCATCAGGGCCTTTTCAAATGAGTCAACTCTTCGCATCAGGTGGCCAAAGTATTGGAGTTTCAGCTTCAACATCAGTCCTTCCAATGAACACTCAGGACTGATCTCCTATAGGATGGACTGGTTGGCTCTCCTTGCAGTCCAAGGGATTCTCAAGAGTCTTCTCCAATACCACAGTTCAAAAGCATCAATTCTCTGCCGCTCAGCTTTCTTTATAGTGCAACTCTCACATCCATACATGACTACTGGAAAAACCATAGCCTTGACTAGACGGACCTTTGTTGGCAAAATAATGTCTCTGCTTTTTAATATGCTGTCTAGGTCAGTCATAACTTTCCTTCCAAGGAGTAAGTGTCTTTTAATTTCATGGCTGCAATCAACACCTGCAGTGATTTTGGAGCCCAGAAAAATAAAGTCAGCTACTGTTTCCCCATTTATTTCCCATGAAGTGATGGGACCAGATGCCATGATCTTAGTTTTCTGAATGTTGAGTTTTAAGCCAACTTTTTCACTCTCCTCTTTCACTTTCATCAAGAGGCTTTTTAGTTCTTCTTCACTTTCTGCCATAGGGTGATGTCATCTGCATATCTGAGGTTATTGATATTTCTCCCAGCAATCTTGATTCCAGCTTGGGCTTCATCTAGCCCAGCATTTCTCATGATGTACTCTGCATATAAGTTAAATAAGCAGGGTGACAATATACAGCCTTGACGTATTCCTTTTCCTATTTGGAACCAGTCTGTTGTTCCATGTCTAGTTCTAACTGTTGCTTCCTGACCTGCATACAGGTTTCTCAGGAGGCAGGTCAGGTGGTCTGGTATTCCCATCTCTTTGAGAATTTTCCACAGTTTATTGTGATCCACACAGTCAAAGGCTTTTGCATAGTCAATGAAGCAGAAATAGATGTTTTTCTGGAACTCTCTTGCTTTTTCCATGATCCAGCAGATGTTAGCAATTTGATCTCTGGTTCCTCTGCCTTTTCTAATACCAGCTTGAACATCTGGAAGTTCACAGTTCACGTATTGCTGAAGCCTGGTTTGGAGAATTTTAAGCATGACTTGACTAGCGTGTGAGATGAGTGCAATTGTGCAGCAGTTGGAGCATTCTTTGGCATTGCCTTTCTTTGGGATTGGAATGAAAACTGACCTTTTCCAGTCCTGTGGCCACTGCTGAGTTTTCCAAATTTGCTGACATATTGAGTGCAGCACTTTCACAGCATCATCTTTCAGGATTTGAAATAGCTCAACTGGAATTCCATCACCTCCACCAGTTTTGTTTATAATGATGCTCCCTAAGGCCCGCTTGACTTCACATTCCAGGATGTCTGGCTCTAGGTGAGTGATCACACCATCTTGATTATCTGGGTCTTGAAGATCTTTTTTTTGTACAGTTCTTCTGTGTATTCTTGCCACCTCTTCTTAATATCTTCTGCTTCTGTTAGGTCCCTACCATTTCTGTCCTTTATTGAGCCCATCTTTGCATGATATGTTCCCTTGGTATCTCTAATTTTCTTGAAGAGATCTTTAGTCTTTCCCATTTTATTGTTTTCCTGTATTTCTTTTCACTGATCGCTGAGGGAGGCTTTCTTATCTCTTCTTGCTATTCTTTGGAACTCTGCATTCAAATGGGTATATCTTTCCTTTCCTCCTTTGCTTTTCACTTCCCTTCTTTTCACAGCTATTTGTAAGGCCTCCTCAGACAGCCATTTTGCTTTTTTGCATTTCTTTTTCATGGGGATGGCCTCTGTTCTAGAAGCCAGTAATGTGATGGTGCTTCCGTCAGCTTCTGTCTCTGAGGAACTAGAGCAGAGCCCCCTGCTGACCTGAGCTGGGGATGGAGCTAAGTTAGAAATAAACTTATGCTGAAATAGGCCATTGAGATTTGGGGACTGTTGTTACAGCATAATCTAGCCCACCCTGACTGAAACTGATAGTAATCTGAGGCTAATATTCTCCCTTCCAGCCCTGTAGCCCTTAAAAATAGAGATTTGTGCAGCCCTTGCGGAGAAGGCAATGGCAAGCCACTCCAGTACTCTTGCCTAGAAAATCCCATGGACGGAGGAGCCTGGTAGGCTGCAGTCCACGGGGTCGCTACGAGTCAGACACGACTGAGCGACTTCACTTTCACACGTTGGAGAAGGAAATGGCAACCCACTCCAGTGTTCTTGCCTGGAGAATCCCAGGGACGGGGGAGCCTGGTGGGCTGCCGTCTATGGGGTCACACAGAGTCGGACACGACTGAAGTGACTTAGCGGCGGCGGCGGCGGCGGTGCAGCCCTTGAATCAGTCATCCAGATCTTTCTTCACAGCCATCCAACCTTCCCATATTCCTGCTTCCCTAGACTTCACGTCTAGCCCCCCTCATGTCTTCTGCCTCCTGAGTCAAATTCTGTACCTGACCAAATCCTGGTCACAATCTCTCTCTGACCAGAGTCACAGTGTCTTTGGGGAGTGTGTGTGGGGCAGCATTTGGCTCTGCCAAAGACTGAATTTTTACTTCCTGTGCCTGTGATGCTGGGAGAAGAGGATCCCCATGGCCTTGTGCATGAAGAGGTGTGTTTGGGGATGTCTCACCAGATTTTGTTCACGTTTGAATAAAATCAAAGAATGAGAAATACCCAATGTTGCCACCTCGTGGCCAGAAGGACTATGGCAAAGGCTCGGTGTGCCCACCTCTTAAAACTGGGCTTTGACTTAGAACAGCAGGACAAAGACACACTGGAATATCAGGGCACAGTCAGATAATTTTTTTTTTTTTTAAATGTGACTGTGCCAGGTCTTAGTTGCAGCATGCGGATTCGTAGATCTTCGTGGCAGCTTGTGGGATCTAGTTCCCTAACCAGGGATCAAATCCAAGCCCCACATTAGGAACACAGAGTCTTAGCCCCTGGATCACCAGGGAAGTCACAGGCAGCTTGTGGAAACCACGAGGAGGGATGCTAATTGGAAGACATGCCTCGTCTGAAAAATGCCCTGAGCTGGAGAGGGTGGGACCAGGGAGGGTCATTGGAATCTGGTTCCCCAGAAAGCCAGCTTGGAGTGAGATTTACTGTGGAGACACACATGACTACACATAGGATTTTGTGTGGGCTCTGGACACCTCTGGGGACAGGATGTAGGGAGGGGGCCATGTAAAGCTCCTGCTTTGTCAGGCAGGCGGCGGCCCCTGGCTTGCACTCTAGACCCCTTTGTGCTTTTCCGTCAGTCTGAAGGGCAGTTGGTATGTTATAAGGGGAAGCATCCAGCCCTCTTTCCCCAGGTGGGCTTGAGCAAGTCCCTCAGCCTCAGTGCCCCAGATGTGTCAGATAAATGGGAGGGATGGGAGGACCAGGAAAGTCCCTTCCAGCATGAATGTTCTAGGATTTGCTTGCCTCATGGCTCTTGTCTCCCTAGACACTCTGAGGGGGATGTGGCTGTGAATTCCCCTGGCATGACCCCTACTTCAACTGGCTTAAGAGGGCAGACAAACAGCACATAAACAAATAAATCCTTTCAGATTGTTGCGAAAGCAGTCAGGAGATGAAACCAGGTGGTGGCTTAGCATGCCTAGGTCAAGGGGCAATAGGTGTGGTGGTCAGGGAAGTGCAAGGGTCCTGAAGGATGTGCGTTCAAGGCCAGAGTGGCTGGAATAGGTGACCCCGGGGAGGGGACAGAAGCTGGGTCATGCACGATCCTACAGTCTGCAGTTGTCTTTGCATTTGATTCAAGGGCAAAACGGTTTTAAGTTCTGGCTTAAAGTAGGGATGTGACCCGACTTGATTTTTTTTCCCTCTGTCTTGGAGGGGGTGGGGCTCCCAGGGTTGCTCCTCTGCCTTGCAGGGCTCAGGGTGGGGTAAGGCGGTGGGGGGTGTCCCAGCAGTGAGGGCTCGGCTTCCTGTGTGGGTGGCTCATTGTGAGCCAACTCGGAGAGCTTGCATCCTTCCCAAGGGCCTCTGCTCCCTGGGTCCAGCCCTGGTCCAGGAGAACCAGTTCTTCAGCCCAATGAGCACCTACCCAGAGTCATGCATCCTCATTTTGGTTGTAACTAGGGAGTGCCCCATCTATCTCCTTACGCCTAATCCCTTCCATGTCCCCAGCCATGTCTGTATCCCCACCATCCCCATCTTCATCTCTGTTTCCCTTAAGAACTGAATTCCCGCTCTAGACTTGAGCCCTGATCAAACCCAGAGCCACCACTCCTGCTTTTTTGGGGACCGAGGAATTGGCTGGGGGAGACCTATTGGTAGTGGATTGTGATTTGGAGAATTGTGGTAGTCCCCTGGGTTTGTGTGACACCCAAACTCTTCTACACCATCAGTTCCCTCCCCGTTCCCCCCATGTCCCCTCCCAGGCTACCCTCCTAGTTGCCTGGGTGCCCCTGCCTCCTTCCACGCCCCACAGAGTGATATTACCGTACCGCTGGATTAGAAAGTTAAGGCTGGGCCGCTTACATTTGCTCCTTTAGGACTTGGCATCCAAAGCCCCTGAGCCTCAATTCCCCATCCTTGGCCCTGCCCCTCAAGCAACCTTAGCAGCCCCCTCGGGGCACAGTCTCAAGGGAAGAGGAGTAGCTAGAAGGCAGATGACTGGGAAAATTTGCTTAGAGTTTGCATCTTAAGATGCATATTTGAATCATCAGGTTCCTAGCATCATCCAAGAGTCATCATGGTGGCTGAGTAGAGCCCAGGAGGGCGGGCCTGACAGCCCGAGAGAGCACTGTGCCCAGGCAAATGAGATCGCCCTGCCAGTCACTGAGCACCAACACGTGACCTTCATCCCCAGCCTCTTCCTCGTCCTGCCTCCATCCCCTTAACCCATCCCCCTGCCTCACATCACTTTCTACCCCTCACCTCATCCTTTCTGAACCTTCACCTTAATTCCAACCCCATTCTTGATTCAGTTCCCACCCCTGATCTTGTCCTCATTGCTAACCCATAGTTTGAGAGTCTCCCAGGTACCAGCTATTATGCCTGGAGTTTGGGAAAAAACCAAATTACAGACATTCCACTCTTGTGGAAAAGACAGATATTCATCTAAGATGTTAACTACAGTGCTCTAGGAGCCATTAAATTTGGTCTTTCTTTTTAATTTATTTATTTTTAATTAGAGGATAGTTGCTTTACAGTATTGTGTTGGTTCCTGCCATACATCAACATAAATCAGCCATAAGTATATACATGTCCCCTCCCTCTTGAGCCTCCCTAAACTTGGCCTTTCTTGATGAAGCAATTATCAAGCTACAGTCTAAAGGAAGAGGAAACATTAACCAGGTCTAAGAGGGAACAGTGTGTAAAGTCCCTGTGGTTGGAAAGAGCTGCTTTCAGATTATATCTTTACTCAAAAGCCCCCTTCTCAAAGAGCTCTTGCTTGGCTGTTATTGTTTAATTGTGTCCGACTCTTTCGGGACCCCATGTGCTGGAGATGGGAATACCAGACCACCTGACTTGCCTCTTGAGAAATCTGTATGCAGGTCAGGAAGCAACAGTTAGAACTGGGCATGGAACAACAGACTGGTTCCAAATAGGAAAAGGAGTACATCAAGGCTGTATATTGTCACCCTGCTTATTTAAGTTATATGCAGAGTACATCATGAGACACGCTGGGCTGGATGAAGCCCAAGCTGGAATCAAGATTGCTGCGAGAAATATCAATAACCTCAGATATGCAGATGATACCACCTTTTGGCAGAAAGTGAAGAAGAACTAAAAAGCCTCTTGATGAAAGTGAAAGAGGAGAGTGAAAAAGTTGGCTTGAAGCTCAACATTCAGAAAACAAAGATCATGGCATCCGGTCCTGTCACTTCATGGCAAATAGATGGAGAAATAGTGGAAACAGTGACTGACTTTATTTTGGGGGGCTTCAAAATCACTGCAGATGGTAACTGCAGCCATGAAATTAAAACACACTTATTCCTTGGAAGGAAAGTTATGACCAACCTAGACAGCATATTAAAAAGCAGAGACATTACTTTGCCAACAAAGGTCCGTCTAGTCAAGGCTATGGTTTTTCCAGTAGTCATGTATGGATGTGAGAGTTGGACTATAAAGAAAGCTGAGCACTGAAGAATGGATGCTTTTGAACTGTGGTGTTGGAGGAGACTCTTGAGAGTCCCTTGGACTACAAGGATAGCCAACCAGTCCATCCTAAAGGAAATCAGTCCTGAATATTCACTGGAAGGACTGATGTTGAAGCTGAAAGTCCTATACTTTGGCCACCTGAGGGGAAGAGCTGACTCATTTGAAAAGACCCTGATGCTGGGAAAGATTGAAGGTAGGAGGAGAAGGGGATGACAGAGGATGTGATGGTTGGATGGCATCACCAGCTCAATGGACATGAGTTTGAGTAAACTCCGGAAGTTGGTGATGGACAAGGAGGCCTGGCGTGCTGCAGTCCATTGGGTTGCAAACAGTCGGACATGACTGAGTGATTGAACTGACTGTGCTAGAGTGGGTTGCCATTTCCTTCTCCAGGGGATCTTCCCAACCCAGGGACTGAACCCACATCTCCTGCATTGGCAGGTGGATTCTTTACCACTGAGCCACCAGGGAAGCCCCTGACGCCTGGCTACTCTATATCCAAAGTGTAGTCTTTTACACTTTATTATCTTCCCCTGCTTTATAGTTTCTCTTCAGCTCTTATCACTCTTTAACATAGTACTTGATTTACCTGGCTATTAGGTAAAATTGTTTCCTTTATTAGAATGCAAGCTCCACGAAGGAAAGCAGGGGTTTGTTTTGTGAAGCCCTAAAAATATATTGGAGGGGACTTTCCTGGTGGTTCAGTGGTTGAGAATCAGGGGACATAGTTTCAAAAGAGGAAACTCTCTTCTCCTGGTCCGAGGGCAAGTAAGCCTGAGTGTCACAGCTACTGAGCCTGTGTGCTGCGATGACTGAAGCCCAGAGTCCTAGAGCCCATGCTCTGCAACAAGAGAAGTCACTGCAATGAGAAGCCTGTGCACGGAGACAAAGAGTAACAGCCGAACTAGAGAAAGCCCGTGCGCAGCAACGAAGACCCAGAGCAGCCAAAATAAACATATAAATAGATTGCAGGGAACATAGGAGGGGGCTCCATAGTGTCTGCTGGTGAACGAATGAGAGGCACCTGGTCCCAGACAGAAGAGAGAAAAGGGGAATGTGGTGGGGGATGAGCCCCGTGAAGGGGGGCCTGGTGGCCACATGAAAGGATGATGTCATTGTCCCAAAGGTGAGAGGTTGCCACCACCAGGCTTGATCTGCTTGATCTGGAGTAAGAGGCAGTGTGAGGGGTTGATGTCTAAATGCTTATCCCAGAGCTACTCACTGGTCCGACTTTTATAAGAACTGCTAGTTTTTTTTTTTTTTAACTTTTAATTTTTTTCCTCATGATGCAATAGTTGTTTTTAAATTAATAATTTATTTCATTTTTGTTTGCTGTGGGTTTTGTTGCATCAGCCAGGCTTTCTCTAGCTGCAGAGAGTGAGGGCTGCTCTCTAGCTCTCATCGGGACAGCTTCTTTTGTTGTGGATCATGTGCTCTAGACTTGGGCTTCAGGAGTAGCAACTTGTGGGTCTGATTGTGGTATAAGGATAACCTGCTCCGTGGCATGTAGGATCTTCCTGGACACCGGGGCGGAACCCATGTCCCTTGCATTGACTGGTGGATTCTTTTCTTTTATTTTGGCTGGTGGATTCTTAACCAACAGACCACAAGGGAAGTCTCTAGCTTAATTCTTATGTCCCAAATTTCACTCCAACAGTCTTCTACATTTGTATTCAATCCCAATCCCTCTTTGGCTGATTGTGGCCCCATAGAAAGACACAGATAACCCCTCTCTGATCCCTGACCCCTTCCTGGAGACTTTGTGTGCCCTAGGGTCCCCAAGCTCTAGTTTCAAATCCCATCACCCTTTGTATTGTGGGCTCTGGGCCCTGGGACAGAAGGATAGGCCAGCCTTCCTACTGTGGGCACTAACTGCCCCATTTCCCAGAGTGGAATGGCAAGGCAACAGGCCAGCCGGACAGTGGGTTTATGCTGTGTCCCCCTTCCCCTGACCTTCACCCACCAGTGCCCCCAGAACTAGTGCTAGTAATCCGCTACCCATGGCCCTGCTCAGCAGGGTGCCCAGTGTTGTAGCCAATAGGGGTAGGCAGAAGGAAGGGACTGCTGGCTGATAAAGATCTGGGGGCCCCTCCCCCTAACTTTCCTGGGGCCTTGGCTCAGGCTGGACTGGCTCCCCCACCCTGAAGTCTCCTCCATCCAAGGCTTCTTCTACCCGCCCTCTCAGGGGCAGGCCCAGCGCCCTGCCTATTGTCCCTCCCTACCAGTTCCCAGAGGGCCCGCAGCCCAGAGCCTGCTCACTGGCCCTGCAGCACAGCCCCACCCCAGCCTGCCAGGCTCCTGTCCTGCACCCGACCTGGTGCCATCCCCACCCCCGTCCGGGGAAGCAGCTTCGCCAGCCTCTGGGTCCCTGCCTCACCTCTCCACCTCGGAAGGCTGACCTTTCCACTCCTGTCTGTGTCTGACTTCTCCTGCCAGGCTTGGGCCCCCCTGTGGCCCCCCTCACCGTGTCTGCGATTGAGCCCCCTCCTGCCTCCTGAAGAGCAACCATGGCCACCTACAAAGTCAGGGTGGCCACGGGCACTGACTTCTTGTCGGGAACCATGGACTCCATCTCTCTGATCATCGTGGGGACTCAGGGAGAGAGCCATAAGCAGCTGCTGAACCACTTTGGGAGAGATTTTGCAACTGGTGCGGTGAGTGTGTGTATGTGTGTGTGTGAGAGTGTGTGTTTGGGGAGAAAGGGGAGGGATGGAGGGGTACAGGGCTCTGAAAGTGGCGGGGCTCCAAGGTGGCTCAGAGGCCCCTCACCCAAGACCTAGCTCCCAGGCTTCTTCCACCCCCTCCCCACCACCCGTCACCTCTCATTCCTTTGCCATCATCTCTCGTTCTTCCCCCTGCTCTTTTCTCAGCTCTTTTTCTCTCTCCTTCATCGCTCTCCCTGGCATCACTCACCTCTCAACCCTCTCCCACTTGTCTCATCTCTCCTGCTTTCCAGTCTCTTTCCACACCCTCTTCCCTCATGCCTTTCCTGTTTCCTCTCTCACACTCTTCCTCATGCCTCCCTCTCCCATTCTTACTCACCCTTCCTAAATTAACACATTATCGACCAGGGGATTTTTGCAAAATGAGATCCATGGCCAGTGATTTGTTATGTAAGTGAGTACTGAACCATCTCTGGTAAATAATGTTCAGGTAACAAAAGATAATGTGTCTTTGGTCAATAAGTTGTTAAGCTTCAGCATCACTGGCATAAATTTCCACTGGATTCTCTGTGTCATACAAGGCATCAGACCAACCTGTCCAGCAGGGTCTCTCCTGCTCTGTGATGAAAGGTCCCCTCTGCTGGGCCCTCAGCCTAATTTTGAGTCAGGTCCAGCCACCTGCTGCTATGTGACCTTAGTAGGTCACTCTATCTTTGTAGACATTTCTGAATCTCCACATCTTCACTGATAAGTGGGAGGAAATGGGGGGCTGGTTGGACCACCTCTGCCCTCTCTTAAGGATGTAGGAGGCTTGGGGGGCTCTATTTAGACCCCTTGTACACCAGTCCCTGGGGGTCTGCATGGCTCCTGCAGCCTCAGGTAGCTGGGGAGGAGGGGGTGGGAGGAGGTGATTTCAGGAGCCAAGGATGGAGAGAGGGAGGGCCTGGGGTCCTGCCCAGGTGGGGTTAGGCAGGTGGGAGGGGTCAGAGACCCCAACAATCAGGTCATCCCGGTCTAGGGAGGTGAGCATTGCCCAGCATGAGTGGGGCCTGTGTGAGGGGGCAGGCAGGTGGGAGGCTGGCCCGCTCAGCTGGCCCTGTGCCCGCCCAGGTGGACGACTACACTGTCCAGTGTCAGCAGGACCTGGGGGACCTCATCATCGTCCGCCTGTACAAGGAGCGCTACTCCTTCTTCCCCAAGAACCCCTGGTACTGCAACTACGTGCAGGTCTGTGCACCCAACGGCCGCATCTACCACTTCCCCGCCTACCAGTGGATGGACGGCTATGAGACCCTGGCGCTCCGGGAGGCTACAGGTAAGCCCTCACTGTTTCCATCCCATACAATGAAGCCCCTCGCTAAGGCCTGGCCACCCCAGGCTCCCAGCCAGCCAGCCAAATGCCAGCCTGACAGGGGCAGCCAGGAGCACCTGTCACTCTCCCACACCAGCCATGGTCCATTCTGCTCCGCTGGGCCCGGCTCAAGGCTGTGGCCTAGAGGAACGAGGCAGGGGGCGCTACTCTCTGGACCCCAGGGTCTGACTGCAGACAGCATTCTCAGAGCGGGCTCTCCATTATCTCTGCAGTCCTCCCCTCAATGCCCACAGGAAGCCTGGCTACTCTCAGACCTCAGGACTCTGATCGGATGCTCTATGTATGCCAAGCAGCAGGGGCTGCTGCTCTGAAGACTCCCTGTTACACCCTCAGGGTGCTGTTACTGTAGCAGGATGCCTTGTTACTCTGATAGGATCTCCCATGATTCCACCACCTGCTTCCTTGTTATTTTCTGAAGAAGCCCTGATGGTTCAACGGCCCTACAACAGGAGGTCTTGTACTTTCTCACGATGCCCTGGATTTCTAATTGAGCATTTCTTAGACTGATGGGATGTTCTGTGGCTCCAATGGACTTCCAATCACCCCAAAGTGAAAGTGAAGTCACTCAGTCGTGTCCGACTCTTTGCGACCCCGTGGACTGTAGCCCACCAGGCTCCTCTGTCCACAGGATTCTCCAGGCAAGAATACTGGAGCCGGTTGCCATTTCCTTCTCCAGGGGATCTTCCCAACCCAGGGATTGAACCCAGGTCTCCAGCATTGGAGGCAGACTCCTTAACCTCTGAGCCACCAAGAACCTTTTTTAATCCCCAAAAGGACACCTTATTTCTCTCAAAGGACTCAATGCCCACTCCACCCCCTATTCAGTGAGGCTCCTTTGCAGTCCAATCCAAGGCCCTGTTACTCATATCGACGGTCAGAGTTCTTTGAGGTGGCCAGTCAAGGCTGCCCCAGCTAGGAAAAGGGACAGGACCTGAGGGCCCAAGTCCCTTGCATCCACCCTTATATCCACCCTTGTGTGGCTGCTCCAAAGAGGCTGCAATCTTGTCCTCTTTTGTTCCCCTCTCTCAACCAGCCATGCTCCTCTGGCCTCCTCCAAGGCAGATGAGAGGGGAGGCAGGGCTGAGAGAGCCCCAGGGTGGGGAGCTCCTCCTCTCAGAGGCTGACCACCCCTCTCCCTTCTCTCATTTCCCCATGGCCAAGTCCTTGCCCTGGGAGCAGGCAGTCAGGGCCTGAGCTGGGGAAAGGAGAGTCAGGGGCAGAGGGAAGCAGGCCTGGTCAGGTGGGGGCGATAGGAGAGGGCCTCACAGGGGATGCAGAGCATCTTCCCATAGCGATAGGTCTGAGCGGCATGGAAACGGGACGGGCAGGGTGACGCTGGGAGGCAGGCACGAATGGGGTTGGGTGGGGCAGCTGCCATGAAATACCAGGGCAGAGAGACTTGAATGACTGGCTGGGACCTTCAAGGACGAAGACTCCCACCCCAGGGATGAAACTGAACTGGTGTGGGTCACACGACTCCAGATGGCATTGTTCACCCTGATTGCAATGTAAGCTGAGGCAGATAGAAGGAGAAGGAAGGCAGCCTGCGAAGGAAAATGATAGGGAGGCAGCGATAGGCACCTGCCACCCTGGGACTACCAGCCAGGATGTGAGTGTCAGCTTCACCACTTGCTGGGCACCTGGACTCATTTCCAAGTTCTTCTAAGCCTCAGTGTCCTCATTTGTCAAACTGGGCTGACAGCAGAACCTACTTCATGGGGTTGATGTGAGAAGCCAATGTTATTTCTGAAATTTTCCTTTTAACATGTTTGTGGACTGAGGTCGACTGCAGGGAACTGAAACTCGGGAAAGTGAAACTACAGTTAAGGGGACTCCCTGTATGTATTTACACAAATGTATCTTCATATATGTACATATTCTTTATACACTCACACATACCATATGTTACATGATACATCCGCCAGGGTAACTGAAAATATGTCAAATGTTTCTGCAAGCCAAAACTGAGTAGTTTCAGAGTGATTTAAATTAAGACCCTACGCAGCCTTAGGTAAATTTAAATCAGGTTTTGTTGGCCAAAAAGTGTGTGCCTATTTGTGGAAAAAAATAATAATAAAAAACAAAAACTTGATTTCTGGACCTTTCGGAATTGTGGAGATCAGACTGTGGGTCCATAGTAGTCATCTGCCTCATAATTCAAACTGTTATTATGCAAATTAAATTACTGACATGAGTATTTAGAAGGGCTTCCCAGGTGGTTCCGACAGTAAAGAATCCACAGGCAATGCAGGAGACCCAGGAGATTTGGGTTCGATCCCTGGGTTGGGAAGATGCCCCAGAGAAGGAAATGGCAATCCACTCCAGTATACTGCTTGGGAAATCCCATGGAGAGAGGAGCCCGGTGGGCCCCAGTCCATGAAGTTGCAGAGTCGGATGTGACTGAGCAACTAACACAATATTTAGAAAGTGCCTGGTACCTAGTAAGTTCTAAATAACTGTTAGATATTCATGTTCCAGGAGTTCTAGAAGAGGGACTTCCCTGCAGCAGAGCCCCCTGGAAGGGCAGAGCAAGGACAGGGAAGGGTGGTCCATAATCCTTTTGATCCTTTCATCTGAGTTTCTGGGAGAAGACACACCCTCTCTCTCCCAGGGTAAGCCTTCCCCATCCTTGGCCCTGTCCCACCTCCCCACAGCGCTGACCTTGAGGACAGAAGCTGAATTCTGATCCCTGAAGTGGGCAGGGGCAGGCCGGAGCAGGGGCAGATCTTGAGCCTCCTCCTTGGTCTCCCTGCAGGAAAGACAGCAGCAGATGACACACTCCCAATCCTTCTGGAACACCGAAAGGAGGAGCTCAGAGCCAAGCAGGACTTCTACCAGTGAGGGGGGTGGGGGGCAGGGGCTGCGGGAGGTCAGGGGGCCAGTGGTGGCTGTGCCCTGGGATGGTGCATGGCCACCAGGGCCGACCGGCTCGGCTTCTGTTTGCAGCTGGAGAGTCTTTGTTCCTGGCCTGCCCAACTACGTACACATTCCCAGCTACCGCCCTCCTGCCCGGAGAAACCCCAACCGGCCGGAGTAAGGACCTGGGGCTGCCCAAGGGCCCCTCCCACGGCTGACACCTGCTCTCTGCCCCCTCCCTGTGCCCTGGACCCCAGATGCCCAGCCCTTCTCTCCTCCCTACAGGTGGAATGGCTATATCCCGGGGTTCCCGATTCTTATAAACTTTAAGGCCACCAAGTTCCTGGACTTAAATCTGCGCTACTCCTTCACCAAGACAGCCTCCTTCTTCCTCCGCCTGAGCCCCATGTGAGTGTGTATGAGGGGCGGGGTGTGAGGGCTCTTGTAAAGACTGTCCCGCTCCACGCCCGCCTCCACCACAGCATGGCCAGGAGGGCAGCGGGAGCCGGAAAGAGAGGGTTAGGGAACCTTAGAGGTGACACTTCGAGACCTAGACATAGGAAGGCCTTGAGCTGTGCCACGGGGCGATCCTGAGACACACCCCCCCCAGACTCAGGGACTCAAGAGACCCGGGGGAGGGCAGCTCTACCGCCGTCCCAGCGGCACTGGACCCCACCTCTGACGGCCTCCCCCTCGAATCCCCTGTCCTAGGGCTCTGGGGTTCAAACTCCGCGGCCTGGTGGACAGCAAACGGTCCTGGAAGAGACTGAAGGACATTAAGAAAATTTTCCCTGGCAATAAATCTGTCGTCTTCGGTATGGGGTGGGAACGAGAACGGGGGAGCGGGGGGAGCGGGGCGAGGTTGGGCCCCAGGTGCTCGAGCAGCGGGCGGGAGGCAGGACCCCCGGGGGCGGGAGCCGCACAGAGAACCCGAGGCCGGAATTCGCACAGGCGAGCGCGCCCTCTGGCGGCCCCTCGCAAAACGCCGCCTGACGCCCCTCCGGCGGCTTAACCCGAGCTTGGTTTTCCTCCCGAAATCTTCTCGGCGGTCCATGGCCTCCCGCCCTCCCTCCCGGGCCTCAGCTCTCGTCCTCTCTGACCCTGAGGGGGAGCGGATGGCGTCGTGATTCCCGCGCTGTCCCCCCCAGAGTACGTGGCTGAGCACTGGGCGGAGGACAGTTTCTTTGGGTACCAGTACCTCAATGGCATCAACCCAGGCCTGCTCTGCCGCTGCACGCGGATCCCAGACAAGTTCCCGGTCACAGACGACATGGTGGCCCCCTTCCTGGGTGAGGGGACGTGCCTACAAGCGGAACTGGAGGTGAAGCCCGCTCTGCAGTTGAGCCCCCCACAGCCTCCCTTCCTCCCTCTCTCCTGGCATCCCTGTCTCTCCCCACCTACTCCTCGGCAGACCCCCAACCCCACCGCACTCCCCCGCTCGGGTCCTGGCCAACCCCACCCCTGGGGAGCCAGAGCACCCTGCATTCAAGGCGTGGGTCATGGGTACCACGTGTTGGGTGCCTACCTGTCCACTCATCACGGCTCCCCTCCAGAAGGGCAACATTTACCTGGCTGACTACCGCATCTTGGAGGGCATCCCCGCCGTTGAACTTAACGGCCAGAAGCAGTACCACTGCGCCCCACTCTGCCTGCTGCACTTTGGCCGGGAAGGGAACCTCCTGCCTATTGCCATCCAGGTGCCTGGGGCGCAGGCCTGGGGGTGGGTGCTGTGTGAGTGTTGCCAGCGGGTGAGCCTCTGTGTGTGCATGAAGAGATGTGTGATTGCATGGGCCGGTGTGTATACGTGTATGCTTCCATCTTGTGAGTTCACATACACACACACACCCAGGCTGACCGACGCCTTGTGTGTGTGTGTATGTGAACTTTATGTCCCTGTGTGTGGACCTATTTGTGAAGGAGTGTGCCTGTGTGAGTGTGCACTATCTCTGTGTAGGCATGTGTGCCTGAGTGAGTCTATGTTCCTGTGTATGCATCTAAGAATACACCTATGTTTATATATGTCCCTGTCTGTGTGTGTGGCTAGTGGTAAGCCTAGTGTATGGCTGTAAGCACCATACTGAGTCTCCGAGGGTCCCTTCATGGGTACATCTTTGTGCTGCCACTTGTATGCCCATGCTGCATGAAGTTGGGTTCCTGTGGGTACACTCGTGTGTAAGCCCCAGTGTGTGGAGTGTGGCTACAGTGTCTATATGCACAGAAGTGACCAGGTAGGAATAAGCCTGTCTCTTTGACTCCATTCATCCATCTGCTTGATAAGTCAATGCCTGATGTGGCTTATCTGCTAGATAAACTGTGCTAATCAAACTTGGCCGCTGCCTTGAGAGTGTGGCCTGGCTGGAAGGGAAACTGGGATGCTTTCTTCCCAGAGGTTTCCAGCAGGATCATGTCTGAATTAGTCACCCCTTGGGGTGGGAGTGGGGATCAGCTAAGCTCTGATGCTGCTGGCTTGTTAGTGGAACGGTGCAGACTAGATTTCAATGAACCACTAACGCCTCGGGAGCTGGGTTCCCTTGTGCATTGCACAACCTGCACAGCTGAATGTGGCGACTGTGGGACTGAGGCAAGGACGGGTCTCCAGAGGAGGCGGATTTTGAGCTGGTTCTTGCGGAATGAGTGGGAGCTTTCAGGTAGAGGAGGGGGTGGGGGAAGGTACCACAGGCAGAGGGAAGAGCAGGAGCAGATGTGAGAAGGGAGGGAAGGCCCTGGTGTGCTCAGAGGACCAGAGGGACTAGAGTGTAGGGGCTGGAGTTTTCACCCCCCGGTCTCCCTTCTGCCTCCCTCATGTAGTGGGGGCCCTTGTGTATGTGAGTCTCTGCTCTCACCTAACACTTTCTCCTTCCTCACCCCCAGCTCAGCCAGACCCCCGGGCCCGACTGCCCCATCTTCCTGCCCAGTGACTCCGAGTGGGACTGGCTGCTGGCCAAGACATGGGTGCGCTATGCTGAGTTCTACTGCCACGAGGGCATCTCCCACTTGCTAGAGACCCACCTCATCGCTGAGGCCTTCTGCCTGGCCATGCTGAGGCAGCTACCCATGTGCCACCCCCTCTACAAGGTATGGACTTGGGCCAAGGGGCCTCTTTGAAACATTGCTGCCCTCCGTCATCTCCAGAAAGCTGTCTGGTTTGCTCAGCAGTCAGAAGGATTCCAGCTAGACTTGGGGAAGCAGCTTGGGGGGCTGTTGGGGGGTCTGATGTTGCAGAAACAGGGGGTGCTGACATTCTGCAGGGGATGACTTCAGCCCTCTCATCATCTTTCTTGCTCCCCCCAACAGCTCCTCATCCCCCACACCCGATACACCATTCAGATCAACAGCATTGGGAGGGCTGTCCTCCTTAATGAAGGGGGGCTCTCCGCCAGGGTAAGACTTCTTTCTCCAACCCCACAAGACATGTGTTTCCCTTCTGGCCTTTGCAGTTTGACTAAAGCTGAACTTCCCAGCTGCCTTTAGATCATGAGTGGGCACGGAGGGAGGGA
Organism: Moschus berezovskii; assembly: GCF_049115385.1. NCBI lineage: Eukaryota > Metazoa > Chordata > Mammalia > Artiodactyla > Moschidae > Moschus > Moschus berezovskii. Next base: position 39,806,019 of record NC_142479.1, on the reverse strand, counting down.
ACCAGTTCAGACGGGTGCTGTGTCTGCCAGGCTGCAGAGGCAGAGTTGGGTGTGCTGGTCCGGAGTGAGAGGATCCCTAGACAGTGTGCTCCAAGGTCTGCCTGGTCCCTAACAGAGCATGTCCCTGGGCCTGGCGGGCTTTGCCGAGGCAATGGTGCGGGCTCTGTCGGAGATCAACTACGACAACCTCTACCTCCCCGACGACTTCGTGAGACGTGGGGTTCAGGACTTGCCGGGGTATTATTACCGTGAGGACAGCCTGGCAGTGTGGGACGCGCTGGAGAGGTGAGGTCAGGGCAGCAGTGGGTGGCACTTGAGGTGGACACACCCTGGGATGTTAGAGGGGGTCTGGGGAGCTTTTAAGGACCAGGGGTGCCATCCTGGGGCTTGGGGATAAGGTCTGGAATGTGTGTGGGGATCACACATGTTCTCACACTCTGGGTGGGGCCTCTGAGGCCTGACGGCCCCCTTCTTTGCTTTGGCCCCAGCCTGCCTCTGCTTGTCAGACCCTGTCTGGGCTCTGAGCTGCCTGTGGGCCTCATCTGATCCTTACTGGGAGCATTCGGAGTGTTTTCTGACCTTGCCCAGCCGCTCCTCTTGCTACCTCTGCCCACCCACAGGCCTGGGGCTGCTCTGGGTCAGCCGATGCTGGGGCATCCTGAGGGAGGTGGGAGAACCATGGTGAGGGAAAGCACTGGGGGTTCAAACTGAGGTCCTGTCCCCGGTCAGGTACGTGACAGAGATCATCACCTACTATTACCCCTGTGACGCCGCTGTAGAAGGTGACCTGGAATTGCAGTCCTGGGTGCAGGAGATATTCAAGGAGTGTCTACTAGGGCGTGAGAGTTCAGGTATGGGCCTGACCCCCAGCAGGGACCTGGGGCTGTGGCGTGGGGTGGGACCTCCCAGGCTGGGCTGGAGCTAGTCTCACTTTGGACTGAAGGAGGCCAAAGAGAGCCCTAGGATTTGACAGAGCTCTTCACTGGCCGCTGGAGCAGTGGCATCTCAGAGAGGTTGGGGAGGAAAGCCTGACTAGCTGGGGGTCCCTATCTGATCTCAGGGGCTGTGGGGCATCTTGATAGATACCTGGGGAGATTCCAGTCTCTTGCTTCAGGAAAAAAACAAAAACAAAAACACAAACCTTTGTGGGCTGAGAAATGGGGCATGAGTTCCAACAGGCCAGGCCAGTGTGTACTGGAGGCGGGGGAGCTGGCGAGGAGCAGGCAGGCTTCAGGAGAGGGAGGGGGTGGGGAGCGAATCCTGAAGATGTGCCACTTGGGCACCCACTCAACAAGTATTTAGTGAGCCCCTATGACGTGGTGAACACTGTATTGGTTACTGGGGAGGCCAAAGGGAATGAGACGCTGAAGGCGCTGCCCTTGAGTTGATCAGTCTCTAGGGGTAGCCACTCACTGTAAACGGGCAGGTGCACTATAGTAAGACTGGTGCCGTTTGTGGGGAAGCCAGGGAGGGGCTGTAGGAACCCAGCGTGGGGCGGGGGAACCTACCCCAGCTTGGGGAGGGCTGGCAGGTAGAGAGTGAGGGGTGGGTAGCAGCAAGCTAAGATCTAGCTAAGATTTGCGCAATGGGAGGTCAGCCAGGTGATGACAGAGGTGGGGTTGGAGAGTCCTGACTTGGGAGTTGCATGTGGAAAGGCCTGAAAGCCAGACTGAGCAGAGTTAGTTCTGGGACTGCTGACAAGTCCCTGCAGCTGCGGTTCTGGAGTTGGGGGAGTGGGGCAGCCCCCTGTGAGATGAGGCTAAAGCCAGGAGCAGTGGCTGGGTGCTGCAGCCCGGTTAAGGAGTCTGGAATTCCTCTGAGTTCAGAGGGAGCCGTTGAGGGGTGTCTGGGGAGATGAAACATGCACGGTAGGATGTCAGACTGCACTGGTGGTCAGGGAACAGTTTGGGAAGCTGCTGTGCTGTCCAGGAGGGAGATGACAGGGGCCTGCCCTGGGAGGGGGCTCTGGGGATGAAGAGGATGCCAGAGCTGGCTGGGAGACAGAAATAACAGGACTTGCTGACTGGTTTGGGTTTGTCGGTGGGGGCTAAGTGGTGGGAGGGAGGAGCCAACAGTGACTCCTGGGTTTCGGGCTTTTGAAACTAGGTGGATGATGTGTATCATTCGTTGAGCTGGGGGCCTGGAAGGAGGAGCAGTTGAGGGAGGAAGATGACGGGTCTGGTTTAAATGTGTTGGGCTTTTGGAACCTGGGGTCACCATGGCAACCAGAGCTAGGTGCTCAGGTGGGGCACAGGAAAGAGAAGCAAGCTTGGAGAAGCCCCCGAGGACATTTGGCCAAGGCCTAGTTGAACCCCATCTTGGGGGTAGGGGTGGGTTGTGGCCAAAAAAGGGCCAAACAGGCAGGTTGGGGGCAGCCTGGAGTGCTGGAAGAACAGGGTGAGCTGGGCTTGGCCATGCCCTCTGTGGGCCAGCCAGGACCTGGGCAGCACTGATGTGGCCTGAGCATTACCTGCCCACACCTGCCCTCCCCCCAGGCTTTCCCACATGCTTGCGAACTGTGCCTGAGCTGATCCGATATGTCACCATTGTCATCTACACCTGCTCTGCAAAGCACGCAGCTGTCAACACAGGGCAGGTACCTGGACTCACCAGCCCCTGCCCCAGGCCCAGACTTGACCTTAATCCCAGCCTCAACCTCTGAACTCTGCCTCAGCCATAATCCCCAGTCTGGCCCAGATCTGTCTCAACCAGAGTCCCCAGTTCAATCCCCGCCTCCATTGACATCCGAGGTTCTCGGGGTGCCCTCTGACCCAGAAGTCCCTCTCTACTCCACCTCCAGTTGGAGTTCACGGCCTGGATGCCCAACTTCCCCTCATCCATGCGGAACCCACCAATACAGGCCAAGGGGCTGACCACGCTGGAGACCTTTCTTGACACATTGCCAGATATTAAGACCACATGCATCACACTACTGGTGCTTTGGACACTCAGTCGGGAGCCCGACGACAAGGTGTCCTGGGCCTGGGGGTGCAGGTGGGGGTGGGGAACCTCTGAGCAGAGGCAGGCGGCTGGGGAGCTGGGAGCCCAACGAGAGGTGGGTGTCAAGGGCAAGAGGCAGGGGGGGAGGCGGCTGAAGGGCAAGGGCTGAAGGGGTGGGGAGGGGTGGAGCTCCATTCCAGCCGCCTGGTTCTGTGCCCGCAGCGGCCCCTGGGCCACTTCCCGGACATCCACTTTGTGGAGGAGGCCCCGCGGAGGAGCATACAGACCCTCCGCCAGCGCCTGGCCCAAATCTCACACAACATCCGCCAACGCAACAAGTGTCTCCCCATCCCCTACTACTACCTGGACCCTGTGTTGATCGAGAACAGCATTTCTATATAGGACAGCCCCTCTCCACTCGCCTTTCCTGCCCTGTACCTGCCTGTTTTCCAATAAAATCACTTCAAACACAAGCCTGGGGTCTGTCTCTGTGTTTATTGTGGGTGCATGCCGGGGCTGGGGTGCGCCGTGCTCACAAGGCGATGCTGTTCCCACCAAAACCTGGTACAGATATTCATACAGCAGCGCCAGGCCCCGGTTTTGCTCCTGGATGTCCCGTGAGATCTGGCCAGGTGGCTGTGGAAGACAGAAGTCTTCTTTTTCGGGGCCTCCTCGGTGAAGTGCTAATCAGGGTAGCTGCCCAGGCCCCTCTGGGAACGGCAGGAGAGAAGGCTGGAGCTCCTGACCTGCAAGCCTCAGCCCCGTCTTTCAACCAAAAGCTATTCTGATCCACCTGGAGTCCCCTGGGACCCAGACCACCAGAAAATTCATCCAAGGACACAGACCACCACCCAAGTCCCACTCACCTACCTAAGAACCCAGACCACCCAAGACCCATTCAACTTGAAACAGAACCCCCCCATCCCCCATCCAGTCTAAGCAAAAGACCACCTTCCATCCAGCCTACCCAGACCTCCCAAGCCATGAGCCCTTTGAAACCCAGACCACTCGAAGTTCCACCTATTAGGAACCCCTGCCACCCTAAGCCACACCCCCCAGCAACTACATCACTCCAGGCCCCGCCCCCAGAAGCCCAGTCTGCTCAGTGCACCCTCCAAGTAATGCAGTGTCCCCAGCAGCCTTTCTTCACCCTACTCACTCTCCCGGAACCTGAGACCCCACCCCACCCCACCCTGGACCATACAGTGTCCTTAGTTTCATCGCTGACGCTCCAGAAGAGCTCAAGGGAGTGGCACGTGACGTTGACTTCAGGGAGTGAGGCCACCAGGCTTGTCGGACTCTGGGCTTTGGAGGTAGGTGGGGGGAGCTGGATGGTACTGGGAGAAGTGGGCATCCAGCCACTGAAATCAAACCGACCCCCCAGACTCAGTAAGCACAGGGCTGCCAGGACTCCTGCTAGGCCCACATCCCCCATGACCTGGCTTGTCCCCGCCAAAGTCCCCCCTCACCTGACCAGTATTGACAGCAGTGTGTTGGGCTGAGCAACTGAAGATGGTCATGGTGAGAAACTCAAGCAGGTCAGCACAGCTGTCCAGGCTGGAAGACACCCCTGGATGGAGACAGGGCGGAGGCAGCAGAGCTGAAACCCGAGGTCTGCTGTCCTGGGAAAGTGGGGTCTCGAGGGTGGCAGGCAGGGGTGAACACCTCATTTGAGCTCATGTGGCTAAGAAATCCCCTCTGGAAGGTCTCCCTGACCCAGGCCTGCAGCTCCGAGTCCTTGCTCACAGCGTGGTGGTTGTCGGGGTAGTAGATGCCAACGATGGGAGGCGGGCAGAAGTACGTGGTGACACAGTTGGGAGCCTGTGCTGCCCCGGGGTGGGGGTTAGAAGAGGCCACTGAAACCAGCTGCCCTAGCAGGAGGAAACTGAGGCCGGAGAAGGAAAATGGGTAACTGCACATTCCAGGAAGCGCCCAGCTGAGCTTCAGGCCTGGAGGCTTTGGTCTCTACTAGGGCTGCAGTCATGTTTTGACTGACTACCAGGTTTTTGGTTTCTTTTTCAAGTTGAATCCGTGGCCAACATTTAAATACTAGAAAATGACTGCTTTCTTCGTTTTAGTCATAGTTGAGTCACCATTGTCCTCATCTGAGACGCGTGAGTGGCCAGCCAGCCAGCCTCTGTCCACCCTCTTTCCTGCTCGTGGGCCCTGTAGGCTTAGGCATTCCAGTCATCTGCTGCTGCTGCTGCTGCTAAGTCACTTCAGTCATGTCCGACTCTGTGCGACCCCATAGATGGCAGCCATCTAGGCCACATCAAACCACGAGGAAGGATTGGACCCCAGGCCCCTCTCTGTTGGGATTGGGATGCTGGCGTCCATGTCCTCCACTAGCTCCCAAAGGGCAGAGCAGGGCCTGCCCCACTCACCACAGCATCCACCCCCAGCCATGGCAGAGCGCACGAGCCATTGCTAAGAAGAGTTCTGACACGGGCACCTCCAGCTGTGCAAATTCATTGTGGGGAATCCCTGAGGACTTCAAGGGGAAGTGGGTATAAGCTGGGTTTGAGCAAGAGCCAGTGTTTGGATAGGGAGAGTGAGAGAATCAGGGTGCCTAGTCTCCCTAGGACCCGTGTATGCTGAGCCGGAAAAGTAGAAGCAGGTGGGGGGGAAGACTCTAGGGAAGAGATGCCACGTGAACCTTTCCTTTCATGTGACAAAAAATGAAGACATGTGAGCTCATGAAGTAGAGCCATCACAGAGCCCAGTGCCCAAGGGAGCTGGTTATGCTCAGGAACTGCAGGGATGGGGACCCACAAAGAAGCCAGACATCAAAAACACCTGGCCTCCAGGGTGGAGGCCAGAGGTACATCCCAAGGAGGTCTCCAGTGAAGGAGACTTAGAAGGGAAGTCTAGAGACAAGGCAACTGTCTTTGAGGGGAATAATAATAATAGTTAATGCTCAAAGAGCATAGCATATTTACCTGAGATTTGTGCTAAGGGCTTTGCACTTAATCCTGATAATAACCTTTGAGGTAGGTCTCCTATCAGCTCCATTTTCAGATGAGAAAACAGACAGTTCAGTCAGTTCAGTAGCTCAGTCGTGTCCGACTCTTTGCAACCCCATGGACTGCAGCACGCCAGGCCTCCCTGTCCATCACCAACTCCTGGAGTTTACTCAAACTCATGTCCATTGAGTTGGTTACGCCATCCAACCATCTCATTCTCTGTCGTCCCCTTCTGCTCCTGCTTTCAATCTTTCCCACCATCAGGGTCTTTTCCAATGAGTCAGTTCTTCCCATCAGGTGGCCAAAGTATTGGAGTTTCAGCTTCAGCATCAGTCCTTCCAATGAATATTGAGGACTGATTTCCTTTAGGATGGACTGGTTGGATCTCCTTGCAGTCCAAGGGACTCTCAAGAGTCTTCTCCAAGTTCAAAAGCATCAATTCTTCGGTGTTCAGCTTTCTTTATAGTCCAACTCTCACATCCATACATGACTTCTGGAAAAATCACAGCTTCGACTAGACAGATCTTTGTTGGCAAAGTAATGTCTCTGCTTTTTAATATGCTGTCTAGGTTGGTCACAGCTTTTCTTCCAAGGAGTAAGTGTCTTTTAATTTCATGGCTGCAATCACCATCTGCAGTGATTTTGGAGCCCCCCAAAAATAAAGTCTGTCACTGTTTCCCCATATATTTGCCATGAAGTGATGGGACTAGATGCCATGATCTTAGTTTTCTGAATGTTGAGTTTTAAGCCAACATTTTTACTCCCCTCTTCCACTTTCATCAAGAGGCTCTTTAGCTCTTCTTCACTTTCCGTCATAAGGGTGGTGTCATCTGCATATCTGAGGTTATTGATATTTCTCCTGGCAATTTTGCTTCCAGCTGTGTTTCATCCAGTCCAGTGTTTCTCAGACACAAAGAGGTTAACTGACTTGCCCAAGATCACACAGCTAGGGAGGTTGAGGAGGCAGGAAAGGACTGCAAGACAGCAGTGTGTCTGGGGAGAAGATGAGAAGTCAAAGAACAAACCAAGACAGATGGAGCCAAGGGTGAGGTGTGGAGCCCTCAGGCTCCCGGGAGCTTCACTTCTCTGTGGCTGCCCAGATCCAGAGCGCGTTGTCTTGGTAGTAGTAGTTGGCAAGGTCCTGAACCTCACGGTCAGCCAGTTGGTAGGGCAGACAGAGGGAGTGGTAGGTGAGGGTTTCCAGCTCTTTGGACATCAGTTCCAGGCTGCCCCACTGTCCCACTGACATTATCTGCAATGAGCAGACAGTCCACAGCTTCTGGGAGCAAGGGGCTTAGGACCAGCCTTGGCCCCTTCCTGGCTTTCTCTGCTGACAACCAGGATCCCAGGCCTGACCTGGTCAGCTGAACTTTCCTGGTGCAAAGAGCCTAGTGTAGCCATAAAGGTTGATGTGGAAGACGCAGCAGAAATGAGGAATAAGCAGCTGGGGAGAACCAGAGTCTGAGGTTAGGTGAGGCAGACCCAGGTCCCCTGCAGCTCTGGACACTGAGAGGTGGGGTCCCTTACCTAGAAGATGGAGTGGCACATGGGAAGCTGTCGTAGCGTGGCCAGAGCAAAGGCCTCCATCAGATAGTGGAAACCCACTATTGAACGAAGCAGATGTGTGTTCATCTCGTGCACCAGGAACTCTGCATGTCGCACTCAGGTCTTGGCCAGGAGTTAGTCCTCAGGCAAGTCGCTGGGCTCGAAGACGGGGCTGTCTGGGCCAGGTGTCTGGGAGAGCTGGAATCGGGGGTATGAGGGAGGTGGGCGGGTGTCAGGCAGAAACTGGGTGCAGCAAGTGTGACCTGTCACCCTTCCCATGGGGCCAGATCACATGGTCAGTTCCCTTACTAGCCGCTTGTCCCCAGGAAAATTAATTAACCTCCTTGTGATTCAGGTTCCTTATCTGTAAAATAAAGTTGATGATCATAATCTTTCTTATTGGGTTGCTCTGAAGATTTAATGAGTTAATGCTGGTGAAGTACTTAGAACAGTCCTGGGCACGCAGTAAACTCCAGAGGAGTGTTTCCTACATGTGATCACATCCACTACAAGAGAGGAAACACTGCTGAGACGTAAAATGATCAAAGGCCACCTTGCTGGCACACGTGGGAAAGCCCAGTTGAGAGCTCCTGGGACCAGCACAGAGTCATGCAGATTCCTGGTTGTGTGGGGCAGGGCTTGGGAGGGGCTGCGTAGGATGAGACAATACATCATATTCAGCACTTGAAACAGCAACATTGGGAAGGGGAAAAGCTTTCAGTCATCCTGAGCAGATGACATGCCTCTCCCTTCCCTCCCAGGGCTCTACCTTGCTGACCTGGATGGTGAGAGGTAGCAGGGGTCCACCAGGGCACTGGCACAGCAGGGTTGGGGGGCAGCCAAAAACTGGGGTTGTCCGTTGATGATGCTGGAGTAGACGCCTTTGAGGATGGCGTGGTCCACCAGGTACAGAGAGCCCCTCTAGGGGAGAAGAGGATGGAGAAAAGGGCTAGACAGGGGGGCAGTCCTGGGAGGGTGAGGGAGGCAGCGAGGGGTAGGGGCACTTGCAAGTATTTAACTGGTGCGCTGTGTGTCCTTAGTCGCTCAGTTGTGTCCAACTCTTTGTGAGCCCCATGGACTGTAGCCCACTAGGCTCCTCTGTCTATGCGGATTCTTCAGGCAAGAATAATGGAGTCGGTTGCCATGCCCTCCTCCAGGGGATCTTCCTGATCCAGGGATCAAATCCAGGCCTCCCACATTGCAGGCAGATTGTTACCATCTGAGCCACCAGGGAAGCCCGAGAATACTGGTGGGGTAGCAATGGCAAGCCACTCCAGTACTCTTGCCTAGAAAATCCCATGGATGGAGGAGCCTGGTAGGCTGCAGTCCGTGGGGTCGCTAAGGGTCGGACACAACTGAGCGACTTCACTTTCACTTTTCACTTTCACATATTGGAGAAGGAAATGGCAACCCACTCCAGTGTTCTTGCCTGGAGAATCCCAGGGACAGGGGAGCCTGGTGGGCTTCCATCTATGGGGTCACACAGAGTTGGACACGACTGAAGTGACTTAGCAGCAGCAGCAGCAGCCTATCCCTTCTCCAGACCCAAGAATCAAACCAGGGTCTCCTGCATTGCAGGCAGATTCTTTACCAGCTGAGCTACCAGGGAAGCCCCAATTTAACTGGAAGTGGTGGCTCAGATGGTAAAGGGTCTGCCTGCAATGTGGGAGACTTGAGTTGGATCCCTGGGTCAGGAAGATCCCCTGGACAAGGAAATGGCAACCCACTCCACTGTTCTTGCCTGGAAAATCCCATGGATGGAGGAGCCTGGCAGGTTACAGCCCACAGGATTGCAGAGTTGGGCATGACTGAGTGACTTCACCATCACTTTTTAATCTTATTCCCTGAAGCCAGGGGGTATTCTAGCCTAGGGCCAAAAAAAGAGAGAGATCTGTGCCTGAGTATTGGAGTTGCTTCTACTGTGGCCAGCCCCAAACTTCAAGGACAGACAGGGAGAGAGGGAGCCTGGCTGGGGGATGGCACCTTGGGATGCAGGAGGCAACCTCAGGGGTGAGGGCTCCCCTCCTGGTAGCCCAGAGTTGGAGGAGATGGCAACTCTCAGGAGCACTTTGTTCACCAGCTGCTGGGCATCCTCAGAAACCATGAGAATCAATTTTCTGAATGGTGAGGTCCTGCCAAATGCAGGGAGCCTGGCAAAGCACCAGGAGAGAACATTCCACACTGAGCCCTTTCCGTTCCATCTTTGCCCTCGAAGAATAACACACCTCCCTCCAGGGATAAGCAGGAGACGTTGACTTAAAGGGGTGGCTGAGCTAGCCGGGAAAGGAGTGGGAGAGGGTGAAGGGCGGTCAGGGCTGGGTGGAAGAGAAGGGATCTAGGGGACTGGGAGCCAGGGCATCTGGGCTTCTGAAGACACCCAGAGGGGAGGGAAGGTTGCCTGGACCCCCTGCACTCCTCACCTCTAGCTCAGCCTGAAGACTGGTCCTGGGGGCCAGCATGGGAGCCACCATGGCATCAGTGACAGGGAAGTTCTTGGACAGGTGGTGACAGTGTCGGATCAGGACCAGGTTGAGGCTGTTCAGGAACTAGTAGGCAAAGAAACACATACTCTGCAGGAGGTGGGTGTGCAGAGGGTCGCCCCGGAGACCAGGGATCCAAGTCCTCTTCCTCCAGCACTGCCACTGCTCCCAGGACCCACATCTCCAGCTTCCAGCACCGTCACTTCAGGATGCTCCCTTTCTCCTGCCCCAGCTAGATGGATGACATCACTAGTGACTGGTTTCTCAGAAAACAAGGGATCAGAATTTGGAGTCAAATTCAAAAGGAGTTACCCACTCTTTCAGCCCCACCCATTTCTGGGGGAACCTCAGGTACTCTGTGATATGAGCTGACTGCATTTGGGATTTGAGTAGAATCTGAGAAAGTCAGAAGAGTGAGGAATGCTGGACAACAGCAGTGTCCAAGCCCATTCTGTTTTGGCTTCTGAACTATGAGGGGTTCTAATTCCCTGTTAAAATTAAAACTCACCAGGACAATGACTGATTCTCCTGCACCTTTGCCCTGGGACAGTCTGCCTAATTTATTAAACCAGAATGATCATTGAGAAAGAGAGTTTTCATCATCTTGGGGTGTGGCAACAGTGCTAGTTTTTTTAATGGTTATTTATTTATTGGGCTGCATTGGATCTTAGTTGTGGCACACAGGATCTTCAAGCTTCATTTCATTCAGCACGCAAATTCTTAGTTGCATCATAGGAGATCTAGTTCCCTGACCAAGGATGAAACCCGGGCCACCTGCATCGGGAATGTGAAGTCTTAGCCACTGGACCTCCAAGGATCACCCATGGCTTTTTTTTTTGTCCAGTAGTTTTTGAACTGAGTTTCCACATGTATAGTTTGGACCCATAGTGCACCCAGGAAGAGACATGGATATTGGAGAGTGGAAACTCCTAAATCCTTCAACTTAGCCTGGTTTTCAAGCCTGCATGCAAGGCACAAGGCCCCCCAAAGGTAGATGGCAGTTTGAAGGGAAAAAGTCTTTCTGCTTCAGGTGTTTTTTCCTGATGGCCGAGGATATTCATGAGATGCATGTTTCCAGGTGTTCAGAACAACTGTTAGGGACAGTTTGAAGATGTAGTTACAAAGTCAGAGGAGGGGGATGACCAGCAAACAGACCCACAGGGCAGAGGCTGCAGGCTTTCAGAAATGGCGAAGATAGAGCAGATAGCAGGAAAGTGTTAACAAAGAAGGAGCGTTCTTAGAACTTACTTCCTGGTCATTCTTGCTGAAGCCCTGATGGGTGAGAATGGCTCCAAGAACAGTGGGCCTTATTCCACCCTGAGGGAGGGGCTGCAGCAGGGAAGGTGTTGGGTGGGGCAGGCAGGCTCACAGGGAGAGGATGCAGCCTTTCTGATCCATTTCTTTGGCAACTGAGTAGCGCAGGCTGAGCTCAAGCTCCTTGAGGTTTTTAGCATCCAGGCAGTGGGGTATCCCTGGGAAAAACTCAGTCCACCTGTAACGGGCAGAGGTGGAGATGGGAATGAGGTGCTGGTGGCCAGAACACACCCTTCGGGGCTGGAAAGGGTAACAGGGGACGTGCTCCTGGGCCTGGTTGTACAAGGGAGGGCTTTGGGACGGGAAGCTCAGGCATGGCGAGGTGGGTGGAGGGCTGTCACAAGACTTGGAGCTCTTCAAGTGTGTGCTGTTGTGAGGTTGGGGGGGGGTCAGATCTGAGGCTCAGCTGACCTCAGCAAACAGGAGCAAGTGGTCTCCCTGTTAGCCAAAAAATAAGAAGTGGGGATCCTAAGGATGGCCAGCCTGAAGTCTCCTTGAACTGCTCATCGGTATTTCTGCTGCCTCGCCATAATCTCTGCCTGGCTCTGGGCACAGAGCAGAGGGTGGCTCTCCTGCCAGATGACTATGGTTGGGAGAGGGAAGATGTAAGAGGGGAACCTGGCCCCAATCCTGAGCACCCCAGTCTCTCCCCCTCCTCTCTTCAGACCTGGGGTGGGGCAACTCTGGTCTGGAGCATCAGTCAGCCACTGACCTCCCTGTCTCTTTTACCTCTTCCTGGGGGGTGGAGAAGCCCCTCCATTCCAGGCAGACCCCGCCTCAGCAAACTGCAGCCTGCTCCCTCCCAGCCACTGACCCCAGCTCAACAGCTGAGGCCAATGGGGAGGGGGGCAAAGAGCAGAGCTGGAGAGAAGAGAAGGGCGTGCTGACCATTTTCATGCTCTTCTTCTGTGCGGCCCCAGTTGCCTGCCTCCCCAACCTTTCCCTTGCTTCCCTTGTGGCTCAGCTGGTAAAGAATCCGCTGGCAATGTGGGAGACCTGGATTCAATCCCTGGGAAGATCCCCTGGAGAAGGGAACAGCTACCCACTTCAGTATTCTGGCCTGGGGTCTCAAAGAGTGGGACACAACTGAGTGGCTTTCACGTTCACTTTCTTTCCACCCTTTCCCTCGACTTCACAGTCCTGGTCTCTTCCCACCAGGCCCACCCTCCTCCACTTACTACACCCACCCCACTACCTGATACTCTTGTCTGAACCACTGGTTCCTCCCCACCACTGGGCCCTCCACCAGCTCTCTCCTCCAATCAGTATCATTTCACCCAACCATTACGCTTCCTTCCCAGGGGCCCCTACTGTCACCCTGAGGTGGTCTCCCCTCCTCCCACCAGTGGCCACACCAGCCCACAGGTGCCCTCCCTGGCCCACGACCCGCACTAGCCTCCCTCAGTGGGAGGACCCCAGCCCGTCCCCCACTCACCTGTCCCTCCCACAGCACCGGGCTTCCCTTGCCCTCCAGCCACTGGTAGCAGGGGAAGCAGAGGGGCGTGCCCCCGGGCAGTGTGAGCTGGAGCCAGCGGCAGAACCAGGGGTCCCGGCCAAGGGCGCGAGGTGCCCAGGCAGTGCTGGGAGCACCTTGTGCAGGCGCACCAGCAGTACCGGGCCCACTTCCTGGGGTGGGGGGCGTTACCTCGAAGTCCATGGAGGTTTGAGTGCCAGGGGATCTCAGCCAGCACCGCATTCATTGCGTCTTGGTGGAAGTCCTTCCTGAAGCCGTCCAGCCTCAGGAGGGAGGGAGCTCTCGCCTGGGGTCCCAACCAGGCTGACCAACACTCTGTCCCAGGTCCCCGAGCCCAGGAGGGAGCCAGTGGCCACACGCACAGTGTACTTGCTCATGACTTGCCGTCTAGGGGTCCAAAGTGCTGCAGGGAATGAGGCAGGGTTGTCTGGCTGCAGGAGGGAGAGGATGGAGAAGCGGAGGAGAGTCGTCGGGGAGGTGGGGCGGGCGGTTCTGCGAGGCCCTGTGTGCCAGGCTGGGGCCCTGTGGCCTGTGCCCTGACAGGGGTCTCCCCTGGAGCTGTGACCCTGAAGCCTGCCCAGCACCTCTCCGCCACCCAGGCCCGCTCCAGCAGCCCGCCGTCTAACCTTAGCTCCTCTTGCTGTCTAAGGGGTTCTGCCTCCCTGCAAGGGGGTCTGCTTAAGGCTATTCCAGGTAACTCCGCCTCCTCCATGTCCACACCTTTGCCACTGGACAGTCTGGCTAATTTGTTAAACCAGAATGCCTAGCCCTTGGGGGGAAGGGACATAACCACTCTTCTTATTGCGCAGAATCACCCCGTGTCCTCCCGCTGTCAGCTGGGCCCTCTCTCCATTTCTGCGCCTGTGGTCTGGTGCCTATCCTCAGAGCCTTCTCGGTAGGGGCTTGATCTGTTGCATCCTCGCTGAGTAGTGATCCCAGGCCTCCAGGAAGTCTAGTATGGATAGGGGGGGAGAGCAGGGGCACACAAAGGTGGGGAAGAGGCTGGAAGAAGACCCGGCACTGAAAGAAAGGACGCAGGCTCCAGGCACTGCAAGGATGGGACGTCCGGTCCCTCCCTCCAGCCTGTCAAAGTATAAGTTTTCAATAAAATTAAAATCATGATTCACACAAATTAGAGTGAACATAAATCAAAGCTGAATGGCACAAAGTCATTCAACTCATCAAAGTGGTAATGTTGGTTCCATAAACAGTTGCGGGGCTGCTTCAGTTAAGTTCAGTGGCTCAGTCGTGTCCGACTCTTTGCGACCCCATGAATCACAGCACGCCAGGCCTCCCTGTCCATCACCAACTTCCGGAGTTCACTCAAACTCATGTCCATCAAGTCAGTGATGCCATCCAGCCATCTCATTCTCTGTCGTCCCCTTCTCCTCCTGCCCCCAATCCCTCCCAGCATCAGACTCTTTTCCAGTGAGTCAACTCGTCGCATGAGGTGGCTAAAGTATTGGAATTTCAGCTTTAGCATCAGTCCTTCCAATGAACACCCAGGATTGATCTCCTTTAGAATGGACTGGTTGGATCTCCTTGCAGTCCAAGGGACTCTCAAGAGTCTTCTCCAGCACCACAGTTCAAAAGCATCAATTCTTCGGCGATCAGCTTTCTTCACAGTCCAACTCTCACATCCATACATGACCACGGGAAAAACCATAACTAGATGGACCTTTGTTGGCAAAGTAATGTCTCTGCTTTTCAACATGCTGTCTAGGTTGGTCATAACTTTCCTTCCAAGGAGTAAGCGTCTTCTAATTTAATGGCTGCAATCAGCATCTGCAGTGATTTTGGAGCCCCCCAAAAATAAAGTCTGTCACTGTTTCCACTGTTTCCCCATCTATTTCCCATGAAGTGATGGGACCAGATGCCATGATCTTCGTTTTCTGAATGTTGAGCTTTAAGCCAAAGTTTTCACTCTCCTCTTTCACTTTCATCAAGAGGCCTTTAAGTTCCTCTACTTGCAGGCAATTTTATAAAGGATGTTAAGTATAAAATTGCTGAGTGAGACACCAAACTAGCTACTGTCCTACCCGGTGATAAACTACCTCCTTTGGGATTATCTTATTCTACTGAACAGAAATCATTTGCCTCTCTACCAGATACAAGTTATGTGAACTTTACATAGACTAGCAAAATCAAGCAATGATACATTCTTCTAGAAAACTATCCTTGGAAGGACAGGCAGTTGTCCTGTTGATCAGTTTTGGATATTTTTTTCTTTTTTGAGATTTATTTATTTTTGGCTGCACTGAGTCTTCAGCGTGCAGGCTTTCTCTAGTTGCTGAGAGCGGGGGCTACTCTTCGCTGCTGTGCTTGGGCTTCTCTTTGTGGTGGCTTCTCTTGTTGCTGAGCACAGGCTCTCAGGAGCTCAGGCTTCAGTAGTTGTGGCATGTGGACTCAGTAGCTGTGGCTTGTGGGCTCTAGAGCGCAGGCTCAGTAGTTGTGGTGCATGGACTTAGTTGCTCTGCAGCATGTGGGATCTTCCTGGACCAGGGATCAAACTTGTGTCTCCTGCACTGACAGATGGATTCTTATCCACTGTGCCACCAGGGAAGTCCCATGGATATATATATATATATATATTTTTTTTTTCTTAATAAGGCTATTCCTGTGGGTATATCAGGCAATCAAATAGATCTCTTTTTCTGGGATTTCCCCCCGCCCCATCCCCCGCCTCCACTCTCAATGTAAAGTCCCCATTCCCTTATGCCTCATCATGACCCTGCTGTACAATCCCACAACCTTAGGTTGCTGTTGTTGTTGTTTTTTTTTTACCATCAGAGAGATCATACCATGATAATCATTGTGCAAGTAATTTTCCACTTACATAGCAATATATCATGGATATTTTTTCTGTGTCAGCATTTGAGGACTGAATTTGTTACCAGCATTATTTTTCTTAGTTGGATTGTTTCCTAAATTTCTAAAAGTTTTTTCCTATTATAAGTAATATTGCATAGAACATTTTGTAAACATTAGACTTTGAAGTTTGAGACTTCCAAGACTTCTCCTCCAAAGCTACACTGTCAACTGTTTCACCAGGGCCCTGTGGCTTCACACCCATGACCCTTGACCTCTCACACCCACCCACACCTTTGGTTCCTTGCCTTTAGTTTTTATGTCCCACAACCCTTGTGTCTGCACTGTCTCATTATCCTCCTTCTGTGCCTTATAGTGTTATATCTGTTTCTACCTCTACCTACCCAGGACTTTATCCTTCTCTATCCTTAAAACTCAACATTCAAAAAATTATTATCATGGTCCCATCACTTCATGACAAATAGATGGGGGGAAAGTGGAAACAGTGACAGATTTTATTTTCTTGGGCTCCAAAATCACTGTGGACAGTGATTGCAGCCATGAAATTAAAAGATGCTTGCTCCTTGGAAGAAAAGCTATGACAAATCTAGACAGTCCGTATAGTCAAAGCTATGGTTTTTCCAGTAGTCATGTACAGATGTGAGAGTTGGACTATAAAGAAGGCTGAGTGCCAAAGAATTGATGCTTTTGAGTTGTTATGCTGAAAAAGACTCTTGAGAGTTCCTAGGACAGCAAGGAGATCAAACCAGTCAATCCGAAAGGAAATCAACCCTGAATATTCATTGGAGGGACTGATGCTGAAGCTGAAACTCCAGTACTTTGGACACCTGATAAGAAGAACTGATTCACTGGAAAAAACCCTGATGCTGGGAAAGATGGAGGGCAGGAGGAGAAGAGGGATACAGAGGATGAGATGGTCGGATGGCATCACTGACTCAATGGACTTGAGTTTCAGCAAACTTCAGGAGATAGTGAAGGTCAGGGAATCCTGGTGTGCTGCAGTCTGTGGGGTCACAAACAGTCAGCCACAACTGAGTGACTGACCAACAACAATCTCTGGTGACTCACACCACCCTGTTTTGGAACACTAGACAAGGAGTGGCAGGAGGTAAGCTGGACTCTCTCCCAGCTTTTGGGACCTTCCACCCTACAATCCTTCCTCTTTTCCCTTTTCATGACTCCCACCTTCCAGAAATTCATGGTCTAGTTGAGAAGACACACAGGTAAGTGAAAAAGGACACTGAAGTGTTTCAGGAATCATCTGTGTATTAATTCCTCCATTCAACACCTCCTGAGCATCTACAGTGTGGGGAGCAGTTACGAACCCTGTCCTTGAGAGCTTACAGTCTAGGGAGCTTACAGTCTTGACAGAGGGAAGGACAGGCTCAGGAGTTCTGCAACATGCCTCCATGGTAACCTCAAGGGCAAGTGAACGATGGAGGTGGCGTGCCAGCTTCATCTTGGATGTCCCTCCTACATCACTCTTCTCACAGTCCATTGGCCAGAATTGGTCATGTGACTGCAACCTAACTGAAAGGTAGGCTGGGAAACTCTGGGAAGTAGCTGAGGTATTTGTCGAGCACAGATTCTCCCTCATGGAATTTGAATATTGAGCCAAGGACAAAAAGTAGGAGGAGCTTCGTCATCCTGACCACAGTGCCTGAGGACAATGTCCGCTGGTCCTTGTGCCCACAGTTTCCCGTTTCCAGTCCTTCCTGACTGAGTTTAACTCCTACTGTGTTTAACCCATTCTTCAGTCCCTCAAGACTCTTGGTTTCTTTTTCACAAATTCCTTTATTGCTTGAGTTTGCAGAAATTGTTTTAAACAAAAGAAGCTTGATAGCTGTATCTCTGAATTATATGGGGCTGCACTGAATCTCAATAAAGAATGAACAGCTTCAGTGCTGTGAGCTGGGCAGCATTCCCCTTTCTGAAGCATTGTTCTATTTATTTCAGTGGCCATATTTGTGCAAATATATATTGTATCTGTCTACAGTGTTTTGTAAAAATTAGTGAACTGAAAAAACCAGCGCTCTATTACCTACACTATGAGACAGAGATGGAAATCATCAGGTGAATTCAAGGGGACACATTTTTGGCCTTAATGGATGTTCACTGAGTCAGAACAAGAAAAAAGAAAAACAGAAGAATATATATGAAATGTTGGAATTCTGTCATTGAAGATTGAATCTAGAAGGCAACGTATGATGAATGATAAAATATCGCCTAAGTCTCCAGAAGCGGAAACTGTTTTATAATATGCAAGGCTTTTGTCCAACTTTGGGGCATGTTTTTTTAGAAAGCGGATGTGGGCACTGCCTGTTTGTCCTGGGCAGTATATCCTCCTGCCTTGCTTCCTGTGGCCCTTTCTCAGTGGGTTGTTCATTTTGAAGCTGTGACCACAGGTCACTATCAACTTCTCTGGCAGTTTTCAGGCGGACAGTCTAGAGGAGGGCTGCCCTCGAGTCAGGTGACCATTAGGTCCAGTCAGCTGTGGTCAGTGGGACCAGGGGCAGGACTGTGTTCCTGCCATGGTACTCTTCCAGGGGGCTGCAGTTGTGCAGGCACTTTGAGGCTTAGAATCTTCAAAAGGTATAGTGGTGCCCTCCAATGAGGTTCTGTTCTCTGGGGTTTTATGTTTTTGCTTTGTTTCTGTTTCACCACGTGTGTGTTGGGGGGTGAGTTATACCAGGCTATTGTCCTAGGAGAGGCATAGGGGAGCCTGATTTTCTGGGAGTCCTTTTCTCTGGGTGGCAGGTAGCCTAGAGTGATGCCCCATGGGGCCCTGTTCCCCAGGGCAGTTAGATGGAGACGCTATTCTCAATGAGGGGAGGGTCCAGGTAGGGGTAGGGTAGCGCCAGGGCATGGTTTCGCTCTTGGATGTCTCGCGAGATCTCAGCCAGGCGGCTCTGAAAGGCTGCGATGCTCCGGCGCGGGGCCTCCTCGGTGAAGTGCTCGTCCGGGTAGGTGCCCAGGGGCCGCTGGGAACCAAACACAAGGGTGGGTGAAGGGGCTGCTATGCAGCTGCGACCCGCCTTAGCCATCCACCCCGGGGGATCTGAAGCAGCCTCTGATTGAGCCGCCATCCCCTGAACAGTGAGGATTACTATGGGCAGCTCTGAGGATGAAAGCTCAAGTCAAAGGGCCCAACCACCCTGGAACGTATCATACACTTCCCTTGCAGCGAAGGGTGATTCTGCATCATCTCATTTGGCCCTCCTTGTGAGATGTCCAGTGCCCATGTGTCCCCCGGGAAGGCTCCGTGGGGTGTGTGACGGTAGAGTGGGATCTGGGTCAGGAAGGGTAAACAGCACCACCTCCCTTACCCCAGGGCTGGCCAAGCTGGGTTCTCAGCCCCACACTCACTCGGTCTCCAGGCTCCTTGCTCAGCAGCCAGAGGGCAGTGACCACATCACACGTGGCATTGACTGGTGGGAGGGTGGCTAAGAACCCCTCCAGCCTGGTCCGGCCTTTGGAGGTGGGCGGTGGCAGCTGCATGGTGGGTGGCAGGTTGGGCATCCAGGCACCAAAGTCAAACTGACAGCCAAGAGGGCAGAGTGAGGTTAGGAGCCCATCCTCCTCTGCAATCCTGCCCCCTGACATTGACCCTTCTCACCTGCCCGGCACTGACAGCCGAATGCTTGGCGGAACAGTTGAATATCACCATGGTGACGTACTGTATCAGGGCTTCCCGCGTCCCCAGGGTGGAAGGTAGACCTGCAGGGAGAGCTGGGCTGGGAATGGGGCTATAAGGGTCCTGAGAACAATGCTGCCAAGGTCTGAGGGTAGGACCTAAGAACTGAGGTCCCCCTACCTGAGCTCTCCCGGCCTAGGAAGCCCTCGGAGAAAATCTCCCACACCCAGGCCTGGAGTTCACTGTCACTGCGGACAGACTCATCACTTGGGTAGTAGATGTTGATCATTTCGGAGACAAAGCTGCAAGGTACATGGGGTTGCTGTCCCAGCTGTCAACCCCAGCCCTCTCTGAGAAGCGCCCCTGCCCAGTCCCAGTGCTGTTAAGGTCCATCCCTCCTCCTGGTGGGCGCCTCCATGGGCCTTCCTTCTCCTTCCTCCCTGCCCCCAAGGCTGAAGCTCTCTGGGGCTGAGTCCCTCACCGCTCCACTGCACCCCAGATCTGCATCCCGTCATCCCGGTAGTAGTAGTTTGGGATGTCTTCAACTTCTCGGGCCCGGATATCATCAGGCAGACACAGGGCAGAATAGGTCAGCTGTTCCATGTTCTTCTGTATCAGCTCAGAGAAGCCTCCAATACCAAGGCCTGTGGACTGGGAGATTGGACTCCTGGTTACCACAGCCCTTGCCCCTGAAGCAGGAGGTAATACTGTTTGGGGAGACAGGGCCACTCCCCCCCCAGGATCTCAGAGTCTTCATACTAAAGGACTAGCCCACCCCTGTTCTCCCTAAAGCAGTCCTTACCCTGTCCACCACCTGCCCAGGGGCAATGAGCCGTTCTCGGCCCAGCGTGTTGATATGCAAGGTGTACCGAGTATGAGGGATCAGCAGCTGTAAGGGCCAGAGAAGAGAGCTGGGTAAAGCCTGAGTATCTCTGGTCCCACGCCTTGCTTCACAGAGGCACCCAGTCCTGTAAATCACTCATGGAAAGAGATAACAGAGACAAGAGAGGCTGCCTGGTACAAAGATCAGGGCTTCAGGCCCAGTAATGGGGGCTGAGATCCACCAGCATCCTTTTCTGTGTCCTTGACCATGTGTGTTCCTCTCTCTGGGTATCAGATCACCGGGCAAATGAGAGGGCTCATCTGGATGAGCTCTGTGAATCCCTCCCGCTCCAGCATCCTGTGATTTTCTGACCCCTCGGTAGGCAAAGCACCATGAAAACCAGGGCCTGTGGGCCTGGCAATGTGGAACCATCCCCTAGAGCCCACCACTGAGTGCCAGGCCCTGGGAGCTGCTGATTGTCAGAAAGAATCAGCCTGGATTGAAAAGGACAGGGTAGGGCCTGCATCCAGGACCTAGGAGACTGTCTAAGGAAGAATCAGAAAGTCTCAGCAGCTGTGGACCCATCACTAACAGAGGAGATGCTCCAGGCCCCTGGAGGGGATGAATCTGGGCCATCTGATGGCTTAGCAAAGCCCACCTTAGAGACACGGGTCTCTCTCTCACAGCTTCCCATCTCTGCAGCAATCTGCAGAAAACCTGCTGGCCATGTTCTCACTTTGGCATCTGTCTTCCCCAGGTCTCTCCTTTCCTAGGAGCTGGGCTCCTGTGACAGCTGTTGGACTGAGCTCCCCTAGAAGGGAATCTCTCTGGGGCACAACCTGCTGTCACATGCGGTCCTTCCTCTATCCCCAGTCCCTATCACCTCACCCCAGCTTAGGGCTTGCCGGAAAGCAGCCCCTTGGGGCAGTTGTGCAGGGAGTTGCTACTGAGGCAGGATGGGGGCTTAGCATCCTGGCCTGGAAGGACAGGGCCATGTGGGGACAGGCTGCATGGATGAGGCACCCCGAGGGGCAGGCTCAGGTGCAGGGACCTGTAGGCTTGGGGCACAGTCTGGGCCACCTTTCTGAGCCACTGACCTTGAAGAGGGGGTGGCAGTGGGGCAGCTGGCGCAGTGTAGCCAGGGTGAAGACCTCGGGCACTAGGTGTGCCTGTAACAGGTGTGTGAGGGCCTCGTGGATGGAGAACTCGGCATTGCGCACCCACGTCTTGGCCAGAAGCCAGTCCCACTTGTCATCACTGGGCAGAAAGATGGGGCTGTTGGGCCCGGGGGTCTGGCTGAGCTGTAGGAGGGGCCAGTGGGGAGAGGAAGCCTTGAGTGTCTGCCCACCTCTCAGTCAGACCACTCCCCACCCCTGCCCTGCCACCTGCCAGCTGCTGACCTGGATGGCGAGTGGCAGCAGGGGCCCACGGCCGGGGCGCTGGTATAGCAGGGTTATTGGGGCTGTGGAGAACTGAGGCCTCCCATTGATGACATTAGTGCGGACACCAGCGAGAAGGCTGTAATCTACCAGGAACAGAGACCCCTTCTGCGGAAGAAAGCAGGGGAGCCTGGGCTGCCATCTGGCTTTCTGCAGGTGGGGAGTATGGGAATGTGGGAGAGGATGCGGGGCTAGGAGTGGAGTGTACACAGGATAGGGTGTTCTTGGCACACTGTGAACCGTAGGTCCTTAACTAATGTGAGTACGGTTCCTTTTTGGTAGGGATGGGCCTCAAGGACTGAGATGGGGGTGTGCAGGGCTCCTCACCTCCAGCTCTGCCTGCAGGCTTGTTCCAGGGCCCAACACTGGGGCCACCATGGCATCAGTGACAGGGAAGTTCTTGGGGAGGTGGTGACAGCGTCGGATCAGGACGGGATTGAGGCCATTCAGGAACTGGTAGGCGAAGAAGGCGTCCTCCTGCCAGTGCTCAAAAACGTATTCTGTGGGGAGGGGCAGGGGAGATGGGCCTGGTCACCCCAGCCCCCGGGGGACTGCCCCCTGGGCGCCATGGTGGAGCTTCTCTTGAGTCGGTCCTGTGTGCCCCTCTCTTCTCAGTCTGTACCTTTCTCAGGGTGACCTCCTCTGACCCCTTGGCTTCAGTTCACCCAAGCAGCATATCTTAGTCCCCAACCCACCTGGCCTACCATCTCCCTGCCATCCCCACCTCTGTGACTCAAACACAGCACATCTGAGGCTGAATATGGGCTCCGGCTCCAGCCCGGTCCCCGCCCCATTGCCTGGCTTCCCAGAAATGGCACCTCCATCCACCAGATCACCTGGAGCAGAGCAGCTCCCCCCATCCTCCTCCCATCAAGTCCTGTTCATTCTCCATCCTCAGTAGCTCCTGGTCCACCCATCCACTCCGTGTCATCACTGCCTTGCTGAAGTTTCCATCCTCTGCTGACCACAACCAGAGCCTCATGTCCTGTCCTGCTTCCACTGCTGTCCGGACAGCCCATCCCCTGTGGCACAGCTGGCCACAGCATTCCCCAACAGGCAGCTGGTTGAACCTTCCCACTGCATATAGGAAAGGCCCGAGATCCTACCATGGCCTCCATAGTTCTGCACAGCTGGGGGCCCAGACACCTCCCCTGCTTCACCTCCTATCTTCCCGCCCTGGATCAATACTCTTTGGCCACAGCAGCAGCTTCTGCCCCTAGGAGGTCTCTGCTCCTTCCATCTTCAGGGCCTTCACCTGCACCACCCCCTGAACCTGAAGCACCCTCTGCTCCCCTACACCATGTCCAGCACTCTTGACACCTACCCAACTTTGAGGTCTCAAGTTTTGACTCAGCCTAAAGTCACCTCTGTGGGTCACTCCCTTGCTGGACCAAGCCAGCTGCCCCTTACACACTCTCACTGGAGCCACGATGTGCAGGCTTCACAAGTGAACTTCTTGATTTACTTTTGAGCCTACTTTTCTTTTTGCCTGCTCAACTGGAAGCTCTGGGGGGACAAGGACTGTGTCCACAGCCCCTAAGACAGGGTCTGGTGTGTAGTAGCCAAAAAGTGTCTGATGGATTAAAAGGTCAGAGACGCCCCCAGTACACATCCTCTTTTGTGTCTGGGGAGAAAGTAAGGCTCAGTGAGGATCGCACAGTGAACTGGGGCTTGGTTTTCTGAGATTCCTGATAGCGAGAGCTGATGCCCCAGGGAAGAGATCTGCAGCCCTCACCCACAGCTGGAGTCTTCCGGAAGTTGAACACCCGTCTCATTTCCTTCAGACTGTTCCAGAGCCCCTTGCGGTCCAGCAGCCCTTTAAGTTTCAGCTCAGCCAACCTGCCAGAAGATGTGAGGGGTGGGGTGGGGGAGGCATCAGCTAGGCTTATCCTTCCTGGGATTCCATACCAGCTTCTGGGGCCCAAGGCAGTCACTGCCCCAAGGCTGCCATCACCCTGTGGGAATAGGTGGTGAGTGGAGGCCTTGCCCTGGGCAGGGTCATGTGACCCACATTCCTGATGGTGGGGAGGGCAGAAGGCCGGGGTCCTAGGGTATGAGACCCATGGACAGGAGAGGGGGTTTGTCCTCACGCAGAGCCGCCTCGTAGGTAGAAGGTGGTGTTCTTGGCCACAGAGTATTTGATGTTGAGGTTCAGGTTTTTTACGGTCTCCTCGTCGAGGCACCGAGGCCAGCCTGGGATGTAAGTCTTCCAGCTGAAGGGAAGAGCCAGAAGGCAGTCAGCAAGAAGCCTCAGGGAACCCACTGACAAGGGATAGGGGGTGGCAGACTCTTCAAGGCCCTGGTCAGGGCCAGCCCTTTCCACAAGCGGGAGTCTTTCTGGGCTCTGCCTTTCCCCTCCACCCTCAAGCCTGCAGGGGGAGCTGCCATGTTCCCTGGAAGACTTCTCCCCTGGTCCATTGATTGGTCCAGGGTTGGGCATCTGGCCAGAGAGGAGCCAATCAGAATCCTTCCTGGGGAATTGGAGATTGGGGCTGGACCTGGGGATATCTCTCTCTTTCTCTCTCTGGCTATCTGGGTTATAACATGTAAACATCAGGACTGCTAGTTACAGCCATTTCCCATTATGTGGCCTGGGAACAAAGAAAGCTGTTCTGCAGAGAGAAAAGTGAAGCAGGAGAGAGAAGCGTTTGGGGGCTCCAGAGACAGGGAAGAGAGTCACTTTGTTTCTGGCCCCTGAGATTTGGCTATGCTTCCAGCCCTCACTTCTGTGAATATCTCTGTGACCTGTTGACACATTCCTTTTAATTTTCTGTCTGCTAGTTGGAGTCTGTTTTTGCTTTTGCAAAACTCCCAACCAACAGAGATGCATTGCAGAGGGGACACTGTCCTGAAGGTGGGAGTGTGTGAAGGCATCAATTGCGTTTGGCAGGCATCCCATGGAGAAACACTTCAGCCTCTGTAGCTTGAGGAAGCCTAGAAATTTTCTCTGGTCTGGCCTAAAGCATCTCTAAATCCCATTATCCAGCAGCAACACAGCCTGAGATCTTTGGGTGAAATGGTAAAATCATGTCCCTGCAAAGCTGAGTTGACCCCAGCCAGTCGTCCTTTCATTCCTTCCCTTGTTCATTCTTTAGTTCATTCAATCATTGCCTTGGGTTCAAACAGGCACCTTCAAAGAACAATTTGTAATTAAAGTACACTGCCACCAAGTGGTGGCCAAACCCTGCTTCTCAAACTTCAATGTACAAAAATTTAGTTCACCCACGGATCTTGGTAAAATGTAGATTTTCATTTAGTAGGTCTGGGATGGGTGGGCCCAAGACCCTGAATTTCTAATGAGTTCCCAGGTGATGCTGACTCTGTGGATCTGAGACTTTGCTCTGAATATTGAAGGTGTAGCCACCGGGAGCAGAGGTAACCAGGGGACATTATGAACAATAGTCTATACATTTGTGCAGGGTTTAGCAGCTGATAAGCTGCATTCATAACCATTTTCTCATTTGTTCTTTCTAAAAACACAGATCAGACTGGTATTCTTAGTTTCTTTTTCAGGAGAAAATAAGGATTAAAAAGTTTAAAGAATTTGCCTAACCTTTCACATCTTCTGCCCTGCACCGAGGCTGGCCCTGCATCTCCTGACTCCTGTGTGTTTGTTTTGCCAAGAAAGGAAGAAAGTGCTCCTTCACTCCATGGACACGGCCCTCTCCATCTGTTCCCTCACCTGCGGCCGTTGCTGGCAGATTGGGCCTCCTGGTTTTCTCAGGGATATAATTCACAACATATGTGGAAGCACCAGGAGCCAAATGAGCCTGCAGCTGCTGTGTCCCCAGAGACCTGAAGCAAAAGCCTGCAGCCTGGGCTTCAGACAGCCCAGTTGGCCAGATCATGACTTTTTGAAAACCTGCTCCTGAGTGGGGTCCCTGGATTTCTGCCTCAGGAGACCCCAGAGGCCCCAGTCCCTTCTGAAGCCCTCCACCTTCTGCCAGGGGGCCCTCTAGGACTCAGCTATCGCAGCTGACCTCCAACAATGTTGAGCCCAGAGCAGAGAAAGAGCCCCTTCCCACCCTTTGCCCACCCTGGAGGATGAGTTTCCTGGGGGTTGGGGTGGCATATTTCTGGTTCTGCCCCTACTTCCAGGAGAACACACATGTTGATGTTTGAAAAAGCCCCAGGGGAAGAAAGATGTCAGCAAGACTAAGGCATTGAGATTAAATAGGTTTCAAGGTTTCGTGGGTATGAGTCACCTGGAAATCTCCTTAATACAATATTGCTGACAACAAAGATTTACTGTATCACACACAAAATTATGCCCGAAACCTGTGTGCCTGTGTGTGTGTGCTTAGTCATTCAGTTGTGTCCGACTCTGCGACCCTGTAGACTGTAGCCCTCCAGGCTCCTCTGTCCGTGGGATTCGCCAGGCAAGAATACTGGAGAGGGTTACCTTTACCTTCTTCAGGGGATCTTCCCAACCCAGGATTGGACCCCGGGTCTCCCACACTGCGGGCAGATTCTTTACCATCTAAGCCATCTGGGAAGTATAGCCTATAATGGAATATAATCTAGAAACAACCTGAATCACTATGCTGTATACCCCGAACTAATATAGTACATCAACGATTCAGTTCAGTTCAGTCGCTCAGTTGTGTCCTACTCTTTGTGACTCCATCACATCAACCATAGTTTCATTAAAAAAACACCAGTATTGCCGCCCTCCCCCCTCCATATCTGATTCGGGAGGTCTGAGGAGGTTCTGAGTATCTGCATTTCTAAGGAGTTCCTGATGATGCTGTGATGGGAAAGGACAGAGGATCAGATGGAGACTTCCTACCACACCATCACCAGCAGAAAAGGGCTGACCCTGGCCCACGCAGGCAACCTATCTCCACCCCGTTTCCATATAGAAGCCCCCTCCTCACCGGTAGGTCTCCTGCCTGGCCTGCAGCTCTTCCCTGCGCTGTTGCTGGAGCGTGGGGTGGTGATCTTCCCAGGAGATCTTCGCTGTGGGAGGAGTGGAGCAGGTGAGGAGGGCAGAGAAAGGCCCCTGACCCCTGGCCTCAGCTACTCCCCCCTCCACTTGATCCACCCCTTACCAGGTCCCTTGCCCACAGAAGGATGGCTTCTCCCACTCTATACTGCCACATCCCCCTCCCCCAACCTCCCCTCCCCACCCCCAACCCCGTGCCCCTGTCCCTCTGCCTTGGCGACACCGGTTCATCTCTCCGATCCTCCCTTGCCCTTTTCCCCAACACACCAGCCGCCTCCTCTTTCCTGTGTGCCCCTCACCTGTCCCCTCCCGCAGCACCAGGCTCCCCTCGCCCTCCAGCCACTGGTAGCAGGGGAAGCAGAGCGGCGCGGCCCCGTGCGGCGTGAGCTGGAGCCAGCGGCAGAACCAGGCGTCCCCGGCCGACGGCGCGAGGGGCCGGGATCGCCCCGGCGGCGCCTTGTGGACGCGCACCAGCAGCACCCGGCCCACGTCCTGGGGGGGCGTCACCTCGAAGTCCTCCTCCTGTGGGGAGGACGGTTAGTATCCCAGAGGGTCGTCCCTCCTCCGCCCCAACCCCTACTTCCCAAGCACTTACGGCGCCCGCGTTGAACTCTTTGCCGAGATGGTCCAGGGGCAGTGGGGGGGTCTCTCCTCGGGTCCCCACGATGCTGACAGACATTTTGTCCCACGTACCGGCCCCGAAGGCCTCTCCGGTGGATACCCTCACCCTGAACTTGGCCATGGTGATAGCCGGAGTCTGGCTCTCTCCTGCCGGTCGGACTGAAGAGCCCAGTCGCTCACCCCCAGGGGCATGCACCTCCGCACCCTGGCCGGGCAACTCTGAGTTCCCGTGGGGCCTGTCACCGCCTCAAAAAGCAATCCCTGGCTCAGGGCAGCGAGGGCGTGGCTGAGAGGCAGGGAGAGAGGCAAGCCGCAGTGTCGGCTGGTCCTGTAGGGACTGAGGTTTGGGAGACAGACCCTTTCAGTGATGGGCAGGGCCAGACGGAATTGGGATCCAGTGGAGCTCAGGGATTCGTTTGTCCACCTCTTTGTTTCTTTGCCTTCTAAGCCTTGAAAAGCTATGCAGAGAAATTCCCTGGCGATCCAGGGATTAAGATTGTCACTTCCAATGCAGGGGACACGGGTTCCATCCTTGATCAGGAGACTTAAGATCCTGTATGCGGGGCAACGGGCCAGGGGGGGAAAAATCCATTTTTCTGCCATTTTAATGGAGCTTGGGAAGGGGGCAAAAGCCAATGTTTGTTTTATCCAGAATAACTTAGAAGATCAACCTGTTGCATTTCTCCATGCCTAAATCCCCACTAGTTCTAACCATTGTTCCCATTCTGCTACCTTTTGTTGTTTTCTGTATATTTCTGCTGAAACAGGAGGAACCTTGAAGCAGGCAACAGTTACATTCTCTTAGCTCTGGGAAATTTGGTGGGGAATCAGAAGGTTGAACTGGAACCAAATGATGTGGTCTCCTGTGAAATGTTTGCTTTCATTTTATTTTCCTGTGTGCATCTTACTTGATTTCCTAAACTTGCAAAATTACAAAAAGTTAAGAAAGTAGAAACAGGGAGGAGGATTTTTTTTTTAATAAATTTTTTCTTTGAAGAGGGAGGCAGAGAAATAGGGCAATATCAGAGGATACGGCATGAAAGGAGAGCTGCTTTCAAGATGACCAACTCTTACACGTAACTCTCAGTACTGAAGAAAGGCGATGCCAAAGAATGCTCAAACTCCCGCACAATTGCACTCATCTCACACGCTAGTCAAGTAATGCTCAAAATTCTCCAAGTCAGGCTTCAACAATATGTGAACCGTGAACTTCCAGATGTTCAAGCTGATTTTAGAAAAGGCAGAGAAACCAGAGATCAAATTGCCAACATCCATTGCATCATCGAAAAAGCAACAGAGTTCCAGAAAAACATCTATTTCTGCTTTATTGGCTATGCCAAAGCCTTTGACTGTGTGGATCACAATAAACTGCGGAAAATTCTCAAAGAGATGGGAATACCAGACCACCTGACCTGCCTCCTGAGAAATCTGTATGCAGGTCAAGAAGTTACAGTTAGAACTGGACATAGAACAGCAGACTGGTTCCAAATAGGAAAAGGAGTACATCAAGGCTGTATATTGTCACCCTGCTTATTTAACTTATATGCAGAGTACATCATAAGAAATGCCAGGCTGGATGAAGCACAAGCGGGAATCAAGATCGCCGGGAGAAATATCAATAAACTCAGATATGCAGATGACACCACCTTATGGCAGAAAGTGAAGAAGAACTAAAGAGCCTCTTGAAAGTGAAAGAGGAGAGTGAAAAAGTTGGCTTAAAGCTCAACATTCAGAAAACAAAGATCATGGCATCCGGTCCCATCACATCATGGAAAATAGATGGGGAAACAGTGGAAAGAGTGGCAGACTTAATTTTCTTGGACTCCAAAATCACTGCAGATGGTGACTGCAGCCATGAAACTAAAAGATACTTGCTCCTTGGAAGAAAAGCTATGACCAACCTAGACAGTATATTAAAAAGCAGACATTACTTTGCCAACAAAGGTCCATCTAGTCAAGGCTATGGTTTTTCCAGTAGTCATGTATGGATGTGAGAGTTGGACTATAAAGAAAGCTGAGCGCTGAAGAATTGATGCTTTTGAACTGTGGTAC
Organism: Moschus berezovskii; assembly: GCF_049115385.1. NCBI lineage: Eukaryota > Metazoa > Chordata > Mammalia > Artiodactyla > Moschidae > Moschus > Moschus berezovskii. The sequence continues at coordinate 39,776,960 of NC_142479.1, read as the reverse complement.
TGGAGAAGACTCTTGAGAGTCCCTTGGACTGCAAGGAGATCCAACCAGTCCATCCTAAAGGAAATCAGTCCTGAATATTTATTGGAAGGACTGATGCTGAAGCTGAAACTCTAATACTTTGGCCACCTGATGCGAAGAACTGACTCATTGGGAAAGACCCTGATGGTGAGAAATATTGAAGGCAGGAGGAGAAGGGGACGACAGAGGATGAGATGGTTGGATGGCATCACCGACTCAATGGACATGAGTTTGAGTAAACTCCAGGAGTTGGTGATGGATAGGGAAGCCTGGTGTGCTGCAGTCCATGGGGTTGCAAAGAGTCAGACAAGACTGAGCAACTGAACTGAACTTATTGAGTTCACACACTAGAACTACTGGGGGCTTTTGAAAAAGTAAGGCTCTGACTTCTCCCCATGGTCTAGGTATTGGATGCAGGTGTGTGTGTGTGTGTTAACAGTTTCCCAGGTGATTCTAATATGCTGTCAATCTTGGGAACAACAGGTGTGTGTGTTAACAGCTTTCCAGGTGATTCTAATATGCTGTCAATCTTGAGAACAACTGCCCCCAAGGCATGTTTGTGTTGTTGGGAATGAGGCAAGGAAATTGATGTGGGAGAAATGCTAATCTCAGAATTAAAATGCTGGACAAGAAAAAGAAGCAGGATCCAGAGCACTAGTGGGGACAGGACCCTAGCCTCTCACAGATACAAAAAGCCAGAGGTTAACAGGTTCAACAACAGAAAATTCTAACCAGAACTGACTTTGGCAATTCACTTGGCTACTGTAACTGAAGTATTCAGCAGCAGTCAGTCAGTCAGTTCAGTTGCTCAGTCATGTCTGACTCTTTGCAACCCCATGGACTGCAGCACACCAGGCTTCCCTATCCATCACCAACTCCTGGAGTTTACTCAAACTCATGTCCATTGAGTCGGTGATGCCATCCAACCATCTCATCCTCTGTCGTCCCCTTCTCCTCCTGCCTTCAATATTTCTCACCATCAGGGTCTTTCCCAATGAGTCAGTTCTTCGCATCAGGTGGCCAAAGTATTAGAGTTTCAGCTTCAGTATCAGTCCTTCCAATGAATATTCAGGACTGATTTCCTTTAGGATGGACTGGTTGGATCTCCTTGCAGTCCAAGGGACTCTCAAGAGTCTTCTCCAACACCACAGTTCAAAAGCATCAATTCTTCAGCGCTCAGCTTTCTTTATAGTCCAACTCTCACATCCATAGATGACTACTGGAAAATCCATAGCTTTGACTAGATGGATCTTTGTCGACAAAGTAATGTCTCTGCTTATTAATATACTGTCTAGGTTGGTCATAGCTTTTCTTCCAAGGAGCAAGCATCTTTTAGTTCCATGGCTGCAGTCACCATCTGCAGTGATTTTGGAGTCCAAGAAAATTAAGTCTGCCACTCTTTCCACTGTTTCCCCATCTATTTTCCATGATGTGATGGGACCGGATGCCATGATCTTTGTTTTCTGAATGTTGAGCTTTAAGCCAACTTTTTCACTCTCCTCTTTCACTTTCATCAAGAGGCTCTTTAGTTCTTCTTCACTTTCTGCCATAAGGTGGTGTCATCTGCATATCTGAGTTTATTGATATTTCTCCCGGCGATCTTGATTCCCGCTTGTGCTTCATCCAGCCTGGCATTTCTCATGATGTACTCTGCATATAAGTTAAATAAGCAGGGTGACAATATACAGCCTTGATGTACTCCTTTTCCTATTTGGAACCAGTCTGTTGTTCCATGTCCAGTTCTAACTGTAGCTTCTTGACCTGCATACAGATTTCTCAGGAGGCAGGTCAGGTGGTCTGGTATTCCCATCTGTTTCAGAATTTCCCACAGTTTGTTTTCATCCACACACTCAAGGCTTTGGCATAGTCAATAAAGCAGAAGTAGATGTTTTTCAGGAACTCTGTTGCTTTTTCGATGATCCAATGGATGTTGGCAATTTGATCTCTGGTTTCTCTGGCTTTTCTAAAACCAGCTTGAACATCTGAAGTTCTTGGTTCATGTACTGTTAGTGCCTGACTTCGAGAATTTTGAGCATTACTTTGCTAGCATGTGAAATGAGTACAATTGTTCAGTAGTTTGAACATTCTTTGGCATTGCCTTTCTTTGGGATTGGAATGAAAGCTGACCTTTCCCAGTCCTGTGGCCACTGCTGAGTTTTCCAGATTTGCTGACATATTGAGTGAAGCACTTTCACAGCATCATCTTTGAGGACTTGAAATAGCTCAACTGTAATTCCATCACCTCCACTAGCTTTGTTCATAGTGATGCTTCCTAAGGCCCACTTGACTTCGCATTCCAGGATGTCTGGCTCTAGGTGAGTGATCACGTCATGGTTATCTGGGTCATGAAGTTCTTTTTTGTATAGTTCTTCTGTATATTCTTGCCACCTCTTCTTAATATCTTTTGCTTCTGTTAGTTTCATACCATTTCTGTCCTTTATTGTGCCCATTGTTGCACAAAATGTTCCCTTGGTATCTCTAATTTTCTTGAAGAGATCTCTAGTCTTCCCCATTCTATTATTTTCCTCTATTTCTTTGCATTGATCACTGAGGAAGACTTTCTTATCTCTCCTTGCTATTCTTTGAAACTCTGCATTCAAATTGGTATATCTTTCCTTTTCTCCTTTGCCTTTAGTTTCTCTTCTTTTCTCAGCTATTTGTAAGGCCTCCTCAGACAGCCATTTTGCCTTTTTGCGTTTCTTTTTCTTGGGGATGGTCTTGATCACTGCCTCTGGTACAGTGTCACAAACCTCCATCCATAGTTCTTCAGGCACTCTGTCTATCAGATCTAATCCCTTGAATCTATTTGTCACTTCCAGTGTATAATCGTAAGGGATTTGATTTAGGTCATACCTGAATGGTCTAATGGTTTTCCCTACTTTCTTCAATTTAAGTCTGAATTTGGCAATAAGGAGTTCATAATCTGAGCCACAGTCAGGTCCTGGTCTGGTCTTGTTTTTGCTGACTGTGTAGAGCTTCTGCATCTTTGATTGCAAAGAATATAATCAATCTGATTTCAGTATTGACCATCTGGTGATGTCCATGTGTAGAGTTATCTCTTCTGTTGTTGGAAGAGGGTGTTTGCTATGACCAGTTGTATTCTCTTGTCAAAACTCTGTCAGACTTTGACCTGCTTTGTTTTGTGCTCCAAGGCCAAATTTGCCTGTTACTCCTTATCCATCAGAGGACAGACAGAATGAAAACCACAATCAGAGAAAACTAACCAAACTGATCACATGGACCACAGCCTTGTCTAACTCAATAAAACTATGAATTATGCCATGTAGGGTCACCCAAGATGGACGGGACACGGTGGAGAATTCTGACAAAATGTGGTCCCCTGGAGAAAGGAATGGCAAACCACTTCAATATCCAGAGGCAGGTGTGTGACAAACAATGAATCACCCATCCAATATCCATTCTCCCTTCTTTCTTCCTCAGATAATGTAAATTTGGTTCAGGGCACGAGATGGCCACCATACCAACCAGAAGAGAGGCGTTTTCAGGTAGCACTCGTGCATGCATGTATGCTCGGTTGCTAAGTCGTGTCTGACTCTTTGCGACCCCCATGGACTGTAGCCCACCAGGTTCCTCTGTCCATGACATTTCCCAGGCAAGAATACTGGCACAGGTCGCCATTTCCTTCTCCTGGGGATCTTCCTGACCCAAGGATTGGATCCGCATCTCCAGTATTGGCAGGTAAATTCTTTACCACTGATCCACCTGGGAAGCCCTAGCATTTGCCGAAGTTGCTCAAACTCTGGCTAGTGTCTCCTCACCCCCTCCTTTTTTTTTCATTGCTCCAAATGGGCTATACTTCATTCCCTGAACTAACCAATGTGCCCTGGAGGATGGAACGTTGTTGGGCTGAGCCTGGCAGGCCGGCAAGCTTTGTAATTGCCTGCCTTGGAGATGGAGAAGCCCAGACAGTGACAGGGACCTCAGTGGTTTAATGGACAGAGGATCTAACATGTCCAAAATAAAGGGTCCTGGAGCAACACTCCACGTGGATGGCTGGCAACAGGCAAGACCTGGAGGCCTTCACTACTTGGGGGAGAAGGAGGTTACCATTTATAGGAGGAATTGACATCAGGTTGGCTCAGTGGTTACCAGGGAAACCAGCAGTCAGGCTAGGGGGCAAACTCGTAGGCAGTTACTATTTAAGCCCAATAATCAAGAGCATCAGATAGTCATGTGAGTGAAGCAGGACTGGTCGAGCAGAGGGTGTATAGAGAGCAAGAAAACAGCCATCTTAAATGACCTGATCATGCACCAACTAAGGTGTATCCCTGGAATTGGGGATGGAGTTAATCCCACTCAAAGTACGTGACTGAGAATGAGACTGGGTGGTTTCCTAAGGGAAACATGAGGAGCTGGCACCAGGAGGAGGGGAAACCAAGGCCAGGCAATGAAGCACACTCACGACAGAGCGGGACATGCCTTCCATGGTAAAAGACAGGGTTAGGACCCATGGGCACAGTCACAGAGAGGCCACTGTCTGGATGGAGGAAAGTGTGGGAGCTTCTTCCCTATTATGTCACTGTCACTGTGTCGTGAGTAAAATCAGGAGCTGAGGGGGCCAGGGAACCTTTCTGTGTTAGGTCTTGGGCTGGGTGCCAGAGGTGAACAGATAAGTGGGACAGAGTCCTTGTTCCCCAGCAACTCGTGATTTGATGCGAAAGCCCAAGGAACATAAAGGACATCGTGTGGATAGCAGCACCCATGCCCCTTATTCTGGTAACCGCAACCTCATCTTCCTATAGAGACGAGTCTGTTCCCCATTCTCAGCCCATATGGACACCATGGAGCTGACTTCCTCCTCTGGCTCCCGGGGTGGGCATGTGACCCACATGGCCACACAGACTTGAGCAGAATTGGGGAACTGATAAGGGGATGGATGTGTGGCTTTGTTCAGGCCAGTCAGAATCAGCCCTGGGATTTTTCTGTAGCTGATATAAATTTTTTTAAGTACTTTCATTTCCTAGATGTCGCTCTGGATGTAAGTAAGCCTTGAAGCTCCTGCTGGTCATTTCCATAACCATTTTGGGAGAACCCACCTGAAAATGAAGGCAACACGGTGAAAAATATAGCTGAGTAATTTATAGACCCCCCCTCATGTGAACACCTGGATCCAGTCATGCCTGATACTCATGGTCTTTTGATTACCTGAACTAAAAGCTTTCTTTTGAAATAAAATGGAACTCTTTCAATCAGAAGAATCTTTTTTTGGGACTTCCCTGGTGGTCCAGTGGTTAAGAATCTGCATTGCAATTCAGGGGATGTGGGTTCAATCCCTGGTCAGGGAACTAAAGTCCCACATACTGAGAAGCAACTATGCTCGCACAACGCAGCTACTGAGCCTACACAGCACAACTAGAGAGTCTGTGCTCCCTGAGTCAGCCAAAAAAATTTTTAAAGAAGAATCTTCCTTAGTACAGAAGTCTCCAACTCACTGGGAAAGGCCCTGGCGCTGGGAAGAATTAAGGGCAGAAGGAGAAGAGGGCAACAGAGGATGAGATGATTGGATGGCATCACTGAGTCAATGGACATGAACTTGGGCAAACTCCAGGAGATGGTGAGGGGTAGGGAACCTGGCGCACTGCAGGCCGTAGGGTCATGAAGAGTCGGACACGACTTGGTGATTGAACAACAACAACTATCTCAAACATGGGAGTGGGGCACGTCTGAGAAATCTTCCTTCATATAAGAATGCTCACACTGAGTTTGGCAGAATGGGCAAGACTTAGGCAGACTTGCTAAGTGAGGGAAGTGCTCTGTAAATCCCACCTGCCATCACACCTGTGTAGCTGATCCCAAAACTGACATCAGGAGATGCCTCTGTCTATTCTGTCCAATTCATCCTCTCATCTTCCACTTCCTGTCACTTATCCCACTGAGTGGGTCACGTTGACAATCATTCTTGTCACGTATCCATCCAACAAGTTCATCTTCTGAGCTTATGTGAAGTGAGGCTCAGAGTTGGGTGTTGTATGAGAGGAGAAGAATGCTTGATAAGGTCAGAAAACAAAGTGAGCATTCAGCCCCTTCCCACCTCACACCTATGGCAGACATTGCCCATCAATCCATGTTTTTTTCTTCTTGAGCCCAGATGTAGTCTCAGATGCAGCCTTGTCATCCCAGCACTCCAGAGAGTCATAACCAATTGACTGAAGCTGGCATTTAAGGTAAAGTCTAGGGTCAACCTCAAGGTAAGGTATGGCTCAGGGCAATGCAGATCCAGAATAGAAGGGAGACAAGACTGAACTACTCATGAGGCTGGGAACACGGAGTTAATTAGGACTCTTTCATTTGAAAGTAACAGACACTTGCAAGAAAGAACTTGTCTTCAAAGGAGGATTTATTACAAGGACACAGCTGGACCGCAGGGACCGTCTAGAGGCAGGAGCTGAAGCTTTGTAGGGACTCAGGAAATTTCTCTGCATCTCTATTCTCTGCATGTCTGTTTTGTCTCATTAGTTCTCTGTCTCCCTTGACCCATTCTTTCTGTTTTCCAGCTCACATGACAGAGATAGCTGCCACACAATTCATGTTTATATATCCTCTAAGAGAGTAGATAGACAGGTTTATAGTGTCTTGGTTCAAATTTCAAGTTCCCTGGCAAAGGATTCCCACTGACCTAGTTTAGAACAGAGATCCACTCTTAGTCCAGCCCCTGTGCAGCAGGAGGAAGGGGTCACACAAGACGCCAGGGCAGCTGTGTCCCTCACAGTCATGTTGGTGATGCTGATGAGCTGTGGGGGTTGTATGGATTTTTCAGAAGTATGTGAGGAGGTCTTTTCTGGGCAATATAAAACCCCAAACAACAAATATCCCTTAAATAATTCAAGAAAAGTTTCTTGTAGGAGGTGAGTTTTAAGACTGGTAAAGTTTTAATAGGCAGAGATGAACAAACAGGATAATCTAAACTCAAACCAGGGACTTCCCTGGTGGTCCTGTGGTTAAGAATTCACCTTCCAGTGCAGGGGACACAGGTTCGACCCCTGATTGGGGAGCTAAGATCCCGCATGCCTCAGAGCAACTAAGCCCCTGAGCTGCAGCTACTGAGCCCAGCTCTGGAACTCATACACCACAGCTAGAGAGAACCCCGCTTGCTGAAGCAGCCAAATAAATAAATAAAGAAATTTTAAAAATAAATAAACGAACTCAAGCCAGTTTGATACAATGTAGGAACACATTGGTTTATGTGACTGGAAAATTCAGGAGTAATGGCTTCAGGCCTGAATGGATCCAGGTGCGCAGGACATGTGTCAGGAATTGCCATGGCTCAGTATTTCATTTCTACTTTCTTCTGTGTTGAACTGTGTTGGCTTATTCTCAGGCAGGCTCTTCCCAAGTGGTGGCAGAAATGATGACCAGCAGCTTTGGGCTTCTATCCTGCCAGTTTAGCAACCCAGTTTAGCAAAGACCATGTGCCCCTCTAACTGCAAATGTCCTGGGACTGATCCTCACTGAACTAGTCTTGGTCACAGACTCTGAAACTGGGGCTAGAGTTAGCTCCATACAAACTATATGGATTGAGGATGGAAATGGGTAGATCCCAAAAAAGAATTTCAGATGTGTGGAAAAATAGGCAAAAGCAATATGTGTATATTCTGCCTTTTCTGAGAGGAGTCCCTCTCAGAAACTATCTATTGGTAGATTGCTGATCTGGGTTTTTCAAAACTCTCAGCCATGTTTCAGAGGGTTTCTGAAACTGAGAGGCTTGTTCTGGTTATCCATTACTGGATAATAAATTGTACTAAAATGTAATGACTTAAAACCCATATCCCGTGATGTTGCAGGACAGACATTTGGGCAGGACTCCCCTGGGTGATCCTTCGGTTTCACTTGGCTCTTACAAAGACTCAATCACTTTAGTTGTGTCCGACTCTTTGCGCTCTATAGATTGTAGCCCATCAGGCTCCTCTGTCCAAAGGATTCTCTAGGCAAGAATGCTGGAGTGGGTTGCCATGCCCTCCTCCAGAGGATCTTCCCGACCCAGAGACTGAATCCAAGTCTCCTGCATTACAGGCAGATTCTTTGCCCCTGAGCCATTGAGGAAATCCCTCTTACAAAGGTACTTGGTGGTATTCAGGGCCGATGGGCTGGAATACAAGGTTCATGAAAACTTGATTTGTGTCTGACAACTCAAGGTGAACAGCTGGAAGGCTGGACTCTGGGGAGACAGTCAATACCTAACACCAGGGAATGGCTCTTTCCTCAAGGTCTCCTGAAGTTACTCTCAGACTCTAGCTTCACCAAAACCACCCCAAATCCTCACCTGCCACCCCCCCAATCATCTTGGTATTGGCAAACACATGGCCATCCTTGTCCTCAACAGCACCAAGGACACAGAAAAGGAAGCTCTTTTTCCCTTTTCTTCCCACTAAAGGTATGGACTCTGCCCTTCCTGCTCCCACCTCCTGCCTTAGAGGAAAAGGCTCTAAGGAAAAGGCTCTAAAAGCTGGAAAGACTGATGCTGAAGCTGAAACTCCAATACTTTGGCCACCTGATGCAAAGAGCTGACTCATTTGAAAAGACCCTGATGCTGGGAAAGATTGAAGGTGGAAGGAGAAGGGGACGACAGAGGATGAGATGGTTGGATGGCATCACCAACTTAATGGACATGAGTTTGGGTAAACTCCGGGAGTTGGTGATGGACAGGGAAGCCTGGCATGCTGCAGTCCATGGGGTCGAAAAGAGCTGGACACGACTGAGCGACTGAACTGAACTGAACAGCTGTCTAAAGTGACTTCTGTCTCCTCAGGGACTGGCTCCCGTCAGTGTTTGTCTTTTACTCACAGCGCAGGATTTAAGACCTTGGGAAAATCACAGTCCTGACTGTCACTTAGTAACCAGGTGCCCTTAGACAGGTCATACCACCTTTCTGAGCCTCAATGTTATCCCCTGTGAAATGGAGTTATAATAGGTCTGACTAACAAAGATGTGGAGGGTATTAAACTTTCACAAGTGAAGCATCTGACCCATAAGAAGCACCCAATAAAACATCACTCCTTGCTTTGCACACACACTCTGAAAGTGACCGCATTTCTTTTTTTACTGAGAATGTAGAAAACCAGGAGGAGGGCATAGTAACCCACTCCAGTATTCTTGCCTGGAGAATCCCCATGGACAGAGAAGCCTAGCGGGCTTCCAGGGGTCATAAAAAGTCGGACACAACTAAGTGAGGAGTCAAAACCTCTGGAACCTGCAGTTACGAACCCACACTCGGACCTACTCCCAAGCCCATCCTGTCCTGCACTAATCCTCTTGCAAGTGCTTCTCCTCCCCCTAGCCAAAGGAATCCCTCCTCCTCTGCCTGGATCCATCTCCACCAGACACAGGGTTGGGTTCCCAATCACCGCTTCCAGTGTCCCCTCCACTTACTCCTTCCTATGAGCTGGTTATCTAAAAGGTTTTTTGTTTTGTTTTGTTTTTTATGTGGACTATGTTTTTTAAAAAGTGTTTTATTGAATTTGTTACAATATTGCTTCTATGTTTTGGCTTTTTGGCCTAGAGGCACATGGGATCTTAGTTCCCGTTCAGGGATCAAACCCCTGTCCCCTGCATTGGGAGGCAGATTCTTTGTTAAAAAAAAAAAAAAAAAAAATTATTTATTTATTTATTTTAGGCTGTGCTGGGTCTTTGTTGCTGTGTGGGGGCTTTCTCTAGTTGAGGCAAGTGGGGGCTACTCTCTAGTTGTAGGGTGCAGGCCTCTCTTGTGGAGCACAGGCTCTAGGGCCCTGGGCCTTCAGTAGTTGCTGCACGAGGCTCAGATGTTGCAGCTCTATGGGTTCTCAAGCACAGGCTCAATAGCTGTGGTGAGTGTGCTTAGTTCCTGGATCAGGGATAGAACCCATGTCTCCTACATTAGCCAGCGGATTCTTTACCACTGAGCCAGTAGGGAAGTCCAGGGGATGGGTGTGATGGCAGATTCTTAATCTCTGGACCACCAGGGAAGTCCTTCCTATGAACTGTTGATGGACTCACAAAGGCTCACAATACTGTCACCTACCTAGCTTCCTTTCTGGCTACTGAAGAAACATCTTGTACAGTTGTGTCATCACAGGGTGTGTCCTCCAGAGTCCTTGGAAGGCACTGACTGCTGGAAGGACTGGTTTCTGGGACCGGCTTTGATTGGTCATCCATGATCATCCAGTCCACCTGCCTCAGTGTTCGTGGGTGTTGCCCCAGGCTTGGGCACCAGGGCCCAAGGAGACCACCAAGATGGAGCCCAGACTGGGGCCTTTTCTCCAAGAGCCAAGAAGTCCTCCATCCCTTGGGGACAGTGCTGAGGGTGAAGTGCTCAGTACTGGCCTCTCTTCTGCCACTGAAGTTGGCCTGGAGCCCTTTACTGCTGGCCCTTCCTGTTGCTAATATGGCCCTCTTGGACCTTGTTTTAACTGGGGCCATGGCCTGCCCTGGCAGAAAGTGTGGCAAGAGCTCTGAGTTCCCATTTCTTCTGGGATAGAAGCTAAACCCTGGAGAGGGGGGTGACCTCAGGGGCCAAAGTGGAAGACCTGTCAACGTTATGCATGAGAACCCACGTGGCCCTAAATCAGGCAGGACGTTGTCAGTAGTAACCTGGAAGTTCTAAGAGAGGCTCACGACTCAGGGCAGACAGTCAGGACCGAGCACGAGGCCTGGGGAGATGGTGTGCTGGCTGGGTTTGCCGGTGATGAAGAGAACAATGGTGTGACGAGGCCATAAATTGGATGACTGTGAACATTTATGTGCTTGGCTTCGTGGTTTGGGTAATGAGGTAGAGTAGAAGGGAAAGCCCTTTGTTGAACTTGTAGTCAAGAACACATTTTAATCCAATAGACCAATATATTTCATCATGATGAAAAAAATTAAGAGTTTTGTGGTAGATGCGTGTGTGGGTGTTCATTCGCTCCATCGTGTCTGATTCTTTGTGACCCCCATGGAATGTAGTCTGCCAGGCTCCTCTGTCTGTGGGATTTTCCAGGCAAGAATACTGGAGTGGGTTGCCATTTCCTTCTCAAAAGGTAATTTCATTTGGCATTTTAGAAAATGCTGATTGTGTAACCCATTCATGAAATGTATCGTTAACCCTGGTGTAACAGGTGTTGAGTAAAACTTTTCCTGTGGCCACAGAATTAGAATTAGAGCCCTCAGCTAAAACTGTTAAATTCTAAGTACTCCACATTCTAAAGAGAGGAACCCTGGAATTCCCTGGTGGTCCAATGGTTAAGACCTGGCGCTTCCAATGCAGGGTGCTGTGGCAGGGGAACTAAGGTCCTGAATGCTGCATAGTGCAGCCAAAAATAATAATAATAAAATAAAGGGAGAAACCAACCAATGACTCAGTAACTCTCACCTGCATCCCCATCCCAAGGGCTTTCTGAGAGTTTGTAGAATTGGCCCAGCCATAATCTATACTCCCATTTCCTCCTCCCCAGGCTGCTGGGGAGCTGAGCACAGGGAAGGAGGGAAAGAACCAGAGTTGGTGGGCGCATCTGGACCTAGGGCTACCCTTTTGCCAACAAATGCCAAGCGGCAACTTTCTGGAAGAACTATTTTTGGAGACTGGAGATGTCTTTGAGGGTGAGAGCATCTCCTTGTTGGCTGAACAGAGCTGGGCTGCAGAACACAGAATCACAGCAGGGGCTGTGACAGAGGCAATGGCAGCCCCCCGCCCAGTCCCCTCATGGCCTGAGACGGTGAGAAAGAAGTCAGTTCCCACAAATCCTCATGGAGGAGGACAGCGGTCAGAAGGCGACTGAAGCTGGGGGCTGCCACAGGACACACAAGAGGCAATGGTAGCCAGAGAAGGGCGTGGGGTTGCCGACCACTGCTGAGCTAAAGAAAGACCTGGCTGCTGCCTTCTGAGGGGTCTTCAATGCTGAAGAAAGCTAGGGAAGCAGATCCCCAAGCCCCAGAGATGGATCCAAATGTCGCAGAGACATTCAGCCTGTCCTAATGGGGTCTTTTTTTTGGGGGGTCACACTTCATGACTTGCTGGATTTTGGTTCCCTGACCAAGGGTTGAACCCAGGCCCTCAGCAGCACAGAGTCCATACCACTGGACTGCCGGGGAGTTCCCAAGCTTATCCAACTTTGAAGGTCCTTTTTAAGAAGAAGAATACAAAATTGGGTAGTGGGGCTTGGAAGGGACTTGTGCAGGTGAGAGATTGTGAGGTTTCAATTTTATTAGCTTTGTAGTGAAATCACTTCCGCACAGGTAGACAGGATGGCACCCTCAGACAGAGTCGGCTGCAGCCGAGCCAAAGCGAGACCAGGGCATTTTCCCGGTCAGTTGGCAACCAGTTAAACTTCTGCTGTATTCCTCCCTTGAAGAATGAGGAGGTGGGTATGGGTAGGGGATCCCAGGATCAAATTATGCCCTTATGTCCCCACTATGGGCTTCCCAGGTGGCGCTAGTTGTAAAGAACCCACCTGTCAATGCAGAATATGTAACAACTTGGGTTTGATCCCTGGGTTGGGAAAATCCCCTAGAGGAGGGCATAACAAACCCATTCCAGTATGCTTGCCTGGAGAATCCCATGGATTCCCTGGCAGGCTACAATCCATAGGATTGCACAGAGTCGGACACCACTCAAGTGACCTGGCACACACACACCACATGTCCCTCTTATCCTGATCAAGGATCCAGAGTTGGGAGTGGAGGGAAGAAGCAGGCATACACTCCCCCCCTTCCCCTCCCCACCCTCTGTGCTGCCTCCCACCCCCAACCAGGACCCTGACAAGTGCAGTGAGGAACAGACCTTCAGAGCAGATAGGAGATGGGAGTTTTCAACTGGACTGGACTTTTGGAGGTACTGGTTGGAGAAATGTAAACTGTGTTCATGTTCCTATCCCAGTCCCACCAAATCAGAAGTCTGTAACAATCTGAATACACAGACATTGACTAGGAGTTTAAGTCACGCTCTTGCAGAAAAGAACAAGGGGTCATGAAGCAGGACCGAACGCCTGTGAGAGAAAAGTCTCCAGGGCATCGTGAGAGGCTCCCAGGGACCCTGAGCCTGAAACTCCTGAGTGTGCTTCCTAATCCTAGGACTTGCTGGACCTGCGATGATTGACAAGGTTTTTTTTCACCACTGGGAGACTCAGTTTCACCACTGGGAGACTCGTGTGTGTAAGATGGGTCATGTAAGGATTAGAGGCTGTATATGGAGACATGCTTTTTATTTATTTGTTAATTTATTTTTGGCTACACTGTGTCTTGGTTGCAGTGAATGGGCTTTCTCGAGTTGTGTCGAGCAGGGGCTACTCTCTAGTTGTGGTGCTCGGGTTTCTCATTGCAGTGGCTTCTCTTGTTGCAGAGCACAGGCTCTAGGAGCATGAGGGTTTCGGTAGCTGTGGCGCATGGGCTTAGTTGCCCCATGGCACGTGGGATCTTCCTGGATCACAAATCAAACTCAAGCCCCCTGCATTGGCAGGTGGGTTCTCAACCACTACCACCATGAAAGTCCTGGTGACATGATTTTTAGCCAGTGAGATCTATGTTCCCTGTGACACATGGGTAAATGCCCAGATGGCATGCTCTTCTCTGGATCCAGAGACCCAGACTCAAGAGTAGGTGATAAAGTGCAATGTTTCTGGTGGAGGTGACAAAATGGCTTTAGTTTGAATGGGCAAGTCTCTAGACTGTGACAAACAAGCTCCTCTCTGTGGGAACCTTGCAGCTGTTCTCTCCAATTTCTCTCTGTACTCCCTTCCCCTCCAGGAGCACTCTAACCTCCTTGTCAAGGTCTAGTCACTAACTCACAAGGATGTTGAGAGGCAAGACATGCTGAGCTTAGAGACTTCACCTCACTCTCCTTTGCACTGTCTCCTCTGGGAGGGCAGGACCTGAAAGATTCCCCCTCATTCTCAATGTTGAGTCAGCATGAGAGTTCTGACAAGGCTACCAGACTGTGCACATTCTCTCACCCTATGTCCCAATCTCTCCCAGGTTAGGTTCCTGTAAGTGGATTTTCAGGAATAGTCATGCCACAGGGAAGGGACCGGGCTGACTCCCGACGGAGTCAGGGCTTGAAGAGAAATATCGTCTCTGTCATCCGTCCTTCACTCCTTCCTAAGCCAATGCTTTTCCCCTTTGTGAAGGTGTTAGTTGCTTTTTTGGACAGAGGCTCCTCTGTCCATGAAATTCTCCAGGCAAAAATACTGGAGTGGATAGCCATTCCCTTCTCCAGGGGATCTTCCTGACCCAGGCTGAGTCTTCTGTATTGCAGGCAGATTCTTTACCATCTGAGCTGCCAAGAATGCCCCTTTTCCTTCCTGTTAAACCAGTTTAACCCCTACTGCTTTCCATAATCCTTTTGAGAAGTGTCCATCATCAGAAAGCCCAATTCAATTTAGCTTAAGCAAGGAAAACAACTTGCTAGCCCATCATCCTCGATTAGTGGGATCTGGTTAGGCCTAGTGAAGAGCATAGGCTTAAACAAGTGGCAGCGAGAAGGTCTGCCAGCTCCGATCCTATCGTTGTGGTGGCAAGACCACTCAGCATCACATCCTCTTGTGACGTTGCCCTTGGCTTCTAGCAATGTCTCAATGCAAAGCCTTGTTTGCCTGGCCTGGGTCACCCACTTGTCCTTGAAGCAATCCCAGTGGCCAGAGGAATGGAATGATGGGGCAGGACTGGATGGGGATGTCTGAGTCAGTTCCACAAGGACTGAGAATGGGGCAATGATGGATGCCCAGCACACGGATGCTAGGAAGGCAGAACACCTGATGTCCATTACGAGTCATCATGTCAGAAAAACAACCTGGGGGTGGCAGTGATGTTGGGCTCAAAGAGAATTGATGACCAATGGGCTGGTTGCACATGGGTGGCTTTGGGATGGTCTATCCTGTTCTAATGCCCCAGACTCTGGGAGGGTTGGAGGTAGAATGTGGGTTGCTGGTAAGACCTTGTCCAGAGACCAGTGGACCTCAACTTCCCCATTTGGGGGCCCTGATCCTTCAGTCTTGGATTCTGGCTTCCATGAATCTCAGGTCTTGGCCATGGACAAGCTCTGTCCTTCTCTTCCTTTTTCTCTCCTGCCTCTGACCAAAGGATGAGGCCAGCTACCCATTTCCAGAGCCTCAGAGATCCTGGTCTTTTCTAGAAGCCTGAAAGTTCTGTGGCTTCCCTGCTTTGCCCCCCAGAGCAGACCCCCTGAGCAGAGGGGATCCTGTGGGGTTGCAGTCCTGATGAGATCACCTTCCCCTGCCTGGGACATCTCTAGGGTTCACCCCATATCTGAAGTCCTCCCTGGCAATGCAATGCCAGGTTCGAACATTCCAGGGATGGGGTTGTTCAGACCACCTGGGCCAAAAGGACTACATACCAAGAAATGGAAGAAAGCACACCTTTATTCCAGGACCCAACACCACAGCATGTGGCCTGGTGTCCAGAACACACAGTCCAGAAGATCCTGGTGAACGTGGCCACACAACACAGTTCCAGAGCCCCCAGAGGGGGGCCCTGGGGTCCACTGCAGGTTGGGGTGGGGAGTAGAGCCCAGTCCCTGAGGAGCAGCACAGACAAAAGGTGCCAGGTGAGCCCCAGGACGTGATGTATTGTCCCAGCTACAGGGTAGGGACATCAGCAGCAGCAGCCGCTGTGGGAGATCCCGGCTTCGGCCATCTTTGGTCCTGGCTACAGAGCCATCCTGAAGGCAAGGCCAGCGGCAGAGGTAGTGTAAACACAGCTAAAGGTGAGGGGAGCCTACTGGCCAAGCCGGGTGCTCTCTGGGCTGGGAGTTGCTGGGGTCCCAGGAACAACAGGGGTGACCAGGTGGACAGGACTTGGGTCAGAGGACAGCAGTGCTCTCAGAGACTGCCTGGGCCCAGAAAAGAGGTTCCACGGAAATGGAGGATAAAGACAGGGAGAAACTGCCAGGCAGAAAGAGGAGACTGGGAGCAGAGAGGAGACTGTGGCTTGATCGTTTCCCTCCTCCATTCCCACCAGCCCTCTGAGCTCTAGGGCCGGTGGTCCCTGAATTCTCCAGACTGGGGAAGAGGACAGGCCTCTCCGTTACCAGGCTCTCCCCCAGTCACTTGCATGCTCTCCTTTCAGACTGAGTTCCCAGGTGACTCAGTGGTAAAGAACCCGCCTGCCAGTGCAGGAGACATGGGTTTGATCCCGATGTCCAGGAATCCTCCACGTGTTTGATCCTCCACGGGAAAATCCCCTGGAGGAGGAAATGGCCACCTACTCTGGTATTCTTGCCTGGAAAATTCCATGGAGAGAGGAGGCTGGTGGGCTATAGTCCATGGGGTTGCAAAGAGTCAGACATGACTGAGCGACTGAACATGCACCTGAGAACAAGGCTGAGTTGACAATGGGAAGGAACTGGCTCATCCCTGTTTGCCCCACCTCTGCCCCAAGCAAGGTTCGGCCCCAGCTCATCCTCCTTCCCCTCTGGGGGTGCCCCGCCCCAGCCTATTCTCACCAATCCTCCTCCGCCTAACCCCAGGTCAACTCTTTCCTGAAGCTCCCCTGAATCACAGGCTAGTAACTATCCTAGGCCCCACACAGTCTGGGAGGAAAAGAGTGGGAAGGGGTGGGGGTGGGGTGGGGTGGGAAGGAGGGAAGAGGCAGGGGAGAGACAGCTATGTCCACATGTCAGGTCCAGCACCAGCAATGCAGAGCTGGCCTTCAATCCCTGGAACCTAAGTACAGAGAAAATCTAAAGAGAGATGTTTCAAAATGTAGGTAATTTTAAAAATACTGTGTGTGTGAGTGCATCAGGGTTTAAAAAAAAGAAATCCTTAATCCATCATCTCCTAACTTGATTAAAAATTCTTTTTAAATTATACCATATTATTCACTATAGCAGCACCACCTTAAGTAAGCAGAAACTGTAGCTGCTGAATCTTAGGTTTCTTCTCCCTTCTTTCTCTGCCTTTAGGAAGGAGAAAAAGACCACTAAGTTTGTGGGTTTCGTGAGTCAGGCAAAGCAACCCTTCAACCCCCAGGCTCATCCATAGTCCTAACATCAACTACTCCAGGGTCCTGAGGTCTGATGTCTACAGGCACCTGACAGGTACATAAGAGGAGTTCAGAGAATCCTGGTGTCCTGGAGTCCATGGGGAGTGGTGGGCACTGTGAGAATGGAAGAGTGAAACCCTGGAGAGAGGGGCGGGGTGGGGAGATGGTTGCTCTTTAGCTCCAGCAGGAAGTTGCAGTTGCCCCTGTGTGGGGCTTTTGATTTCAGAAAAGAAGGAAATTTGGTAGACATTTTTACAATGGGGCCTATGTTGATTTCTAAATGTTAGTGCAAGACAAAAATAAAACCATTCCAGTGGCCAAACAAGTCTCAAGACTACTTTCTAGCCTGGTTCTTATGAAATCTTAGAAATTCTGGCTTCCCAGGTGGTGCAAATGGTAAACTATCCTTCTGACAGTGCAGGAGACACAAGAGACTTGGGTTTGACCTCGGGCCAGGAAGATCCCCTGGAGAAGGAAATGGCAACCCATGCCAGTATTTCTCAGCCATCCACTCTCAGCAATTCTGAGATTTTAGATCTCAAAGAGTTGGACACGACTGAGCGACTGAACTGAACTGAAGATCATTTAGGTCCATGATTCAGAAACTTTAAAGTATGTAAACATACTCTCAAGGAACTCTGTTCAACTCTGTTAAAATGTAGATTCTGTTTCCATACAACAAGGCCTGAGATGCTGTATTGCTAACAAGCTCCCGGGTGATGTCACTGCTGCTGGCCCACCAACCACACTGTGTGGTGAGGACTGAGTCCAACCTTCTGCTTAGGGAGTCCATCTGATGGTATTATCCCTGCTCACAGCTGTCTCCAGTTCTGCTCACACACCCCCAGGAACTGGAGACTCACTACCTAGAGAGACAGCCTGAGTAGCTGCAGCTGCTGCTAACTTCTGCCAGGGTCTGAAGCCACAGTGAAGGCCACCCAGAGTCCAACATGTCAAAGCCCAGGCTCTGGGATATCAAAGTACCACAAAAGAAACTTAAGCTAGAGACCCACCAGGACGGGACGGCTTGATGCTTGTGGCAAAGATCTAAGCAGGAAGGATTTTCCATCCAACTGCCTGCTCAGCAGCGCCCAGTTAAACAGAGAATACTATTATTCCTGGGTGTTCTGGTTAGTAAAGGTTTGGTGCAGTTTGTTTACATTCCTTTCCCCAAAGCCAGGAACCAAGCTTTTTTCTCTGCACTTGGACAAGGTGTGTGGTGATGATGCCACCAAAGGATCCAGTTTCCAAATTATGGAGGATGGAGAAGGGAAGGACGCTTGAGGCTAAATAGAAGCCCTGGAATCCTCAGGCCACGTGACAACCCCTGTGCTGGTGGAACAGGCTGGCTACACCTCCTCTGCGATTGGGACATCCAATCCCAGATTCTCCTTCCTGGGGCCTTCCTGATGGGCTCAGGGTCACTGGGACTGCAGGCCACATGCCCCATGCCCCATATCCCAAGGCCAACCACTCAGAAGCCCAGCTGTCAGAGCTGGGGTGTGCGGAAACCACCTAGGCCACTCTTCATTTCACCACCGAAGGGGAACCCAGGCCCAGAGAGTGCATGAGGCTTTCTCAAAGTCACATAGCTGGTCTGCAACCACTCTTGTAAAGGCTCATAATCCTTGGAGGCAGAGCTGGACAGAAGTCACTGGTACAAGCCAGATTTTTGGTCACCTACAGCAGCAACGTTCAGGAAAAGGACCTTCCAAAATAATCCTGAGGGAAAGAGGAGGCTCTCAGAGGGAAATCATGGACAGGGGTCATGGGGATTCGCCTCCATAGGGGAGAATCATGGATCAGTTTCCTGGAGGGCAGAGGGCCGGGTGTCTGCAGGAACAGAGCTCTGGAGGCAACAGTCAACTGGTCCTCTGGTGAATCCTAGGATCACTGAGTTCCAGAGGCCCAGAGGAAGGGCTTGTTAATGCAGTAGGGGGAGAGCGGGTCAGAGTGAAAGTTCCAGAAGTTCATGTTTAAAGGTATTCCCAAGTCTGGATTCCTGGACCACTCCAGAGCTCCAAAACCAGAATCCCTGTGGCTGGTGCTTCCCTACCAGGGGAAATGTCTGGGTTTAGGAAGCAGCCTGGGCCTACCAAGTCAGAGAAGGACTCCTGGCTTGAGTGGGAAGTTCTGCAGGCAGGCAGGGCTAGGTCTTCAAGCAGGGGAACAGTTGTCTGTCCTCCGGGAAGCATGTGTGGTCCCTAGGGTCTGAGGGGCCTAGGAGCCCAGGGAGGAGGGAGCAGTACCTTGTTCCAGACCCAGCCTCACTTCCCAGAAAACTGGCCTGGCCTCGCCTTCTCCAGTTTCTGGCGCCGATCAGGGGGGATCTCGTGCAGGCTGATGCCGTGGTTGCTGGCCCTGTGGGGAAGGGAGAATAGGCGGTAGGAGGGCAAAACGCACGCCACCCTGCTTTGCAGCTGCTGTGCTGGGCAGGAGTGGCGAGAAGGGACTGAGGGAGTAACTCGGTCTTCACCCACGGATGCCGGATCCTCACCCGGGTTGCAGGTCCGGTGGTTTGGGGATGGGTTTGTTGAAGCCGCGTCTGCCCACCAGCCAGTATGTTTCCTCTGCGCCCTTGCCCTGGGGAGACACGCGGGACGGGAGGGCTCAGGCGGGCTGGGGTGAGGGCCGGTGGCGCTCCAGGTCAAAGTGGAAGCATGTCTTCCAGCCCGGCCTCACCTTCAGCTCCGTGCGGCCCCGCACCTCAGTCAGGAAGCCCTCGTTTAGGGCGGAGAGGATCTGCACAGTGCTCCTGTTCACGTGGATGCGGTAAGCTGGGAGAGCGGGGGACACCGTGAGAGTAGGGGACACCGTGACCTTGAGGGACACCCCTCCCGCGCCCCCGCCCCACCCCGCCCCTTCCTCCCCATCACACTCACGCAGCCCGGTGGACTCCATGCGCGAGGCGGTGTTGACCGTGTCTCCAAACAGGCAGTACCGAGGCATGGTGAGGCCCACCACGCCCGCCACGCACGGGCCTGCGGAGAGGCGCAGGGTTGGCGGGCCTGCGGGCCCCGGGCGGCACCTAGTAGGGCTCAGTGGTTTTTGGCACTCCCAGAATCTCCACTGGCTCCCCAAAAACACCCTCTCAAGCATGCCCTCCCAATTACCATGGAGCCCCTGGTGTGAAAACGTGGCTTCAAAACAAGTTCCCCCACTCCCCCTTCCCCCTCCACGAGTTTGCCTCTTATCTAGGAAAGTGGAGCCCTGCCCGCACTAGTTGGAGAAGGAAATGGCAACCCACTCCAGTGTTCTTGCCTGGAGAATCCCAGGGACGGGGGAGCCTGGTGGGCTGCCGTCTATGGGGTCACACAGAGTCGGACACGACTGAAGTGACTTAGCAGCAGCAGCAGCAGCCCGCACTAGGGAGAGGGGTTGGAGAGCCCGGGGGCGGGGGGCCCGGGGGCGGGGACAGAGTTACCCGAGTGCAGGCCAATGCGGATGCGAACGGGCACTTCCGGCATGTGGCGCATGCGGAAGGTGCCCACGGCACTGAGGATGTCCAGAGCCATGTTGGCGATCTCTGCTGCGTGCCGGTGCCCGTTCCTCTGGGGCAGCCCAGAGGCCACCATATAGGCGTCCCCAATTGTCTCCACCTGAGGCCAGAATTCAGTACTGAACCTCCCCCACCAATGCCACTGTCCCTGGTCAGGAGGCCTAAATTGGGGTGAGTGCAGAGATCCTGGGGGCCTTCCAGATGGGGGACTGAGCTGGGGACTGGCAGCAGAGAAAAGGAACAGGAGGGCTGGGAAAGAGGACTCTGCTGGTGGACTTGGATAATGGGTCTGGGACCTGAGCAGGAAGGGCTGGGTGCTGGAACTGAAGGAGGGCTTGTCCCCTCCACACCCCACCTTGTAGACATCATGGGAACCGATGATGGCATCGAAGAGCGTGTAGAGGTCGTTGAGCAGGTCTACCACTTCAATGGGCTCACTCATGGCTGAGATGGTGGTGAAACCCACAATGTCACTGAAGTACAGTGTCACCTCTTCGAAATACTCGGGCTCCACAGGTGTCCCCATCTTTAGCGCCTCTGCCACAGACCTGGGGATGGCAGGTGGTAAGGTTGCCTGGAGGCCGCCCCAGGCTGGCTGGACTCCAGCTGTCCTCCCCACTCATCTCTCCCCATCGACACCCACGGAGGCAGCATCTGTGTGAGCAGCCGGTCTGTCTTCTGCTTTTCCAGCTCCAGCTCCTCTGTGCGCTCCCGGATCAGGTCCTCCAGGTTACTGGAGTACTGTTCCAGCATCCGCAGCATCGAGTCGATGATGTTCATCTTCCGGCCCTTGTTGATGCTCTTGAACTAGTAGGAGGAGGAAGCTGGTGGGGCTGCTGGGGACCTGGGCTGCCATGCCCCTCTCATGCAGCCATATTATGCCTGATCCTCTGTCCACACCCCCTTTCATCTCATCCTCATCAAGCCCACACCTCACCCCGTGCTGGGCACTGTGTTTTCACACATTATTTGGAGGTCAGCTGTTCTGTTAGCAACTGACAAGGTGTTAAAACCAGCCTAGTCTTTGGACTCCCAAACCAAGGGTCTCTTCCTCACACCAAGCCAAATACATACTAAATAAATGTTATTTTAATTGAATTAATTTTTTCTTCCATCCAGAGCTCCATCTTCCACTCCAAAGGTCTCCACAGTCCCCATTCTAACTCTGTCCCCACCAAACCCTTAGTCCTCAGGCAATGCCTTAGGAAGTAGCCTGGAAGGTCAGAGATCCTGCCAGCCTGCCTTTCAGCAGCCCCCCAGCCCCACCCCAGGTTTCTGGCAAGTGCCCAGCCCAGCCCCTGACCAGTTCAAAGGTGCGGTCCATGGAGGGCCGAAGTTCTGGCTGCTCTGCCCAGCACTGTTTCATCAGCTGGATGCACTCCATGGGCGCCTGGTCTATGGACACGGAGGGCCGACACAGTGGAGGGGGGTTCTGTACCCTCTTCACCACTTCTGGAAGCATGAAGAGACCAAGTGAGGAGATGGACCAGAAGAGAAGTCTCCTCTGACTCTGGCCTGGTTGTTGAAGCTTGAAATGAAGGGACTGGAAATGGTCAGGGGTTCCTTTAAATCAGAGCTTCAGTAGATGAGGAAATGTAGTGTGGGAGGTGACTTTGGGAGCAACAAGAAGACCCTGAACCATGGGGTGGGGGGCAGGGGACTGTAAGAGGTGTCAGGCAAAGAGGCTGCCTTATTTATTGCACATAAGAAAAGCAGAGGTTAGATTGATCAACTAGTTCTCTGTTTCCTGTCTGGTGGGCTCCAGTCCATGGGGTCGCAAAGAATCAGACACGACTTAGTGACTAAACCACCAGCACCACCATAGATGATAATATGGACTTGAACTAGATCCAACTGCTCTCTTTCCCCTCTTCCCCTCTCCTGTTGTCTCCCTGGGGCCCCTAAGAACCAGACAGGAATGTGCTACTAGCCTTGGGGGAGCAAGAGGGGTCCAGGATCAGAACAGAGGAAACCATGGGGCGCTGAAAGGTCGTCCCTCCCATCCTGATGCTTGGCTCTCCACTGCCCTGATCCTTCAGGCGCACAAAAGTGTCAGTACCCAGCGAGGCTGGTTTCTAGTCCCAACGCCAGGCGAGGGGCGGCCGTACCCTCGGGAGTGAGCTCCAGCATGGCGTAGGGGGCGCTGCGGCACACGACCTCCTGCATGATTATGCCCAGACTGAAGACGTCGCCGGCCAGCGTTCCCCGGCGCTCCAGGACCGGGTCTCGAAGCAGCTCCGGGGCTGTCCATAGCTGGTCTGAGGTCGGGGAAGCGGGTGTGGGCACGCGGAGAGCCGCGGAGGCCCTGGGGACAGACCCCCCACCCTCACCAGAAAGCCCAGACTCGCCCTCGCTCAACCTCTCAGCCTGTGTCTGACCTTACTGGTCGCAGTTATCCCCAAGAGAAACTACCAGAAACCCCAAACAGGTTTCGGAAACAGCCCTGCCCTTTAGACAAAGCGGTGCCCAGAGAAGATTTGGTCCCTTGGAAACAAGCCCCACATTAGGTAAAGCCCCATTTGGAGCAGGACCCCCGGCAGAGGCAGGAGCTCCGCCCTCAGGCACAAGTACCACCCCCGCAACGAGTCCCCGCCTCCCTATCAAGTCCCGCCCCCCAACAAGCCCCGCCTCCCCAGCCACAGAGTTCCCTCTCTTCGTCTCAGAAGTCACAAGACCTTTTCGGTCTCAGGAGCTGCGTCCAGTGTACGTGAGGTGGAGAGAGTTCGAGGGAAGGAGGAAAGAAGAGGAGCTTGAAATAATGGGGACGCGGGGGGTGCTCGTCCGCGCAGAAGGCAGCCGGGGACGCCTACCCTCCGCGCTCGGTGGCTCCGGTAACACCCTCTGCGCCTCCAGCAGTCGCCCATGGCCGTGGTCCGTGACTTTAAGCACGAACCTCCCGTCCACCACGCAGTTCCGTGACTTCAGCCGCCCGTGGGCCACCCCTCGATGGTGCAGATACCTTATTCCCTGGAAAGGGTGTCATAAAGGGCAGACTCAGCCCACGCGGGTCCCCTGCTGGCTCCCCCCGCCGTTGCATCCCACCCACTCACCCCTGCCTGCACACCTTGATGAGGTCCAGGAGGAGGGAAGACTTGAACATCCAGTCCAGCTTTATGTCTCTCTGGGCAAGGAGGTCTTGGAGGGAGCCGCGGGCACAGTGCTCCGAGACCACAGCAAGCACGCCTTCCCCGGGGGCCGCGGGGCCGCCAGCTCCTCCCGCCAGGAAGAGCCCCAGGTAGAGGGCCACGTTTTCATGCCGGAGTTCCCGGATCTGTAGGGTGGTGGGGGTGGGGGGGGCCAGTTAACAGGCATTTTCTGTCCTGGGAGCCAGGTGGATGGAGCGGAGGCTGTTATTCAGGTCTGGCTTTGATCGGAAGATGAGATAAGAATGGTGAGTGGAAAGATCTATAGGGCATGTAAGGGCCTTCCTTCTACAGTAACTTCTCGCTCTGGAAAAGACAACATAGTCAAAGGCCACCGTTCAGACACTGAACATGATTTTGGTTTTGTTTTTTCGGCCCCACCGCGAGGCCTGCAGGGATCTTAGTTCTCCCGGCCCTTACCAGCGCCCCCTGCAGTGGAAGCGGGGAGTCTTAACCACTGGACCACCAGGGAAGTCCCTGAACACCTGAAAAGACAACCTTGCCCTGGTAATCAGGACCCAGGCAGATTCTGATTTATGAACCATAAGACTTTGAACTTGCTGGGTCTTAAAGGAAAACACCTGATGAAAGAAGCTCCTGGTACCACCCCGCCATCTGATACAACAGCCCTCTGGGGGAGAATCAGGCAGACACTGCACTATTTTCAAAAGTCACCAAAATAGCTTGTGCTGGGGACTCAGCACAGGGCCTCTCAGATATTTCTGAGACCCCCATCATGTTGTTCCCCAAGTTAGGGAAAGACTAAGCAGTCCAGCTGTTTCCAAGAGAAGCCATCAACAAGGTCACACCCACCCAGGAGGACAGAGGCCCTCACCGTCTGGCTGAAAAAAAGCGGGCTAGTGGGTGACCAGTGCCCTTGCTAGCTTTACTTTGGTCCCCAAAGGGGCTTTTATTCATCTTAAATGTTATTTAATGGTGTTATTAAATGGTGACCTAGTCTGCTGACTGCTGCTGCTGCTGCTGCTAAGTCACTTCAGAGTCTGTTGACTACTGGTAGTCATTCTGCAGCTATGACCCAGAGCTTCTGGGAGGCATCTGTGAAGGAGGCCAGGCCAGGGCTGTACAGTGTTGGGAGTAAGGGGGGCATTAAGGTTGGAAGTACCAGAATAAGCCAGTTTATAGCCTCCTTGCCTGTTTTCCACTTCCCTCAGTATGCATCAACTGGGCCATGCTGCCCAAGCAGTCTGACAGAACTGGAAGCCCATTTATTTTCTGTCATTCACTCAACAAACATTTGCTGGGTGTCTCTAATGTTCCAGACACCATGCTGGGTGCTGGAAATACAATGGAGGGGATAGAGAAAAAGCTCTCTCTCAGCTAACAGTTCAGGGAGGGAGGAAGATAAGAAATAAGCAAGCACACACAGGTGAACAGACAAATTATGATAAAAACATCTCAAAGGAAAGAACTAGTGTTGTAAGAGCATGATGGGAAACCTGCTTTAGAGAAGAGGGGACACTTCACTGAGAGCTCTTGGTCTCCCCCACAGTGGGGCCTACTTGGACTCAGCTGCAAAGAGAAGGCAAGGAGGGAAGAAATGACGGCCACCCCACATCCCATCATAGACCCACTCCCACCTTGGAGAAGGCCATCTTGGTTGCTGGGCGGATAGCTATGTGCCGATCTCCTGGGAATTTCTTCAGCCAAACCCAGTCTCCCTGGAGCAGAGATAGGAGTAATGAATTTGGTTTCTTAAAACCCTATGGGGGCTTTCCTGGTGGCTCAGTGGTAAAGAATCTGCCTGCCAATGCAGGAGGCACAGGTTTGATCCCTGATCTTGGAAAATCCCACATGCCATGGATCAGCTAAGCCCATGTGCCACAACTACTGAGCCTGGGCTCTAGAGTCTGGGAGCTGCAACTACTGAAGCCCATGTGTCCTAGAGCCCATGCTCCACAAGAGAAGCCACAGCAATGAGAAGCCCGAGTACCACAACTGAAGGAGCATCAGGAGCAGGGAGCTTGATGTTTGCTCTAAATCTTCCTCCCTCTTGATTAGCCGAGCTCTCTTGACTCTCCCTGAATCTGATCTCATTATCTCCCACCCATCCCACCACATTCAGATTTGCAGACTTCATAGGTAACGTCTTAATGCCCTCTTGTGACTTTCTTTTTCCCCTCTAAGTCTTGCTGTTCCAGAGACTGATCTGATTGGAATAGAAATGCTGGGTGGGGTCAAGACGTGGGTCTGGCTTGAGTCAGAGACAGCGTTTTTTTTTAAAGTCTTTATCGAATTTGTTACAATCTTGCTTCTTTTTTGGGGGGTGGTTGTTTTTGGAGGTTTTGTTGTTTGTTTTTTGGTCTCGAGGCATGTGGGCTCTTAGCATTAGAAAGTGAATGCTTAACCACTCGACCACCAGGGAAGTCCCAGGCCTCCAGTCTTTAGGCTACTGTGACAGGCCTTTGAAAAGCCATCACTTGGATGATGGCTAAGGGGCAATCCCCCAGCAGGAAGGCTTCCCAGATGCTCCCCTTTGAGGAGGAATTCCTGAACCCTCTCGGGGTTCCCATTCTGGGCTCCTATCCCCATTTCCTCGGCTTTTCTCCAGGACTAGAGCTCCGCCTGCCCGGGGCTCATGCTCACCTCATAGAGGCCAATGTTGGTGTAATCCGGGAGATGGCTGTGGATGCTGCGAACATCTGATGTGCTGCGGGCAGCCAGACTGGTTCGACTCCCCTGGGCCACCTGGAGGATAGAGATCAAAGAACAGAGTCAAAATATACTGTGGGGTCAGAGTCCTGGGTTGAGGTCAGGCTGAGTTCTGGGGATTATAGAAGGGAAGGGAAGAAACCTTAATTAGAGAAGGTGATAATGACATTACTTCCCATATACAGAATGCTTCATGGTTTACAAAACAAACATATTCATTTTCTTGTTGGAGCTTCATGCTGACTCAGGAAAGTGGTCAGGACAGGGGCTGATACCCTCATTGCACACGTGAGGGGGCTTATCCCAGCACTCAGATCTGGGACAGAGTGAGGGCAGAAGGCAGGCCTTCCCAGGTGGGGGCTGGAGTGAGGGCTGGCCCAGGCAGGGGAGGGCAGCAGGCTCCTGGCTCCCCACCTCCCCCACCTTTCGAGAGTTGCCCCCATGCGGGTGGAGGAAGGTGATGTCGTCCAGAGTCAGGATGATCTTGTTGGGGCCAGAGACCATTTGGATGTGAAGCAGCCGGTGTCTGGTAGAGAAAGGAAGTCATCTTCACCAAGGGGATCAAAGTCCGTGAGAGGAGGCCAATGGGGGGTTAATGCTGTCTTAGGGGAGGGCTGTCACCCCCAGATCACGCGTCCCCTGGGACTCCACCAGCCCTCCAGGCCTCCTTCCTTCTCCCCTTCACCCTTCATCTACTCTTGAGTGGGCCCAGTCTGCTGCACAGTTGCCCATTTCCAGCAGGTGGAAAGCCAAGCACATCTCCTACTTAGCTCACTCCCCTACTCACCTACAATAATGGGCCAGGAAGGCCCCAGCCAGCGCCATCCCAACCACCAGGAGGAAGCCAATAAAGACGACGCTGGGTTCCACTCCTGGAGGGGCAGTGAGAGGAGAGAGGCTGGGACCATGGCAGGGGGCAGAGGGGAGCACCCTCTCTAGGGAGGTATGCAGTCCTGTCAAACCCTGCAGGCTCCAGGAAAGGGGGATGGGTGCTTGGAACAGGATCGAGGGAAAAGTCATGGGTCTTGCAAAAGGTGGGAGGGTGGTTCTTGGGAATGTTAAAAAGCTTCCAAAAGGGCTCCAGGGACTCCACAATAGAGGGGTCCTGCACAAGCCAGGGGTCTCTGAGGAGGACCTGGAAGGGCCTCCAACAGGAGTTATGGGATGAGAGTTCACTCTCACCATTTTCTGGAGGGTTCATGGTCACCGTCCCAATGGGGGCTGGGATGCTTGCCCTCACCTCCGTTGCAGATGATGTCTGGGTCGAACCAACACGAGGGGTCGGGCCCAGGCCCCCGTCCACCTTTAGGAAAATGCACTGGGGTTCCAGCGGAGTGAAAGAAGCCCTGGGTAGGGTCCAGAACGTATGTGGCAAACAGCCGGTCCCCAGTGGCATCCGTGTCCAGTAGCACAAACGAGGGCTCCTCAGCTCCTCCCAGGGCCCCACAGAAGCCAGGGACCCGGGCATCCCGGATATGGCGGGCCACTGCCGCTCCGGACACCCAGCCGCCACCTGCAGCCGCCCGCGCTCGCGCCACGCCCCCAGCCAACAAGAAGACTGAGTCATAGATGGTGCCGAAGAGAGGGGATACCTGGGGAAGAAGGGTAGGGGCCTCAGGTTTCCGGGTCAAGGTCCATAAAAAGCCAGGGACTTATTGTCCCCGCTTATTCTTCTACTGGGCCCTTCAAGCCCTCTGTGAATTGAGGTTCCATAGCCTTCCCATTGGCTCTCTTCCTCTCTCTCCATTGGTTCTCTCTTCCTCTCCCTAATTGGCTATCCCATCTCTTTTTGCCACTGCCCTTCCCTCTTTTCAGAATCCTTAAGGTCTTCTTCATTCGTTACTTCCGATTTCATCACCAACATCTCCTCTCTTTCCTCTCCTTTTGGTTGCCCTGCATATATCTTTAAAATCATTACCTATTATTCATCGAAAGCCTTATTTTCTGTCTTTTGATTGGCTTCCATTTTTCCTTCTTTTCTTTCCCCGGAGTCAACCACCTGATCTCACTGAGCTTCTCTATTATTCCCAGTTCCCATCTTGCACTAGGGATATATCAGGATCCAAGACAGAGTCCATATCTTGAAGAATCTAGTCCCTATCTCAAGGAATCTTTCATCTGGAGGGATGTTAAGGAGTGAGGGTAGGGGTACCTGAGGGAGCTGAGGAGACAGGAAAGAGGGCCCCAGCCCAGGCTGGGGGAGGAGGGAGGGGCTTCCAGAAGTGACCATCCCTCAAGGGATGAATCAGAAATACATGGGGGAGTGTAGGGACAGGAGAGAGGGAACAGCATAGCCGGTAGCACAGAAGCAAAAGAGAAGACCACATCTGGAAAACCCAAAGGAGAGCAGTCTGACTGAAGTTCAAGAAGACAGAGGAAGACACAGACCTGATAAACCAAGTAGAGAGCTGTATCTCTCCAGGGCAAGAGAAGCCACTGGGAGACTTTGAACCGGGGTGACACAGTCAGATTTATGTCTGAAGTTTGATCAGATTGTTGGGCGGAGAAAGGCCTGGGGTAGGTAAGTGCTGAAGTAGAGACCACTGAGAGATTTCATTTGGGAATTTGGACCAGAGGTGCTGTGGCCTGAACCAGGGGACTGACAGCGAGGATGGAGAAAGTAGATGGATTCAAATGGCTTTTGGGAAGCAAAGGTGACAGGACTGGATGTCTGGACGTCCAAGGAAGGGTTAGAGGAATCAAGTGACTCCTAGGAGTCTTACTTTGGCAGCTAAGTGGCTGTGCTACTTACTGAGAACTGAATAGAGTGTTCCCTACCCTTTCCCTTGCCTCTTTCTTCACCTGCCCTCCTTCCCATCTCATCACTGTTCTCAGGGAATCCTGAGTATTAGCTGCTTGTTGGGAATAAACTGTGAATCTAAATGTTCATAAAAGCCCTTGGCTTTCTGCTTCTCACAGGATGTAAGCTCTCAAAAAGTTAAGACCCGAGATGAAACCCCAGGGGAAACACCTCTGAAGTGGTCATGGAGGCTGGATCCGTATTCCCCCTCCTTCCGGCTCTCTCTCTTTTTCTTTTTCTAGCTCTCTTTTAAGAACACCAGCTCTTTGTTAGAGGCTGTAGGTCATAGCCTGTTGGAAGTGGGTTTACTTTAAAGTAGACTGCAAAAAATGTTGCACTGTAGAGTTGGTTAAGAGTTTGCTCCTTGGGGCTGACGGTGAGAGGTCTCATTACCTGCTCTCTGGAAGCAATTCCAATACACTAAGACGCTCCAAGCAAGGTCAGAGCCTCTACATTACTCAGGACTGGGAGAGTTGCTGGTTCTTCTCTCTATATACCTCCTCCCTCCCATTGACTGCATGCTCCTCTCATTCCATCCGGTCTGTCCACTTTTCTTCCCACTGCCTCCAGTCTCCATCTCCCCTTTTGGCTATTCTCTGCTCTCTTCCCGCGGCTCTCTTACTCTCTTCCCACCTCCCTGGTCCCTCTACCTGCTGCAGATTTAGGTCCGGGGGCAGCTCCCGGTGCTCTTGGGCCCTGCGCAGGCTGTCCCGCACGCTGCCTCCCAGGGGACAGTGACGGGTGAGGGTGAGCACCGCATCGTGGGCCTTGCGAAGCTGTGAGCTGTTGGCGAGCACCGCCAGGGCGTCAGGGCCTGGAGACAAGGCGTAGTGGAGCGTGTCGAAGGGCAGGAAGACCAGGGAACCGTCGGCCAGGCCCAGTTCCTCTGCAGCCTCCAGCAGGCAGCGCTGCTCCTCGCCGCCCAGCAAGACCGAGTGCATTACCATGATCACTGCTGCGGACACAGAGACCCGGCTAGGGACTCTGTCCTCTGCTCCCTGGACGACCGATCCCCGCCCTCGCATCCTGCAGGGGAGCCTACCTCTGACTCTGGGCCCATCTTGGACCCTCCTCAAGGCCTCCCGGGCTCCAGACAGGTCAGAGGGCTCCATGGAAGTCACCAGGGCCACGGGCAGGCCCCTGGCCCTGAGCGCCGTGGAAAGTGCACGTCCCGCCTCCACCCACAGGTCCTGGGGGGCGGTGACCAAGGCCACGTGCGCCCAGCGGAAAGCGCGCAGGAGGGCGTAGAGGGCATCGGCCGCAGGCGTCACCACCGGAGCCGTGGTGCCTGCTGCCCGCGTCCCGGGGCAGCCCCAGGGCACCAGAGCGACCCCCGCCTCCTGGGCTAGTAATTCCGCCGGCCGGCAAGCTGCGGGGTTCACCGGCCCCACGAGACCCGAGACGCGGGTGAGCGCCGAGGATACGGCCCCCAGCGAGCCCGGCGTCCGGCACGGCTCGGGCAGCAGCGCGACCTCGAAGCGGGGGCCGCCCTCCAGGGCAGCGGCGTGGTTCAGGCGGGAGGCGGCCAGGCGGGCGGCCAGGTCCGGGCGGGCACGCGCGAAGATGGGGTCGCAGGCCCAGGGACCCAGCACTCCCACAGTGAACACGGCCGAGAGGACGGAGCGCGGCAGGAGCAGCAGCAGCAGCAGTGGCCTCAGCCGAGGCCGGGGCCAGGGCGGGATCGGGGGAAGGCCTGGCGGAGACGGAGCCCACCGCGTGGGGGCGCAGAGTCCCGGGTCCTGAAGCCCACCCGCGAGGAGGGTGCAGGCGGTCATTGCCGGCTTCTGCGAGCACGAACCGAGCAGCATGAGCGGGTGCGACCCCCAGAGCTCTCCTAGGGCTCTCCGCAACGCCCACTCCCACTCCCCACCACACTTTCTCAAAGCACAGTTAACCTGCGGGTTGTCTCTGCTTCCATACCGCGCCTCCCGCCCCTGCGTGGACTTCTATATAGCGTCAGGGGTATAGTCTAGAAGTACCCCCGAACCCCCATCACCCCTGCTTTGCCCTGCTTCCGCTCCCCCTTGTCTGCCCCTCCCCCCCTCTCAGAGCCGTGGTGGGGTGGGGGGATCGGTAGGGACACTCCTATACCCTTCCATGGTCTGTCTCGGGCAGAAGGGCCCTGGAGTCCGCGTGGAGGGGACTTTGCCACTCACCGGAAAGTCCGGGGCTCCGGCCCAGGGCCAGGGTGAGGGGTCACAGGGCCGATCCTTCTGACGCCCTCCCGCAGGTCTCCTTTGCCAGGGCCCAGGGCGGGGGTGTGGGAACAGCAGGCCAGAGCCCTTAATCTCCCCAAGCTGATTAGGGTCTCTTAATCAGGCAGGAAGGGGCTGGTGGAGGATGGGGCCTCCTGGGGTGGGCTCTGTCCTAGCTTCCAGACAGCCAGCCAGCTTCTTTCCCTTCCTTGCCTCCCAAGCCCCCCACCACAACCCCCAACATAAAAGCAGCTGCAAGTCCCCCTCTCAGGCTGCTGCCACACTACCCTGCTCAGCCTGGGGAGCCGCAGGATATGTCCATGGACACTTGTGGGTGATCAGTCCTAGGGTCCTATTCCCTCTACTCTTGTTTCCAGTTCTGCCAGTCAAGTCCAAGCCCATCCCTTGGCTGGCAAAGTCTACACCCAGAGACCAAACCCAAACCAGCATGATACCTGGCTTCTATCACCTGCCCACGCTTGATTGTCTGACCTCCTCATCTCTATGCCTAGATAACCATCCTTTTGGCCTTGGGAAGGCAGAATTCCAGGAAGTAATGGAAAGAACTTGGACCTTGGACTGACCTGGGCTCAGATTCCTCCTTATTGGTTTTGTGAACTTGGGGAAGTTTCTTAAGCTCTCTGAAGGTTATTGTGGAAATTACGTGTGACAATGACTATAATTGCCAGGATGACAGAAACGGATAAAACAATTTTAAAGAAGACTGTAATGGGATACTTGCCTTACTATATATCAAAATTTATTATAGAACTATAATAATTAAAACACTGTAGGGACTTCCCTGGTGTTCCAGTGGCTAAGACTACATGCTCCCAATGCAGGGGGCCTGGGTTTGATCCCTGGTCAGGGAACTAGATCCCACATGCAGCAACTAAGAGTTTAATGGTGCAATTAAAGATCCTCCTGTGTGCTGCAACTAAGATCCAGTACAGGCAAATAAACAAATATTTTTTTACATAATAAAAATGACTGTAGTATTGGCGCAGGGGTAAACAAATAAACCAACTGGACAGAATAGAGAGCACTGAAACAAACTTAGCAAAAATGGAAATTTGATAAATGAACAAGTGGACTAAGAAGGAGCTTTTCCACAAATGGAACTGATTAGCTACCCATACGAGAGGGGGAGGCTCGGATGTAGGCACACTACACAAAATCAATTCCAGGTTAAAGACATACATTAAAAACAAAATTTTAAACTTGAATCATTTTTCAACCATCACGACAAAGATTGGCTCAGGCGAGAATCATCAGTAGATGCTAAAGTCAGGCAGAAATTTTGATGAGGAGCAGGATATTTGCGTGTCTTAAGGTGTCTCTCCACAGGTTGCTTATGAGTTTGGAAGGGAACAAAAAAATAAATAAAAAGCTGTAATTATACAGTGGAGAAATGGGACAACACTTTGACCAGTGTTGGTCAACCAGTCAGGGGCAGATAGACATTGTATACCTCCAGACATGGTAACCTGAGAAG
This sequence comes from Moschus berezovskii, assembly GCF_049115385.1. Lineage (NCBI taxonomy): Eukaryota > Metazoa > Chordata > Mammalia > Artiodactyla > Moschidae > Moschus > Moschus berezovskii. The sequence continues at coordinate 39,744,178 of NC_142479.1, read as the reverse complement.
GACACAGTAATACCGCATAGATTCAATACTGCACGATATTCATCTATGCAGTGTTCCAGCCGAGAGTGTGTGCATTTGTGCTCAGTCGGGTCCAACTCTGTGACCCTGTGGAACTGTAGCCTATCAGGGGACTGTAGCCTGCCAGGCTCCTCTGTCCACGGAATTTTCCAGGCCAGAATACTGAAGTGGGTTGTCATTTCCTTCTCCAGGGAATCCTCCTCCGCCAGTGACAGAACCTGCATTTCCTGCATTGATAGGTGGACCACTGGGATTCCCCAGTACATTTCATCAATCGAATCTCAAGGAAATAGCAGATAAACACAAAATGAGGAACATTCTACTAAAAAAAAGGGATGGGCCTGTATTCTTCAAAAATGTCAACATCATAAAAGACAAAGGTTGAGGAAATATTCCAGATTAAAGGAAGCTGAAACAGCATGACAGTTAAATGTAATGCCTGCCTCTAATTTGGAGCCTGTACAAAGGATTTCTTTCTTTCTTTCTTTTATTTGGCTGCACTGGGTCTTAGTTGCAGCATGCAGGATCTTTAGTTACGGTATGTGAATTCTTAGTTGTTGAACTTAGTTGCAGCATGTGGGATCTAGTTCCCTGACCAGGGATCGAACCCAGGCCCCCTGAATTGGGAACATGGAATCTTAGACAGTGGACTACCAGGAAAGTCCCCAAAGGGTTTTTAAAGCTGCATATGAGTATAGGGTTCATAGGGATATAAGAATGCTTCAATTGATGACATTGGTATATGATTGGGAGATTTGCTCAAAGTATTTTACCAGTGTAAATTTTGAACTGCATTATCCCCATTTGTCTTTAGCTGAAGTATTTGAATAAATACACTGAAGTATTTAGCTGTAAAGCACCATAATGTATGTAACTTACCCTCAAACAGTTCAGAAAATATGTGTATATATTTTGTCTTATATATTATATACTAATGTTATATATCTTTATCAAATGATAAACAAACATGATTAAATGTTAACACTATCTGAGTAAAGAGTATATGAATCTTCTTTGTATTATTTTTATTTTTGCAGCATTTTGTAAATTTGAAGTTATTTCCAAATAAGATTTAATAAAGAACTTTTAATAAAAAGAGAATGGGGACTTCCCTGGTGGTCTAGTGGCTAAGACTCTGCACTCCCAATGCATGGGGCCCAGGTTTGATCCCTGGTCAGGGAACTAACTTTTTTAACGGCAACTAAAAAAAGATCCTGCATGCCATAACTAAGACCCAGCACAGCCAAATAAATAAAAATAATTGTTTTTAAAAAGAGAATCTTTATCAATCAGAATAGGAAAGAATTTGTCTTAAACATGACAAAGTACAAACCATAACAGAAAATAGTCATAAATTTGAAAATATTAAACTTAAAATTTCTGGTCAAAAAAATCATATCATAGACAGAAAACGTGAGCCACCAACAAGAAGAAATTTTCAAAACATTAGCAAAGAGTTAGTATTCAAAATACATATGGGGTATGATAAAAGATAACCCAGTAGAGTGTTCATTTTGGCAGCATATATACTAAAACCCAGTAGAAAATGGGCATAGGAAATGAACAGACAAGTTATAAGAAAAGCCTAAGGAAAAATGCCCAGCTTCACTAATAAAGGAAATGCAAGCTAAAACTATGAAATACCATTAACATCCATCAGACTGGCAAAAATAAGAAAGTGTGACAATATCAAATGTTGGTATGAATTTGAGTTGGTATTACATATGTGTAATACATATGTATTATGTACTACATGTGTAGTACCAGTACAAATTGGTATTACATATGTGTGATAAAAGTATAAATTGGTGGGCTGTTTGGCAATTAGTAAAATTGAAGCAATTCCATTAGTAAGAATTACCCTAGAGAAACTAACATTCATTTGTATATGAAGAGACATATAAAGAGACATTAAAAAACTTTTACTGAATTTCTACCGTATCCCAGGAACTATTCTAGCCTCTGAGGATAGAACAGTGAATGTACAGTTAAGATCTCATGGAGATGGACTTAATCACTGTACTTAGGGATTTTCTGTATGTTTGAAGAATCTGGTAATTGAAAAAATTTTTTATTGTTTAAAAAAAAATGTTTGGGCTTCCCTGGCAATCCAGTGGTTAAGACTCCAAGCTTCCATTGCTGGGGGCATGGGGTATGATCCCTGGTAGGGGAAATAAGATCCCACATGCAGCATGACATTGCAAAAAAAAAAAAAGGTAGTAGTCTCAAAATCTAGTAGGTATCAATATTCATTTATATAGTCTTGGGCTCCGAATTTTCTTTACAGAAGTAAGGGTTATTTCCCCCAATCTCTCTTCTTCTGACACAACATCTCTAGGAATCATGGATTCTCCATCCCACTTCTTCATTTAACAGATGATAAGACTGAGGCCCAGAGACTGCTTTGCCTTATTCCAAAATCTCCTGATTTTCTCCTAGGGTCCATTAAGTGACAAGTAATGTAGTGATGAGGAGCAGAATTTTTTTTTTTCTTTACTTTTAAAAATTGTGGTAAATAGGGCTTCCCTTGTGGCTCAGCTGGAAAAGAATCTGCCTGCAATGTGGGAGACCTGGATTTGATCCCTGGGTTGGGAAGATTCCCTGGAGAAGGGAAAGGCTACCCACTCCAGTATTCTGGCCTAGAGAATTCCATGGACCGTATGGTCCATGGGGCCACAAAGAGTCAGATATGACTGAGCAACTTAAAAAAAAATTGTGGTAAATATGTATGACATAAAATCTACCATTTGAGTCATTTTTAAGTGTATCATTCAATAGCATTAAATATATTTACATTGTTGGACCACCATCACCAGTATCCATCTCTAAAACTTTTTCAAACCGAAACTCCCTATCTAGTAAGCAATAATTCCCATTTCCCCTCCCTCTAACCCCCTGGTAACCACCCTTCTACTTTCTGACTATAAATTTGACTTGGTGCCTCATATAAGTGGAAGCATATAGTATCTGTCCTTTTGTTACTGGCTCATTTCACTTAGATAATATACTCAAATTTGTTGCATGTTGTAGCATGTATCAAAATTCCCTTCATTGGTAAGGCTGAATAATCCATTATATGTAGAGACTGGGCTTCCCCAGTGGCTCAGCAGTAAAGAATCTGCTTGCAGTGCAGGAGACACCGGTCCATCTATGGGTCAGGAAGATCCCCAGGAGGAGGACGTGGCAACCCACTCCGGTATTTTTCCCTGGAGAATCTCATGGTCAGAGAAGCTGGCGAGCTACATACAGTCCATGGAGCTACATACAATCGCAAAGAGTCAGACGCGATTGAGCACGCATGTACAGACCACATTTTATCTTTTCAACCCTCCCTGGACATTTGACTACCGTGAATAATACTGGTGAACATGTATATACAAATACCTGTTCTGGTCCTTGCTTTCAATTCTTTGGGGGATATATCTAGAACTGGAATTGCTAGATCAGATGATAATTTTTCTGTTTTTTTTTTTTTAATGAATTGCCATACTGTTTTCCACAGAGGCTGCAACAATTTATATTTGGGGGAAGAGGAGAGGCAGCAAAATATTTTAAATCCATCCTGGTCCTCATTCTGAGATTACACAGCCAGACTTCACCCTCCCTTCCAGAGACCCATACCAGAGCTTGTTTATGTTTCTCCTCCATTGCCCGCTAAATTTATATTCAATTTGTGAAGTACCGAAGCAAAACTGCCCTCTTACACACAGGGGCGGGGCCCGCTTTTAAAGGAGCCCTTCTGATAGTTACCAGAGGGCTGCTGCTGCTGCTAAGTCACTTCAGTCGTGTCCGACTCTGTGCGACCCCATAGACGGAAGCCCACCAGGCTCCCCCGTCCCTGGGATTCTCCAGGCAAGAACACTGGAGTGGGTTGCCATTTCCTTCTCCAATGTGTGAAAGTGGAAAATGAAAAGTGAAAATGAAGTCGCTCAGTCATGTCCGACCTTTAGCGACCCCACGGACTGCAGCCTACCAGGCTCCTCCATCCATGGGATTTTCTAGGCAAGAGTACTGGAGTGGCTTGCCATTGCCTTCTCCGACCAGAGGGCAGAAAGACATTTAAATCCAACTCTATAAATAACTGCAGCTATACTTTTAGCGCCCCCTTCTGGCAGGTGCTGGTTCTTCTCTTTCATCAGCATGCATGCTCAGTCGTGTCCGACTGTAGACTCCCAGGCTCCTCTCTCCATGGGATTTTCCAGGCAAGAATACTAGAGTGGATTGCCATTCCTCCTCCAGGGGATCTTCCCTACCCAGATATGGAACCCAAGTCTCCTGCATTGCAGGCAAATTCGTTACCAGGGGGCAAGGGAAAATGTCTTTTGGGATCTTTAGTACCTTCGCGCCCCACCCCCGCCCCGGCCGTCTCCCATAAAGCTATTAAATTTGGAGCTGATAGAAGGAATTAGAAGTTTATGGAGTCGTTGCAATAGTCACTGCAATAGTAGGCAAAACAAAACAAACAAAAGCTTCCTCAAATTTATATGAGGCAAAGGACTTTTGAAACCAATCTGGCCTAAATCTCAGGGCAGACGTCAACTCCTGGAGGAACTGAAGTCTTAAAAAATAATTCCATTTGAGTTAGAAAAGAACACTGAGTCTAAAAAAATAGAAGGTGAAAACCAGGATTCCATTGATTCGCAATTGTAATAGAGTGAGGTGGGAACACACAAATATATCATTTTCCCCTATTCAATTAGAAAATAAATTTAAAATCACCATTTTGTTCTTTCTGATTACAGAAATAACACACGTTTCTTGTAGAAATGAAAGTTTACAAAAATGTATAAGTAAAAAATGAAAGTCTTGCTGTTAATAGCTTTTAAAATGGATATATGAGAAAATAAATCATTTAATGTATTGCCTTACAATCTACTTCCCTCCTTTAAAATATTTTATTTTATATTTTTAATGAATGATAATACATTTACATGTTTAAAAAATAAAATAAGGAATTCCCTAGGGGTCCAGTGGCTGGGACTCCATGCTTTCACTGCTGAGAGACTGGGTTCTGTCCCTAGTAGGGGAAATAGGATCCTGCCAGCCAGGATCAAAAACATAATAATTAAATAGATTAATCAATTAAAACTGAAGAGAATATAATGAAAGTCTCCTTTTCACCCTTGTCTCTTGTCATCTCACTTCCCCCAAAGAGGCAGCCATTGTTAGACTCTTGTGTATCCTCTGGAGGTCTTTCTACATACACAAGCAAATAAAAGTATATTTTCTGCCTGAGGGTTTTTTGTTTTGTCTAGGCTGTTCTGTGTGGCACGAGGGATCTTAGTTTCCAACTCAGGGATCAAACCTGCACCTTCTTCACTGAGAGTGCATAATCTTAACCACTGAACCACCAGGGAAGTCCCTCAATATGTTTTCTCATAGTTGCCTTATTTACGAAAAAGGTGATACTGTTCTACACTGCTATTTTATTTTAACAACGGATCTTGGAGGACTTTCCATTTCTTGTTTCATATAGAGTTGATTAAAATTACATAATATTCTGTTGATCGAAGATATGATAACTTGGCTAACTAGTTATCTTGCTATTACTAGCATTGCTCCAATAAATAACCATATCCAAACCTAGTGCAAGCACACTTATAGGGTTGCAAAACCAAAGGGTCTATGCACTGTAAATTGGATAGATATTGTCAAATTGTCCCTTACAGGGATTACACCAATTTACCAACAATAACTAGAATGTCTTTTTGCCCACAGCCTGGTTTAAAATTTTTTCAGTCTGATATTTGAAAAAAAGGCATAAAAATATCTCAGTGTAGTTTAAATTTGCATTTTCCTTATGAGTGAGACTGAATATATTTTCATGTTTGGAAGCCATTTGAATATCATTTTCTGTGAATTGATAGTTTATATCCTTTGCTCATTTTTCTATTGAGTTATTGGTCTTTTTCTCATAAGTTTTTAGAGCTCTTTAAATGTTAGGACAATTACAGATCTGTGATACAATTTGTAAAAAAATTTTTTTCCTAGTTTATATGTCCAGTGGTTGGTTATAATGCAGGTATGTTTTTGCCAAACACATTTTTAAATGTATGTGTGTGTCTGTTTGGATATTAAGTCGTTGTCTTAAAAGCCTTTGCTTTGCCAAGGTTATAAATGAATTCTCCAATGTTTTCTTCAAGGACTTCCAGTTTCACTTTTGATGACCCACTTGGAAGTTATCCTGAGGTGAGGCATCAGAAATGGATCCAACTTTATTTTCTCCTGGTTGGCTCTCATTGTCTTACTGTTATTCATTGGATTAATTCAGTTTTCCCCCATATTAATCATAAAGAACACTCCTGAATGTATATGCATCTTTTTCTGGGTTTTCTCTTCTTCCATTGGTCAGTGTGCCTTATATGAACCAGCACCATACTGTTCTCATTTTTAAAACATTGTAAGATTTTTAAATAATGAAGAAAACTACTTCCACTCCTTGTCTCATTGCCCTTCTTCTCCAGAATTTTCCTGGCTATTCTTATCCACAGTCTTTTTATATAGCTTTTATAATCACTTTGTCTAAGTTTTTTCCCAAAGAATTAGTACTTTCATTGTTACGATGTCAAATTTATAAATTAACTTTACAGAATATTCATATGTTATGATGCTGAACCGCTCTATGCAAGAATATGACATACATGTTGATTTCTTCAAGTGTACTGTTATATACTGGAATGTTTTAGATTTTTCTTTAATGTAGGTATGATATGGGTTTTGTTAAGTTTATTAGAAAGTGTTTTGTCTTTCTTTGAAGAAAATACTCATTTGGCTATACTGGATCTTAGTTGCAACTTGTGGGATCTTCGATCTAGTTCCCTAACCAGGGATCAAACCCAGGACCCCTGCACTGGGACCATGCAGTTTTAGTCCCTGGACTACCAGGGAAGCCCTGGCATTTTTATATTTTAATTATTCTTGTAGGATCTTCTTTTTATATCTTCTAATTTGTTGCTGCTCATTAATTTCTATTTTTACTTTATAACATATCTTGGGCATTTTCTCATGTTCTTAGATATAGATTTACCTCATTTTCCCATATTTTTGCATATGGACCTACCTCATTTCCTGAAATTGGGTTCTTCTGTTTGAATGTATATAAAAGTAAGGATCTAGTGATGGGGAGATTATTCTCGATTATCTGAGTGGGCCAGAAATGCCATTACAAATGTCCTCATAAGAGGAAGGCAGAGGACTTCTCCAGTGGTCAAGTGGGTAAGAATCTCCTCGCCACTGCAGGGGACATGGGTTTGACCCCTGGTCTGGGACGATTCCACAAGCCGTGGAGCAACGAAGCCTATGTGCCGCAACTACTGAGTCCGGGCTCCAGAGCCTGTGCTCTGCAACAGGAGAAGCCACAGCAGTGAGAAGCCTGTGCACCACAACAGAGTAGACCCAACTGACCGCAACTAGAGAAGGCACAGCAAATCAGACCTCAGTTCAGTTCAGTTCAGTCGCCCAGTCGTGTCCGACTCTCTGTGACCCCATGAATCACAGCACTCCAGGCCTCCCTGTCCATCACCAGTTCCCAGAGTCCACCCAAACTCATGTCCATTGAGTCGGTGATGCCATCCAACCATCTCATCCTCTGTTGTCCCCTTCTCCTCCTGCCCTCAATCTTTCCCAGCATCAGGGTCTTTTCCAATGAGTCAGTTCTTCAGGTGGCCAAAGTATTGGAGTTTCAGTTTCAGCATCAGTCCTTCCAATGAATATTCAGGATTGATTTCCTTTAGGATGGACTGGTTGGATCTCTTGCAGTCTAAGGGACTCTCAAGAGTCTTCTCCAACACCACAGTTCAAAAGCATCAATTCTGTGTTCAGCTTTCTTTAGAGTCCAGCTCTCACATCCATACATGACTACTGGAAAAACCATAGCTTTGACTAGATGGATCTTTGTTGACAAAATAATGTCTCTGCTTTTTAATATGCTGTCTAGGTTGGTCATAGATTTTCTTCCAAGGAGCAAGCATCTTTTAATTTCATGGCTGCAGTCACCATCAACAGTGATTTTACAGCCCCCCAAAATAAAGTCAGCCACTGTTTCCACTGTTTCCCCATCTATTTGCCATGAAATGATAGGACCAGATGCCATGATCTTAGTTTTCTGAATGTTGAGCTTTAAGCCAACTTTTTCACTCTCCTCTTTCAATTTCATCAAGAGGCTCTTTAGTTCTTCTTCACTTTCTGCCATAGGGTGGTGTCATCTGCATATCTGAGGTTATTGATATTTTTCCTGGCAATCTTGATTCCAGCTTGTGCTTCTTCCAGCCCAGCATTTCTCATGATGTACTCTGCATATGAGTTAAATAAGCAGGGTGACAATATACAGCTTTGATGTACTCCTTTCCTGATTTGGAACCAGTCTGTTGTTCCATGTCCAGTTCCAACTGTTGCTTCCTGACCTGCATACAGGTTTCTCAAGAGGCAGGTCAAGTGGTCTGGTATTCCCATCTCTTTCAGAATTTTCCACAGTTTATTGTGATCCATACAATCAAAGGCTTTGGAATAGTCAATAAAGCAGAAATAGATGTTTTTCTGGAACTCTTTACATTTTTCGATGATCCAATGAATGTTGGCAATTTGATCTCTGGTTCCTCCGCCTTTTCTAAAACCAGCTTGAACATCTGGAAGTTCACGGTTCACGTATTGCTGAAGCCTGGCTTGGAGAATTTTGAGCATTATTTTACTAGCGTGTGAGATGAGTGCAACGGTACGGTAGTTTGAGCATTCTTTGGCATTGCCTTTCTTTGGGATTGGAATGAAAACTGACCTTTTCCAGTCCTGTGGCCACTGCTGAGTTTTCCAAATTTGCTGACATATTGAGTGCAGCACTTTCACAGCATCATCTTTGAGGATTTGAAATAGCTCAACTGGAATTCCATCATCTCCGTTAGCTTTATTCATAGTGATGCTTCCTAAGGCCCACTTGACTTCACATTCCAGGATGTCTGGCTCTAGGTGAGTGATCACACCATCGTGATTATCTGGGTTGTGAAGATCTTTTGTGTACAGTTCTTCTGTGTATTCTTGCCACCTCTTCTTAATATCTTCTGCTTCTGTTAGGTCCATACCATTTCTGTCCTTTATTGAGCCCATCTTTGCATGAAACGTTCCCTTGGTATCTCTAATTTTCTTGAAGAGATCTCTAGTCTTTCCCATTTTATGGTTTTCCTTTCTTTGCTTTGATCTCTGAGGAAGGCTTTCTTATCTCTTCTTGCTATTCTTTGGAACTCTGCGTTCAAATGGGTATAACTTTCCTTTTCTCCTTTGCTTTTCGCTTCTCATCTTTTCACAGCTATTTGTAGGGCCTCCTCAGACAGCCATTTTGCTTTTTTGCATTTCTTTTTCTTGGGGATGGTCTTGATCCCTGTCTCCTGTACAGTGTCACAAACCTCCGTCCATAGTTCATCACAATCACAGAAAACTAGCCAATCTGATCACACAATCTGTGTGATCAGATTGAGACAGACTTGCCTAACTCAATGAAACTGAGGTCCCGTGTGGGACCACCCAAGACAGACTGGTTATGGTGGAGAGGTCTGACAGAATGTGGTCCACTGGAGAAGGGAATGGCAAACCACTTCAGTATTCTTGTCTTGAGAACCCCATGAACAGTATGAAAAGGCAAAAAGATAGGACACTGAAAGATGAACTCCCCAGGTTGGTAGGTGCCCAATATGCTCCTGAAGATAACTGGAGAAATAACTCCAGAAAGAATGAAGGGATGTAGCCAAAGCAAAAACAACACCCAGTTGTGGATGTGACTGGTGATAGAAGCAAGGTCCAGGGCTGTAAATAAGACCTAGCACAGTCAAAAATAAATAAATATAAAAAAATAAAAAAGAGGGAGGCAGGTGGGATTTCCCTGGTGGTCCAGTAGTTAAGACTGCGTTTCAAATGCTGGGGGGTGGGGTGGGTATATGGGTTGGATCTCTGGTCAGGAAACTAAGATCCCACATGTCTCTAGGGATACTCCCCCCAAAAATAGGGATGCTGAGGGAAATTGAGACAGAAGAAGAGAGTGGTGGACTGAAGCAAGACACTGTTGACTTTGAAGATGGATGAAGAGGCCATAAGCCAAGGAACACAGGAGAACAGTCCTAGAAGCTGGAAAAAGCCAGAAAAGAGGTATAATTTGCAAACAATTAATGCACCCATATTAAATATACAGTATGATGGGGTTATGACAAACATGGATGCTCCTGTAACCACCACCCCAATCAAGATACAGAACATTTTATCACCTCAAAAGGTTCTCTTGTGGGGATGGGGGAGGGATGTGGTTGGGAGGCTGGGATTAGCAGATACAAACTAGGATAAACAAAAAGGTCCGACTGTATAGCACAGGAAACTATATTCAATATCCTCTGATAAACCATAATGAAAAAGAATATATATATATATATATATATAACTGAGTCACCTTGCTGTACAGCAGAAACTAATACAGCATTGTAAATCTATTGTACTTTAATTTTTAAAAAAAAGACTTTTAAAAAAGGTTCTCTTGAGGCTATTTCCAGTCAGTTCTCTCCCACCTCCAGCCCTGTGCAACCCCTTGTTCCTCTCACCATAGACTGGTTTGGCGTTTGTTTCCTTTTTTTAAAGGTGTAATTCACACATGCTGCTGCTGCTGCTGCTAAGTCACTTCAGTCGTGTCTGACTCTGTGCGACCCCATAGACGGCAGCCCACCAGGCTCCACCATCCCTGGGATTCTCCAGGCAAGAACACTGGAGTGGGTTGCCATTTCCTTCTCCAATGTGTGAAAGTGAAAAGTGAAATCGCTCAGTCTTGTCCGACTAGTAGCGACTCCATGGACTGTAGCCCAGCAGGCTCCTCTGTCCATTGTCTTAGTTTCAGGTATACAATGTAATGATTTGCTATATGTACATATTAGAAAGTGATTACCACAATAAGTTTAGTTAACATCCATTGCCACCTGAAGTTTTTCTCTTGTGATGAGAATTTTTAAGATCTACTCTCTTAGAAACTTACAAATACACAATACAGCATTGTTAACTTTAGTCACCAGGTTGTACATTATACCCCCAGGACTTATTCACCTTATAACTGGAAGTTTATACCTTTGACCACCTTTACCTATTTGGCCCAACTCATTGGAAAAGACTCTGATTCTGGGAAAGATTGAAGGTAAATGGAGAAGGGGGTGGCAGAAGATGAGATGGTTAGACAGCATCACTGACTCAATGGACATGAATTTGAACAAACTCCGGCAGGTAGGAAAGGACAGGGAAGCCTAGCACGCTGCAGTCCCTGGGGTTGCAAAGAGCCGGACACCCTTAGCAACTGAACACACACACACCCATTTTGCCTTTTCTCCACCCTCCCCTCTGGCAACCACCAATCTGTTCTCTGTATCTATAAATTCAGGTTTGTTCGTCTACCCCACCTTCCGCCCTAGTTCAGGTTTTTCTTTAAATTCCACATATGAGATCATACAAGTATTTGTCTTTCCTTATCTGATTTATTTCACTTATCATAATGCCCTAAAGATTCATCTATGTTGTTGCAAACGGCAGGATTTCTTTCTTTCTTATGTCTGAATAATATTGCAGATGGCGCTAGTGGTAAAGGACTTGCCTGCCAATGCAGGAGATGTAAGAGATGTGGTTTCCATCCCTGGATCAGGAAGATCCCCTGGAGGAGGAAATGACAACCCACTCCAATATTCTTGCCTGGAGAATCCCACGGACAGAGGAGTCTGGAGGCCTACAATCCATACAGTGGCCAAGAATCAGAACACTACTGAAACAACTTAGCACACACACACAATATTCCACTGTATGTATATGCGACATCTTCTTTATCCACTTATCTGTTGATGGACACTTAAGTTGCTTCCTTGTCTTGGTTATTGTAAATAATGCTGCTGTGAAGGTAGGGGTGCAAATATCAATTTGAGACAGTGATTTCATTTCTTTCAGCTAGATACCTGTAAATGAATTATTATACCTTATGGAGGTTCTATTTTTCTTTTTTTGAGGACCCTCCTTACTGTTTTTCATAGTGGCTGCACCAATTTATATTCCAACCATTAGGGCACAGGGGTTCCCTTTTCTCCACATCCTTACCAACACTTGTTATTCTTTGTCTCTTCTTACAGGAGCCATCCTAACAGAGATGAGGTGATATTTTATTTTGGTTTTTCATTTGGCTTGCTTTTGAACCTTCTCTTCTTCCTCTCCACTCGCCATCATCCTTTCCCCCTACCCCAAATCCAAGTTGAAAAGAATCTAGATTCTAGAATTTTAGTTTCAGATTTTAAAAAATACTCTTTTATTTTTTAAATGTCTTTTCTGTTTTTATGACTCTAATCAGTTGCTTTGAGTTTCTCAAAAATTTGGAGCAGCAGTTAAGACTTAACCACATGTTTTGCTGGTTTCCTCTCTCACCATTGTTTTTTATTCATCGTGTTTTACCATTTACTCTGTTCTCATCCCTGATTCATGTTTGTGTAGCACAGTTGCAAATTTGCACACACGCTCAGATGCGCACACGATGCCAGCATTTCGTGTCTGTGACTGCTCTTCCTTCCTTTCTCATGCCGGCAGCAGTTAAAAAGACGGGAACCTGAGAGCGGAATCTCTGTCTCCTCCAGATTAGATGCTGTCTTTGAAGTAAAGATTCAGTCATTTCCGAGTTCATCTTCTCAGCAGGGCTGTCCTTCCCCTTCTCGTGTTTTTCCCAAGGTGGCATCCGGGCATGGTGGCAGATGGGGGCTACCCTTGTGCTGTCCCCAGCTGGTTTCTCATCCAGGCTGGGCTGGGCCAGCCTCTGGGTGGTATGTGCTGGGGACAACGGGTCCCATCTGGCCTCGGGCATGTCAGGGCAGCCACAGCTTTTGACCTTCTATGCCCATGGCCATCAATGACTCCTCTCTTCCACTCAAGGCCTCAGCTGGCTCAGAAGCCTCTCAGCAGATTGGCATCCCCTCACTGTGTCGAGCTGGGAGTCCTGGACATCACATCACATCTCAAGGCTCTTCTCTCTCTCCTCCTCCCATTGCATCTTCTGCACTTTTTCCTAAATATCTTTTGGGTGCAGCTACCTAAGAGGCTTCTCTTGCTTTGAGGTATCTCCCGGTATATTCCATGAGCCCTGCCTGCCCCCCATTCACCTGGATGGTTCCACCAAGGCAGGATTCCCCTTTTCCAAACCAAGAAGGAGAAGCAAGAACATGTGGGACTTCCCTGACTGTCCAGTGGTTATGACTCTGAGTTCCCAATGCAAGGGGTAGGTACGGGTTCCATTCCTGGTCGGGGGAGATGTATAGTGCAGCAAAAAAGGAAAAGCATGTGGGCCTGACTTTTTCTTCTTTCTTTTCCTCTTTCATATCCTCCAGGGCCTGAAGAGTTGGGTTGACTTCCTTAAGAGAAAAAGTTAAACACTCTCTCTTAGCTGGGGTTGCCCCTACAGCCTTCCTTTCTCCTCCAAGGGACCCTAAGTCTTTCCACTCAGTCTTGCCATGAGGTACAAGGGCTGTTTTCTTTGCACTGTGGAGTGAACACTATGCTTTTGCATTGACAGGCCTGATATTTTACATTGGAGCCACAGACTTGTTTGGAACCAGGACTTACTAAGGATGGAAATAATTATAAAGCCAGAGTCCTCAAAAATATTCTAAGAGAGTTCCTTAACTGGCCTTCTAAAATGACAAGGTTTTAAAAAAATAAAAAATAAAAAAAATAAAATGACAAGGTTTTTAAAAGCAGTGCCTGTTCCATTATTTTCTGCTTCTATTGAGTCTTTTTTTTTATTTTTGCCTTTATATTCTACATTTCTAAGAACACTTCTTCTCTGTAACAGGTTGTTTGGGGAGGGTACTTTTTTATTGTAGTAAAATAAACATAACCTAAAATTTACTTTTTAACCATTTTTAAGTGTATAGTTCAGTGGCATTAAGTACACTCACAATTTTGTATAACTCACCACTATACTAAAAATTTTTCATGATCACCAACAAAAATTCTGTACCCATTAAACAATAACTTTCCATCTTCCCTCCCTCTATCCCCTGGTAATCACCATTCTACTTTCTGTGCCTGAATATTTGTCTAGTCTAGTACCTAATATGTGTAGAATCCTACGATATTTTTCCTTCTGTATCTGGCTTATTTCACTTAGCATAATACTTTCAGGTTCCACCCATGATATAGCATATATCAAAATCTCATTCCTTATTATGGCTGAATAATATCCCATTGTATGTATTTACCACATTTTGTGTACCAGTTTTTTTTTTATGAATGCAATATTCCGTCATACATAATTTTGAGGATATTGATTCGAATATTTTAAGTACTTTTGTATTCCCTTCATTCCACTGGGGACAGTTTGCTTTGCTTTTTTGTTGATGATGCTGGGGCATGTGGGATCTTAGTTCCCCTACCAGGGATTGAAACCACCACTCCTGCCTTGTATGCACTACTGGACCTCCAGGGAAGTCCCTGGGGACCGTTCTCATCCAGATTGCCCTTCCTGATCTACCTTTCTCAGGATGCTGAGGGTTCTCACTCATGCAGTGATTCTCCGTTGGCTGTTCACACTTGGACTTGGGTGTAAGTGGACAGGAATGGAGGCTCCCCGCGTGTTTGCACATAGCATCTTGTGCTTCCTCCTTGGGACCCTCTCCCCTCCATATGACCACCTTAGCACAGCCGCGGGCTGTCGGCTGGATGCTGTGTGAGTAGAGGGGAGGCAAAGGACACATCTCCCTGCAGGGCCAGGACCAGACACCCCGGCCCCAAGCATAAGGGGAGGGGCTGCAAGGGCTGGAGCAGCGCGACCCCGGCCCCCGGGCGCTACTCCGCCCACCGCTCTATGGAGCCAAGGTGGAGCACCGCCTCTCTCTCCCCAGCCTCCCCTGCTCTAGCCTCAGCAGTGGACCCCAAATCTCTCAAATATTCAGTTCGGTTCATGGCATTTTCTCCAGTTTTTTTTTTTTTTTCTCTTTGATCATTTTCAAGAGAGATGGAGGAAAAAGAGGGGTGGGGGGTGTGAGACAGTTCTTGAAACCAAAAGCCAAGAAAGTTACCTTTATCTGGATATTAAAATTCTACGGAACTATATTTTTTTGTCTTTCTTATTTTTCTCTTTTTTGATAGATATAAAATATGATTCCTAATGGTCTATCAGGCGCCAGAGATGGGAGATCAATCCTTGGGTCGGGAAGATCCCCTGGGGTAGGAATTGGCAATCCACTTCAGTATTCTTGCCTGGAAAATTCCATAGACAGAGAAGTCCGGTGGGCTACAGTCCATGAGGCCACAGAGAGTTGGATACAACTGAGCCACTAAGCCCAATGGTCTAGCACATTCTAAATTCAAGGCATGATTTTGGGACATGTTTCGCTGAGGATTATAGTTCTGAACTACAATATATTATGGGACAGAGCTGTGATCAGGATTATAAATAGCAGCAATTATATATTTTTGAACTAGGAAAATTAACCTCGATATACACAGACTTTTGGGAAACCTGGTTGCATGTTATCCAGGGCCGAAAAGCAATATTTTCCACTAGGAGGAGCTGTAGGCTATGTCTGAAGTTCCTTTTTTGTTTGTTTCCGTTTTTTGTTCTTTTAAAAGGAATGTTTCTTTGTGTCTTTTGTGTGTCCCCTTAAAATATGATTCTCCTTGATTCTGTGAGGTCCCCAGAGGACAAACAGGATAAGGCAGACAGATTTAATGGGTTCTTGTAACTGATAGATGGAAAAACAGTGGAAACAGTGTCAGACTTTATTTTTGGGGGCTCCAAAATCACTGCAGATGCTGATTGCAGCCATGAAATTAAAAGACGCTTGCTCCTTGGAAGGAAAGTTATGACCAACCTTGATAGTATATTAAAAAGCAGAGACATTACTTTGCCAACCAAGGTCCGTCTAGTCAAGGCAATGGTTTTTCCCATGGTCATGTATGGATGTGAGAGTTAAACTGTGAAGAAAGCTGATCGCCGAAGAATCGATGCTTTTGAACTGTGGTGTTGGAGAAGACTCTTGAGAGTCCCTTATACTGCAAGGAGATCCAACCAGTCCATTCTAAAGGAGATCAATCCTGGGTGTTCATTGGAGGGACTGATGCTAAAGCTGAAACTGCAATACTTTGGCCACCTCAAGTGACGAGTTGACTCACTGGATAAGACTGATGCTGGGAAAGGTTGGGGGCGGGAGGAGAAGGGGACGACAGAGAATGAGATGGCTGGATGGCATCACCGACTTTGTGGACATGAGTTTGAGTGAACTCCCGGAGTTGGTGATGGACAGGGAGGCCTGGCGTGCTGTGATTCATGGGGTCGCGGAGAGTCGGACACGACTGAGCGACTGAACTGAACTGAACTGAACTGTAACTGAAAACTTGAAGGATAGTGTTTACTTCAGGCATAGCTGGATTCAGGTGTAAACATTCATGCCTCAGACTTTGCTCTCCCACCTCTGTGATTGGCTGTATTGTCCAAAAAGCCCTCCTCTTTTAGGGGCAAATTGGTTAGAGCAGTTCTCCTATCCCCCCATGCTTAATTCCAGCAAATAGCTCATTTACCTAAAGTCTTCAACAGAAGTCTAAGAATTGAGTCCCTGTTCAGGTTGGCTTGATCTGGTTAAGTGTCCAGTTCTGAGCCCATCTCAGTCACCTGGCCACACGCTGGATTGGTGAGGCCTCGGTTACTTGGGGCTAAGGGGAGAGACAGCCTAACCCAGATGACATGGACAGAGGTTGAGAGCAGACATCACCCAAGATATTATAAGTATTTAAGGTTCAAGATTATTTTATATCCTTTAGTCATAGGCATAGTTTCCATTAAGATCCAATAGCAAGCTAGTAAATGGAAATTTTCTGATCCAAAATCCCAGTGGTCATTGTTGAGTGGTATTTTGCCATAGCCCAAGTTTGCACTGTACACGAGGCTATTGTATAGACGACCTGTCCGCATCAGGACTATAGCTTCTAACAGTATTAAAGTAGTCATCTCCTTCTGTCCACCAGGTAGTTCACACTGTTTAAATTAATAATCTCTGGGGACTCTGGCAAAGTTGCATGTGTGCTAAGTTGCTTCAGTCGTGTCTGACTCTGTGCAACCAGGCTCCTCTGGTCCATGGGATTTCCCTGGCAAGAATAGTGGAGAGGGTTGCAATGCCTCCACCAGGGGATCTTCCTGACCCAGGGATCAAACTTGCAACTCTAATGTCTCCTGCATTGGTGGGCAGGTTTTTTACTACTAGCACTACCTGGGAAGCCCCAGGCAGTTATTGGTTTTCATTTAGCATGACCAATCATATTGGCAGAAGGGCAGGATTCAATGCCTTCTGTTTTAGGATGCTAAGTAAGGGAAACCTTATCCCATCAGACACAACATCTATCCCCCAGTACATTTGCCCACCCCCAGGTAAAGGGGGCAAAACCACCTCACATAAAACCTGTTCAAACCTTACAACTTTTATCCAAACTTTCACTTTAATTTCATCACCTATTACATTCCCATATTCTCCCAATCTAACGATAGCCCTTAAGGACTCATCAACAGGCTTTGGAGCCACAGTGTATGGGGCCTTCATGTCAGGGAGTCCCAGAAAAGTCTCCTCTCTATCTCCTGACCATTTTACCTACACTCATGGCTGTGAGTCCTCAGCCAGAGGTGGGGCCAAAGGACTCAAGCCTTTTCTTATTTTTCCCCCCTCTCTCCCCCAAGCCTTTTCTTTTTAACTTTTTTTTTCTTTAAGGCTGTGTTTCACTACTTCTTATATATTTTTAAAAATATTTCTTTTTATTTATTTATTTGGCTGCACCAGGTCTTAGTTGCAGCACTCGAGATCTTTTTAGCTGCGGCACATGAACTTCCAGTTTCAGCATGCAGGATCTAGTTCCCTGACCAGAAACGGAAACCAAGCCCCCTGCACTGGGAGTGCAGATTCTTAGCCAATGGACTACCAGGGAAGTCCTTTTATTTTACATTTTTTATTTTGAGGTAAGGATTGATTCACATAGTTAAAATATAGTAGAGATTCAGTAGTAAAAAATAATACAGAGCCATCTTGTGTAACCTTTATCCAGCTTCCTTCAACGGTATTATCTTGCAAAACTTAGTGCAAAATATTTTTTTTGCCACACAAAAAAAAATCAAGTATTTTAGGGGTTTTGTTTTTTTAAGGTGGTGGAACATATCAGTCTTTATATAGCTTCTGAATTTTGACTCAGCCAGGAAGCCCCTCTTGCAATATGTGTATCACCACTAGAGGGAGGAGTTGTTGTTTATTCTCTAAGTCTTGTTCGATTCTCCATGGACCATAGCCCACCAGGCTCCTCAGTCCATGGGATTTCTCAGGTGAGAATACTGGAGTCGATTGCCATTTCTTCCTCTAGGGGATCTTCCCGATTCAAGCATCAAACCTGCAGCTCCTGCATTGGAAAGCAGATTCTTTGCTGCCGAGCAAAACTTTTATGAATCTTTTACACCTCGTTTTTCAGGGAAAGGGAATTTCTAGAGAGATGCTCTTTTCTCCAGAGTTGTTTCCTGTCCCACATCCCGCCTTTTGCTCTCCCCACGGAGCCCAGTTCTTGTAGCCCCAGCTTCTAACGCTGACTTGGGTAGTACAGTTTCTGGCTGCCTGAAGCCGCAGTCAGCTGAAGGCGCTGTTGCTGGAGGCTCCCAACATGGTCTGATGACCCACACCCCCCTGCCCAGCTCCCCCCTCACCACCACCACCGCCCCCACCCCACCCCCTGCCACCACGAGTCTCTTGCCCCAAGAGTCTCCACAGTCAGGTCAACAGGGTGGGCAGGCATGCCTGGCAGTGCCACATCCACTGTCTTGGCACCTCATCCACCAAATCTCTCAGTGGTTGCTTCGACTTAGAGAGCCTCTTCCTCTCTCCAACTCTCCTGCCTTTTCTTCCCACCAGAGATTCAGGGGCTTTGAAGTCAGATTCGTCCCCAGGCTGCTATCGATCACCTGTCATTTCTGCTGCTTAAGCCACAATTACTGGGCTTCCTGCACTTGACCTGTAATTGAATTTCCTTGGGAACTCAATGACAAGATTGATTCAGCCTAATTGAGTCAAAGATCAACTCACCCTGCCATTCATCTAGTCCCCTTCTCCGCCTGGCGCTCTCTGAGATGAGGCCCTAAGACTTCCACAGTTCTTGTTTTAAAAGTTAAGAACCAACTGACACCTTTTAAGTACCATTTCTTCAAACGATCCTGTGGAACCTTGCCTGTCTTTGCCTTTCCCACTTTGCTTCTCCAGCTGAGAACAGAGGAAACTTCTGTTTTTAAACTTGCTTGCGTTCTCATCACATGAACGCTAAAATGCAATTCTGAGGAAGAGTCTGGTCTGGTTCAAAAGCAGGTTTGGAAATGAGTAAGAAGTCCGCTTCTGAGTGATTCAGGAAATTAGCAATTTGTTCTTTTTAAAATTTCATGATATGACTCAATAATAAAAAGGCAAATAACAACCCAATTTCAAAATGAGTAAAAGATCTGAATAGGTATTTCTCTAAAGAAGATACACAAAAGGCCAATAAGCACGTGAAAAGATGTTCCACATTGTTGGCCACCAGAGAAATGCAAGTCAAAAATCACAATGAGATATCACATTACACCCACTAGGATGGCTATTATCAGAGAGGTAGGTAACAAATGTGGAGGGGGTTGTTGAGAAATTGGAACTCTCATATTGCTGGTGGGAATGTAGAATGGGGCATCTGCTTTGAGAACAGTTTGGCAATTCCTCAAAAGTTTAAACACCGACTTACTGTATGACCCAGCAGTTTTTATCTTAAGTATATGCCCAAGAGAAATGAAAATATATCCACACAAAAACTTACACACAAATATTCATAGCACTATTGTTCATAAGAGCCCCAAAGTGGAAACAACCTAAGTGCTCATTGCTGATGAGCTGATAAAAAAAATGTGGTAAAGTTGGCCCTATGTTCCTGCTAGTATCACATCTGTGGAGTCAACCAACAACAGATGGAAAATACTTAGGGAAAAAATTCCAGAAAAGGACTTTCCTAGTGACCCGGTGGCTAAGACTCTGTGCTCCTGATGCAGGAGGCCCCAGTTCAATCCCTGGTCAGGGAACTAGATCCCACATGCCACTAAAAAATAAAATAAAATTCTGCATGCTGCAACTAAGCCTGGGCAGAGCCAAAAAAAAACGAACCAGAAAGTTCCAAAATGCAAAACTTTACTGTAACTATTTACATAGCATTTACATTGTATTTACAACTATTTACATGACATTTAAATATATTAGGTATCATAAATAATCTAGAGATGATTTAAAATATATGGGAGAAATACTTTATGTATATGTTACATATATAACCTATACTATATGCAAATACTACACCATTTTATGTCAGGAACTTGAGTATCTGTGGATTTTAGTATTTGAAGGGGGTCCTAGAACCAATTCCCTGTGGATATCAAGAGGTGACATTGGAAGATTATTCATCTATAAAAAGAAATGAAGTACTAATACATGCTACAACATGGATGAACCTTGAAAGCATTATGTTCAGTGAAAAAGTCAGTCATGAAAGACCATCAGTCAGTTCAGTCACTCAGTCGTGTCCGACTCTGCGACCCCATGGACTGCAGCACACCAGGCTTCCCTGTCCATCACCAACTCCCGGAGTTTACTTAGACTCATGTCCATCAAGTCAGTGATGCCATCTAACCATCTCATCCTCTATTGTCCCCTTCTCCTACTGCCTTCAATCTTTCCCAGCATCAGGGTCCTTTCCAATGAGTCGGTTCTTCTCATCAGGTGGACAAAGTATTGGAGTTTCAGCTTCAACATCAGTCCTTCCAATGAACATTCAGGACTGACTTCCTTTAGGGTTGACTGGTTGAATCTCCTTGCAGTCCAAGGGACTCTCAAGAGTCTCCTCCAACACCACAATTCAAAATCATTGATTCTTCGGTGTTCAACTTTCTTTATAGTCCAACTCTCACATCCATACATGCCTACTGGAAAAACCATAGCTTTGACTAGATGGACCTTTGTTGACAAAGTAATGTCTCTGCTTTATAATATGCTGTCTAGGTTGGTTATAGTTTTTCTTCCAAGGAGCAAGAGTCTTTTAATTTCTTGGCTACAGTTAACATCTGCTGTGATTTTGGGGCCCAAGAAAATAGTCTTGCACTGTTTTCATTGTTTCCCCATCTATTTGCTATGAAATGATGGGACCAGATGCCATGATCTTAGTTTTCTGAATGTTGAGTTTTAAGCCAACTTTTTCACTCTTCTCCTTCACTTTCATCAAGAGGCTCTTTAGTTCTTCCCTTTCTACCATTAGGGTAGTGTCATCTGCATATCTGAAGGTATTGGTATTTCTCCCAGCAATCTTGAGTCCAGCTTGTGCTTCATTCAGCCTGGCATTTCTCATGATATACTCTGCATATAAGTTAAATAAGCAAGGTAACAATATACAGCCTTGACGTACTCCTTTCCCGATTTGAAACCAGTCTGTTGTTCCATGTCCAGTTCTAACTGTAGCTTCTTGACCTGCATACAGATTTCTCAGGAGGCAGGTCAGGTGGTCTGATATTCCCATCTCTTGAAGAATTTTCTACAGTTTGTCATCATCCACACAATCAAAGGCTTTGGCGTAGTCAATAAAGCAGAATTAGATGTTTTTCTGGAACTCTCTTGTTTTTTCAATGATGCAATGGATTTTGGCAATTTGATCTCTGGTTCCTCTGCCTTTTCTAAATCCTGCTTCAACATCTGGAAGTTCACAGTTAACGTACTGTTGAAGCCTGGCTTGGAGAATTTTGAGCATTACTTTACTAGTGTATGAGATGAGTGCATGTTGCAACTAAAACAATTCCACATGTCACTACCAAAGATCCTGAAATGCCTCAAAAATGATCGAAGATCCCGAGTGCCGCAACTAAGACCTGGCCCAGCCAAATAAATAAATGTAAAGAATCCACCTGCCAATGCATGAGGTGCAGGAAACTCTAGTTCAATCCCTGATTAGGGAAGATCCTCTGGAGGAAATTGCAAATACTCCAGTATTCTTGCCTGGAGAATCCCGTGGACAGAAGAGTCTGGCTGGCTACAGTCCATGGAGTCTCAAAGAGTTGGACACGACTAAACACAATGCAAAAACAAAACCAGAAAAGTAGATCAAAATAACAGTTTGTTACATACCAGTATATGATGAGAACACCACAGTACCCTTAGACTAGTTGGCTGACAACTGCCTGAAATCAGATGTAACGGTGGGCAAAAATTCTGTAACCAAATAATAATTTAAAGCTCCTAAGGAGCTTTATTTTTGGGGCTCCAAAATCACTGTGGATGCTGATTGCAGCCATGAAATTAAAAGACGCTTACTCCTTGGAAGGAAAGTTATGACCAACCTAGATAGCATATTAAAAAGCAGAGACATTACTTTGCCAACCAAGGTCCATCTAGTCAAGGCTATGGTTTTTCCAGTGATCATGTACGGATGTGAGCGTTGGACTGTGAAGAAAGCTGATCGCCGAAGAATCGATGCTTTTGAACTGTGGTGCTAGAGAAGACTCTTGAGAGTCCCTTGGACTGCAAGGAGATCCAACCAGTCCATTCTAAAGGAGATCAATCCTAGGTGTTCGTTGGAAGGACTGATGCTAAAGCTGAAACTCCAATACTTTGGCCACCTCATGAGACGAGTTGACTCACTGGAAAAGACTCTGATACTGGGAAGGATTGGGGGCAGGAGGAGAAGGGGACGACAGAGAATGAGATGGCTGGATGACATCACTGACTCGATGGACATGAGTTTGAGTGAACTCCGGGAGTTGGTGATGGACAGGGAGGCCTGGCGTGCTGTGATTCATGGGGTCGCAAAGAGTCGGACACGACTGAGCGACTGAACTGAACTGAAGGTGCCTTCCAGGCATTTACCTGATTCAAGATATCACTGAAGAAAATGAAGAGAGGATAAAAACAGTACAAAAAATGGGGGCATCTTAACAACATGAAAGCCAGCAAAAATAAACTGCAATACCTTCTTAAACAAGATTTTATCACTAGATTCAGTGACACACCTGTATCGTTAATGATTGGGAATGACCGATGCTTGTAAATGATAGAAAAATAGAAGTGGGGACTTCCCTGATGGCTGGGGAAGTGGCTAGGACTCCTGGCTCCCAGTGAGATGGGGGATAGTTTGGTCCCTGGTCAAGGAACTAGATCTTACATGCCACAACTAAAAAAAAAAAAAAGATTCTGCATGCCGCTACTAAAACCTGGTGAAGCCAAATAACTAACTAAATATTAAAATGATAAAATAGATGTGAAAGACAATTCCAGATAAGTTCAAATATCATGATATCATCAGCACATATAATAAAATGCCTTATTTTAAATATTTAAGAATAAGAAAGTAAACGCAATGACAATAAGTTTCCATTCACAGTATCTATAAAATCTTTTAAATCCCTATGAAAATTTTAGTAAGAAATATGCTGGACCTACAGGAATAAAATTAAAAAGTTTTACTAAAGAATAAATAAAGAAATGATAAATTTAAAGAAATGACAAACATTGAGAGATACATTGTTGATGAAAATTCTCCTAAATTATCTTGTGTTTTATCTAGTTTTTTTGATGCCTTCATTTATTATCACTAGTAATTTTGAGGTGGTTTACATCTCATTTAAGAAACAAGATTGCTTTATTTCTTCCCTTTCCTTATGTATATCTTTCTTTCTTTTCTCAAAAAGCTTTGTCAGAATTTTTAGAGCTAAGTTAAATAGTGCTGGTAATGTAGCCTTGTTGTGCATGTTCCTGTTTCAAAGAGGAATAATTCCTATTTCTCCATTAAGTGTAATTCTGATTTTTGGTTTTCAGTAGAGCCTTTTTTCATGTTAAAGAGGCAACCCTTTATTACTTTTAGGAAGAGTTCTAAAAAAGAATTCCCTTTTTGCATTTATGAAAATAATTATATGAATTTTTACAATTTTTCCAGTAATAATATTGGTTATGCTAACTTGAGCTTTAGTGGGAGAAAAATAGAAATGGTTAAAGTATATGTTCCTTTTAAAGTTATATTCTGCTTGCTAAAATGTTATCTAGAATTTTTGCACATCTATTAATTCATGAGAATACCCTGTCAACTTCTTTTTTGATGTTATTCTTATTAGATGTGATGATGAAAATCTGTTTCATCCAAAGAAATGAAGCAGTTTACACAAAAAGTAATAGCAATTAAAAAAAACAACCCTCCACCCTCACTAGGAAAAAAGAAATGCTAAATAAAACCATAAATGAGACACCAAAATAACAAATTGACAGTTTAACAGTAATCCCAGTTCAGAAAATAAGAGAGTACTTTTCATGCATTGCCGGTGGGAATTTAAATCAGTACAACCTTAAAATTGTATTGTACACACTCCAAATCCAATAAAGTTGGTGGGGCAGGAGGTGGGGGGAGAAGAGGATGATAAGATAGAAATGATTTTTAGTTACTTCTTCCTTGTACTTAATGAAATTTTCTATATATACAAATTACTTTACTAATAGAAATGTGCATATTCAGATTAAAACCACAATGGCTAAAATGAAAAAGATTGACAATACCAAACATTGGTAAGGAAAGCGAGTGGGAAACCATTGACTGTTGTCTAAACAAATCCACCAGCAATTCCAAATTACAAATAAGTGTAGTGTCCACCGAAGAAGTCCCAGAATGTTTGTTGTTCAGTCCCTAAGTCATATGATGTTCACCATAGCTTTATTTGTAACATCCAC
Organism: Moschus berezovskii; assembly: GCF_049115385.1. Lineage (NCBI taxonomy): Eukaryota > Metazoa > Chordata > Mammalia > Artiodactyla > Moschidae > Moschus > Moschus berezovskii. The sequence continues at coordinate 39,719,393 of NC_142479.1, read as the reverse complement.
ACCATAAAACTTAGAATGGAGGAAAAGAGCTTTCTCTAGTTGTGACAGCGAGGGGGAGCTACTTCTTCATTGTGATGTGTCTTTCTTATTGAAGTGGCTTCTTCTTTTCTTGCGGAGCACAGGTTCTAGGCACACAGGCTTCACCAGTTGTGGTACATGGGGTTTATTGCCCCTAGACATGGGGGATCTTCCCAGACCAGGGATGGAACCTGGGTCCCCTGCATTGACAGGCAGATTCTTAACCACTGGACTATCAGGGAAGTCTGATTTTAGCATCTTCTTATAAAGATTTAGGTAGGATTTAGGGACTCCAGCTCCTACAGAGGGATTCTAGCCTTAGGTGACCTACTGCAGTAGTATTATAATGGGGGCCAAGAAATTAAACTGACAAAAGATGTATTAGAAGAGGCAAAGCTTATTCACATATGTAGGCAGGAGCTCACAAAGAAATAACTTGACTTAGTAAATAGAGATAGGAGTTTGAGAAGGGGACAACATGATGAGATGGTTGGATAGCATCACCGACTCAATGGACATGAGTTTGAGCAAGCTCCTGGAGTTGGTGATGGACAGGGAAGCCTGGTTTGGTGCAGTCCATGGAGTCGCAAAGAGTCAGACACGACGGAGCAACTGAACTGAACTGAAGAGGGGAGAGGGAGTAGGGAGAAAAAGTTCTATGGGAAGAACAAAGGGTTTCTTTAACAAAGACAAATGGGCTTTTATGGGAGATAAGATCGTTTGTGATAATGTTTATTTATGTAAGTGATGTGGTTTTCTTCAAGGCCATGAAACTTCCCGGAGAGGGGATATATAGTACTTTCAATCCCAGAAGTTTCTGCTTTTAGTCAGTTAAAGGAGGGTTCAGACAAAGCCTCTTTCTGTATCTGTTGATTCTCAAATGTCTTCAACTCAAAATCACTTTTATGCTATTATGGTATAATTTGGATCCCTTCACTTACACAGAAATAATTTAGATTATAATTAATATAGATAAAATACATATAAAATAATTGCATAGATATAATAATAATTTAAAAAACCTATCCACCTTTTCCCCATTTTTCCTAGTAAACCTTTTCTCATTTACTCTTTCAAGTGTTCTGAATTCACTGCCTCAGGGAAAGGATGATGCTATTTGAACACACAAGAAAACGAAAGTCTTTTGCTGAGGTTTTTTAAAAAAATATTATTATTTTTTATTTGGGTGCACCAGGTCTTAGTTGTGGTGTGTGGGATCTAGTTCTCTAGTCAGGGATCAAACCTGGGCCCCCTGCATTGAGACCATGGAGTCTTAGCTGCTGGACCACCAGGGACGTCCCCTTTTGTTGGCTTTCAAACTTTCACAGTTTAGGGAGGCCCTGTGGGCAATGAGAGGCTTCCTAGGTGGCACTAGTGGTAAAGAACCCTCCTGTCAATGCAGGAGACATGAGTTGCATTGAATGCTCAGTCGAGAAGATCCCCTGGAGGAGGGTATGGCAAACCACTCCAGTATTTTTGCCTGGAGAATCCCCATGGACAGTGGAGTCTTGTGGGCTCCATAGGGTTGCAATGAGTTGGACACGACTGGAGCAACTTAGCACATGCTCACATGCACGTGGGCAATGGGAAGGATGGTAGCAAATGGAATGGAGCTGGACTCTTCACTCCTGAGACTAAGACTGAGGGGTGAAATGGAGGGAGTGAGTGTGGGATAAATGTACTCCCCACCCCTGACCCCCAACTCCAGGCTGAACCATGAGAGGCAGGGACAGAATCTGAAATACCAGGTAAATTGAGGATGCTTGGGTGGAGGCCCAGGTAGAGAAAGATCTTTGATGTGATTCTCTGGGTGACAGAATTTCAGGTGATTTCAATTTTCTTACTTATAATCGTGTTTGTGTTCTGAACATGCTGCCATGAGCAAGCTTTAGAAGAGAAAATCAAGTTTTAAAAACTCCAGTCAACAAACATCAATTGAGCAAATTTTCTATGCCAGGCTGTGGGCTTGAATCCTGGACTTCAAAGCAGTACAATGCAGGCCCTATTTCAAGCTGATTAGGATCTAGTGGGAACAACAGACATGAAAATAAGCAGTTGAATCCTGAGCATAAGTGATAAACATACAGGCTTAAGCCCGATGAAGCCCATTAAAACTTAAAGGTTTGCTCCTTTGAATCCACCTAGTTTTTCATGTATCTCAATTGTTTTCTTGATAAAATTGGCCACTGTTTTTTCTGTTTTTTACTCTTTTAAAAAATAAATTTAATAGTTTGATACATTATTCAAATGTACCTATATACAATTTTACACTACTATGTGATCTATTTCTGCTTTATTGACTATGCCAAAGCCTTTGACTGTGTGGATCACAATAAACTGTGGAAAATTCTGAAAGAGATGGGAATACCAGACCACCTGACCTGCCTCCTGAGAAACCTGTATGCAGGTCAGGAAGCAACAGTTAGAACTGGACATGGAACAACAGACTGGTTCCAAATAGGAAAAGGAGTATGTCAAGGCTGTATATTGTCACCTTGCTTATTTAACTTATATGCAGAGTACATCATGAGAAACGCTGGGCTGGAGGAAGCACAAGCTGGAATAAAGATTGCCGGGAGAAAGATCAATAACCTCAGATATGCAGATGACACCACCCTTATGGCAGAAACTGAAGAAGAACTAAAGAGCCTCTTGATGAAAGTGAAAGAGGAGAGTGAACAAGTTGGTTTAAAGCTCAACATTCAGAAAACTAAGATCATGGCAGCTGGTCCCATCACTTCATGGCAAATAAATGGGAAAACAGTGGAAACTGACTGATTTTATTTTTCTGGGCTCCAAAATCACTGCAGATGGTGACTGCAGCCATGAAATTAAAAGACGCTTATTCCTTGGAAGCAAAGTTATGACCAACCTAGACAGCATATCAAAAAGCAGAGACATTACTTCGCCAACAAAGGTCCAACTAGTCAAAGCTATGATTTTTCCAGTGGTCATGTATGGATGTGAGAGTTGGACAGTGAAGAAAGCTGAGCACCGAAGAACTGATGCTTTTGAACTGTGGTGTTGGAGAAGACTCTTGAGAGTCCCTTGGACTGCAAGGAGATCCAACCAGTCCATCCTAAATGAGATCAATCCTGAATATTCATTGGAAGGACTGATGCTGAAGCTGAAACTCCAATCCTTTGTCCCCCTGATGCCAAGAGCTGACTCATTGGAAAAGACCCTGATGCTGGGAAAGATTGAGGGCAGGAGGAGAAGGGGATGACAGGATGAGGTGGTTGGATGGAATCACTGACTCAGTGGACATGGGTTTGGGAGGACTCTGGGAGTTGGTGATGGACAGGGAGGCCTGGCGTGCTGCGGTTCATGGGGTCACAAAGAGTCGGACATGACTGAGAGACTGAACTGATGTGACTTGCTGTCACATACCTTGATATGTTGGCCCATTTGCTGATGTACAAAGGCCCAAATCCAGCCTAAAATGGCAGTTTGGGGTTATTATTATATAAATTATCTATATAAAAGATATATTAAAAAGTTGAGGACTGAATCTGTCATGCTGCCACTCACTGTACTGATGGCTTATGGGAGATTCTCTATGGTCACCTGATCGAGAATGAAAAACATCTTTTGGTCCAGAATTTATATGATGGTTAATTTTATGGTCATGAACCCAGCTATTTGCTCAAACATTCTAGATGTTGCTGTGAAGGTGTTTTTAAGATGAGATTAACACTAAACTGATACACTTTGAGTAGAGCGGATTTCTTTCCATAATGTGGTAAGCTCATCCAATAAGTTGAAGGCCTGAATAGAAATGCTGACCTCCCCAGGCAAGAAGGAATTCTATCAGTGGTTGCTCTGCCGAATCTCCAGCCTGCTGGCCTACCCTGCATACTTTGGACTAGCCAAGCTTCTGCAGTGAGCCAAGTCCCTAAAAAAAAGCCTCTCTCATGTCTTCCCCGATAGTCCAATGGCTAAGACTCCATGCTACCAACAAGGAGGCCTGGGCTCAATCCCTGGTCATGGAACTAGATCCCACATAGAGCTAAGAGTTCACGTGCCACAAGGAAGATCAAATATGCTAACACTAAGACTTGGCTCAGCCTCATAAATAAATTTTTTTAAAAAAAAGAAGAACCCTCCTTCTCTTCTCTCTGTAAACACACACACACATCCTGTCCTCTTGCTCTGGAAAATTCTGATACAGCCTATAAATATTCATGTTTCATATTTACCCTCGCCAACCCCACCCCCTCCCCCGCTCCCAGTGCCCTAGTATTATGCTGCCCACAAACACCCAGCTCATGGCCGTTGGTCATTCTTCCTCAGTCATCCCAAAACACAGGGGTGATGAATGGTTATCAGCATCAGTAGCACCACTTCCTGCTCAACTACAAACACCAGTGCTGAAGCCAAACCATGTGGTTTGAAATCCTGGCCTTAGAGCCCAGAGCCAGCCCTCAATCATTTCAGCACAGATACAACGAGACATTTGTTCACCAGTTCTTGACCCTTAGATACATTTGCTACCTTATCATTTTCAAAGAAAGATCTATGTATGTGGGAAAAAAGACTTTTCAGACAGTAATAAGTGGTACCAATAAGGTCTAGTGAGAGTTGCTCAGAAGACAGAGTTGGGTGGTGCTGGGGCCACTTCTTTGTTTTTCCTAAGGCTCCAGATATTGCAATGAAAAAAGAAATGCCAAAGAGAATTACAAAAATTGTGGTTCATTTCAAACGTTTACATTTCATTTATTTTTAAGCATTTACATTTTAAATGTAACGTTGTCTCTGTGTGGACTGTGTTAGTCGTCCAGTCATGTCCGACTCTTTGCGACCCCACAGACTGTAGCCCGCCAGGCTTCTCTGTCCATGGAATTCTCTAGGCAAGAATACTAGAGTGGATTGCCATTCCCTCCTCCAAAGGAACTTCCCAACCCAGGGATTGAACCCTGGTCTCCTGCCTCGCAGGCAGATTATTTACCATTTGAGCTACAGGGAAGTCTCCTGTTGTCTCTGTACCCAAATAAAAGAAGCATACACTTTAAGATACCACTAGTGAGAAAAAAACAGAGACATTACTTTACCAACAAAGGTCTATCTAGTCAAAGCTATGGTTTTTCCAGTATTCATGTATGGATGTGAGAGTTGGACTATAAAGAAAGCCGAGCACCGAAGAATTAATGTTTTTGAACTGTGGAGTTGGAGAAGACTCTTGAGAGTCCCTTGGACTGCAAGGAGATCCAACCAGTCCATCCTAGAGGAAATCAGTCCTGAATGTTCATTGGAAGGACTGATGTTGAAGCTGAAACTCCAATACTTTGGCCACTTGATGCAGAGAACTGACTCATTGGAAAAGACACTGATACTGGGAATGATTAAAGGTGGGAGGAGAAGGGGACAAGAGAGGATGACGTGGTTGGATGGCATCACTGATTTGATGGACGTGAGTTTGAGTAGGCTCTGGGAGTTGGGATGGACAGGGAAGCCTGGCATGCTGCAGTCCATGGGGTCACAAAGAATTGGACATGACTGAGTGACTGAACTGAACTGAGTGAGATCATGTGAGGTTTTATAGAGAATAAGAATTACAGAGCATTACCCATGCTTTTCAACTGTCTTAATCTTTCTTCTTTTTTAAAAAAAAATACTTATCTTTTGGCTGCACTGGGTCTTAGTTGCAGCATTCGGGATCTTTAGTTATGACATGTGTCATCTAGCTCCCTGAACAGGGATTGAACACAGGGCCCCTACATTGGAAGCGCAGGGTCTTAGCCCCTAGACCACCAGGGAAGTCCCTGTCTTAATCTTTCTTCATCTGAAGCCTGCCCTCTCTTTCTTGAATGGTGAAGGTTCCCAGCCCCGATCATCAGTGGATTTATAGTCCACAGGAGCACCTTTCCACCAAGCTGGAATACTTTTTTGTTTACACTTTCCCTTGTCAGCAACTTCATAAAATTTGACATGTGCTCAACATAAATTTGTAAGGCATTTTGCTTTTGTTAGTATTTTTCTAGTCCTTTCTCTACATATTTTATAAACATAGATGTACACAAAGAGTTTTACATATATGGCTTATTTTTCTATTATAAATGCAATAACATCATGTATTTTTTCCTTACTATGAAATATTTGATATGCAAGAAAACTATAGCCACTCTGTGTGCATGAATTATAAAGCACAATAACAAACATCTTTATTTGAAAAAGTGGAATATCACTTAACACCCTGATGTTGCTGTGTGGGTCCTCCCTGTGACATCACCTTCTCCCACATCCCCCGGGTTACCACCATCCTGAATTTGGTGTATACTGTTTCTTTGTTTTTTTTTTTAACCTTACCATATAATGTAGGTATTCCTAAATAGTACAAAGTTTATTTCTGCCTTGGTTAGTTTTTCCTTTATAGAAGTTTTTATTACCCTGCTAAATTTCTAAGTATATTATGCTACATAAATGGTATTTTTTAAATTGGTTGGGTTTTTTTGAAAAATAATTTCAAACTTTACAGGAAAGTTGCAAGTACTATATAAATAAAATTTTCTCCTCAGTTATTTGAGAGCAAGTGGCCAACAGGAAGCCTCAGCACCTGTAAATACTCTGGAGTCTTGTTTCTGGCAAAGAAGGAGATTCTCCTACAAAACCACAAGACAAACATCAAAATCAGGAAACTGACATTGACCCATCATTACCATCTAATCCTCAGGCTTTTTTTTCCCAAGTTCCACCAGTTGTCCTAAAGAAGTTCTGGATAAAGAAACGGTCTAGTACAGAATCATGTGCCGTGTTCGGCTTTCATGTCTGTGGCGGTTGCTTTTCTTGACTTACATGACTTTGACATGATTTTGAAAATGACAGGACGATGATTTTGAAGGGTGTCTCTGTTAGTGCTCGTCTGCCACTTCTTCGTAATTAAATTCAGGCTGTGACCTTCGGCAGAAATCTGGCCAGATGCTCTTTTCTCCTGTCATCTTCTCAGGTTGCACATGATTTAGATTTGACCCATACTGGTGAAGTTCACTTTGATCACTTGATGAAGGTGGCTCAGCCAGAGAAGTTACCCTTTGTAATTAGTACTTTGAGGTATGTACTTTGTGTGTGTGCATGTTCAGTCGTGTCTGAATCTGTGACCCCATGGACTGTAACCTGCCAGGTTCCCCTCTCCATAGGATTTTCCAGGCAAGAAATATCGGAGTGTGTTGCCATTTCCTCCTCCAGGGGTTCTTCCCAACCCAGGGATAGAACCTACGTCTCCTGCATTGGTAGGCAGATTGTTTGTGTCACCTGGGAAGCCCCGGGATGTACTTTGAAACTGTGTAATTACTCTGTACCTTGTCAAACTTAAAAATTTTTTTTAAATTTATTTGGCTGTGTCGGGTCTTAGTTGTGGCATGCAGGACCATTGTTGTGGCATACAGCATTCTCTGGTTTCAGGGCTTGGCTTAGTTGCCCTGTGGTATGTGGTTGAACCCAAGTTTGCTACATTGGAAGGTGGATTCTTAACCACTGGACCACCAGGGAGTCCCCAAAGTTGTATTAGTTTACTTGTATCTGTGTGGACCCATGATTTATTTAATTGAATGGATTATAATCCTTTACTATCAATATTTACTTGAGGCTCAAACTCTAGAAACAGAAGTCTCTCAAGCCAGCTTCTTAACCCAAATCTCTTGTCCTCTTTTTTCCGTATTTTTTTCTCTCAAAAAGAATCCTGGTTAGAATTTAAGTTCTCTCCTTTTTCCTTCCTTGATTCTGTTTTGGAGGGGCTATTTAGACCAATTGTGCAGCTTGGACTAATTTACATATGCCCAACATGCTTTTTCACTATCTGCACAGTCAGTCAATACTGATGACCCTGGGTTGTCCCAGTAATTACTTTCTCTGAGGTCCTACTCCCTAGAGCTGTCTCCAAGTACCAAAATCCATTCTCTCCTTCTCCTTAGTGCTTACATGGTAATGGAGTAATCCATGTATACATGGTAGCCAGCTAGGCTATCTTTCCAATCTTGCTTGCAATCAGATGTGGCCATGTGACCAAGGTCTTACCAACGAAATATAAGCAAAATCGATGTGTGGCATTTCCAAGTATGGGGGTGGTTCTTAAGACATTGCCTGTGGCTCTTTCTCCTTCTTGCCAGCTGAGAGTCCTACATGGCAACAGGACATGTCACCATTTCTTGCTTCAACAGTACACACAGTGACAGTGATCTGGGGACTGCTGAGTGACAAGATGGAAAACATCTGAGACCCAGGTGGCCACATGGAGCAGGCCCATCCCACTGCTGTGGACCATTACCCGGGAAATAAACCTTGCCCAAAGCCACTGGACTTGCTTATAGCAGCTTAGCCTTCAGCCTTCACCCTCACATACTCCACCACTGGAACCACCCCAGCCCCACCCCCAGCAGCTGTGGGAGTTCTCAGGAGACAAAATCCCACACCACACGTTGTCCGCACCAAGGGTAGCCAGTTTAAAGACTGTCCCCAGCTTCTCTGTATGTGTGCTATTATGGAGCTCCCCAAAACTTTCCTTTTGGTTTCTTCGCCTCTCAAAACATTCTCAAGATGATTATGGAGGAAGAAAGTGATTGGCTGGGTTTTCTCCTCCTCCTCAGCCTCTTTGCTGTGTTTTGGTGAAGAAACAGACTTTTAAAGGGGGCACAATATATTTTTAAAAATCAAAGTTGTCTTACTATAACTAGCTCACAAAATAGTTAAGTCAGCACTATGCCCTTTTCTGATTTAGTTCTGGAGAGTTGGGAAATATTCTCCACACCGTCCTTCATGTCAAGAAAAATGAAGGGCATGTTGACTGAGGGTGGCAGGTTGGAATCCAAAAGATAATGAGGGAAGACTGGGTGTTCATTTTGCCAGTTTTTAAAAATGGTATAAAACTATTTCCTCCCAATGCTGGTATCAATCACAGAGTTTGGTCAAATAATTCTAGGCACTTGAAGTAAAAAAGAAAAGCAAACATTTCCAAAGGTGAGTTGAGATTGGCCTTGAGAAGTTCCCCAGCTGGTGCAACTCTTGTTTCTTTGCCAGGATACTAGGCAGGACCGATGACAAGCTGTCCCCTTGAGCTACAGCAGGAGAACCAGCACACCTGCTGTTCGTGGGTTTTTCATCTTCTCTTTCCTCCCCTGGGAGCTAGAAAGTTACTTTAAGGTGGAAGAAAATACAGTGGTCCCTTGATATCCAAAGTAGGGCATAGGTTGTGGGACACCCTGCAGATACCAACATCCACAGATGAGCTCAAGTCCTACATAAAAAACAACAAAAGGTTTGCATTATAATCTGTGCACATCCTCCTGGACACTTTATTTTTGAAAAGTACTTATGTGGCTGTACCAGGTCTTAGTTGCAGCATGCAGGATCATCAGTCTTCATTTCAACATGTGGAATGCTTAGTTGCGGCATGTGGTATCTAGCTCTCTAAGGATTGAACTGGGGCCCCCAACATTGGGAGTCTTAGCCACTGGACCACCAAGGAAGTCCTCACCCTCCCATACACTTTAAATCATCTCTAGACTACTTATCTCATACTATACAAATAGCTATAAATAAAATGTAAAAGCTATGTAAAAGTTAGTTGCTGGTGTGCAGCATATGCAAGTTTTGCATTTTGAAACTTTCTGTAATTTTTTTTCCCCAATATTTTTGATCCAAAGCTTGTTGACTCTGCAGATAAGAGAACCCAAGGGTATGCAGGGCTGACTATTGTTACTATAAAACAGTATGTGAGTCTATATTCTGTCAAGTCTATCCTGGAGCTAACCAAATAATTTAGGGGCACATAGAAGGACCCCACCCTCCTCACAGAATCTAGTAAGCTCTGTCCCTCAAATGCCCACCTAGGACTGGGCCATTCGGAATCATATTTACCACCATCTGCACTCGGCACTGCGCTCTGGAGCTGGAAGGTCCCAAGGCACCATCCTTCAGTTTCATCTAAATTGTTCTATGGGTTTTTCAGGGTTTGTACTATGAAGCTGGGGCCTTTCATAGTTTCACATTCATCTCATTTTCTTCTTTAATATTGTTTCTCTTTGTTCATTTTGGTATGAAGATGAAAGTTTTCACAATCATGGCCTTTTTTTCCTTGCCAGCACTGTAGTCTTTTCTACATTTTTCACAGCCGGAAGAGTGAAGCCATAATATGTGGGCTGACTGGAGCAGAATCTAACAGTCAGGATCCTACTAACACGACTGAAAGAATTATCTGCTCCTGAAAGAGAAAACTGTCTTCCCAATATAACATTTTTACTCAAACTCTTTATATAATAACGTTTTTTTAATTAAATGTGTTTTTCTGATTATTAAGTAACACATATGTGTTTCAGAACAGTTGGAAAATACAGAGATATATAAAAGAAAATAAGAGTCCCATAATTCCACAACCGACCAGAGCTAGTCACCCTGTAGGTTTTACTCTGGAAACACGGAGCCTTCGTTCACCTACACTTCAGAAATCTAGTCAAAGACTGTTTTCTTTCAAAGCAGTCGTGTCTTTTTCCACAGAATATGAAATAGAAACATATAAAAAACATACTCAAAGAGAAGAATGAGGTTTCTTCACAAAGTGGTTTCCTAGAAATCCTCCCTTTTCCGAGTGCCTATGAGTCAGAGACTCTAATACAGACTACCAGATTTATTAAAATGATAATAATAAAAATAAGAGGCCAAGGAAGAGAAAGGTGAAGGGCTTATCTCCAGATTCCCCCCCGACTTCTCACACCACCAGGGGCGGGGTGCCCACTTCTCTTCCGAGCTGGAGGTTTGTCAGTCTTAGGGGCTACAGCGAGGCGGCGAGGGAGAGCCTGGGAGGGAACCTAAGAGTTGAAGGGAGAGAGAAGAAAAACTCAGTGTCATGTTCTCCCAGTACCCCGCTCCTGAGGAAAGGTGTTGTATGTGGGGAAGGCTGGAATCAGACAGCAAAGGGGAAGGGCCACACTATAGAAAATGGGATCCCGGTCAGTGGGGCCGGGGCAATCATGTGGAGGGTGAGGGATGAGTCAGTGAGAGCCCCCCACCCCTTCACCCAGCCCTACTTTCCTCACCTCTTTCCGGGGGATCTCACCCAAGCGGGAGTCTGTGTTCCTTCTGGGGGCATTTTCCCCTCGGCTGTCAGTCCTGCCATACAGATCAGGGGATGAGGAGGGGCAGCTGCTCCCCACTCTCCCCAACACTGGGGGAGAAGAGCTACTTCCTGGTGCTGTCTCTTAAGAACAAATAATTTAGACCCAGGGATCCAATAAGAGGAAACATGAGTGGAGTCACATACTGAGTTATACTAGGTCATCACAGTCCTAGGACTCTCAGTTCTGAGCTTCAGGGTAAAGAGGAAAAAATTAAAGTAGAAAAACATGCAGAAGAGATTTTTTAAGAAGCGAAAAACAAACCAAAAGAAAAGAAGCGACAAAAGAAAGGTGGGGAAGAGTGAGAGATGGAGGAAGAGGAGGAGACTCCAATCTACCCTCACTTCTTCCCCAGAAAAGGACAGAGGACACCACGCAATAGGTGACACACTCCATGTTCTTCCCATTCACAGTCCAGATTCCTTCAGTCTAGGCCCTTCTCCCTTCCCTCCCAGGGTGGTACCCGCCGCCGTGTTCCAGCCTCTTCAGGTAAAGCAGCAGATCCTCGGCAGGCAGTGCCTCCCAGCCCCGAGCTTGGTAAAGTCGTAACAGCTGAGACACTTCCATCAGCTGCCTCGAGGATGCAGGCCCATCTCCACCTGAGAGATACATCAGGAATGATCATCATCCTGGGCTGGCCCCAGCCCTTATCCCAGCTCCCAGAGCCCAGAAGGGCCTTCAGTTCCAGGTACCGGCTCCACACCTGAGACCTACCTGTAAACCAGGACCTGCTTACCTCTCTCTGGGGAGCCACCACTGGGACCGCCGCTCTGTGAAGGGGCCAAGGGAAGCTCATGGACCCGGAAAAGACTGGACGCCATGGCTAAGGGAACTTTAGTTTTATGGACAGGGGGCGGGAGGCGTGCCACCTGAGGGGTTTCCTCCCAAGATGGGGCAGTCAGAGGACCTAGCCAAAGGAATGAGATTCAGGATGAGGAAATGGGGGAAAAGCCAAGGAATCCCAACAGTCTTAGCCTTCATGGGGCTTTGTAACCTTTGCCAGCTCCTTAAGACCCAGCCCTGGTAAGTGGATCTCCTGCCTCTTTCAGGCCCAGCCCCAAACTTCTTCAGAGTTGGCGCTCACCAGGCTTAGGGGGAAGCTGGTCAACGGAGGGATTCTCGTGGCTCTGGGGCGCAGTCTCCAGGAGCTAGAGGGACAAGACAGTAGGGCTCCCTGAGGACCACTGAAGAAAGAGACCTCAGGGTCTGCAGGAAGCAGCGGGGAGGAGGTAAGAGCTGGTCTCCTAAGTTCCAGAAGGAACTGCTGCAACAGAAATAAGGGGGACTGGGAGAGGCAGAAACTGGGATAAAGTCTTAATCCTAAAAGGCCAGAGTCCTCGCCTCTCAGAGTAGGAAGAGAAAATGAAGAAGGGAAGGAGAAAGCAAGATGGGACAGGTGGGCCCTCTTACCTGGTGTAAAAAATGCTTGAGGCCCTGCAGCTGGGAAGGGGGTGGCAGGCCTTCCTTCAGGAAGCCATCCCCCTCAGACCCAGGGTCTTCCTCAGGGAACGGTCGCTCTGCCCGGTGATCCGGATGGAAGGTCCCAACTGCAGAGAAGGCCTCCACTGTACAGTGAAACAGGGTGGGGTGTGCTGTAGGGGGAGGGGCTCCTCCACCAGGCAGCTTGCTCAAGGCCTGGAAGGAGGGGACCTGTCACACATAAGTGGGGCTTCGCAGCTAGAAGATGAGCACAGCTGGAGAGGGAAGAATTGAAGGCAACTGGGAGCTGGGCACAACTGAATTCTAAGACAGAAAAGCAGACAGAAGGGGAAGGCTGTGGTCCCTGGATGCTGACTGAATAAATCCTGCCACAGCACAGAATGCTTAAAGATGAACAGACATGTTCTGGCTCTTTCACTGGAACATGCCCTCGTGCTTACTTCAACCTGGGTTGTCTTATTTTCACCACATGGAGCACCCCACTCACCCAAGTCACACTGACTGGATCAGGCGTGGTCACAGCTCAGGATCGGCTGATCTGAGGGACGGTTACCAACCCACCAGACCGCCTCTCTTTAAACTTGGGCCCAAGAAACAAAGGCAGCTTGTCTAGAGTCTTGCTAGAGTCGGCGTCACAGCTGCTCAAAGCCACGTGCAAACCAAAGTGGCGAGAGCAAGAACCCAAGATGGGGAGAGGGCCGGTCCTTCAGGAGGAAGAAGCAGAGTCCAGAGCCCAGGTAGGCCCAGAGCGAGGAGGAACAGCTGTGTTGTTCCCAGCAGCCCCTGGTGCCAACTTCAGTTCTCATATGTCCCATTTCCTAGAGTCTAACTCCCTGTATTTGAACCAACTAGAGGGGAGTTCTGCTCCTGGTAATGGACAGTCTCTAGGACATCTGGGAAACAGAATGCTCAAGCCCCCAGCAGACAGGAATTTAGGTTAGGAGAGAGTCAGTCAGTGAGGGGAAGGGGAACCTGGTGACTTCTGTCCCCAGGCACCTGAAGATGACGTGAGGTCCGGCTTTGGCTCCAGGGGCTGGAAGGAATGCTGGCTCTGGAAAGTGGGGCCCAGCAGAAGGCTAAGATCTGGGGAGGGGCTACAGAGAACAGGCGGTAGCACCCCAGGCAGCTCCTCCTGCGTTTCCCGGCTCTGCTGCAACACGGGCTTCAGGGCCACGGCCATGGGGGGCACCATCCAGATCCTCCTCTCCCCCTTCTCTGGTTCCTGCGGCCCAGGGCTGGAGGGGCCAGCGGGGGGAACCTGGGCACAAGAGAGGGTGCACTTAAAGAGATGAGACGTGCCACAGACACTTTAATAAGATTACAGATTAGTAGAACGTCCTTAGAAGGGGATTTAGGAACATCTATCAGATTTCTGACGAATTTTAAAATGTATATTTTTGATTCTACAATTCCATTTATAGAAACTGTATAGATATACTGAACCAAAACATATTAATGACATTTTCTGCAGCACTATTTGTAGAAGCAAAACACAGGAAATAACTTTAATATCCACCAACAAGCACTTGGTTAAATAAGTCATACAACTGTGTATAGAAGGCAATGTTTCTGTAGGGGGTTGGGGGTGGGATACACTTAAGACACCAGTAACAGCTGCTGCTTCTTGGGGGAGGAACCAGGAGACTGAGGTGTAGGCATAGTATGGAGATTACTTTTCACCATATACCTTTTTGAACAGTTTGGTTGTTTTTTTATTATGTTTTAAAATTTTTGACTGCACGCATGGCATGGGGGAACCTTAGCTTTCCAACCAGAGACTGAACGTGTGCCCCTGCATTGGAAGGCTGAGCCTTAACCCCTGGACCAGTGAGGATGTCCCTTTTGTTTTGTAAAATTATTATGTGGACATTATTATCTATCCCCCAAAATTTTTAGCTAATATTAAAAGCTTAATTGTTAAAAGAAGGAAGTAGGAGATGCCAACAGAGGGAGGGAGAGGGTTGAGACTCCCAAGGGCAGGATTGACTCTTTCCATCACAGTTACTTCAGCTGCCCTTTGGCAAAACTAGCATCGTGTGTTACCCTCTCTTGGGCTGGGAGAAGAGGCTGGTGCCCAGTGCTGTGGGGCCAGTCTGGGCAAGTGGCAGCCACGGCAAAAAGACGGCTTTTGATGAGACAGTTACTCTTTGGGAAAGCTCATAGAATTTTCCTAACGCAGGTCCTAGGAGCTGAACTCCAGACTCTCCTTGGGAGGGAGCTAGATGTCCCAAGAAGGGGTCTAAATAGAACCCTGACGGCCTACCGGGGGCTGGGGCAGCAGGGCGGTGGTGCCGAGCAGCCGGGTGGCCTCCTCCCAGTGGGCCTGCAGCATGGTCTGCAGCCGCTCCACCAGCTCCACCCGCTGTGCCTCCAGCTGCTGGTTCCCACTCTGCAGTTCCCGCACTCGCGCCTGCTCCCGGGCCAGTCTGAGAGGAAAGACGTGAGAGGTGACGTCGGGCCTTGGAGAAAGCAGAGACTCGGAGAACAGCAAGGGCCACAGGAAAGGGGGGGACACGGGAAATTGTGAGAGGAGCTGGAGCCAGTGCAGAAGAGACCACAGCTGCGAGGGAGGGATCAAGGCCTCACATGGAGACTCCAGAGTCTGGTACCTGAGCTCATAGTCCTGAGCCACCTGCTGCTGCCGCTCCTCCCGCTCTGCTATTTCCACCTTGAACTGAGCCATCTGGGTGGACAACTCCTGCTGGTGCTGTCCATTCAACTCCTGCAGCTGCTTCCTGAGAGGACACAGGTGAGAAGACAGGACTGAAGATGGAGAAGGAAGTCATCCAGTAAGAAAAAGCCAGCATGTGTGCACAGGGGAGTGAGCGAGCAAGCCAGCCAGCTAGCCCTGCCCTGGCGGGGGGTGGTGGCAGGGTTGCTCAGGAAGGAAGCAAGGACGGCTGAATGGGTTCCCTAGAAGCAAACACTTAAATGAAGACTTATGTGAAGGTGATTCATTTAAGAAGCATTTCCAGAAAAAAAAAAAAAAAGCTGGTAGGGGAGTAGGGGAAGGAAGGGAGAAGGGCATGTCTGGACATGCTACAGGTCTCAGCTCAGCACTGTACACACGAGGGGCTAGCGAGCTAGAAATTGGTATTTCTGCAGCCATCAGTTATTGGCTAAGTGCTCCTTCCTATGGGGGGAAAGTGGAAAATCCCCAGGCAGGTCTGGCTCTCCTGTGAACCGGAGGCAGGTCTCCCACCGAGAGACAGACAGGAGCCGTGTGTTGGAAGCTGGTAAAGGGATCTGAGAGGGTCTGGGTGCCCCCCCCCCCACCTGCTGCGGCTGTGGAGAGGCAGCAGCCGGCGAGCTCCAAGCACCTGTGATGGTCCCTCAGGGAGGCTGCCTGCCGAAGGCTGCTCTCCTGCGCCTGAGCCAGCCGCTCGGTCACCCGCTGCTCCAGCTGCACTGCCAGCTCCGACTCCATCTGGATCCGCTGGCTTTCATACCGGGCCTGGGAGTAAAGCAAGTGGGTGGGTTGGGGAGGTCATTGTCAGCTCCATTCTGTTTGGGCTTAGAAGGGGATGAAGGATGTAAGGTAGATTTAAAAAGGGTGCTCAGGGCTGGTGCACTGGGATGACCCAGAGGGATGGGATGGGGAGGGAGGTGGGAGGGGGTTCAGGATGGGAAACACATGTACACCCATGGCGGATTCATGACAATGTATGACAAAACCAATACAATATTGTAAAGTAAAAAAAATAAAACTGAGATTTAAAAAAAAAAAAAGATCCACGCACCAACATTCCCTCATACGTCTGAGGTACAAAAGAAAGAATTTCGCCCCAAGGAGTGAAAGCGGTTTCCTTTCCTTATAAAACCAGGACCTTGGACAATACAAACTTTTTTTGTGTGCTTTTTAAAAATATATTTATTTAACTCCTTGAAATTACCTAAATTCTTTTTAATTTTTAAAAATTATGGTAAGAAACGCATATACAAAGCTTATCTTCTCAGGTAATACAAAACTTACCATTTTTAAGTGTAGCATTAACTATACTCACATTGTTGTACAGAGCTCTAGAAATTGTTCATCTTGTAAAACTGAAACTCTATACCCACTGAACAACTCCCCATTTTCCCTCCCCAGCCCCTAACAATCACCACCCTACTTTCTGTTTCCATGAATGATTTTATCTGTTCTAAGTATCTCATTACCTAATTTTTTTTTAAGTTTCAGGTGTACAACATAGTGACTTAGTGATTACACATTATAAAATAATCCCCACCCAAAATTTTTTAATGAAAAATCTTAATGATATATACTCTCCCTCTGAGCTGGCAATTTCAGTTTAAGGAATCTATCCTACAGAAGGAATGCCAAAGAATCATGTACAATGATGTTCACTGCAGCATTATTTATTTTTGGCCATGCTACAGCTTACAGAATCTTAGTTCCCTGACCACTGACTGAATTTGTGCCCTCTGCAGTGGAAGCGTGGAGTCCCAAGCTTTGGTCGGCCAGGGAATTCCATGCAGTACTTTCGTTTTTTTTTAAGCTGTGCTGAGTCTCCATTGCAGTGTGCAGGCTTCTCTAGTTGCAGCTCATGGGCTTAGTTGCCCCATGGCATGTGGGATCTTCGTTCCCAGACCAGGGATTCATCCTTCGTCCCCTGCATTGGAAGGTAGATTTTTAACCACTGGACCACCAGGGAAGTCCCCAGCGTTATTTTTAATAGTGAAAAAAATTGGCATCAGGGTAAATTTCTCATCAAAAGGATGATTCATACATTTATTGCAATATAATTCTTTAAAAAAAATGATGTACATCTGTATGTGTTGACATGGAAAGATGTCTATGATATATTACAAGGTAAAAACAAGTTGCAGTGAATGCATATATATATATATATATATATACATTTTTTTAAAGCACCAGCCCATAAACGCATATGAAAAAGTTCTGAAAGGATACACACAAAGTGATATGATATGAGAAGGCAATCAATACTGTGTACTTCTGTACACTTGAACTTGTATTACAGATCACTTTTATTCATATCTTAAAAATATTTTTTAGAGTTCTCTGGGAAGACTACTTTGACTCATCCATATAGAATTGATGGCTCCTTTCTGTCTTGGCTATTTACATCTGATAAATTAACTTTGAGAATTTAAACAGAAACTGATTTTAAGACTTTAAAATAAGCTGACTGAAAAAAAAGTGAAATGAGAATAATGACTCTAAAAGATGAAGAGAAAGAAAAATAAACACCCAGTAGGCAAGACAAAATAAGATATAAAGGTGACTTCCCTGGTGGTCCAGTGGCTAAGACTCTGTGCTCCCACTGCAGGGGGACTGGGTTTGATCTCTGGTCACACAACAAGATCCCACATGCCACAACTAAGACACTGTACGGCCAAATATTTTTAAAAATAGTTATTCTTACTCTAAGGGCTTACTCTAGGGCTTCCCTGGTGATTCAGTGGTAAAGAATCTGCCTGCAATGCAGGAGGCCTGGGTTCAATCCCTGGGTGGGGAAGATTCCCTAAAGAAGGGAATGGCAACCCACTTTAGTATTCTTGCCTGGAGAATCCCATGGAGGGAGGAGCCTGGCGGGCTACCGTCCATAGGGTTGTAAAGAGTCGGACATGATTGAGCGACTAACACTTTTCTAAATTATTAATCATACTCCTTCAAAAATGTGTGTGCTAGACAAGCTCCCCATGTAACTGGTAAGCTCCCTAGTCGCTGGGACTGTGTTAGGATTATCCCAGCCCAGAGCTTACACACAGGAGTTGTTCAGTAGGTTTACTGAATGCACACATTCATGCATGCAGCTGGCACCAGTTCAGGGGCTTATAAATTACTACTGAATTGTTTACTAACGTCTTTACCCTTGGCCCTCCATGATAAATTAGTTTCCGTGTGGTCAGCCCTCCAATTCAACAGGCTAAGTGAAAAGTGTGTTCTCTCAAAACTGGCCTCTCTAACCCAGAAATTTGGTGTCTCCTTAAGTCAACTATCAATAAGGAAAGAAGTCTCTCAGAAACTCATTAATTTGCCCTTAACATACATTTTACACATAAAAGCCAAAATTCTAGTTAGAAATGGGAGTGTCTGCCCTGACTACTGAAGCCACTTTGCCTCAGACCTCCATCTCCCTGGCAGGGACACTCCCCTAGAACCTCAGCCTCCTGACCTGCACCAGGCTCATCTCCAGTTGCAAGGCGTCTCTCTCTCTCCGAGCTGTATCCAGCTCTCCTTCCAACCGCCGCACCTCAGACTGCACCAAGGCCAGCTGCTGCTGGGCCTCCAGGGCAGCCTGGGCCTCCCTCTGGGTGTTCCCCTAAGAAAGGGCAATCCAGACTTCAGTTTGTATCTCATTTCCTGACTCTATTCCCTGATTTCACCCTCCCATACCCTAAGACCCAAGCTCCCTTCCTCTTCACCTGTGACCTATTTCCTCATCTCTGTTGAATCTCACACTTCAGTTTTCCGTATATTTAATGCCCCCGGCCCTTCCTGCAGGCCTTACCCTCTCAGTCTTCTCTCCTTCACTCTCCAGCCTGCTCCACTACACCGTGTATTCTGACATCTGTCTCATTCAATTATTTTGTCCTTCATCTGTTCCTCAACTGCCCCTTCTACCTTCTCCCTTTCCAGCTGAGCCTGCCTCTCCTCCTGCAGCGCCTGGTAGCGCTCCTTCAGCTGGTGCTCCTGCTGGGCCCAGCTCCGCCGTTCTTCTTCGAGGGCCACCTGCAGTGTCTCCAGCTGTCGACGTTCACTGAGTTGTCCCGACCGGGCCTCATCCCTTTCTTCCTGCAAGACTCGGCAGCGCTGCTGTTCTAGCTCCAAGCTCAGGGTCAGAGCCTGCCTCTCCTCCTCCTAAACAGACCCAGGAGAAAACCAAGATCTTAGCATGCCTTCAGGAGACCAGCAACTTGCCGCCTCACCTCCATACAATGTGCCTGCTCAGAATTATATCCATGAAAACGCAACAGTTAACAAGTCCATGGAATGTCAATATGGTAAATAAGAGTTTCAGAATTAGGTAGACCTGGGCTCAAATCTGTCTGAATCCCAGCTCTGCATTTACTTTGGGTTCTGAGGCACCACCCTTACTTGTAAAGTGGGCATATTACAGTTCACCTTGTGTGGATTAAAGTTAAAAGGGTATATAAAGCATTTAGCACAATGTCTGGCCTGTAGTCACCACTGTCATCAAAAGGAATTCCACAAAGACTAGAAAATTCAGCCTTACAAACGTGTACTAGCCAACCAGCAGCCACCACCAGCACTCTTGGACGGTTAGGAATGTCAGTACCAGTATGCATGTAGCAAGCATGTGTCATGCATGCAAGAAATTCTAAACCTGGCTACTACTTCATGTGGGTAATCATCTTATCATTTCAGCAATGAGAAACCTAAGTCTCACCCCCATATCTTTCTGAAAATATTTAGGATCCCCAACCCCTCATATATCAAAACCTCAGGGAAAGGACCCAAGAAATCTATATTTAAAAATAATTCCCAAATGATTCTAATGAGGATACAATTTGCAGAGTCTCTCAAACTGGCTTGATGGCAGAGCTCACTTTCTGTAGAGTACCTAGCAGAACTAGTGTTTTGAAGAACACACTTTGCTCTGGTGCAACTCAAATTATGAACTCCCACAACCCACCAAAAGCCCATATCCCCAGACTTCCCTGGCAGTCCAGTGGTTAAGACTCCTTGCTCCCAACTTGGGGGGGGCCTGGGTTCAATCCCTGGTCGAGGAACTAAGATCTTGCATGCCACGGGTGCAAACAAACAAAAAAAATCCGTATCCCTCTAGAAGTAAGGACCAGCCTTTATTGGAATTAACCCAGGCAAGCATTCTCACCAGTGTCTCTTTTTCCCGTTGCTGCAGTCGGGCACCTTCCTGCTCACGACTCAGGGCCTCCATGGCCTCAGAAAGGCTTTGTTCAAGGCGGGTTACTGTCTTTCAGGGAGAAAACACAGGATGAAGAAACTGAGGAGAATCCCTGCATGCTACCCTTCGAAAATCATTAACAACTTAAACTTTAAAAGCAAGGGTTAACTAAATGACTTGAGGGCCAGAGGGATTGAGGAGAGCTGAGCAGACATCAACCATGCAAGTCTGACAGCAGAAACACTGAAGGGAGAGGACACAGGAGAATTGTCAGGCTAGCTACGGCAAGCTGGAGGTCAACCTGTGAGGAACCCTGGTTCCTCCCCCATCCAGCCATCAGTGACCCAGGTTCTAATGCCTCATGATCCTGGTTGCCCACCTCCTGCTGCTTGCTTCTTGTGAGTTCCGCTGCCTGCCGTTCCTCCTGGAGTCCCCGAAGCACCTCTGTCCGCTCAGCTTCATGCCGGTTCCAGCCCTCCACCACGCGGGCCAGGGTCTCAGGAAAGGAAGGAGGTCACACAGAATTTCAAATAATTTTTCTTCCCTCTCTGTGTCCACACAAGCAGGGCCAACAGCCACCTTTTTCCAGTGGTCAGCAGACCCAGCACTTACCCACCCCCAACTCCTAATGTGAACAAACAAATGTTGGTTGGCCTCCCCCTATATTCCTTGGTGCCCCTCATGGAGAGACCCACCCGCATTCCGCTCCCCTGGCACCTTATCCAGTTGTTCAATCATGATATCTTTCTTTCGGTCAGCAGTCACGGCCACGGCTAACTGTTGCTGAAGCTCAAGGACACGGGTCTGCAAGTTCTGAATATGGCGCTCACAATGCTGGGAAGAAGGGTGAGGGGGTCTGGGTATTGCCACCCTTAGTTTGACCAAAGCTCCAAACTTTCCAGCTTCTCTATGGGGGAAATGGGCTGGAGACAGGGAGCTTGGGTCCCAAGAACAGAACAGGTTTGAAGAAGGAGAGTTAGGAATTCTGGAGCCTGAGATCTCCAGTGCCTTCCTCTACCACCTCAGGAAGCAGAGGTTTGGTTTCCAGCCTCTTCCCTTTCCTAGATCTTCTGAGAAAAATTTCCATGAACATTTCGGCAGGGGTGCAGTAGTCCACGCTGCAAAGAGTGAGAAGCTACTCCTGCCTTAAGAAGCATACCGGACACAACGATTCAGCGTGGCAAGGGGAAAGGGGAAAGCCTTTCATTCACGCCCAGGCAGTTTAAAATAGAGGAAGAGAAGGTTCCAAAAATGACAATACAACCAATAATTCCGACTGTTCCTCTGCCTCATCCTGCTTGCTGCCCCCTTCAGAAAGGCTCTAGGTCTCCAGCCCATACATATAAAAGCTCATTATATCACCAGTAGCTTTACACAAGCCAACAATGTGTTGTTCATTCACCAAACATGTACAGAGTATTTGTTTGTGTTGGGTATGTTCTAGACTTTAGGAAGACACTGCTGAACAAGATAAGCTGTGACCCATGTAGAGCTTAGGTTTTAAAGAGGGGAAACAAACAAGACATACCAGACTTTGATAAACTATATGAAAGAAATAACAGAATGATCTGAAGGAATGCCTGGAGGGGAGGTGTGCCATCCTAGACAGGATGGTCAAAGAAGGCCTTCCTCACAGGAGAGCCATTTGAGTACAATCCTAGCTTGCAGGACTTTAAACTTTTAGCACTTGGCCCTATTTCTAATCTTTGCTTCTGTCAAAAGGAAGCCTTTATATCTCACCTTGCGACGAGTATGCTCTGAATCCAGTGCATCTCTCAGTCCCTGAAAATCTGGGGGGTTGAGCGGGGGCCCTGGCCGAAGGCTGGTGTAGCGGGGGAACAACTCCTCAAAGGCCTGGGCTGAGCTGGATGGAGACAGGTCTTGCAGCGGTCGGGTGCTGAACAGATCAGGTAGAGAACAGTAGGGATGGGAGATCCAGAGTCCCATTTCCAGACATTTTACAAATAAGGAAACTACAACTCAGGGCACAAGCCATGCCCAAAGTCACAAAGTTACATAGAAAAATGACAGAGCCCTAGAGAGCACACAGGCTTTGTGAGTCACTCCATAGTACTCCTTCCTCTACTCCACGCTCCCTATAGCACGAGTCACAGCAGAAAAGAGCTAATTCTTCTGGAGGAGGAAGGACCTAGAAAGCCAGGTACTAAGCAGTGGATGCCTATGTTCCCAAAGGAGTAAGCAGGATAGAAGAAAGGCAAGAAAGGGTAAAAACTGAAAGCTAAGTGACAAGCATCTTAGGTCCTTAAGAGGTACAAAAGCAGCAAAGGGAGAACTAAGCGACACTTGGCTTTTCACGAAAGAGAGGAAGGCAGCTAGGAGAACCCCAGGGAGAACTCACTTAAGCAAGGTGGCTGTGCTGTCACTGTCAAAGGAGTCCTCTTCCCGTCTCTCAGAGTCGGCACCTGGAGTTGGGGGATCCCCTGCAGGCAGCCAGAGGGACCCACAGCCAGGGTCAGGTAAGGATGGGATCAGGGATCACTTGAAGGAGAAGAGAGGAGTGGTCCTTCCTTTCTAATTCACCCACTCCTCCTGCCTCTCTCCCTAAAAATGGGAGCCTTTTCTCCTGAAATCTCTTATCTCTGACTCTAGGTCTCCAGCCCATACATATTCTGCTAGCTTTCTCTACTTTTCCCCACACCTTAAATATAGGTTCTCCTTTATAGAAAATCACTCACGATAAGCCGCATCACGTGAGGTTTGGAGCATGCTCTGGAGCTGACCCCGAACAGTCTCCATCTCAAAGATATGCTTGGAACCATCCTAGAAAAAAGCAATGCAGAAATTAGATGCAATAATCCATACTGAATCCAGGGTAGATGGTATCGAATGGCCCCTAAGGCCCAAGAATTTTTACTCTCACACTTTGGAAAGCAAGAAAAATAGAACTGACTCAATTGTCTATGGAAGCCAGAGAGATAATGCAAATGAATTAACTGGGCATCTTAAGGTAAGAGTGGTGAGGATTCCTTCCAACTAGAGAGCAACTAAAGACTCTGCTGTCCACAGCTATCAGTTTTTCAAACTCTGGGAGGCCTAGCCAGTCTGCAGATCGGTTATGATATGTGTTATACCTGACACTATCTTCTCTGTAACATGTATAATTGATTAAACTATGTTTTAATGATTTACATGCCAAATTTTGAACCATACAATCAAAACAGTTTCAAGACGAAAGGATCTTAGAATATTTTCCTTAAATCCCTAGTTTCCTCTTGGGATGAAGAACCCTTATCCTCATTTCCAGCACCCACATCCCAGTTAAAGCACAGCAACCTACCCCATGGGTGTCTCTGAAGAAAAAAAAAAGGAAGTCTCACCATTAAGTCTCATAACTTATTATGAGTGGCTCAAGACTCTCATCAACATTTGCTCACAGGAACAAGCATGGCTGACTGTGTAGTTAAAAGAAATTATGGAATCCAACAACAGGAGCTCAAATCTCAGTAAGCTCTTTTTTTTTTTTTACCACCCCCAATCCCAAGACCCTAGAGGTGTACAAGACAGACCTCCCTCACCTTTTTCTTCACGTTGTTCTCCAATCCCACTGACAAGCTGTGACTCAGTTCTTGGGCCAAGCCATCCAACACATCATGGGGAGGTGGGGAGGCGGCGGGTAAATACAGCTGGGCTCGGGCTGTGCTCTCAGCCTGATGACTGAGGTGCAAAGAAGTATACAGCTGGGAGGTCACCTCAGAGGACACTTGGTTCAGCCCAGGGGCTTCTGATGACTCACTCAGGAGGTCCTTGGCCCGTAGGGGTGAACTGGGGCTGGCAGCTGATGTTGCCATGAGTACAGGGAAGAGACAACTGGAGACAGCAGAGGTGGGAACTACTGGTTCTGCTTTAGGAGAGCCCAGGGGAGTAAGTACTGGGAGAAGGAAGATTTGGGAGAAAAGAGGAAGACTCCGAGCGAGGGATTCTTCTTGAATGAGGGTATGGAGCCTTTCTGGTTAAAGGAAAGGTTTCCAACAGTTCCAGAGGCCATGGGAGAGGACAAAAGGATTTCTTTCCACAGCTCCTGGGAACAGAGGAAAAGGCGGGTGCAGCAAGGAGAGGGTGGGGATGGAAGACCTACTGCGGGGCAGGCGCACCACTGCAGTTCCTTTGGAGCGCTGAAAGCTGCAGTTCAGCTTCTGGGCCAGGCTCTCATAGTCCACTGAGCTCTTCAGTTCTCACACCCAGAATGCGCAAACAGAAACGGACCCAAATCCAATAGGGGCCTAATTTCCGCCCAGCTGTCTTTTGTGCCCCTCAACTGGCTCCGGTCTCAGCGAGGCAGGAACCTCACGCTCCCCACCGCTCCTCTTCGCCCATGCACCCGTTCCATCCAGGATCAACTCTATGGTATATCCCCTCCAATCCCTCCGGGCAAGAAAGCCGTAGCACGGCTCCCTAGAATCCCTCCCTCCCTACTACCCCAAAAGAAAGTTTGTGAACACTCAAATCACACCCTCTGATGGCCCTAAAAAAATACGCTCAGGCGCTCCAGTCTAGCCTGAGATCCCCTACCTCGATCACCCCGTTCCGACTACTCCCCACACCTCCAGTCCTCAGCCCTGCAGTTTGCCAAGGTGGGAACTAGGGAATGCCCCCTCCCCCTGAGACGCGGTAGGCGAAGACCCAAAAGACCCCACTTCTCGCGCCCTTCCCAACACTCAAAACCGTTGGCAGGCTCCCGCCCACCTTCCGCAGCTCCGCCTCACTCGCTTCGATGACGTCACCAGCCCAGGATACAGTGCTTTCAGCCGCTCCCAGCTTCGGCAGCGCAGAGCTTTAGAGGCGCATGCCCAGACTCGGCGCCACGGATTGGCTGAAGCAGGTATGGGGCGGAGTTATTGCTGCGACGCTTTGACCCGATGGGGCGGGGATCCACGAAAACCGGAAGTGTCGAGTGACGGGCACTCGGAGCAGTTCCGGTGAGTCCGGGGGAGGAGGGGAGAGGTCCCCGTCTGGTTGGAGGGATCCTCCGGACTGAGAACTGGAGCCAACGGGGTGTGAGCGGTCCCGGAGAGAGGCTCACATTCTCTGCCTTGCAGATGACTGTCCACAACTTGTACCTGTTTGACCGAAATGGAGTGTGTCTGCATTACAGCGAGTGGCACCGCAAGAAGCAAGCGGGGATCCCTAAGGAGGAGGTGACGAGAGGGCCCCGCGCCACTCGGGTGACCTCGCATCTCCAAATGCACATAGTCCCAGTCCAGCCCCTTTTCTCCAAACCCTGGCTCGTTCCCACCCCTACCCCGTCTCCTTTACAACAGAGAGCTAATTCTGCCCCTCTCCCTCCAGGAGTACAAGCTGATGTACGGGATGCTCTTCTCTATCCGTTCGTTTGTCAGCAAGATGTCCCCGCTAGACATGTACGCGGAATCGGAGGGGTTGTTGAGGGAAGGAGGGAACGGATGGGGAGGGGGTACTTTCTGGAGTGGGAGGGGCTTTAGTCCCCAGAGAGGGTAAGGAGACAGAGAGCTGAGTCAGGAACGAGAATTCAGGAGCTGGCAGAAGTGGCGGTGGGGAAGAGAAGGTTAGAGAGGTTGGGCACGGGGGCTACAGTGAAAGGTGAAGCTGCGAGGTGTCTAAGAGGGAGTCTGTCTAGAGGGAATCAGAAGTATCTCTTTGGGAGAGTTTCCGCTCCCATTCCTTAACATTCCTCCCCATCCCTGCAGGAAGGACGGCTTCTTAGCCTTCCAAACTAGCCGTTACAAACTCCATTACTACGAGACGCCCACTGGGATCAAGGTTGTCATGAATACAGACTTGGGCGTGGGGCCCATCCGAGATGTGCTGCACCACATCTACAGTGCGGTCAGTGCCAGTCCCTAGGACCCTGCTCCCAAAGCCTCAACAGCCATGCTCAATTAGAGCCCCAAGACTCCATCCCTGCCCTAATCCTACTGTACTGTACCTCTACAGTACAGTAGGCACCCTGGGTTTTCTCAGGACCTTTATGTCTTTATACACTCCCACCACCAGTTTCTTCTCAAAGGGTTTGCCTCCCAGCCCTTGATCCCTGTGCATTCACACACCTGTGAGGTTGAAAAGAAGTGTTCAAAACCTGGCTTTAATACCCTCCCTCTTCACAGCTATATGTGGAGCTGGTGGTGAAGAATCCCTTGTGCCCGCTTGGCCAGACTGTGCAAAGTGAGCTCTTCCGCTCCCGACTAGATTCCTATGTCCGCTCTCTGCCCTTCTTCTCCACCCGGGCTGGCTGAAGGAAGCACTCTACCTCACCCCTCAGAAGAATCGCTGTCTGCCTTGGGCCCAACCTAACCTGAATCATCCTAGGGCTCCTGCTACAAGCCCTACCACCCCAGTCCCCCAGCCTGGTCAAGCCCCTTGGTAGCCCTCCTAGGGGAACAGCCTAAAGCCCTTCACAGGAAGGCAGCCTACTGGAGTCCCTACACCTCCAAACCAGGTCCTCTCTCCAGTTTGATCCCCTACCTGACTCTGAGAAGTACAGAATAAACTTTTTATCACCCTCTGGGACCTGAGCGTGTCAGTTTGAGTGGTTGATTGGGGCCTGCCCTTCTCATGGAGGCTTGAACCAGGGTGTCTGCATCCTCTGAGCCAAAAAAGAGGCTTTGTCCATGGGTTTGTTAACAGCAACACGACTGATGTTTGGGGCTGGGTAATACCTTGACTGTGTGGAGGGTGGGAGGGTTGCCAGGTACTCTGTTCTGCCTGTGAAAGTGTTAGTCGCTGAGTCTTGTCTGACTCTTAGCGACCCCATGGACTGTAGCCCACCAAGCTCCTCTGTCCATGGGATTTCCCAGGCAAGAATACCAGAGTGGATTGCCATTTCCTTCGCTGCCAGTCACTAAATGCTGGCATCACACTTGCGTCCAAGTCGTGACAGTCAGAAAATGTCTCCAGACCTTGCCAAATGTCTCCCCAGGTCGTGACAGTCAAAAAATGTCTCCAGGGATTTCCCTGGTGGTCCAGTGGATAAGACTACATGTTTCCGATGCAGTAGGGTATGGGTTCAATCCCCGGTCAGGGAACTAAGATCCAACGTGCATCAAGGCAAAAAAAAATGTCTCCAGACATTGACAAATGTCCCCCAGGGGACAAAATAGCTCCTGGATTGAAAACCACTGGGATGGTGGAAGACCGATCGGCCTCGGGGTCCAGAGAGTAGAACCACCCTCCTGGTGCTGCTCTCTGGTTTCTCTGAGTCCACGAAACACTCAAGCTGCAGCGATCCGGAAGGTGGGGCTTATGCAGATAAGCTACAGGTTTGGGCTGGGAGGCGGGCGGCTTTATGCAGATGAAGGGGCGGTGCCTGCATGTTGATTAGCTGGGCCGGCTGCCGACGCGGCTGGAAGCCTAGCGGGTCCCGCTGCGCTTTGGGCAGAGGTGGCATCTTTCTTCCGCCCCCTCCTTGTCCCTAAGTTCCTACCCTCCGAAAATCGCCCTCGACCTTCACCCTCGTCCATTTCTCCCTCTCCTCTCTGCACCAGTGCCCCCGAATCCTAATTGCTCCACTCGTGGCACCCCCCGCGTTTCTCCTCTCCGCTGCAAACCCCGCGACCTCCAGCAGCCCGCCCGCGCGGGCCCGATCCAGCCTGGCGGCTCCCGCCGCAACCTCCCCAGCCTTCCCGCTCTCCCAGGGCTCGCGCCACTACACCCTCGGGTGTCTCCCCTCGAGCTTCCCGGTTCCCTCTTCCTCCCGCCCTCTCGGAGCCCCCTCCCCTGCCTTGGCCGGCCGGCATGCAAGTGTCTATCGCGTGTACTGAGCAGAACCTTCGCAGCCGGAGCAGTGAGGACCGTCTGTGTGGACCCCGGCCGGGCCCCGGGGGCGGTAACGGCGGGCTGGTCAGCGGGGGGCATGGCAACCCTCCAGGGGGAGGAGGGTCGGGCCCCAAGGCCCGGGCCGCCGTGGTCCCCCGACCCCCAGCGCGTGCTGGGGCCCTCCGAGAGAGCACCGGCCGAGGCACTGGCATGAAATACAGGTATGGGGGTGGCCTGGCCGCCCGCCACATCTGCTACCCTTTCCTGACCCCTGAGGCTTCCTAAGATGCTCCCAGAAACCCCCTCAAACTTCACTAAGAAGGTCCCGGCTCATTCCATCTCTTCTTCCCATCGCTGGCACTCCCTTACACTCTTTTTTTTTTTTGCTCTCCGTCCATTCCCCTGCCTAGTAGAAAATCAAGTTTACTGAGATTGACCAGCCCTGTCAGACCCAAGGGATGCTCCTCCTTACCCCCAGGAAGGCCAGGGAAACGCGGATCTCCAGGCTGCACACCACCCCACCCAGTTCCGATGGAGTGTCCTTGGGTCGTGTCCTGAGAAGAGGGGGGAAGGAAACGGCTTCTCACTCTGGCCTGCTCAGGGTGCCTGACCCAGATACTGCCCCCACATGCCCCAAGGTCTCCTGCACCCTTTCTTGGTGGGGAGGGAAGTGGGGCCCTCCGAAGAATGCATCACATCTCTCAAGCTCATGCCAAGGGCCAGGAACCAGGTGGGGAAGGTGGAATGAAACGTAACCGACTTGATCTCTCAGGACTACCAGTAGGGGAAAAGGGAGGGGCTCCTGCTCAACAGTAGCAGAGGTCACTGATCTGAACTGGCTTTGTCACTTGAGGAATTTGATCCCTTCCATATGGCAGCCCTGATTGGGAAGCTGTCTGGAGTACCTGGATGGGGGGCGGGGAGGAGGGGGCGCTCTGGTTTGAAGACAGACTTCACAAGCCAACAGGAGCACAGCAAGTAGAAAGAAGGGGGAGAACTGGTTTTTCCTCTCAAACTCCCCACCCAGGTGTCCTACCTGCCTTTGTTGGAGGCCAGTCTGCCTAGCCTATTTAAGGACCCTTGCCTGCCTGAATGCCTGAACTTGACTTGGTTTACCCGCTTCCATCCCAGTGTCTGCCCTTTAGCACAGCACTCTCTTGAGAATCTGTTTCCACAAACTCATCACAATTAGCCAGTCCCATTCCTCCCAGCCACCCTCTACCCCAACTCCACATATCCCAGAGATGACTCAAACGAACCCAGGACACACCAGAAGCAGCGTTAAGCAGGCAGCACATCTTCAGTGTGATAGGAGGGAACAGAGGCACTGGACCATGGCTCCAGAGGAACACTTATTATTTGTTCACTTATTCTATGGCTGTGTCACTGCCCAATTCAGTGGGCCCACTGAGTCTAGTTTCTTTGGACTGAGACACTCTGAGGGCATCTCAGTCTGGAATGAGAGGAGCTGGAGGCTGATAATTTATGTCCCTAATGGAGGCTCCACCCCTTCCTGCTGCTTCTGTGTCCTGCAGGAACCTAGGAAAGTCTGGTCTTCGGGTATCCTGCCTTGGCCTAGGTGAGTTAGAAAGAAGAGGAATTAAGGGAAGGGGCAGGCATTCTTTCATGGCTGCCCCCCTCCCCCCGCCCTGGTCGCATTTGCCTGGCTTCTCTCTTGCAGGTACCTGGGTCACATTTGGTTCTCAGATCTCAGATGAGGTATTGATATAAGTGATGGGACCTAGAAGCAGGGGGAGGGGGTACGAGGGAACCCAAAAGGGGGGAAAACGGACTTGGCTAGGGGTTTGGACAACAAGCATGGAGAATGGTGGACTTGAGGCTGGAGAACGGGGAAAGGGAAGTGAATGTGGTAACAAAGGCTGAGGTGTGATGGGTTAGAGTGCAGTGAGGACTGTAACTGAGAGGCTGGTGGTTGATCTTCAACTCTTTCTCTCACCATCCTAGACAGCAGAGGATGTGCTGACAGTAGCCTATGAGCATGGTGTAAACCTGTTTGATACCGCCGAAGTGTATGCAGGAGGAAAGTAAGGACTGGGGTGAAAAAACTAAGTTATACTTGGAAGGCTGAGAGAACATCAGGGCTTTTTGGTTTCCTCCCTAAAGAACTCTGGGAATTAAAGCATCACTAAGTTCCAGCCTTTCAGCCAATGGGCCCCCAAAGCATGTTGGGAACTATAGTCCGAACATCTGTCTCTCTCTAGCTTTTAGGGCAACAGGGCATACTGTGCAGTCAAAATAAAACCAAGCACATATGGCTTCACACTGGGAATAATAAAAACTTTGGATGACCCTGTCTCTTCTTCTGGCAAACTCTTCTGCTTATCATTAAGACTTGTCCCAGATGTTAGCTTTCCTAAGAACCCTTTGCCCAACTCCCCAAAGTTGGTCACTATCCTCCTTAGCTCCCAAAGCACTTTACACTGCCCTCTGACACACAGTTCATCAATTACTGGTTTACAAGGCCATATTTGCTGCTCAACGGAGAGGGTCCTCTCTCCATAGAACTTGTCTTGTTCTTTCCCATGACACCTAAGTACCTACACGGGCTTCTCTGGTAGCTCAGCTAGTAAAGAATCTGGCTGCAATGCAAAAGACCCTGATTTGATTCCTGGGTCGGGAAGATCCCCTGGAGAAAGGATACGCTACCCACTCCAGTATTCTTGGGCTTCCCTGGTGGTTCAGTTGGTGAAGGATCCACCTGCAATGTGGGACAAGACCTGGGTGGGACTTTGCAGAGACTAAAAGAAGGGGGAAGGCAACACAGATGGTTGGAAACAGATGAGACAGTATCCTCCCCAGCATCACTGTAGTTGGTCCCTCTTCTCTCATCCTATTCTATCCCTTCAGCACCCAGAACAGAGCTTGGTTCACTGTTGCACAACTGATATTTGTTGAATGAATGAATGAAAACGTATGACTGTAACCCTACTTCCAGGAGCCCCTTTTATTTAGTTTAGAATGGGACTGATGACCCAATGGGCTTCTCATTTATGTTCCATTTTACTAGGGAGAAATTAGTTGAAGGGAGGGAGGAGGGTGCGAGGAGGGAAAGAAACTGATCCATCTTGGAGGAGTCAGTGCTTCTGCCTTATTTTCCTTGCAGGGCTGAAAGAACCCTAGGAAACATCCTCAAGAGCAAAGGTTGGAGGTAAGACATGTTTGGGGGTGTGGGGAGTTGCTGGGGACATGATCATCCCCACATCCTTTTCTGGCTGGGTATCCCATTTCTCTTTTTCTCCAGGAGATCAAGCTATGTCATCACCACCAAGATTTTTTGGGGAGGACAGTAAGTGGCTGCCTCACTGTAGTTGGGGAGGAGACCTGCAGACTGTGTGAAGGTGCATGGGGCGGGGTGGAGAGGGCAGACCAAGCACCTGCTCCCCCAGGTCTGCCTCCTGCCTGTGAGGACCCCTACCACCTCGGTTCCTCATGGCTCCAGGCCAGCCCTGGTCCCTTATCTTTGACGCACCTCATCTTTGACTTTATCTTTTCCTACAGGGCAGAAACTGAGCGAGGCTTGAGCCGCAAACACATCATTGAAGGTGAGAGGGGCTGGGAACCTGAGCTGGCTGAGGACGGAAGCTAGAGAAGTTGGGACTATTCTCTGAAGCTCCAAGTCTGAGGCTCTGAATAGGGAAGCTGGGATTTAGGTGTCCATGGCAGAGGGGTAAGGTCTGAATTCTTAGGCAGCTAAAGCTGGAGAGCTTACCTTCCTCTTCCTGTGCTTACCCCAGGCTTGCGAGGATCCCTGGAGCGCCTCCAGTTGGGATATGTGGACATCATCTTTGCCAATCGTTCGGACCCCAACAGTCCCATGGAGGGTAAAGCAGTACCCCAACCCTGACAGCCCTTCAAACTGAGCACTTCTTAAACCTTCAGCAGAAGCCAGGTCCTGCTCAGGAGGTCTCCCAAGTTCCACAGTGGAGGCTCAGACCCCAGGACTTGGACAGGGAGGGACGTGAAGAGCAGATGCCAACCTCTCACAAGGATGAGTGGGGTCTTGGTGGGGCAGGTGGAGGTCTGCAGATCTGGAACCCAGGATGCAGGAGTCTGAGAGTGAAGCTTTCCTTCTCCTGTGTGCCTAGAGATTGTGCGAGCCATGACCTATGTCATCAACGAGGGGTTGGCCCTATACTGGGGGACATCCCGATGGGGGGCTGCAGAAATCATGGTGAGTATGCCACCTACTGCCCCCGTCTCACAACTTGTTACCACCTTTCACATGTCCACTCCCAACCCCACTCTGCTGGAGGAGGGGGAGTGGAAGACAATGGAAGGAGTGCTCTGACCCCCATCTCTTCCCCGCCCCAACCCAGGAGGCCTACTCCATGGCCAGACAGTTCAATCTGATACCTCCAGTATGTGAACAAGCTGAGCACCATCTGTTTCAGAGAGAGAAGGTGGAGACGCAGCTGCCAGAGCTCTACCACAAGATTGGTTCGCAGTCCCCTCATTCCTGCCTTTCCCTCAGCTTCATCATCACTGAGATCCCCTTCCCACATCTGGTCCTCTCCATCTTAGGTGTTGGCTCAGTCACCTGGTCCCCTCTGGCCTGTGGCCTCATCACTAGCAAGTATGATGGGCAAGTCTCAGATACCTGCAAGGTCACCATCAAGGTGAGATCTGGGGGCTTGGGATGGCAGGAGTGGACTGACTGCGAAGTGGTCTTTTGATGGATCTCCTTGGCCTCCAGGGCTACCAATGGCACAAAGTGCAAAGTGAGGATGGCAAGAAACAACAAGCCAAAGTTATGGACCTTCTCCCCATCGCTCACCAGCTGGGCTGCACTGTGGCGCAGCTTGCTATTGGTGAGACACTGCCAGCCCTGGACCCTGTAGGGTCCTTGTCTCCGCCTAAGAGCTACCAAACCACAAACTAGTTTTTCCTGGGGCGGTCCTTCTTCCTCAGAGACCCCTCTGAAGTCTGGGTGTTCACTGTTTCCCACCAGTTCTCTCTTTTTTCCTTCTCGGGCCCAGCGTGGTGTCTCCGCAGTGAGGGGGTCAGCTCGGTCTTGCTGGGGGTGTCCAGTGCGGAGCAGCTGGTGGAGCACCTGGGCGCCCTGCAGGTGAGCGAGGGACTCAGAGCCAGAGCTCATCTCTGTCCCCTTCCCCAGCAGTCAAGACCTTGATGTCCAAGCCAGAATGGGCCTGAGGTGAGACACCCACTACAAGGTCCTCACTTTGCAAATGAGCGGTCCCAGGGCGAGAAGGTAAAACAGAAGCACAGCTGTGACTTCGCCTCGCTGTGCGGCTCCCCGGGTCCTCGAACCTCCCGCCCTCTTTCAAGGACCTTGCATGTACCATTCTCTCCATCACCCCATTCAATTCCAGGTTCTGAGTCAGCTGACCCCACAGACGGTGATGGAGATAGACGGGCTCCTGGGCAACAAGCCACATCCCAAGAAATAGTCCACCGGGGACGCAGGAACCCAAACCCGGAGCCGCTGCACCCCCCAGAAACGCGTCCCCGCCTCTGCCTCCCTCCCGCTCCGGATCCCTCCACGCAGCGGCCGAGACAGGGCGGCCCCGCCCACAAACGAGTTCCAGCTTCGAGTAGCGACAGCATGAACAAAGCCATATCCTCCCGCAGTGGGGCTTGAGAGGGAAAGTAGTCCGCCGCCCCCTGCTACGTCCACCTAGGCCTTCCTGCTAATCCTGGGCATGAGCTACTGGGCCGTCCCCTCTCTGCCACTTGGTCTCGCTCCTTCTCTCTTCCCCTTATCGCCGAGGTTCAGGGAAAAACAAAAAGGCATATACAAGACCCATGCAGAGTACCTCGAAAGTGGCCCTTGAAATGTCATCAAGGAGTTGTGAGTTCTAATAATAAGTGAGTTGTGGTGTCACCTGGAAAAAAGGAATGGGACTCTTAAATTCGTTACAAAGGAAGCCAGGCTGGTCCTGGCAGGAAGTAAATGATGACTTTTGAGAAACCGGGACCCTACCTCAGCCAGGAGGTGGAGAAAAATAAAACTAGAATGGTGCTTTGTTATTGCGGAGAAGGATAGAGTGGGGAGTGCAGTAGCAAAGCACCGGTGAGGGAAATTTAATGGCCAGTGTATAGAGTGTCCTGGCGGAAGTGGCCAGGGAAGAACTTGGAAAGCACACTGGGCCTCACTTTGCAGAAAACAGTGACAGCCTTTAGGTCACAGCAGGGATTGGGGCTAACTTAAAAGGTCTGGGGATAAACCTTTGAGCCTTGAGCAGGACTTCTACCTGGCAGGGGAGGACTGTAGTCTTCCTCCTGGCAATAATCTTAAAGCAATAATGATGGTCCCTCTTGTGCAAGACTTTCCAGGGAACTGTAAATAAAATCTCAGCTTGATCATTACTTACTGTGTCTGAAGTTGCTGGGGGTTGAGAGTTAGGCTCTCAGTCTCACCTGTTTGATTCCCTAGACCCCTGCCAGTAGAAAACTCCAGGATTCTTCCTCTCCACTGCTCATGTACCTTAGTGACCCAGGCTTCTTGCTCCTAGTCACTGATCTCATCAAAGACCCAGTTTTCTTCTTTCAGTCACCACATGCCTTGGAACCCAGAGGTCTGGCTTCATAGCTGTGTTGCTCCTTCCTCTGACACTCTTACTCTTGTTTGGTTTTGAAAAGTTATATTAGCCAAGGGTCTTATTTCCCTCTTTCCTGATACCCAGTGCATACCAAGTTGCTTCAGCCATGGCTGACTCTTTGGAACCCTCTGGACCATAGCCTGCCAGGATCCCCTGTCCATGGGGTTTTCAAAGCAAAATAATGAAGTGAATTGCCATTTCCTCCTCCAGGGATTCTTCCTGACTCAGGAATCGAACCTGTGTTTCTTAGGCAAAATACTGAAGTGGATTGCCATTTCCTCCTCCAGGGGTTCTTCCTGACCCAGGGATAAAAGCCGTGTTTCTTACATCTCCTACATTGGCAGGCAGGTTCTTTACCACTGGTGCCACCTGGGAAGCCTGATACCCACACTATCCAAAAAACTGTCTGGGTGGTTTTCTTGTGGCAGAGTGGGAGCCACTGTTCTGAGATGGAGGACTTGGGGAAGGAGAGGTAAAATAAAAACTGTTCTATGTTTGAAATGATGCAGGGAGAGAGAAGAGAGCTGTTATAAAAAGAAAACAAGTGAAAGATCAGGTGTGAGAGCAGCA
The DNA here is from genome assembly GCF_049115385.1 of Moschus berezovskii. Classification (NCBI taxonomy): domain Eukaryota; kingdom Metazoa; phylum Chordata; class Mammalia; order Artiodactyla; family Moschidae; genus Moschus; species Moschus berezovskii. Next base: position 39,684,077 of record NC_142479.1, on the reverse strand, counting down.
GAAAAGCAGAATCAAATGGGATTATGTCAGATACTTACCCTTATTCTTCCCTAAAGAACTCTGATTTCCCTAGGACAGAAAGTGGGTGGAAAGTTACAACCTTTAATGATCACAAGGCAGGGGAGGATGAGCTCTGCCTTCCTTAAAATATAACCTTACCATCTCCCTTCTTCCAATCCTCACCCTTCCTTGATCCTGAAGCTGGGAGAGCAGAGTAAAACCAATTTTCAAAAGAGAGAAGTCAGCAGCATGCCATTTACTGGATTAGCAACCAACCGGATCAACTAATGAACACTTACATCCACTCCTACCATCTCCCACTCATTTGGGAAGACTGTGGAGGAAACAAAGAGGTAAAATGTATGACTAAACTAAGCTTGGTTATTCTGTAACAAACATAGGAGAATTTATAAATTCAAAATGGTACTCTCCTTAAATAGTTACCTTGGAGGGTCATGAACTTCCTTCATTTAATGCCTCCTTCATTGCTCAAAACATTTTTTAAAAGTCCTCTTAAAATTACCTTCAGAAGCAGTTATAAGCCCCTTGTAAGAAACCTTCCTTTATTGTCACACCTTGTTAAATATATAGGCCATGCTGCTCCTCTTGTGGGATTTTAGTTCCCTGACCGGGGTCCCTCTGGGCAGTGAAAGCGCCAAGTCCTAGCCACTAGACCACTAGCAAATTCCCTCACATACCATATTTATCATTCACCTCATTCATTAATCGAATGAGAACTTATCTATTGGGTCCTACTATGGTACAATACATGGACACAGTAGTGAACAAAACCTGGCTCAGCAACCTTTGTGGAGTTTACAGATGGGGAAGGCAAAGTAACCCCCAAACACACACACAAACTTAGGTTGTCTGAAGTACAGAGGAAAGCACTGGTGTTACCATAGTGTACAGTGAGTATCTGACATGGTGAGGCTGCAAAGAGAGCTGAAGGATGCATGGGTGTTGCTAAGGTGAAAGCAAGAAGGTTAGGGGAACAGCACACGGAAAAACCTTGTGGGGGAAACAAACAGACAAGTCAGAGGTCTCCAAAGGCTGAATGTCTAAAGAAGAAAGGCAAGCAGAATGTGATACTTAGTGGTTTCAGAGCATGTTTGACCTTGTAGGACATTTCAGCATATTATCTTTATCCTAAGGAAGTAGGAAACCCTCAAAATCAGTTATCTTGATACACAACAAATCACCCCCAAATTTAGTGGCTTAAAAAAACATTTAAAAAATATTTTTACTCCACGATTCTGTGGATTGGCTGGGATTGTCTTCTGCTGTTTTCACCTGGGCTCATTCACGTGGCTGCATTCAGCCCACAGAGCAGCCGAACAGGAAAATCCAGTGACCACACTGGTACACCTGGCCGTTAGTGCTGGCTGTTGACTGGGGCTCTTCCCTTCTCCAAGTGGCTTCATCCACCAGCAAACTTCCTTATGTGGTGGTCTCAGGGCAGTGTTCCAAATGGACAAAGGCAGAAGCCATGAGGCCTCTGAAGGAATGATGCTCCAAAACTCACACATCATCATTCCTGCCACATTTTATTAGTCAAAGCAAGTCATGAGGTGAGCCCAGTTTCAAGGAAGAGGGAACAGATCCCAATTCTTGATGGGAGAAGCAGCAAAGTCACATATCTTAGGAATTTGGGGGTATTAAACCATGACTGCATTAAAAGTTTGTTGTTTAAAAAATGTTTATATATTTATTTGGCTGCGCCAGGTCTTAGTTGAGGCACGCATGAGCTTTAGTTGCACAAAGATCTTTCTTTAGTTATGGCATGTGCGGTCTAATTCCCTGACCAGGGATCGAACCCAGGCCCTCTGCACTGGGAGCTCAGTGTCTTAGCCAGTGGACCACCTGCTGTAAAAGTTTTTAACAGGAATGGAAGGGATATGTGGTGGTGGTGGTTTAGTCGCTAAGTTGTGTCTGACTCTATGACCCCATGAACTGTAGCCTGCCAGGCTCTTCTGTCCATGGGATTCTCCCATGGGAGGCAAGAATACTGGAGGGGGTTGCCATTTCCTTCTCCAGGGATCTTCCCGACCCAGGAATCAAACCCGGGTCTCCTGCATTGCAGGCAGATTTAAACAGGAATGGAACGGATATATGGTAGGACATAATTAGGCTTGAGTTTTGGAAAGATTACTGTAAGCAGTGTGGAGAGAAGTCTGCAGAAGACCAGAATAACTGTGGACAGTCTGGTGAAGAGGCTTCTGTTTACAGAAGAGATGATGGCAGCTTGAACCAGGGTGGTATTCTGGAGGTAGAGAAAAGCAGATGAATTAGTTTTAGGAGGCAAAATGTACCAGGCCTAGTGATAAGGGAGGTAAAGGAACGTGAACTCAAGGAAGGGATCTAGGTTTGACACCTAGGTTTCTGGTGTTGGGTAAAGAGATAAGAAACTTGGAAGAGATGCTGCTTTAGATGGGGAGATCATCATTTTGGATTCTTGATAAACAAGAAAGGAATCTGAGCAGGTGACTGGATATTCCAGGTCTAGAGCTAGAAGGCTTCGGCTGTCTACTACTTTAGGAGCATTTATATAGTCAAATTTACCTTAAAAGACTTAATCACCAAAGATATTAAAAGATGTGAGATCTCTAAGCACCATTACACAGAGATGTTCCCCCCAAATTTGAGTTATGACAGAATCACTGGAATAAATAGCTTCCTCCAAGTTTCCATAAGACAATAAAACTTAGTTCTGAAAAGATATAATTAAAAATAATGATATATCTTCTCACAAAAGATTACCCTCTAAGGTTTAAAGAATCTAGTTTTTAAAAACCAGCTTTACATTGCCTGTTACAGCCAGTGAATGCCATGAGTGTGGAGAATCCCATTTTGTGTTCACCAAAAGAAACAGGGGTTGAGAATATTGTGCCTGGACCGCCAGTGGTTAAGCCGTGCACTTCCACTGAACGGAGTGAGGATTCGATCCCTGGTTGGGGACCCCTGGTTGGGGACTGTAAGATCCTGAATGCCCCACAGTTATGCCAAAAAAAAGAAAAGAATATGTTGGGTGCCAAGAAGTTAAAGTGAACACAATATAGGAGGGGGCGTAAAATAATAATATGTGTTTACTGTGTGCCAGGCGTCATTCTAAGCACCTTACATATGTAAGCTGATTCAATCCTATTATCATCCATATTTTATAGATGAGAAAGCCAAGGCCCAGCGGAGTTAGGTAACTTGCTCAAAGTGTCGCAACTGGTAAACTGGGTCTAGGCTGTGTCCTGTGAACCTCCACAAAAGTGCATAGACTGTGGGTCCAGGAGAGGCAGGTGAGGAGGGAGCTGGGGGTGGGTGCGGCACCAAGAGGGAACGTGGGCCGTGAGTACTATGTCCTGTTGACCCGTGGCGGAAGTCAGACCCCTGAGTCAGAGCTTAGGCTGGGCTGCTTTGCTGGAGCCATCATGGTGTGTGGGTGTCCAGGCCTGGTTACTCAGGAAGGAGAAGATTCCCAGCATTCCTGGGCCTGGATCTTGGTATCTAGGGCCCTCCTTAGGTTGAGATGTCAGCTGGGAATTCAACAGTTTGAAGAGAATAAAATTTGGGGAGCCAGCCTTACAAGAACACAGGGAGGTTGAATATGATAAAGGCAATGGAGCGCAGCGTCTGCTCAAACGCCCAGGGGCCTTCTAAAGATTGGGCAGAACGGGCAGTGTCACTGGCTTAGGAAGTATGTTGTGAAAGAGCCTGAGAAACCCGTGCCAGTGATGGAGGGCTCAGGCTCAGTAACTGGGGGTTTGCACACAGTACAATTAAGGAGCGCTGGCGCTGCGTAGGGCATTAAGGAAGGCGTGCCTGGAGTTGGAGGTGCCGCACCTCCTCGTCCCCAGTCCAGGCACCACCTGGGCCGCAACCCCGCCTCCGCGAGCCCCCAGCTTCGCCGAGGCAGGCATTCCGGACCTCGCACCTCCACCACCCCCGCGCGTGCCACCGCGGGGAGGGGCCTGACTGCGACGTGACGTCGCGAAGGGGCGGGGTCTCACTATTTAAAAGGGGCAAGAGGCCGGGGAGCGGGCCCCAGGACGGGCCCGCTAGGTCTGTCCACAGAGCTGGTTTCGTGAGTGACGCCCTCGAGTCCGCGGTGGGCAAGATGCAGCTTCTGGTGAGGATGCCGTCTCTTCCAGAGCGCGGCGAGCTGGACTGCAACATCTGCTACCGGCCTTTCAACCTCGGGGACCGCGCGCCCCGCCGCCTGTCTGGGACGGCGCGCGCCCGCTGCGGCCACACGCTCTGCACCGCGTGCCTACGCGAGCTGGCGGCGCGCGGCGACGGTGGCGGGGCGGCGGCGCGCGTGGTGCGCCTGCGCCGCCTCATCACGTGCCCCTTCTGTCGCTCGCCGACCCCGCTCCCGCGCGGCGGGGTCGCGGAGATATCTGTCGACCCCGACTTATGGTCGCGCTTGGAGGCAAAAGTTAGACGCGAATCTGATGAGGCGGATGGCGACGCGAACCGAGAGGCCGATGACGAGGAAAAGGAGAGCGAGAAAGGGGCGGGGCCAAGGAGCGCAGGGTGGCGCGGGCTCCGGCGGCTCTGGGCCCGGGTGCTGGTGCCCGCGCGCGGGTGGCGGCGCCCGCTGCCTAGCAACGGTGAGGGGCCACCCGAGAGGCCGTGGAGGGAGAGCACCAGGGAACGCCGGGTTCGGCTGCGTCTTTCCACTGACCTTAACCCTCCTCCTTTCCCCCAGTGCTGTACTGTCCGGAGGTCAAGGACTTGGCCCACATGACCCGCTGCACGCCGTAACCGGGGAACTCTGAAGCTACGGCAGAAGGTGGGAGCTGCGTTCTCGGGGGCGCGCTGTAGTACAGGGGTCTGATGCCAAGACTACCACCCGTCACATCCTGGATTGGCATGGATGAGGGAGTTGAGCCAAGGGCAGGAGGGAACACCCTGGGAGGTGTTAATACTGCGCTGCAGAGGCTCCTATGCGAACCGCCCCCGTCTACTGAGTGTCAGCCTTGCGTATTCAGGATGGAGTGGCTTAGGGATGATGGAAACAGCCTCCGTTCTCGTGGGAAGACAGTTTCCCTAGCTGTGACTTTGGCTTTTGTCCAGGGCAGCTCTGGTGTGTGGGAGTAACAGGTCCCATTTTAGCAATTCTGTGTCAATGATTTTAAAGATGGAACGGGAGAGAATAGGCCGATTTTTATGTCGTGTTAATCTCACTTCTCTAGCACTTAAGAGAAGTGAGGAAAATACACTGTACCCACCCTACCCTCCTCCACTGGTATGCCTACTGTTTCTCCATCCCCAATACTGTTTCTAAAATTATCAAGATGCATCCCTACCTATGAGGTTAGGAGCCTTGCTTCATTTCAGAATCTCCCTTTAACCAGTTAGGGCAGGCATGAGAAGGTTCCAAAGGGCATTTATCTGAGTTAGCTCATTAGTGCTTATCAAGGAGAGGAGCGAATGCCATTTGGCAAAGGCATTGAATTGTAAACCTTTGATACTATGTGTTATCTTTACAGTCCCAAGGAAAGTCACTACTGAAAAGAAAATGCTCATACTACAGTTTTAAACTTGTGTCCCCTAATTGGACTTCACCAAATTATAGGGTGTGAGTTTTATGGACTTCACCAAATTTTGGGGTCTGAGTTTTATGGACTTCACCAAATTTTAGGGTGTGAGTTTTAGTTAAAAATCCTAGTTAGTTAATCTCTCATGATAGTATAGTTAGTCAAGGACCAACAGCATCAGCATCACTGGGAGCTTGTTGGAAGTACAGAATCTCAGGATTTCAGTTTAGACTGACTGACTCAGACTCTGCATTTTACCAGGAATCCCAGGTGATCCATTTAAATAAAAATATAAGAAGCACTGGTCCAGGTTCTAGACTATCGAGGATATCACCATCTGTGGTTGAAATATTTAAAACACAACTGATATAAATGATACAGTTTTATTCAAGGTTCCTAAAGTGACACTCTTATTAACTGAAGAAATTTAAACTTTGTGTGCATAGTTTACTATGTTGAATTTTCCTCTGAGTTTTAAAAATGTGAACTTACTAATAAACCTCAATTTTTCTAATCCTGTTTTTGCCTTTTTCCTGTCCTTAAGTCTGATGTCTCAGTTTAAATTTTCCCTCTTTGGGGAGCCCTTTCTCAGCCTTCAGCCTGCTATTTTCTGATTGCTTGTTAGAATTACAGTTTTTAATATAATAGCCTCAAAAATTTGTCTGGTCTCAGCCTCCAAGAAGCTCTGGTAGTGAACAATACATGTTAAGGTGCAGTGTCTAGCAGTTCCCATCTTTGGCAAGCTATGCAGGTCTGATCCTCTCCACCACCCCCCCCCCCAATTCCTTTAAAATAAAATAAATTAAAAAGTGTGCTTCTGCAAACTGGGAACTGAACCTGTGAAGCTGTAGTGACCTCTACTGACTCTTGGCAGAACTAAACAACCTGAAGGTGGAAAGGATGCTCAAAAGGATGACTGAAGGCAGTTGTGAACCGTGTCAGGCACCCCTCCCATTCCACTTCTGTCCAGTGAACCCTGCCTCGCTGGGCCCACCCTGAGGCCTGTGAGGTATCCTGCTGTCACCCTCCACACCCTCATCACCTCCGGGTTAGGGTTGGAAAAGGGTCCTTGGAATTTTAGTTGATGATCCAAGAAATAAAAACAAGAAAAGGGAAAGTCAACAAGATTTTTTAAAGAGAGAAATGAATAGGAAACGGCAGAAATCAACACCCTTTCTTTTCCTATCCCTCCCCCTCCTGGCAACCAAAGAACTCCCCCCCTCAAAAATAACAGAGCACACAGAAAGGAAAGTATAATTTATATGTACAACCAATAAACCTGATACAGAAGAGGGGACTGGGACAGGCCCGGAGTGGGTGTGAAGAGACTGGGAGAGGGGCAGCCAGAAAGTGAAGGGGAGCAAAGAGGAAGTGGGGGGTTCGCCATGCAAACTGCCACTCTCCCCAGCCCCTCCTGGGGAGGAGGGTGTGCCCATGTCTCCCCAGCCTGCCCTCCGCTATTCTGCTCTGGTCTCAAAGCAAGGTAGTCCCCTGACTAGGCCCCCTGCCTGACCCACTCTAGTCCACATCCAGGTCTTCAGGAGGGAAGGTAGAAATCCTCCAAGAATCTGAGCCCCAAAACTGGGGGCTCCCCCCATGTCTGGCCCATTGTGTTCTCTGCCACCCTTTCTAGGTTACTTGGGTCCCTAGAACATATTGGGGAGCTCCTCTTTGGCTTAAGGGAGTATCACCCAAATGTTACTCTTTGCAGGGGTGGTCATTGGTCCCTAGGGAGGGGGGAAGACTGCCAACACAAGATGCTGGTACGCAGGAGGTAACTAAGCCAGTGAATGGCACCTTTATTCTGAGGCTGAACAGCAATGGACTCCGTCCCTGGTAACTGCTCCACCCTCCATCTGCAGGGAGGGAGTGGGAAGGAAACATGCAGCCGCCCCTCCTCTTTTCTTCCACCTTCCCAGGGCTCATTGTCACCCCTCTCTAAAGTCACCTGCCGCTCTTCAAAGCTCTTTCCCACCAAAGTTCCGACAGGCCAGGCAAAGCTAACCCCCCACTTCTGCAAGAGATGGAGTTGACGTTGCAGGAGTAAAACCCGGGGAGGCTCCACCTCTCTCCTCCCCACAACCATTTATTGGGAAGCTGTGTGTGTTTGGCAGTGGGGGATAAAGGTACTCGGAAGACCCTGCTCACCACCTTCCACCCAGACCCCTTCTCACCAGCAGTCTTCAAAGCGTGGTGGGAAAGGTGCATGGGGTGGAGAGTAACAAGGGCCCTTCTTGAAGAGAGCTGCAGAGAGGGGCAGAGGGGCTCCTAGCCCAGCGGTGGCCCAAGGGGTGGGGAAGGTGGAGGACTGGCAGCAGGCCCCGGAGCCTGAGCTGGGGGTCGACCTCGGGGCCGGGACCTGGCTGAAGGGCAGGCCTGGGATCCGGTCAGTCGTCTATACAGATCACCTCCCCGGTTCGGGGCTCCTTCCGATCCAGCCCGTCTGCCACCAGTGCTCCCACCATTTCCTTCTCCTTCTTCACCAGCACTGGAGGGCCGTTGGTGGCGGCTGTTTGGGAAGCGGGTAAGGAAGGGTCAATCCCTACTTCTCTACCTGTCGTCCACTGCTTCCTGACCACAGCTATGTTCTTACTTCTAGGTCACCTCACGCCAGGTCCAATTTTCTAGGGTGTGCAGGGAAGAGCAGGGCGGACCCCTCTCCTGAGATGCCCCACTGTGTGTGTGATGGGACTCACGCTCCAGCTTTCACTATAACCCCCTTCTGATTTCACACTCTCTCTCTGAAGTAACCCAGGAGGAGGTGGCTCAGGTACTAGTCCACAGAACCAGTAAAGCCCTGGATGAGGTTTCTGACGATGGGGATGGAAGAGAATTTAGGGATGGGAAAAATAAAGTCTAGAAGCACTACATTCCATGAAACCCTGGGCACATCCAAGGAAGTGAGATGGGCTGGACAAGTAAAGGGCAGCTGAGCAGGGGGGAAGCTTGGGAAAGGAAGAGGGCAACGAGGCGGCGGCAGGAAGTCAGCAGCTGACCTGTGATGAAGGACCCTGCTGGCATCTGGCTGTAATTGGCGCCTGCGGCGGCCAGGGCCGCGACGGGTGCGGCGCTGAAGGCCGCCCCGTACCCCGGAGGTGTAGCGTACGGACCCGGGGGGAAGGCCTGCAAGAGAGAGCGAGCCCAAGTTAGAGGGCCACAGCCTGAGAGGGAGAAGCTGTAGGGGAGAAATCCACAGCTACTGGCGGGTATGGTAGAGGCAGGGGAATCCACACTGAGGAGTGTGCGGGCATTTTCCACACTGTATAGGATTCTGAAGGAAGTGTCTGTGTGCAGGAGTACCAACAGGAAAAGCAGAGTTGGGGGAAGGGTTACCGGTGTGGGGTGAGGCTCCGTGCCCTTGCTGGCCAGCCGGCTGAGGATGCTGCGCTCGGACATCTGAAGGCGGGCTGCGATGGGGGGTATTCGGGACAGCGTGGCTGGCAGGCGGGTCACGTCCGCCTTCATGTCGCTCAGCAACTCCTCCAGCTGGTTCAGAACTGGGGCCCGGGCCACGGAGAAACAAGGGCGAGAGAAAGACAGGGAAAGAGAGAGATGGAGCCAGGAAAAGAGATGTGGAGTCAGGCGGACAGATACAGCCAGAAAAAGAGAGAGAGAGAGAGGACACAGATGCCGAAGAATCAGAGACCAAGAAAATGACAGAAGTAGACGGAAAAAGAGAGCAGCTCGGGGAAAAAGAAGTGTCAGGTAAAGAGGCAGAGAGACCAGATCACCACAAAGGACAGATGGAGAGAGAGAAGGAAGGAAAAGGGAGTATGGAGAAAAGGGAGACAGGGAGGGCATTGGAAAACACGGGGCGGGGAGTTGTCAGAACATCCCATATTGGAAGAGGGAAGTTTCGGGGTTGGGGATGATGGGGAGGAAATAGTCAGGAGGCATGGGAGGTGGTAAACGGTATCAAAGACTTAAGGAATCAAGGTTTTACTATGTCAGGGTGGGGGGAGGGGGAGGTTAGAGGGTCAGCATTATAGGTTCAAGGAATTAGAACAGGAATCTAAGGGGCCAGGAGTCAGTCAGGATTAGATGGTTAGAGGGCTTTGGAACTTAATCTACTATTATCAAGGCATGAGGGTTTGGGAGGAAGGGTTGAAGATCAAAGGGAACTTTCATGGGGTAGGGTCACAGGGTGGGATGGTAGTGGTTTCTGCCTCACGCGGTGAACGAGATGTGAGGAATGTGATTTGTGGGACCCGGGATAAGAACTTTTGTGGACTATATACAGGCCAAGGCCCCAGACAGGGTGCTATGAGCAGTATGGCAGGTGTGTAGTTCAGTGAAGAAGTTCCGCCCCGTGGAGGGGACGTGGCACAGTCTCATGAAGATGGGGGAGGTCAAGGGGTTGGGGGATTCCACTCTTGGGCACTGATGTGAATCCTATTAGGCATGGATAAGGGCTGGCTGCACAATTTCTAGAGGCTAAAAACCAAGGCGGTACCAGGCGGGTTGGGGTGGGGTTAGAGGTCAGAGGGGGGATGGTTCAGAGGGTAAAGGGGTCGGAGGGGTGGGGAGATTTTGAGGGGTGCGGGGTGAAGACTTACGCAGCGTTGTGGGCCCTCCCCCGCGCGGGGCCGCCGCGGCCCTTACCCTTGTGCAGGACGGCGTTGGCCGGCTTGTTCCCCGCCAGCGACTCCTTGGAGAGGTGCTGGTGGCTCTCGGCCAGGCACTCGGCCTCGGCGAAGCGGGCGTGGAGGGCCATGGCGGGGTGCGCCGGCTCCTGTGATAGGTTCAGGTAGGCCGCCCGCCGCAGCTGCTCCTCAATCACCAGCGCCTGCTCCAGGAGCTGAGGCCCAGGCAGGGGCTGAGTACTGGGGGCAAAGACCCACACTGCACCCCCCTGCCCCTTCACTGGTCCAGAGCAACCCCACCTCCACCCTGATCCAGACCATGGGCCCAAACACAAGGTGACACTTGGGTGTCTTGGCCTCAAGCATTGCCTCGGCTCTTAAGGGGTCAACCTTGCCTTCATTCCAACCAGCTCTGGTCCTACCTCTGACTCAAACCCCTCTTCAACACTGTTCCTTTCCTCCCTCATCCTTACCTTGAATCTCCGGGCCAGGAATTTATTTTTCATCTCCAGAAAGTTCCCCTTATTGGCTTCAGTTTTAAATGGCTCATTGATAATGGCAAACTGAGCATCATTCTGGATGTCCTGCCACCGTGCGTAGCCATGGCTGCCGACGAAGGAAGGGGACCATCAAGGAACTTAACAGGGCTGGTGGGGGCTATGCATACACCTTCCTTTTGGCCTGACTGCCCCAAAGTGTGGCATGAGGCCCCCCTCCCTAGAGATGGACTCCTCTGTGGTTCTCCTCACTCTAGGTGGAGAAAACATCTCTTTCCTAGTATTTGTATCAAAGGATACAGGACAATCCCAGCTAGGAGCCAATAGTCGTGTCTTCGGTGCCAGATCTCATTGAGTTTCCCCGAGGAAATAGCCGCCCGCTCCTCATTCTGCCACAGCGTGTGAAGCTCTGCAGAGAGGAAAGAGGACAGACACGGCATCAGGGGTTTGAGAACCATGCCCAGCCCCACAGACAGGTACAGAGGAGGGACGTGAACAGGGGACAGGACCACAGGCTCTTCAAGAGGAAGGTTAAGAGAGAGGTCAGGAACAAAACTAATTACGAACAAGGTTCAAGTTAGGATTGGGAGACAATGAGAGCCCCCCACCTGTGAAGCCACCATCTGCAATGTTGAACATGAACCGTGGTTTCTCTGCCTTCTCCTCACGTCGCCCATTGGACCGTGGCTCATCTCGAGGAGGCCCAGACCGAAGCTCCCGGTCCCCTTTCACATCTTCTGCTGTGACAGACAGGGCAGAGCTCACATCTCGGGGGACAGTCTCCACCCGGGTCCCAGGACTCCTCTCTGTACTGTACAGGCCCTTGAAGAGCTACCCACCCGGGACCCAGGCGTTTGGTTCCCCAGATTCCACCTCCCCTGATCCCTCAAGGACCCAGGGGTCCCATTCTTCCACCCATTACCTCTCTTGCCCAAATCCCCTGTCTCCCCCTCCGGCCTCTCCCTGTGTTCCTGTCCATCCATCGGCTTCTCCTCCCCCCTCTCTCCTGGCGTCGACTCTGTGGCTGTGGGAGGGGGCAGGGGACAGGAAGGGAGGATGTCACCCTCATCCCGTGACCCCTGAAGAGGGAGCCCCCAAATTCTAAGCCCCATCACACTTAAGGTCATGCACCCACCTGACTTCTCTCTGTCCCCCCGGTACCCAGGTTCAGGATCCACTTCTCCAGGTACCCCTGGCACCTCATCCTCTAGAGGCATCTTCCTTGGCTCCAGCCGCTCTCCCATGGATGGGGCTGGGCTGGGGGTATCAGCCTGGAAGAGGACAGCCGAGTCAGGATGACCTGGAGGGCTCCAGGCTCCCACCTCCAAGACCCTGCCACTGCCTCTAAGGAAGCCAGGCAGCCACACACCTCTGTCTCCATCTTATCCCCAATCCTGCTATTCTTTTCTGGCTTCTCCTCCTGGTTTTCTGCTTCATCCTTCTCCAGAGGTGTCCTTATGCCATCTCCTTTCTCACTGGGAGCTGGAGTAGCTGCAGGGGTAAGGCAGAGTGAAGAAGGCAGGAACTACCCAGCCCAGTTCCATGCCCTCTGCATCTGATGGACACTGGCCCCGTCGATCTCTCCTGCCATCCTGAGTCGATTACCAGGTTTTGAGGTGCAAGGGCTGTTTGCAGCCGAGGCCTCAGGAGTGGTGGGAGACGTTTTGGTAGGAGAGGAGGCTCTGGAGGAGCGCTTGGAGTCAGCACTGGGGTCAGGCATCAGCTCCGGCATAGACCAGCGCCCATTGATGTGCTCGAACTCCTGTACCTGCAGGGTGTGGGGGGTTGCGGGACAGGGATCAGTTCCAGTCTGGCTCTTGGAGACAGGGATAGCAGGCTGAGGATGCATGGGGCCTAGGCAGCCGACCTCTTTGGGTGAGAGAAAGATCAATACCTTTTTCTTGACGAGAGACATGACTCCAATGCGTGTCAACACTTGCTGGCGACTCAGCCCCTCCCGAGGGACTCCGTCAGCAAAGGTTTCAGAGCCGTCCGCCCCGGGCTCACAGAGATGGCGCATGAACAAAGACACATAGGCCCTAAGGAGCACGCGGGGGAGGTGGGTTAGGAGAACCTTGGGACGGGAAAGGTCAGTGAAGGGGGTACAGGGATGACTGAACCCTGAACCTAAGCTCCCGAGTACCTCCAGGGCTCCTCCCTGGGTCTTTCAATTTCACCATCATGAGCTCCCCCAAATCCTAACTCCCCTGTCTGCCCCCCACCACATTTCCACGCCCCCCCACCAGCCTTGGTACTTCACTCTTAGGCCCCATCAGTCTGATCTTCATCCTTCCCACCAGCTCCCCTGCCAGGTTATCGTGGCCAAAGAATGTGAGGCAAGGACAGCCCAGGCGAGGCTCCTGTCTTACCTGCCTCTCCCACGGTAGGGAGAGCCTGGCCTCTCTGCTCTAGGCTCAGCTGAGGGGAGGTGGCAGAGGCTGAGCCCACCCCCTAGGAAACTGAGCCAGGAAACAGCTGGCAGGGAGCGTGGTGATCAGTTGAGTAAGGTCACATCATATGGTGGCCGAAAGGAAGAAAATAACACCCAAAGCTCTTACCCTTCCCTCCCAGCTCAGCCCTGGGCCACCCATACTCACTTGAACTCTTTCTCAGTCTTGCCCCTGAGGTCCCGGACCAGCCACTGGGTGGTGAAGGCGTCCTGCGGGGGCATGCCCCAGCGCATCACCGCGTTGAGGAAGGCCTTCCGCTGACGGGTGTTGAATCCCAGCACCTGAGGATGGGAGCAAGGAGGGAGTGGATGATGAATGCCCAAGGGCCTCATTTCTTGGTCTGTTCTGCCCTCAGTAACTCAGCTTCAACTCCCCTCATTCTCTCCGCAGGGGCCTAGGCCTGCTCTCACCTCAATGTTGCCCCCAACTCGAGCCAGCAGTGGAGGCAATGGCTTATCCTTTTCATTCCGAAGCTGCCTCTTTGACTGTCGACGCCCTGGTTGGGAGATGGTGACTCTCATTAGTAGACCACTATGTCCTCCACCCCTCAGTCTTTCCTAGCTCTCCACGTTCATAGGACATGCAACACAAGGAATGCTTGTCGTGTCTGAGGCGCTTCTAAATTTCTTCCCAGAACTACCAACCCAGTAGGTCCAAAAGAATCAAGTCATTCTAAACAATCAGTAGCAACTATTTGATGCAAACAAGATTACTGCTGGGAGTGTAAAATGATGTAACCTTTCTTGATCTCTCAACTAGGTGTCAAAGCCTACAGGGTAATATATTCCAAATTTTAGCAGTAACGAAATTACAGATATTTTCTCCTCTCTGCTTATCTGAAATCTTTACTTTTCCTACAAGTGAGCACTCTGTATAAAAATAATGGGCTTAAAACACAATGGGAGGTGAAATGGGAAGAGGTGTGGAAGAAAGGAAAACAGATGCCACCTTCAGGACGCTCATCAAAGTCTTCATCCTCCTCCTCTGATCCCACTGAGTATTCTGACTGGTTATCTGTGAGGAGAAGGGCTCAGTGGTCAGTGATGGCTCCCTGGATAAGCCCATGTGGGGCCCTTTCTGCCTGGACACCTTCCCTCAAAGACTTTTGCACCTTCACTCTGGCCTCAGCCCTCCTGGAGATGTTGAAGGGCCGCCCACAATCTGGGCCACACAGCAGGTCCACTTACCCCCACTGCCTGACTCCTGCATAACCCACTCTAAACAAAGGCCCCTGGGTGTCCACTGGTGCCCTCTGCGACTGCGAGAGCACTCAGGTCACCTGCAAATCCACCTGGCCTCCAGGGAGCCCCTGGTGACTCTTCCTAGGGTCCTAATCTCTTTTTCATGAGAAGGGAAGGCCCTGACTGCTCAGTCACTCGTTTCCTCTCAATGCCCCCAGCCTCCAAGCCCCTCCTCAGCATGCTCCCCTTCTTCCCTGTCGGGCACAGTCCTCACCTTGGTCCTCCTGAGCAGCGTCATTGTAGTTGACCTGCTTGCGGACCCGCTTGCCCTTGCCGAGGTTCCGCGCCAGGTCTTCCTGCTGTTGCTCATAGTGGTGCCGCAGCAGCTTCTCCCAGTAGTCGGGGTCGACGTTCTCTTCCTGCTTGATGATCTCTCGTTCAATTTCCTCAATCTGAAAGGCAGCAGGACCCACAGTGAAGACCTTGCCCCTTTACCCAGCACCCCACCACCACAAACCCCTGCTCTCCCGCTGCAGCCTAACCCCAGACCTCGTCACTCTAGACACAGAAATCCTCCAGATGCAGCACGCTGTCCGCACCTCTTACCTGCCACTTGCTTCTCCTATTACTTCTCTTTTCTAAGCCTCTCCTCCAGTTCCTTATGCCTCCCTCCTACTCTACTCAGAAGGCAGCCTTCCAAATTGATCACTATATTCTGTGCCTATGTTTTCTCCAGTGTTCAGTCTCATCCTTCAGACCAAGTTGTCTGAGGTCCCACAATTGACTGCTCTTTGCTGGACACTGGGGTGAGAGATCGGATAAAAAAGCAAGAGCGAAGGGGGATCCTCCTACTTGGACATTGCCCTCCACCCTTCAGAGATGGCCCTCATCTCTGGGTGGCCAGTGTCTGGCCCCAAGCCACTCACCTTGTCTTCTTCCCGTACCACATACTGGGCCACCTTGAAGGAGCTGAGATACTCGTTCATGTTCTGTACGTCAGTGTCCTCAGTTGCATCCTGGTTCCGGTCCAAGAGCCGAGCAATGGCCTCGTTGTCATAGTGAATCACACTGCTGTCCTCCTCCTTGTTCTCACCTGGTGGAGTCAGGGAACGAAAGTGGACTCTGAGCTCCAACCAGAACCTCAGGTGGAACTTTACAAAGCTCAGGGAAAGCCATTCCCTCTGCCTCCTTTCCACGGAGCTCTGGAAGAGGACCCTTCCCTGGGTGTGTACAGAGATGTGTGTTATGTCAACCTTGCAGGTAAGGAAAGGAGCCAGCCATCCTCCAAGGATGCAGAGGAGAGGTTTTGTTTGGGAGGTTTCAGCAGTGCTCACAGACAGCAGAGACCTGCTTTCAGGGAGCTGCAGAAAAGGCTCTCACCCTCATTTTCATCCTTAAATAGCTCCTCGGTACCAAATTTGAGGATGTCATCCAACTCCTGCTTGGACATGGAGCCCGCCTTGGAGCCCAGCCCGGGCCGCACCACCAGATGTGTCAGCATCATCTTTCTCTTGGCCACCTGTGTGATTCGCTCTTCCACGGAGGCGCGAGTCACAAACCGGTAAATCATCACTTTGTTGGCCTGGCCGATCCGATGAGCGCGGCTGAAGGCCTACAGGGGCCAGAAAGTAGGGATGGGCCAGGGGAGGGGTGGGGAAGGGCCCCCCCTACATGCTGTGGAAAAGAGGCTGACAAGGAAGGGCCTTCTCCCCGCCCAAGAGGTTTACCACAGATACCCATGTCTCCTTGCTCCAAGGAGCTCCAGGAGGGGAGTTCTCACCTGTATATCATTATGGGGGTTCCAGTCTGAATCAAAGATGATGACAGTGTCAGCAGTGGCCAGATTGATGCCCAGGCCCCCGGCCCGGGTGGACAGGAGGAAACAAAATTGTTGGGCCCCAGGAGCTGGGAGGCAAGAATTAGGAGATCAGGCCTTTCTTGTACCCGGCAGTTCTGGCTACCTGCTCCCAGATGTTCCCTGACTATAAACAACAATGCCTTCAACTCACAAGCCCAGGTGAGGGCTTCCCTGGTGGCTAAGTGGTAAAAAATTTGCCTGCCAATGCTGGAGACACAGGTTCAATCCCTGGTCTGGGAAGATCCCACAACTACTGAGCCTATGCTCTAGAGCCCTGGAGTCGCAACTACTGAGCCCCCATGCTGCAGCTACCGAAGCCTGAGTGCCTAGAGCCTGTGATCCACAACAAAAGAAGCCACCACAATGGGAAGCCTAAGCACTGCAACCAGAGGGTAGCCCCCGCTCGCAACAACTAGAGAAAAAGCCAGCAGAGCAATGAAGACTCAGCACAGCCATAAATAAATATTTTTAAAAAAGAAAAAACCCAGGTAACTGACATCCTCCCAGGCCCACACCCTCCCAGGGACCCAGGCACAGGTCTCTCAGGCTGTGTATACCCAGCAGGACCAAGGCCCCCTCACCATTGAAGCGGTCAATGGCCTCCTGCCTCAGGGCACCGGTGATGCCGCCATCGATGCGCTCATACTTGTAGCCTTCATAGTCTAAAAAGTCCTCCAGTAAGTCTAACATTTTGGTCATCTAGAAAAAGAGAAGAGGCAGGAGTCTAGAACAACGAGGCGGTGGGGTGCCCTCTGTTTGTCCTGTCTATTTACTTTTCCTCAACCCAGTCCTTACACCTGTACCCCTGCCCTGCCATATGTACCCCCAGCTCCTCCTGAGATATCCTGTCATTTTCTCTCGATTTAAGACCATTTCTCCTATGGCAGAGGTTCTCCTCTGACACCCATGACAAGGTTGCGGGGAAATCTATGAACCCCCTGAAAATCTGTACAAGATCATCTCATCGTGTGTGCAGTTTTCTGGAGAGCAGACCCACAGCTTTCATCAGATTTCCAAAAGGTCTGCATTCTCTTCCTTCTCTAGGAAGATTAAGAAATAGTCCCAGGCCCAGAGACTCCTAGGAGGCAGATGGCTCACCCTCCTCCTTCTCCCCTTTTGGCTTTAAAGAAACTGGACTACAGCTTCCAATGGCTTGAATTAAGAACACGGATCAGAGGCCAAGATGAACAGACCTGTTCCAGAAACCCTTGAGGGTGTGACTGCCTAACTTCTCATCCCGGGGCAGCCAAAGGAACGAGGGAAGGGATTATCTGATGGTGAGGAGAACTACCAGCACAGGTCACCTGCGAGAAGATGAGCACTCTGTGTCCTTGCTCCTTCAGCTTTCGCAGCATCTTCTGCAGCAGCATGAGCTTCCCAGACGCCTTAATAAGTGCCCCACCCTCATAAGCCCCACTGGGAAGTTTGGGGGACTCCTGAAAAAAAGGCAGGGAAAAAGGAAGAGGAGAGGATTGGGAAACATACCCTCATATTCTGATGACATCTAGAAAGCTGGAAGCCTGAATCCAGGCTCCACACCTTTGCAATTACTACTCCTTTCAGAAATCTAGTCCCTGGCCTCCCAGCTTAGCTCCAGCCCTGCACTCCTGGCTGCTCCTGTTTCCAGACAGTCAGGCATTTCACCATCCCAGCTCCCGTATCTACCATAGCAGCCACAGGAAAGAGGTACGGATGGTTGCAGCACTTCTTAAGATCCATCATGATGTTCAGCAGCGACACCTGGTTCCCACCACCTCGTGAATTCAAGGCCTCAAAATTTCGGGTCAGGATATACTTGTAGTATTTCCTAAAGCCCAGGGTAGGTGCACAGAAGAGACACAAAAATGGGAGCAACGGTGAGATTACATTTGATCACCGACCCTTGCAAAGTTGTTACTACATCCTCAACCCTGGTCCAGGGAACCCGCTTGGCATCTCACTTCTGCATGGGGCTCAGTTCCACGCGAACGATGAGCTCTGTCTTGGCTGGCATGTTCTTAAAGACATCTGCCTTGAGCCTCCGCAGCATGTGTGGCCCCAGCAAGTCATGAAGTTTCTTAATCTGGTCTTCTTTGGATATGTCAGCAAACTCCTCCAGGAAGCCCTCCAGGTTGCTAGTAGCCAGAAGGAGATTAAAACATGAATGGCATTAGGTTCTTTGCCCCTGACCTCAGGCTCTAGTCTTCACTTTAGATGACTCCTCTGCCCTCTCATCTTCTCAGCCCCTCCATCTCTCCTCTCTGCAGACCACCCTCCTGAGCCACCACTTACTTAAATCTCTCTGGGGTGAGGAAGTTCAGCAGATGGAAGAGCTCCTCCAGATTATTCTGCAATGGAGTCCCTGTCAGCAGCAACTTATGATCTATCTTGTAGCCATTGAGGACCCTGAAAAACTAGAAAATGGGGCAAGGAAAGGCAGGGAAAAGGGCCTGTCAGTGGCAAGCAGCTGGCCCTCAGCTCTCCCTGCCTCCAGCTCCTACTTCCTTCAGGATCAGAGGTCCTCAGACCCCTAGTCCTGTCCTGCTTCCAAGCTGGACTTCTCCCTGCACTGCCTCCTGGGCTGCTGAAAGTCCCCCAAACTTTGTGTTTTAGGATGGGGGCAAGTAGGAGTCCAGAGCCTCAAGTTTCTGAGGCTGGGTACCTCACTCACCTTGGACTGGTTGTTCTTGAGCCGATGGGCCTCATCCACCACGAGACAAGCCCAGCGGATGGAGCCGAGAGCTGCCTGATCAATGGTGATCAGCTCATATGATGTCAGAAGAACGTGGAACTTCACCTGTGCCTCCCTCTGTTGACACAATCATGATCCATGTGGTTGCCAGCCTGCACCCGATCATCTAGACCCCCACCCCCTTTCTCTACCCAGACACCCTGTCCTGAGACTCCCAAAGGCAGCTGTTAGTCCAGGCCTCCAACCTTGGAGGGACTATAGGATGTGGCCCAAAAGTTTCCCCCATCTGTCCAGTTCGAAGAGATCCATGAGTGCCCCCGGGAATAACCTGCTACATCTCCAGGACTGGAGAGCAGAGGCATGAGGGAAGGTGGAGGAAGGAGGGAGAAAGCTGAATGGGGAATGTAAGAAAGTTCTGGTTGGGGCAATGAAATAACAGATCTGAGGACTTTAGAGGATATGAGGTGGGGAGTCTGACCTTCATCTTAAAAGCTTTCTTGCCACCTTTGATGGCGTTGTCTTCAAAGGAAAACTCATTCTCACGAATGATGGCTCGGCTGTCCTTGTCACCCGTGTATGTCACTACATAGAACTTGGGTGCCCACATCTGGAACTCCCGCTCCCAGTTGATGATGGTGGACAGCGGGGCACTCACCAGGAAGGGACCCTTTGTGTGGCCCTGGGAGTGGAAGGTGGGGAGAGGGAGCCCCATTAGTTGAGGCGTGCGGTTGTACACCCCACTCCACTGCCCGCCACACCCCTCCCCTAGTCCTCTGCCCTCACCCTCCACTCCCACCTTCCCCAGTCCAGGCTAGGGCCCTAGGAGCCAGCACCTCCTTATAGAGTGAATAGAGGAAGACGATGGTTTGTATGGTCTTGCCCAGCCCCATTTCATCAGCCAGAATGGTATCAGTGCCCTGGGCCCATGAGAAGCGTAGCCAGTTCAATCCTTCCAGCTGATACATGTGTAGTGTGCCTCCTGTGGCTGTGATGAAGCGTGGCTGAGTCTCATATTTCACTGTAGGCTGTAGAATAAAGTCAGAAAACTCAGGGGAACCAGCAGCCACTCATCTGGTCCTGGTCTCCTCCTCCCCGTCCCTGGCATTGGTATCAGGTGGGATAGCGAGTCCCTCTCCTCTGGCCTGAGCTTATGAAAGTTCTAGTCTGCAGTGCCTCCCCCTCGTTCCTTTAAACAAGACCTGGAGTACTGCAGGGAAGGAAACGGCAAAAGAGGCCTGTGTACAGCTGTCTCTAGAGACTTTCATTTCTGTGCGCAAATCCCCAGTAAACCTAGGGCAAAACTGACTGAAGGAAGAGCTCAAAGAAGATGTGGAAGCTCTGGGATGTTCTGTCAGAAGCCCCCAGGAAATCTGTGATCCCTGAGGCTCCAGAAATGGGAGACAGGCGAAGTGGAGGACTTACATCGTTAGTAGGAGAACTGGGAGGCCCATCACCCTGAAGCTCCTTCTTCTTCTTCTTATATTTGCGGGGCTGGGCAGGGTCCTCCCCCATAATTAGTTCTCTGGGAAAAAAGTGGGTCTGAGTGAGACTGGGGCCTTGGGACCCCCGTCTTCTGAATCAATTCCAGACCTACTTCCCACTTTCCATAATCTGGATTTTCATACATTTCCTTTCTCCCGGTTCTTTAGCCTCACCCCTTGGATTTCAGCTCTAGAGACCACCCTCCCCACTCCTCAGCATCCTCTTCCCCATGAGTCAGGCTAGATCTTATCTCTCTTCTTCACCCTGCCTCTTGATGGACCCTACTGCAAACAACCCAGCCCCAGCTCCCATTACCCTAAATTCTAGACTGAGTCTGTCCCTACTGCATCTCATTTAATGCCCCCACCTTCAGATGCCCTCTAACCCATGATCTGGTTCACTCACCGGTGTCTCCAGTAGCTCTGTTTGTGGTCTTCATATTCAGGGATGTTCATTTCATCTTCCTCCCATGTGGACTGGTCATAAGGCAAGTCCCTCCATTTCACTAGATAGTGGTAATTCCCCTTTTTATCCACACTGTGAAGAGGGAAGCCAGAAGAAGAGGCAGGAGGAGAAAAATAACATGTGTCACAAGTAGAAAAGAGTCATAATAAACACAACTATCAGTTAACACAGACAATTTGTCACCTAATCCTCAATGGTGGGCCTCTGAAGGGGAGTTTAGAAAGGCTGAAGGACTACCCTAACTTTTTCCAGATGACTTCCTAAAAATCAACTATCACGAAACATCCCCAGCTTCAACGTCATTCATCCAATCAATATTTACTAAGCATCTACTACATGCTAGGCACTGTTCCAGGCATAGGTGATTCAATAGAACTAAGAAGACAAATGACTGATTTCCATGGAGCTCACATGCTACTGGAGAAGACAGTGATGAAACAGAAAAATAAAAAGACAGTAAAACATTGGTAGTGATAAGTACTATGAAGACAGAAGTACTAGCAACATTGGTCTGTATAAATCATGTTTTGCTTTTGTCACACCCAAATCCCCAGACTCCTGTGTCATTTCTTAAGCTGTTTGAGATTACAGGAAACAAGGACAAAGGTATCAGTGCTGGGCTGGACTTTTCTCCTGGTTTCTCCCACCTCCATAGAAGAAACAAAGCCAGAGAGGCTGGGGCTGCAGTGGGAATTACCCAGTTAGATCAATTATCTAACATGGGGCCATAATGCAACAAGAACAGTGGCAAAACCCAGGTCGGCCTTCCTGTGGACCAAGGGCTCACCTGTGGTTGATGATCCGGTGGACGGTCATCCACTCTGGCTTGATGCCAAAACGATAGTACTTCTCCTCCATCTCGGCATAGTGCGGGTCCTTCACCTTGCGCTTGTCACTCTTGCCGTCGTCCTCACCAGAGCCATAGTCCAGGGGTGGGGGCTCATCCATGTCATTCTTCCGTTGGTAGTTTCGATACATCACCAAGTGGAAGATTTCCAGCTGGTGGGGCACAGAGGAGGGAAGAGATAGTCCTGACATCCTGAGGGAACACAAGAAGCCAGGGCAGCGACTGGCAGGGGGGATGGTATGGGAAAATGAGCCACGGGAGAGGTGGGATGAGAAACACAGGAAGTTAAAGTCAAAGCAAGAAAATGAGTGACATGCAAAAGAACTGGAGTCTGAGACAGGATCTGAGAGGGGAGTTAATAAGTAAAATGAGGAAGGAACAGGTTATTAAGATTGGGGATGTCGGTAAAACATGGTTAAGATAGATAAAGAGAAGAGATGAGAATTAAGGCAGGCTAAGGAAGGCTGCGTTGCACCTCAGGGGAGGAATCTAACAGAGGCTGAGGGAAAGACAACTGGAGACCAAGAGACCCGAGTATGGAAACTAAGAGAGCTGGCAGGGTCTGGGGGCCAAAGACCTAATATAAGGGAAAGCAAAAGGGACAGAAGACGGGAGACGAGGTGGGTGAGAGAGGGAGAGCAGCAGTGAACAGGGCCACAGGAGATGGGGACAGAGACACCCTCGTACCTGCAGCTCCTTGGCCCAGGAGCAGTGCCAGTAGGACAGGCCCACCCACTTGACAAAGAACTCTCGCTCGGATCTGCCTTGAAGAGGTCGTGGTGGTGGGGCATCCGGATTCCCATCTGCCTGCTGAGGGGCTGGAATGGCCACAGGTGGCTCCCCCCACCGCCAGTGCAGGATCTTCTGCACACGGCCTTTCAGAACAGGACACTTCGGGGTGGATACAAACAGGAAAGAAAGAGGCAGAAAGAGCCCCTCGTTAGAGCAGGAGGGTGGGGGAGTCCCACAAGGGAATCAAAGGTCTGTTGCTGGGGAGAGAAGAGAAAGAAAAAGCCAGACGTTTGGGCCCCAGAGATGGAGGAGGAGTCGGGGCTGCGAAGAAACCCTGAGAGACGGGTCCACTCACGGTGCATCGGGGACACAGCCATTCGCCGTTGGGGATGTCGGGCAGCGGGGGGTTCAGACAGTGGATGTGGTAGGAGGAGATGCAGGCGTCGCAGCACAGCAGCTCCCCGCCGTCCTTGCACACGCGGCAATATTCCATGTGGTCGTCCTCTTCCTCCTTCTCCCCTTCCTCCTCCCCCTCCTCTTCATAGTCTTCCTCCTCCTCCTTGGCTTCCCACTGGACCCCCTCCTTCTCCTGGGAAGCCAAGGACAGACATGGACACAAAAAAGAATATAAGGAGTGAGAATGGAAGATGGACACCAATCAGGAAGCCTAGATCCTAGAAGTACAGAGAAGACTGGTGGGAACGAACAAACAGGACACCTCAGTTTTCAAAAATGCTGATTTGGCGGGGCCAAGGGGATGAGGGAGAGGAACACAGGAGGATCCTGCACCCTTAAACATCTGTTGCTGAGGCCCAGGCAGCTGGGGGTAGGAAGACGACAAGTGATATCACGGAGGAAAGAGATGGGGGAGGTGGTTGCTGAGGTACAAAGAGGCGGCTCCAGTACTCACACAGTGAGGGCAGCTCCACTTGCCCTCAGGAGCCCGGTCAAGCTCAGGATCAAGGCAGACGAGGTGGTAGGCACGAGGGCAGGTGTCACACAGAATGATCTCCCCACCCTGCTGGCACACCTCACAGTAATCCTGGTGATCTGTCTCGTAGCCGTCAATCTCCTCCTCCCCAGCCACAGCAGGACAGCCCAGAACTGTCATACACCCGAGTGGAGGCCAAGGGAGCCAAGAGAAATGAATGGGGGAGGGGAAAGAAAGAGAAAAGGATTGAATAAAGAAGTCACAACTGAAAATAAGAAGGACAGCAAAGGAACGAGAGGAAGGCTGACTGTCAGGGCCAGACACAGCTGATGCCCCTCACCCTTCTTCTTCTTCCTTCCGGGCCGGCCTCGTTTTAGTTTCTTGGTGCGGATGGGGCCATCGGGGCGGCCTGAGGCACTGTGGACACTGCCGCTATCCAGGTCTGATTCCTCGGCCTCCGGTTCGGGGCCCTCGTCACTCTGCAAAACATACTGCCCATAGCCCCGTGGCTGTCAGGGGCGCCGGCTGGATTCCACTCCCCTCCCCAGGCCTTGAGCTCCCGCTCCAGCTGTCCTCACGGACCCATGTGTCTGGACCCCAAGTCCTTGACCACCCCCAGGAGTTTAACAGACGGGAGGAGCCGCTCACCGAACCGCCCTTCTTTCTCTTGCCACCCAGCAGTCCTAGCTTGATTTTGAGTGGTGCCATCTTCTTTCCCCGAAGCTTCTTGCGTCCATCGGGCACTCGGGGGCTCTTACTCCGCCGCTTGTGGCCTGGACCTGAGTGAGGAACGCAGGTAAGGGAGAAAAGCCTAAAGTCACAATATCCTGGAATAAGGGAGGCCACGAAGGTCTCTGGGCCTCTTAGTGGGCTATGGTCTTACTAAGACCCTTCCTGGGAAGCATTTTTCCAACCATCAGGGCCAAGGAGACAAGCATTCTGGACTACAATTTGAGAACAGGCAGTCTGGAGGGTGGGGTGACAGCTGCTCGACATAGAGGTTTCTTACCTTTGCCCTCTTTGGTTTTGGCTCTTCGGATGGGTGGGGGCTGTATATCAGCAGCAGGGGGTGGTGGAAGGGCGGGGGGTCCGGAAGGTGCTATGGGGGTGGCCGAGGAGACAGCGGCTGACACCTGTTCAGCTACAGCTGCTGCTGCTGCCGCCGCTGCTGCTGCCACAGCAGCTGCCGACCCCTTGAAGGGGTTGTTGGCGCTAAACTCTCTCCACTTGGCCCCGAGAATGGTCATCATCTTAGACATTGGAATCTTAGGATTCTTCTTAGCAATCAGGGGCCTGTAAATACAGAGGCAGGAGACTCGACCCCTTCACAGATGGTCAGGGAATATTGCCATTTCCCTCAGCAATTAAGTCAATGTACAAGCTAGGGTTCCTGGGTAGTGTAAACATGTTCTCTCATGAGTAACATCAATTTTAAAGTAAACAAATAATAAGTTTTTAAAAGTTTAACAAAAGAGGAAAAACATGAAAGAACAAAAAACAAATAGGCCAAATAAAATTTAAATGCAGATTAAATAGGATAAAACCAAAAGATACAAGATTACCAAAAATGCTCCACTTCTGACAACTACTTTACAATTCCTAAAACGCTTTCACACACGATATCTTATTCCATCCTCACAACACTACTAGGAGCTGTTACGGTTCTCTGTGTTTTTCTCATGAGTTCCACGGGCCCTGGTAGAACCTGATGAAGGGTCCCATTAGGTGGAGTTTGATGGGCCACACTGGTTCTGCTCTGAGGTGGGTATTAAGCTCTTGTGAGGACACAGGTGACCCCAGTGCTGACAGAAGCACTGTCTTTAGTAGAGAAGCAGTGAGACACCAGGACTAATGATTGCTACCAGGGACTGAACTCTGCCTGGCCCCAGAATTTGGAATGGGCTGAGCTTTCCATCCACCACCCCATCAAAACCCAACCAGAGGACACACTTAGTCACTTCAGTCGTGTCTTGACTCTTTGTGACCCCTTGGACTATAGCCCCCCAGGCTCCTCTGTCCATGGGATTCTTCAGGCAAGAATACTGGAGTGGGTTGCCAGTCCCTTTGAAACTGAAGATCAAAGAAGTGAGTTTCCCAAGAAGCACCAGGACCTGAATTTTAGCAGGCTGTCTCCAGAGTGCTGAAGGGCTCTGCTAAAGTGCCTGCTTCCCCAAAGGCATCTCTACTGTTCTCCCCTCTACTTACTGCGAGCTAATGACTCGCAGGTCCCACTCTCAGCCTACATCCTCCATTACTACTGCTGTCTAAGGGAAGGGCAGAAGACTTGATAACTGAGCAAAGTAAACTGGGAAACACTGATACCACCTCTCCACTCCAGTCTGAAGAAAAGTCAGGCAGGGTAAACAGGAACAGTTAAGAGCAGGGAGGGCCACTGGTCACCAGAGTTTTCTAACCTAGCCGTGGAACTCTGATCCCCAGAGTTCCTGACTAGAGAGCTTGGATCCTGGGAGTCCAGGAATTCTCTAAAATTACATGTGGAACTCTGTGTGTCTGTGCTGTGAATTTCTCTGGAGAGCCATTTTTTAGCTTTCATCAGATCCCAGAGGGGTCCAGGGCCTCCCCCAAATTAAAAGTGTCAGCTCGTGAGGGATCCCCAGCCCTACTGTACCTCATGAATTGGCTGAAGGCTTTGTAGTTGGTGAGTGTATGGTAATCTTCCTCGGAGAACACATGTTCCACGTCCTCCAGGCCCCAGGTCAGAAGCAGGGTTGCTGATGACTTCTGTTCCACTTGCTAGGATACCAGGCTTCTGTTAGGCAGGTGCTCTCCCAGCTCAAGTCCTGGGCTCCCCTGCCCCCTGACATGCCTCTCTGCCCACCCACTAGCTTCTCTGGGCTTCCTGCTTTCTGCTTCATTCCCAGCCCAACCCCACTCTTCATAAACCACAGCCTCTCCATTTGTCACCCTGCCTCTCCATTTGTCACCCTGCTCGCCCAGGGTTCTCCCTCCCCTTCTCTTCAGGCTTATCATTGATACAGATGTCTCCCCTCACTCCCCAAATCTACTCACCTTTTGCGTCCCCTCTCCCTCCCCTTTTTTCCGACGCTTTGTCTTCTTCTCCTTTTTTTCTCGGTGCTTCCGTCTCCGTTTCCGACCTGGTCCAGTTCCATATTCACTGCCTCCACTCTCTGACTTCTCCCGGTATTCATCTCGCTCAGAGCCAAATTCCTCCTCACTGTCCTAAGGGAGAGAAATAAAAACACTATTTATTGAGCCCTAATGTGGGCCAGGAACTCCTCTTAGCATAAAATATCATCGTCTCTTTTAAACTTAACAACAATCCTATGAGACAGCAACTAATCTATTTTTATCCACTTTTTTTTTGTAGAGGAAACTGAGGCACGGAGAGCTAAATAAGCTGCCCAAAAAGACAGAGGACTGCTGGACTGTGAATTCATGCAGTCTACATCCAGAGCTTCCAACAGCTTCTCTGTGCTGCAGGGCAAGTAGAGTTGACAACTGGGCTCTTCACTAGGATGAAGTGAGTAAGGTTAGGGTCCCAGACCTGGGAGATACAGGCCAGCAGGGGTGGGGGTGGGGGCAAGTAGAGGGAGTCAGGTCTCCCTGACTTCAGGGTCCCCATGGCAATCAGGTCCAGAGAAATCATAGGTCTCTGGGATGGGTCTCCAAGCCTCACTGTAGAGACAGGTGTGCGTAACACTTACAAGCTTCTTGCGTTTCCGGGGCTTTCCTGGCTTGTTCTCCTTCTGTTTCTTGGGTCCTCGCTTTCTCTTCTTCACGCCCAATGCTGAAGGCAGCAGTCGAATGTCATCCTTATCTTTGGAGCAGACAGCACCAGAAAACCTAAGCCTCTAGGCTCCCAGCTTCTGCAGCCCTTTTCCTCCCTCACCTCCTTGGTTCCTGCTCTCTAGGAAATCCGGCATTAACTCTTCCAAACCTTGCCTCCCTTTGCTGGATGCAAACAGAGAGTGTTTCGAGTACTCTGGGATGCCTGGGTTCTGAATGGGAGG
Source organism: Moschus berezovskii (assembly GCF_049115385.1). Taxonomy (NCBI): domain Eukaryota; kingdom Metazoa; phylum Chordata; class Mammalia; order Artiodactyla; family Moschidae; genus Moschus; species Moschus berezovskii. Next base: position 39,656,854 of record NC_142479.1, on the reverse strand, counting down.
TCAGGGGTCAGAAGGGGAGAGCAGCCAAACCACTCCTGTCTCTCCCCTCCTACTAACAAGGGACCAGGCTCTAGGCCATGGGCTCTGACTGTGGCAGGTCCTTTTAGTCGCCGCCAGGGCTCCTCCTGCCTTCCCCCTCACTTAGCCAGCTGGCATCCTGCCCAGGAACTGGGGAAGCCATGCCCAGCTGCTGGCCTGGCCTGACCCCAGCACTTGGAGTGGGGAGACACAAGCTGGCAGCTCCCTAAGCCAGATGCTGAGAAGGCAGAGCCAAAGGTGGACACCTGGGTTCTCACACTAACACCCTGGGGCCCTGACATCCTTTCTGTGAGGAGTGAGGCCTCCATTTACACTTCCTCAGATAATCACCCAGACTCCTGTCACCCCCGCATAGCCCTGGAGGAAAAGAAATCTTCAGTCAGCCATGTTCACTTCTGGCCCACAGGATCTTGGTGTCTGGCTTCTTTGTCACTCCCTAGCCCCACAGGAGAAGGTCTCCACAATTACCTAAACATTCCTCCTCCTCCCAAGCAGCCTCGAATGTGCCTTCAAATCCACATCCCTGTTCCCTTTGAGAACTCAGGCGCCCTACCCGTTGTCCCCGGGTCTCACCCCTTGCCTCCAAATGTAGTCACAAGCATTCTAAACCATTCATATCTAAGCAGTATGGGAGACCCACACAAAGACACTGGACAGGCATAGACACACCCCTCAAATGCATTCTCAAATGCACAAGCATCACATACTCATGAGCACAAACCCAGAGGGCAGTCTGTACATGCTTTTAGCAGGGCTAGGTCCCTGGCTTTCTCTCCAGATGTCCGTCAGAGAGGCTGGGGCTGGTTCTTTCCAGATGTCCCCCTCTCCCCATTCTCCATGATCCCTGTCACACTGTGGAGGCTTAGGGTTCAGAGAGTAACTACTTCAGGAGGAAGACACAGCCGATGCCACACAGAAGTGAGGCTCTGGTGTGAGGCCTCCCTCCCCCAGCAAGCACTAGACTAACCAGCCAGACCTGTCCTGCTCAGGCAGAGGCAGCAGCGCTGGAGGGGAAAGCCTGGGCCGGGCCCAGCCCCTTGCTCTAGGACACACAATCCTTCTCCCCACAACAGCCAAGGGAAAATTAGCCACAATTTACACCGGAGGCCTCGGTTTCCAGCGCCTCAGAATCGCGGCGCCTCCTTCCTTCAATGCTACTTCTCACAGCTCCGGCATCCTGCTCTCTCGCGCGAACGGCACTCTAAAACTGGGGGGCTGTGGCGGGGGAGGTGCCTGCAGGCAGTCCGGGGTGTGAAAACAGAGTGGGGACCGTAATAGGAAGTCAGCAAGACGCCGTGCCCCGCAGCCAGCGCTCCCTCACCCCAGGGACTCCCGCTAATATGAACATGGAAACGGAGGCTGCCGGGGCAGTGGCAAGGGCAGGCCAACTGGCTGAGGATCAGGGAAATGGCCTCGGTCTCCGCCAGCTGGGGGTGGGGGGGGGGACACCAGCCCTGCGACCTCGCAGCCAGTTAACTCCACTCCCCACCCCAGCGGGAGGTTCCCCAACTTGGGAAGACGGCGGTGGTGCGGGGACGCAAAGTAGACGGCGAGGAAAGGAGAGGGAGGGCAGGAAAGCAAATCTAAGTCCCAACCTCTGCCTCACCAGCCACTCAATGCTGGCCGGGCGCCCAGACTCTCCCACATCCCGGTTCAGATCTCGGAAGACGGCGAGGGAGGAGCGCGACCAGGGGGCCGGGCGGGGCCTGGCGAGCCGGAGAGAGGGAGGAGCCTCGCCGAGAGCCTCGCCTCCCGCCCCTCTCTTCTTCTAATCTCACCATCAATCTCTCACACATATATTTATTTTTTCTCAAATTCCCCTCCCTCCCCCACAACGAACCACCATAATAGGTCTGCTGCACATGCGTATTGCATGCAGGGGGTGGGTTTGTATTTTCAGACCTTTCGCAAAGAAACTACCAGAATTTTCCGCACCACCCACAATCATTCCCCACCCCCACCACCAAGGAATCACATCTATATATTATGTTATATTATTTCTCTAGACTTGCCAGAAGAGGGAGGGCGAAGAAATGAGTTTTGGGCTTCCTGCTCCCTTCCCCCATCAGCACGAGTGCTATTATTTTAAACGTTTAACAATGTAAGGAGACTGGAGAGGGGGGAAGGGGAAAAATTGGTCTTGGGTAAGAATGTAAAACAAAATGGTGAGAATCAAAGACGTCAGAATGACAAACAATAGGGACCTCTAACGCCTATCAGTTCATTTTATAGAGAAAAAGGTGGGGGGGGCAGCCCAAACAAATTGCCTCAGAGGAGGATTATTTTGCCCACACTTATGTAGACAGAAATAATGGGCAGACTAAAAATATTTTGCCAAAGTTTTACCTCACAAAGTCATCTGAGGGGGTATATCTGGGTCACTTGTTTGACTTGGAGGGCTAAAAGGGAAGTAAAACTGCCCTGCCAGAGAGAGGAGGTGGGTTTTCATTTCAGATATACAATTTTTAAAACATTTGACGACGCTTAGAAAGCAGAGGGAAAAGGGGAGGGAGTACTGACACAAAGACCCATCTCGACCTCAGATTCTCTCATGCACTCCTCTTTACAGACCCAAATCCGGAATCAAAAGCCCCCAAATACCCCATTCTAAGTTCGGAATACATAAATGGGAGAACTGCACATGCCCTAACTTAACGTGACATCCTTGCTTTCTCTTTAGCACCTCTGCTGTCTTCCAGGTAACCCCCTGCCCACAGTTCTTTATTCCTTTTCCCTTTTGCAAAATCAGTGGGCTCTCTCGGGATAACTTTTTAAAAACTTTTCCCGTTTTCAGACAAGCCCGGGAGGGGGGAAGTGGACTTTATCCTGTTTCCATTAGATACCCCCTCCCCCCTCCGACCCAAGAAAGTCCCCCCCTCCCCCGCTTCAGTCCCTCAAAGGCTGTCTCCACTAGACAGGAACATTTCCCACAGAAGCCACACAGATCAATATGACAGTTTTACAAAGAGTATGATGTTAGACGTTTTAAAGTTTGGTGCATTTGTGCTGCAAGGCATCCAGAGGCCTGGGGGGGTGACCACCCGAAAGATGTTCTATCCTGAAAAACACTAGCAGAACACTCTAGAGGGTGGCCAGAGTGGGGCCACTACTGGGCCCCCGACCCGAGGCGGCGGTCAGGCGCCTCCACTGCGGTGCAGAACTGCCTAGACAGTGCGGATGACTTGTCATCCCGGGGGAGGGATGCTGAGTGACGGTCAAGCTGCAGAACAGCTGGGTGGGCAGTTCACGCCCCCCAACGTGGTCAGGGTGTGGGTGGTTTCAGCGGGAGAGTGAGTGACAGTGAATGGCAGCCACGTGAGAGTCACAGCTGGGCGGCTCGGCCACCCCAGACTGACAGGGTCATGGGGTGGGGGGGGGGGAAGTGCACTTGACACAAAAGAGCCCAGAGCAGAGGAGAGATAAAGGGGGTGGGTTGGGGGCATCTGATGTCCCAGACACTCTCCTCTCGCTCTCCAATCTCCAGTGGCTGCGCTCCCCAGTAGGAGCAGGGGAGAGGGGGCCGGGGCCAGTCTCATTTCAGTAAGTGGTCTGCATGGACTGTGGCCACCACCTGCCCCTAGTCGTCAGCCGCCCGCAAACATTCACACGACCCCTCCCCCACGTGCCACCGCACGCTCCAGAGTTGGCGGGCACCGAAGTCCCCGCAGGTGGGGGGTCCGATGGACACCCGCCACCCCCCACCAGCTTTCCCAACTCCTGACGGGGGGTGGTGAGGGCCACGGTCCGTTCTTCGCAGGCAAACCCCACTTCCCCACGGTCCAACCCCACCGGGGCCGGAGCCCCAGGGGCGCCCGCGCGGCCGCCCCTCCCCCACGCGCCCCTCCCCCACGCCGCCGTCCGGCCGCCAGGGTCTTCGCGGTCCCTCGCGCGGCCAGGGAGGGGGCCCTGGCTTCGCCTCGGCCGTTTCCTGCCTACCCCCTCCCCGCCGAGGGTAAAAAAAAAAATCTCCTCCTCCTCCTCCCCCGAAAGCCGCGACCGAGTGGCCCGGTCCGCGCGCGCAGCTCGCGCCAAGCGCTCTCCAGCCCGGGCGGCGGCAGCGGCGGCGACGGCGGCGGCGGCGGCGGCGGCGGCGGCGGCGGGGGAGGGGTGCGGCGGGGGAGGGGAGGAGGCCTGGCCGGGCGGCCGCTGCCGCCCGCCCGGACCGCTCGGACCGCCCGGACCGCCGCGGGGCGACGGGCCCGAGACGGCGCCCCGCGCCCCGGATTCGCCTCGGCTCGGCCGCGCGGTGGGTGCCTCGCCCCCGCCCGGGCCTCGCGCGCCCGCGGCTCCGGCTCGGGCTCGGGGAGGGAGTCGGCGGCCGCTTACCTGGCGGCGGGGGCGGCGGCGGCGGGGGCAGTGGCGGCGGCGGCGGCGGCGGCGGCGGCGGGAAGAGGTGGCAGCCGGGGGGGCTGTGGCGGTCGCGGCCCCGGTCGTGGCCCGGCCCGCGCCCGAGTACTCCCTCGTCGTCGTCCTCCTCGTAGTCCTCGTCGGCCGCCTCCACCTCCTCCTCCTCCTCGTCGCCCTCTTCTTCCTCCTCGTCTTCCTCCTCCGACACCACCATCTCCTCCTCCTCCTCCTCCTCGTCCCTCAGAGGGGAAGCCATCCTGTGGCTCTGGCCCCCCCACCACCCCCCCACCCACCGCCCGCCCGCCTCCCCCACCGCTACCACCTCCTCCTCCTCCTCCTCCTCCTCCTCCTCGGCGGCGGCGTCCTCGTCCTCCTCCTCACCGCCTCCCCCAGCCCCCCAAACCCCCGGGCCACCCCCCTCCGAAACCCCCCCTCGGGGCCGCCGTCTGACGAGGGGGGCCAAACCACCCTAAAAATTTTTCTTGGAAAAAAATTGAGGACTTTTTTTTCCTTCTCTCTTCCTCCCGAGAGAACAAGAGAGCGGGATTAAAAAATATATATATATATAAAAGTTTTCGACTTCTCTCTACCCCCCTCTTCGTGGCTTTAAATATATTTAAATTCTGAGGGGGGCGCTCAGAAATATTTCTCAGAGCTGAGGCACTAAGATGGCCGCCTGGAAATTATTTTTAAAACAACCCCCCCTCCAGCACCGCCACCCCCTCCATGAAGAAAGGGAGAGGGGGAAAAAATCCCCTTTTAAAACAAAATGGCTGGCTTAATATTTCATTTTTCACCCCCCCATTCTCCTCCCTCTTATACCCCCATCTCCAAGCCTCTACCCAGAAACCCACAAATTTCTCCCTTTTTTCATAACTGATTAGTGCACAGATTAATAGAGATATTTTCCTTGTGTACTGAGTGTGTGTGTGTGTGAGTGAGTGAGTGAGTGTGTGTGCGTGTTGGGGGGGGCATGAAGGATTTCTGCATAAAACAAAAATGGCTGCTGTGACTAACTCCCCCCTTATAAAAAAATATTTGAGGGGGGGGCATTAATCAGTACTCATGCTCAGTCTGACATCAGCATAAATTGTTAAAGGTTAACTAGTTAGATACTAGTCCAACTAGATTTAATTTTTTTCTTTTCTTTACTAGTCTCTTCCTCCCCACCTCCCTTCTCTTAAAGAAAAGCTTTTTTTTTTTTTTTCTGAATACTTCAGAAGGGAGTGGTTTGATGTGAAGGTTTTTTTTCCCCTTCAGGCATTGAAAAGGAAAAAGATGAAATATATGTTTATATATAACTCTGTTTCTACATACCTCATTAAAGTCAAAACGCATTTAATTGTGTAGGTATCTTTTAAGTGAGAAGCGGTACTGGATTTTTTTTCTTTCTTTAAAAAAGTGATAGAAATCCTAGTGACTTTTGGGGGAGAGATATGAATAGATACGATGATTGAGTTTTTTTCAAAGGAGTCCATGTTTGATTCTCCCCTTTGCCCAGCCTTTTCAGTGATTTATAATTGTAAATTTTATCCTCACTCTTTTCTCCTTTACCTCGTTCTACCCTCCCCCAATCACTTGAATATAAAATTAATCGGACTTGGGAAATTAATTTAGGAGTAAATAGAACAGATTTTTAGAATAAAAGAGAAAGTTAAGTCTGAAGATTGTGAAATTATTTTCTCTTTTCTCCCATTTCAGTATATTTCCCTTCCTCCATGATCTCCAACACTGATAAAGTGGAAGAAACTGAGGTACCAAGAAACAGAAAAGTAACTGGGACTGAAAAAGAGAAAGAGGTAGGGGATTACATTCACATTTTACATTTGACTTTCTGACCTACAGTTTCCCACTATACACCAATGTTTATCTTTAAAGTGATACCAGGAATCAAATGGAAGGTTGAAAAGGAGTCCAAAAGTAGCTTTCTCATCCAGAGATTTGGTCATAGTAGTCATGAAATAAACCTTGCCAGTTGAGTGGTGCTTGCAAAGGAAGGAGGGCAGATAGCTCATGTTCAATGCTGTTTCATTCTTGTCATCCTTTTTCTTACTACTCCAGTTTCCTCCCATATTTTTGATCTCACTTTGACCTTTCCCTTGCTTCCCAACACATGCCTGTGGAATCATTTCTCTCCTGGGTTGTTTCTGTATCTCTTGAGTATAGCTACCAGCCACTCAGCAGCCCCTGCAGGGTTTGGGAACACCTTTAAGAGGAAGGGGTGGGTAGGCAGCAACCAGAAAATAATAGTGACAGGCATATTTTTACTTACAAGGCTTAAATATTCTTTATTGATGTGCCACTCTTCAGCCCCAGCTAATGCACTTTATTGAGCACTGATTTCCATCTTCTTCTTAACCTGAACTTTGGAATTCTCCTGCCTTAGCTCCCATATCATTCCTGTACTGAGTGTAACTCCTCTATTTCTCTTCCATTTGATTTTATTAAGTCTCCTTTCTCAGACCCTCTGTACTAGTTCATCTGGGTATCCCCTCCTTTCTGTATATGGGCGTCCGTGTATGTGTGTCTTTATTTTTCATCGAGACTTTCTCATCCCTTGATGCTCAGGCCCTGTCACCTCTAAGTGACTTTCCATCTCTGTCTTCTTTCTGTTTACGTCTGTCTTCCCAGCTTTTGACTGCGTATGCCTCTTCCTCATGTGTGCCTGACTCCCCCTCTTTCTGGCCCCTCTGCATGTGTATGGGAAGAGTGTCCCCACGTGCATGTGGGCAGCCCTGCACATCATGGTGCACCGCAGTCTCTCCGCCTGTGCGCCCTCTTCCTCTGTGCTGAGCGCCTCTGCCTGCCTGCCACATGAACCATGAGCTGCAGGTGTGGGTGGCTAAAGGTGGCCATGTGCATCCCTGTACACACATTCATCATTCTCTCGAGTGTGCTTTGCATATGGATCTGTTCATTTGCCTGATTCTCCCTCTTGTCCAACTCCTCTGCCTGCCTGCATCTCCTGTTCTCTTTTCTCTCCCTACTGACCCCATGATTTTTCTTTTCTCTCCTTGTTTCCCCCTGCCTCCCTACCTGCTTGCTCCTATTATGGTGTCTGCCTGCCTGCCTGTCTGCTCCTCCCTGACTGGCTGGCAGCCTTTTTCTCTCTCTGGTTGTCTGTCTGCTTCTCTGGCTGTTTGCCCACCACTCTCTCTCTAGCCATCTGTCTCCCCGCCTGCCTGTCTCTATCACTTTTTTAGTCTCCGTCTCTTGGTTTGTCTACCTTCCAGGCCCTACCATGGTTCCTTGTCTTGGTTTGCCTCTTATCTTGCCCTTCTACTTGTTCCTTCTCTTCTTTATGCCTATTTAGTTCACCCTATCTCCTTGCCTCCCTTCATGTCTGTCTTCTTGCTTGTCTACCCTACTTGTTTGCTGCTCTCCCAGTTTAATGCTTTTATCTTTTCAGTATGTCTGTTTATCAGCTTTTTCTCCCTAGACTTCCCCTATCCCAACATCCCATCAGTGTTTATGGTCTCACTACCACAGACCTGTCAGTGACCCCCTTGCCCCAAAACTTGCCTTCTTGCCATATCCCTTACCCGGCCTCTTTGACTGCTTGCCTCTGTTTCAGTTTTCTTTTTCTTTTTATATTTCTGGTTCCTCACATAGTCTGCCTACCTCAATCTTTTTGCCATTTTCCCAGTCTCTCCTTGTCTTTTTGTTTTCCTGTTTTCTATCTACTTAGCTGGCTCTCGTTGTCCCCATCTCTGCTTGCTTTTTTTTCTTATTCTTTTTTTCTATCAACGTTTAAATAGATAGTGCATACAATAGGGCATCCCAAGTGAAGCAGTGGTAAAGAATCCCACAGTGGTAAAGAATCGGCCTGCTGATGCAGGAGGCACAGGAGATGCGGGTTCTATCCCTGGGTGGGAAAGATCCCCTGGAGTAGGTAATGGCAACTGACTCCAGTATTCTTGCCTGGAAAATTCCATGAACAGAGGAGCCTGGCGGGCTACAGTCTATGGGGTCGCAAAGAGTTAGATACGATTGAGCACGTGCGTGTACACACATACACACGCAGTACAAATTTTTTATAGAACTAAAAGTATTCTGTGTAAGAGTAAGCATAAGCCTCCCTCCTATCCCTTTCTTCCCCTCCTCAGAGATAGTGTGCATTCCTTGGATCTTGTTTGAGAGAGGAATCTATACATATATGTCTGTTTGCTTTTTGCTGTACTCCTTTATTCTCTCCCAGTTTTGCTGTTTGCTTCTTCCTGTCAGTCTGTCAGTATTCCCTCCTACCTCACTGGGCTTATCGTTCCTTGCTTCTTGTCTTTTTGATTCTGTTTTATGGCACTTGTCTTTTTGATTGACTGCTTGCTAGTTACATGCTTTTACTACCAGCACCTGAGGTGTGCTTAGGAAGGGCCTGCTGTCTCCTAATATCCTATTCTGCGCTGCGTCATGAGTTATCCCAATGACTGCACAGCATTGCTGGTGAAACCATTGGTGGTACTGAAAAATACCTTACAAATATAGGAATGGTTAACTAGTACAGATGGTTTGTAAGCTGAGCTCACATGCACATGGAGTAGACAGGGTCCCATTCTCCTTTGCCCAAGTCTATATGAATTCTTTAAATGAATATGAATCTAGATCCTTTCAGGCTCAGCAGCACCCTTAGGCTGTTGATCTAGATCTGTTCAAGAAGTTTGTCTTCCTCCTAGTCTAAAAGATTTTGCTTCTTGTTAAAACTTTCTCCCTTTTTCATCCTTCCTTCTGACTCCTCTCACGTGTCACCTTAGAGATGTTATAACTCCTTGGGGTAAGCAGAGACAACAGCCTGTATCCAGGTCTCCTCAGAAAAATGATGCTAAAACTTTTACACACAGTGCACTGTTCTTTCATTTCTGCTTTTTCACTGCCTGTATTCCTGAATTTAACTGTTTCAGCCTTTGTTTCTCTCTTTTTCCCTCTTTCTTACTTCTCTTTTCTTGGTTCTCTTTCCTCTTAACTGTCTTGGTCTCCATTCTCGCCTCTTTCTGATTGGCCACCTCCCTCTCTTCTGTCTGATTGGCTTGTATCCCTCCATCACCCCATCTGTCTACTGGATTCTCCCTGTCTGCTTGCAGTAATGTATGTGATAGCACTTTATAAAGCAATGTGTGGTATAAAACGCTATTATCACTTTATCTCTTTTTTGAACTTACTGCTTTTCTTTCTTAGCCTGATTTCCTTCTTTCTCTTTCCCCCTTTCTGTTCTTCTGTCTGCATCCCTCTTGGTGATTTTGCCTGCCTGTGTCAGTAATCCTTTCTCTCCTTGTCAGCCTGTCTGTTTTTTTTGCCATCCTTCTTCTCTGTCTGTTTGGTTCTTGTATCTCTTCTGTGTTTCCAGGTTCCTCTTTATTGTCTTTTAGCTGTCCATCCTGTCTGTCCTTAGTCCTTTTGTTTGTGCCTATGTGTCTTGCTGTCTCTAGCTGCTTGTCTTCCTGCCTGTCAGTTCCAGAGTGGGCACCACTTTCTGCCTTTTTCTATCTTTCTGTACTTCAAAAAATAAAAAGAAAATAAAAAATTAAAATACCATATGACTAATTGGTAGGAGAGATTTTTTTATTTTTTTAATGAAAGACCATTAAGGTGAGAACAAGGAACTCAGGAGTGCAGTTGTCAAATGCAAACCAGAAGTTACATGCCCACCGCTGGTGCAAAAAAAAAAGAACAAGAAAAAAATTGTAAGGGACTCTGAAGCCAATAATAAGATTAAAGCAAAAGCTAGAAATATCCAGAGCTATAGTTGCTAGCCTTTTTTGTATCATAGAAAGTTATAAACCCTTTCCCCAGAAAAACAGTGTCTACACAAAATAGAACATATATGATCCTGAAACCTATGGAGCCCAGGTTACAACTCTGATGTAGGAAACCAATGAGAATGATTGATAGAGCAGAGGCATGAACTCATGCAGCAAGCAGATCAAAGGACTGAAAAAGCACTTTGCAGTTTTATGATTTTTCTACCAAATGAGATGTTAAAGCGATTTCTAGTTGTCTTTTGAAATATATAAGTTAGTGGTAATAATGAAAGGCATGTAAATGCTGAGGATTTTCTAGACTTAACCATGGAATTTTAAAGATAGAAGGTCATCCAAACCAGTGTTTCCCAAATGGCTAAGTACGATTGCCACTGGTCCTTTCCTGGGAAGCCCTGTCCTTTGTTCTGCAATTATATATTTATTATATTTATATAAAATAGGTAATATGCTATATTTATATGTAACAAATCCGTAATATATGTGTATATATCTATACATGCTAATGTATTTAACAGTATATTTATTTAAAATGTCTTTTCTAAAAATAAGGTAGATCTGTGTGGAAGGATGTCCATGATAGATTTTACAGAGAGAGAAGAGAAAGGAAATGAATTTTTATACTTCTGTACAACTTGAAAATTTTTCAGCATACAGGTACTGCTTTTATAGTTACAAAATATTTTTAGTATCTTTCTATGAGATAATGGTGATGGATATATATGGATGGATAATGGTTTGGGTTTTGTTGCTCTTAATATCATTATTTAGCATAATAAAAAACAATTCCATGTTGATCACTAATTTTATTTTTAATGTTTTACTGGTCACTGTAATCTAAAAGTCTGGGATCTACTGCTTTAATCTAACTTCTTGATTTTGTGAAGAAAGAAATCTCAGTCCTTCATACATCATAGTTATGACTTGCCATATTTACATGCTACCTATACTGTTATATGTATACTGTTTTTCTTTAAGTCAATTCACTTTTCTTTAACTTAAATGGTCTTTAAACAGTAAATTTTATATTAATAATCCCATAAATCCTTGATTTGATGGGTTATTATAATTTTCTCAATTTATTTTAAAATACAGATAATCATTGAAAAGTCCATAAAAATAAAAGCAACCTGCGTGCTACCAATGGTATAAGTACTGTGTTTTAGGAGACATCACCTGAATTTTGTAGGTACAGAAATGGGCCCAGATGGTGAAAGGATTGCCCAAGATCAAATTAATTGTTAGGGACAGAAGCAGAACTTGAACCTGTATCTTAAAATTTCTAGTCTGCTGTTCTTTTTTCTGTCTACTAAATGACTTCTAAGTCAATGGATATTTTAGGGTGTTGTTTTTAAGGAAGTAATATGTAGAATTCATGGTCAAATTATTACCTTATTATCTGTTTAACAGCTCTACTACAGAACTGGCAATAGTCAGTTTAATTGTAAGTACATTACTAAACTTACATGTTTTCTGATACAGAGTTCCACCTCTTATCATCTGCGCTAGAGAAACAACCATTATTACACTTGTGCATGAGGTGAAAAGTACAAAGATGTTCATTACAACACTGTTTGTAATAGCAAACAATTAGAAACACTCTAAATCTCCAACAGTACTGAATAACTACACAGCAATCAAGAAAAATGAGTTTCATCTACATAGTAAGATTCCTTACTGTATTGTTGAATGGAAAAAAAGCATGCTGTAAAACAATATAAACATTATGATATCATTTAATTTAATTCAAAGAAACTAAAAACAATACTATATGTTTCAAGAGATACATTTACATGTATATAAATTCCTTTAAAAAATTCTGGACATGTACATACCAAATTGGTCTCAGTGGTTACTTTTAGGAAATAATAGTCAAGATATTTAGCTTTATTAATAATTTTGAATTTTTACAATGAGAACGTATCATCTGTTGCTTGTGTAAACAAATTTATGTAGCCTAATAGCAACACACTCCAGTATTCTTGCCTGGAGAATTCTATGGATAGAGGAGCTTGGCGGACTACAGTCCATGGGATTGCAGAATCCTACACAACTAAGAGACTAACACTTTCACTTTCAATGATTACATTAACAAATGAAGCCAAATGGGACAGAAAGTAGTGTGATTTCTCTAAAGAAATCATTTCCCACTCATCTCTTTAAAGAGAAAAGTATGAAAACAAAGTATAATCAGTGTGTGTAACATAGTTAGATTTTTGAGAACAACAGTGATGTTCTAGTTTAAAAACTAACTAAAATATTAAGGGTAGAAAAGAAAGTTATAGAAGAACATATATAATATGGTACCATTGATGAAAGGGAAAAAATGTGAATTTTCATAGAATATTCCTAGAGAAATACACAAGAAAACTGTAGTCATTACCCCTGAGAAGGGAAACATTTTTTCATTATGCATCTTTTAAAGCAACTTGAAAAATTTTAGTGACCAAGGGATTAGTTAGGAGGATGGAAGAGAACCGTTTGAGGTCAGACATAAGCACACAAAAAAAGATATGTGGTAGTAAAAATAAAGTAAAGAAAAAAGAGCTCTTAGGGAGGGAAGGATTTTCAGATGTAGTTGTACTTGAAGTAGGCCCCAAAAGATAACTAAGATTTATATGGCAGAGAGGAGGAAGAGCAGTTTTAAGTTGAGTAGGAAAGCAAGTCGGAGTAGGCAATGGCACCCTACTCCAGTATTCTTGCCTGGAAAATCCCATGGACCGAGGAGCCTGGTGGGCTGCAGTCCATGGGGTCACTAAGAGTCGGACATGACTGAACGACTTCACTTTCACTTTCCACTTTCATGCATTGGAGAAGGAAATGGCAACCCACTCCAGTGTTCTTGCCTGGAGAATCCCAGGGACGGGGGAGCCTGGTGGGCTGCCGTCTATGGGGTCGCACAGAGTCGGACACGACTGAAGCGACATAGCAGCAGCAGCAGCAGGAAACCAAGTAGTATGTGGACCTCATCTAGCTAGAGTAGTAAGTTCATGATAGGAGGTTTTTAATTTAAAAAATATATTATTGAGAACTATTTCACAGGTTCAAAAGAGTATGTATCACATGTATCAGCCACAGAGAATGTTAAAATGAATACATATATCCAGTATTAGTTTAATAAATACAGCATTAGTAATGTCTTTATTTTTAAAATAATTTGTGTATTTATTTATTTGGCTGTGTTGGGTCTTAGTTGCAGCATGTGGGATCTTTCACTGAGGAACGTGCTCAGTAGTTGAGACTCAGGTTTAGTTGCCCCACAGCATGTGGGGATCTAAGTTCCCTGACCAAACCCAGGTCTCCTGAATTGGAAGGTGGATTTTTAACCACCAAACCACCAGGGAAGTCAACATTAGTAATATATTCAAAGCCTCATAGTGGTCTTCCTTTCCTACCCTACCCTACCAGGATCCTGAATTCTGTGTTATCATTCACTTGCTTTTTCTCTATGATTAGTTCCATTCCTACCTGTAGCTTTTTTTCTTTTTAATATAAGTATAGTTGATTTACAATATTTCAGGTATATAGTAAGAAATTTGCTGGCAGTCCCATAGTTAAGACTCCCAAGTTTCCAATGTTGGGGGCACCAGTTTGATCCTTGGATAGGGAACTAAGATCCCACAAAATATATAAACAAAAAGTCTACATTCAGGTGTACAGCAAAGTGATTCAGTTATAAATATATATATATCTTTTTCAGATTATTTTCCATTATAGATTATTATTATAAGATGTTGAATATAGTTCCCTGTGCTATATACAGTAGATCCTTGTTAATCTGTTTTATATACAGTACTGTGTATCTGTTAATGCCAAATTCCTAATTTATCCCTCCTCCCACCTGTAATTCTTAATTTTGAAAAACTTCAACAGAAAAGTTGGAGTGCAATGAATATCCATTTACTTTTCACTTAGATTTACTAATTTTTAACCTTTTGCCACAATGACAGGATTACATGAGCAAATGCTTATGATCTAATGTTAATTGCATAAAACAATACAAAGTCATGTATGTAGTATAGTCATGACTATGTAGGAAAATATTAGAAGGAAGTGGTTAAGATGTTAATACTCATTTCTGCTGAGTAATAGGAATAAGTGATTTTTGTTTTATATCTTTATGATGTTCTACCTGGAATTTTCTGTAAACAACACATATTCTATATGTGTTATAGAAAAAATTTTTTAAATTTGTTAAAAATACATGGAAAGAGAATAGGAGATAGTATCAAACATTCGTTCATAAAGTTTGGTAGTCCCAAAAAGTTAGTTTAAAACACAGTAATATGGAAAATAAATCTGGGTTCAGACGTTATACATCACTGACCCGATGGACATGAGTTTGAGCAAACTCTAGGAGATAGTGAAGGACAGGGAAGCCTGGCGTGTTGGTCACAGAGAGTTGGACATGACTTAGTGACTGAACAGCAACACAGACCTTGTATCTGAAGAAATCTAATTCTTTTTCTCCAAGGTTGTTTCCAGATTCACCCATCTTCTGTGAAAAGCCCCTATTTCTTTAAGGCTCCAGTAGTCTGACTGTTAGACCCCTCCACTTCTCTCCCTTGCTGTCATCTGTTTTCCTCCTTTATTGAAGACTGACCCCTGGCTCCATCCTGCCCTTGATATCCTATCTAGAGAGCTTTCTCGCCATTCCACTTTTCTCTCCCGCCTCTAGGAACTAGTAAATTCTTACCTCTTCTGAAAAAAATAGTACTTCTTCTGAAATATTAAATTCAAGCCTCTTACTTTGGCTGCAGCTTTCTATCCTTCCAGCTCTCTCTTTTATTCACTATTCTTGGACCCATGAGACCCTGTAACACCTTAATTCTTCCATTTTGTCCTAATCAGCTCTACCATGTTCTCATATACTTATGGGAGACAGATCATCAGATGAGAACTCCCTTGAAATACTGACACTAAAACTACATATTTAACTGTATTCATATTCATCCTTTCCTCCTTCCTGTTCTGTCCAAAGCTAATACCTACACTTGGGCTCCCAGCCTTGCCACCTTCCCAGCTGTAATGATTAATAGTGATCCCCTAACTCTCCTTTGTCTCCCATTCTACTTGCTCCTTGCCAACCATATTTATTTTCTTTCTCTTAACAATGTAGGTTTTTAAAATATTTATTTATTTATTTGGCTGCACCGGGTCTCAGTTGTGGCATGCGGGATCTAGTTATCTGACCAGGGATTAAACCCAGCCTCCTGCATTGGGCATACGGAGGCTGGGCCACTGGACCACCACAGAAGTTCCCCCCAACTACATTTAAATGTATTCAAATCTCAACTAACTTTAAAAGAGACGGTCTGGACCCTTTAGCTGCCACCCTCCCTCACTGCTATGCCCACTCATAGCCACACTTCCTGAAAGAATTCTCTACACTCAAATGGTCTACCTTTCTTGCCCGCTCATTTTCCAACCCTCTGCCCAGCCTCTCTTTGAAAATTGCTTTCATAAGATAACCAACAACCTGGTTACTAAATTAAGAGGAAATTTCTGAGTTCTTAACTTGAACACCTGCTTCTTGAAAGAACTTTTGTGATCTGTGTGAGTCTGGGATCCCACATCTGCTCATCCTTCTATTGCTGCCTTTTACCTAAAACCTTTTCTTTGCTCTTCATTGAGCAAAGGGGATACCTTGGCAGAAAAGGAAGGGACTTTCCTGGCAGTCCATGGTTGAGACTCTGCACTCCCGGGAGAAAAAAAAAAGGAAGATTTATCTCCAAACTTTTATCTTTGTCTTCTGCCAGTTTCTGACCTTGCTGCTTAGTCCCTCATCAAGGGATCAAACCTGCTCCCTCGGCAGTGAAAGCACAGAGTTCCAACCACTGGACTGCCAGAGAATTCCCTTCCATTTTCTTTTAGACCTGCTTTGATTGATCACTATGATAGAAACTGAATATAACAATTCTATACAAAATAGCAAAAACTGAACATCTTTTCCCCTTTCACAATACCTTTTTCGTATTTCTTAATAGTTTCTTGTTGACTGGCCAGCCAGGATGCCTCAGTTTCCATCCGTTGTTAAGCCCTGGCTGTTTGAGCAGAACTGCCCTGACACCTTTCCTGCAGAGCCCCAAGCTGTTCTCCTGCTCCTTTGCCTGCTCATGGGCCCTTTCACCACCTAGCTCTCTGGATAGGAAGAGTAATTTTAATTTCAGAGTAAACTGGATGTGATTAATAAATTAAAATTAATTTTTAAAAAATGCCATGTTCCAAAACTGTATAACTCCTAATAGGTGTTCCATAGCCAAGTAAGGAAGAGTTTGAGCATCTGAAATTAAGTTCTGCCACTCACTAACAGTGACCCTGGGGAAGCAGCTTATAGGACGCGTCTCAGCTCCCTTATCTGTCAAGCAGGGATATAGTGCTTGCTTCACCAGGCCGCAGCGAAGATCAGTGAGCTAAGTTACATAAGGTACTGGCTGTAAGGCACTTGGTAATAAGTAACTAGTGTTCTGAACAATCACGTGTACTATTAGCCATTTCTCACTTCAGAGAGATCCACTTAAGATGCTTGTAAGGTGTGAGGTTTCACGACCCCGGTTATGAGCAGCATCTTAAACTGAAGGAGCAAAGGGCTGACTTTAATTATTTCTGTTCCCAACAGTTGGCTCTATTTCCTCACTTTCCTCTGCTTTATTTAAATAAGCTCAGTTCTAGTGTCATGTGAAACAAACCACATTTTATTATGCTCAGTTCTCCTAATGGAGGCACAAACATTGTTGTTAGGTTGGAAACCAGTTAGTCACAGACATGGTCTACTAATTTTCCAATCATGACAGATGTTACCTGGATGCTAAATAATGTCGAATCTCAGGAAATCCCAAGGAAAGAATTCATTAATAAATAAGGAATGGATTGCATAAGGAAAGGGAAAGAAAACGAAAAATGTTGAGTGTCTGTCCCAAGGACCTTTTATACTGCTAGGCATTTCCCCATCCCTTATCATATTTAATCTTAACAACAGTGTAAGGTAACTTCTTGTTAAGTGAGCATGACCTGGTTTATGCCTGTTGTTCTTAGTGCATCTCTACTTCTTTTGTTCATGTTTTGTGATTGAAGAAATGGAACCTAAATGAAGGATATTCTGTGTGTAGTTAAGAAGCCAGAAAGCTCCTTCCTCTGCAGCTGAAATTCTGTGAAGACCTCATTCATGCCTCATCCATCTACCATCTTCTCTAAGGCACCACTGCTTTGCTGTTGCTAAATCTGTTGATGCTCAAGTCCTCACCTTACTTGACTGTGTGAGGTTTCACACTGTTGACTGTTCTCTCCTCTCAAATACTCTCTCTTTGGCTTCACCAGCACCATTTTCCAGGGTCTCTCTTACTACTTTGGCTCATCCTTCTGAGTTTCCTTCTCGTCCTCTCCCTTAGATACTGTTCCTCCCAGGCCTTCTATGTAGATCACACTTTATTCTTGAAGTGATCTCATCTTTGACTTTGGTAGTAGTTACTGCTGATAATTTATTCAGGATCTCATACCACATACCTGGTAAGATCTGGACATCTGTTATTTCCATGCTCCAGAGTTACTTCAGACAGCTAACTAAAAACGCATCATCTTCCTTCCCCATGAGACTCTCCTTCCAATCATTTCCCTCCTCTGTCAGTGAACGCACCATCCTCTTGGTCACCCAGGCCAGAAACTTGGGTGTCATTCTTGACTCCTCCCCCTGCCTTAGACCCTTCCCAGTAAAATACTGGGTTGTGCAATTCTCTCTTGAGTTCATCTTTTCTGACCTCCACTGCCACAAACTTCATGCCAGCCACCTTTCCTCTCTTCCCTGGACTGCTGTAATGGCACCGTCTCCCTGTCTCCACTTTGTTCTTTTTCTCCCCTCCCAGCCATTCTCTCTTGACATTGTAGTCAAGTCACCTTTTCAAAAATGCAATTCTGATCATGACAGTCTCCTTATAAAACCCTTACCTCCAACTTGTATGCTTGAAAGGGTGAATTTTATAGTATGTGAGCCGTATCTTAAGAAAAAAACAAAAAACCTGGTTTACAAAGTCTCACAGGACCTGTTCCCGCCTCAGTGCCTCTTATTGCCCTCTCTCTTCAGGCCTCCTGTCTCTTGTTGGTCTCTTCTTGGTTTACCGTTCTGCACTTCCTTCTGCCTCTGAGCTCTCCACACAACCTCACCTCTAAACTATGCACTCTGTGCTGTCTATTCTTCCTCCCACCCTCTCACCTCTTCGCTTGGCTACTTCCTCCTTGTCCTTCCAGTCTCAGCTGGAGATGCTTCTCCAAAAAGCCTTCTGTGATCTCCCCAGACTGGGATTCAGTTCAGTTCAGTTCAGTCGCTCAGTCGTGTCCGACTCTTTGCGACCCCATGAATCACAGCACGCCAGGCCTCCCTGTCCATCACCAACTCCCGGAGTTCACTCAAACTCATGTCCATCAAGTCGGTGATGCCATCCAGCCATCTCATTCTCTGTCATCCCCTTCTGCTCCTGCCCCCAATCCCTCCCAGCATCAGTCTTTTCCAGTGAGTCAACTCTTCGCATGAGGTGGCCTGGGATTAGGTACTCCTAAAGCATTTCATACTTAGCCCTTTTGTAGTATTTGTAACATTATATGTGTTCACTTTATGAATGTTGAGTAACTGCTCTGGGTTGAGCATGGGGCTGGGTGCTGGATATTGATCATATCTCTGTTCCCCTGGAGCTTATACTCTAAAAAGGGAGGAATATGGACATTAAAGAACAAATTACACTAAATATTTTTATTGTAATTATGATATAATTATGATGTTTCATGGAAACCTGAGAGGGTGTGATGAAAGAGTTGACATAATTAAAGGGACCAGGGAAGACTTCTCTGAAAAAGCGACATTTAAGCAAAGACTTTAAGGGCAGCTGTTGGCCAAGTGATGAGCGGAAGGTGGTGTTCATACAGAGAAACAGCATGTTAGAAAGCCCTGGCAGAAAGGAGCTTAGAGGAGTGTCAGAAACTGATAAAGAGGAACCTGGGGGAGGTGGGGTAGGGGAGGGATGGATTGGGTGTTTCAGATTAGCAGATGCAAACTATTATACATGGGATGGACAAAGAACAAGGTCCTACTCTATAGTGCAGGGAACTATGTTCAGAATCCTGTAATAAACCATAATGGAAAAAATGCAAAAGAATATACACACACTCATATGGGGCTTCCCAAGTGGCACTAGTGGTAAAGAACCTGCTTGCCAATGCAGGAGATATAAGAGACGTGGGTTCAGTCCCTCAGGAAGATCTCCTGGAGGAGAGTATGGCAACCCACTCTAGTATTCTTGTCTGGAGAATCCCATGGACAGAGGAACCTGGGGGGCTACAGTCCATAGGATCTTTGTGTGTATATAACTGAATCACTTGCTGTATAGTAGAAATTAACACAATGTTGTAAATCAACTATAATTCAATAAAACAGATGTAAAATTAAAAAAAGGAGTCTGGAAGAGCCAGATCATGCAGGGCCTTGAGGACAATAGTAAGGGTGTCTGTCCTATGTTTAAAGGCTTTGAAGACTTTAAACGGGGGAATTTTAAAAGCTTCCCCCTAAGGACCTACTGTGTAGCACAGGGAACTCTACTCAATATTCTGTAATGACCTGTATGGGAAAAGAATGTAAAGAGTGGATATATGTATATGTGTAACTGATCCACTTGGCTGTACACCTGAAACTGACACACATTTTAATCAGTTCAGTTCAGTCGCTCAGTCTGACTCTTTGCGACCCCATGGACTGGAGCATGCAAGGCCTCCCTGTCCATCACCAACTCCTGGAGTTTACTCAAACTCATGCCCATTGAGTGGTGATGCCATCCAACCATCTCATCCTCTGTTGTCCCCTTCTCCTCCCACTTTCAATCTTTCCCAGCATCAGGGTCTTTTCAAATGAGTCAGCTCTTTGCGTCAGGTAGCCAAAGTATTGGAGTTTCAGCTTCAACATCAGTCCTTCCAATGAATATTGAGAACTGATTTCCTTTAGGGTGGAGTGGTTGGATCTCCTTGCAGTCCAAGGGACTCTCAAGAGTCTTCTCCAACACCACAGTTCAAAAGCATCAATTATATGCCAGTAAAAAATAAACACAAACAAAATACTTCCCTTGGCTGCTTTGTACAAGTGGAAGCAAGATGACCGGTTAAGAGGTTCACAAACTTCTATGAATCTCCCACTATCCTGTAAGCTCCTTGAGGGCAGAAGTTATGTCTTACTATTTAGTGTATTGTGCCTGATATATTAGCAGATGCTCAGTATTGGGTTCATGAAGAAGTGGATATTGGAGCCAGGATTCCAACTTTGGTTTTCAGAAAGATCAACACCCCACTGCTACCCAAGACTGACTGGATGTCCCTCCTTTTGCCTCCAGGGCATCTGTGGTCAATTGTATTTTCCAAAAATGGCCACAATAATAACTCATATCCAACATGTTTTCATTACAGTGTGACTTTGACACTTCCCACTGAGAAGTGAGGCCTAGTTCCTTCCCCGTGAATTTGAGGTGAGGTTATAAAAAGTGCTTGAGCTTCCTCCTGGTTCTCTTGGGAGACTTGCTCTTGGAACCGAGCTACCATACCTTGAGGAGGCCCACCCAAGCTGAGAAGGGGCCCTCATGGAGAAGAAAGAGCCCATAGATAGCATCAACTTTTCAGCTGTTTGAGCCATTTTCAAAGTGAATTCTCCAGCTTCCAGTAATCTACCCAGTTGACACGTTATGGAGTGAAAATGAGCTGTCCCCACTGAACCCTGCCCAAGTTACAGACTCAGCAAAATAAATGATGGTAGTTGTTTGAAGCTACTTAAGTTTGGGGATGGTTTTAAGCAACAGAAGGTGACTGGAACAGCAGCCTATGTTTGTCATGCAGGGAGGTGATGCCACTCAGCGTGGCCTATTACTATCTTGTTTCAAAGATTGTCTTGTATCTGGTTGAAGTAGACCATTGAGGCAGGTGACAGGAATCCTGGGACTGCATTTTATTGTCACCTTTGATATTTTACTTTTGGGGTCTTTATGATTGTGCTTATGTGTGTACTATTTCAGGGTCAGGGGCTGGGCCATTTTGAGACTCAGATGGAAATTACAGCACTTTTCTCCAAAACAATACACAACTACCATCTCTGCACATGCAGACATAAACACATACACACAATATTTAGAAATAATTTCTGCAGGCCCAGGCTAATTGTGATTTGCCATAATTTTGTCCTTTACCATTCATTTATCTTTTCATGTGTGCATGATGTAGCCCATTGAGTGAGCAAGCTTCCTGCAAAGGATATGTGCATCCAGTGACTGAGGCTTGTGGGAAATATTCGCCAGGTGAATTCTTTGAAGCTGCGCTGATCTACTTAGGATAGGAAACTTTTCTTTCAATATACCACCCCCACCCCACTTCCCTCCAAAACAAGAGACCACCACAAAAGGACCTGAAGCCTACATTCATGTTCTATTTAGAATCTAGGTTTTAGGAATAGGCATTATTTACATACTCTTCAGGCAAATATCATCTTGGATATCTAGAGAACCAAGGTAGTGCCCAGTAGAAAGCTTTATACAAACAAAACAAAACCCACTAAGAATAAATGAATATACTCTATTATCTGAAAATTTGTGATTCTTATCCCTTCCATAGTTCTATGCCTCACCCTGTACACACCCATTCCTGTAATCAGACCCCCTTCATGGCCTATCCCATGAGTTTTATTTCTCAAACTACACTCCTTTTCTGGCATATGCTTATGAAAAAAATTAAAAACAGGAATAAACCTAATGCTAACAGGATAGTGGCCATGTTTTCTCTTTTTTTCTGATCCTTTCCTCCCACCTATGCATTTCCACGGGCTGCCTTTAATCCTAACGTGTTTAGAAGTTGGAAGTGTTTTTCCTCCTCCAGGCCCCTCTCCCTTCACTCTATAGGTGACTACAGCCACCTGGTGGCCATATAGAGAAAAGACAGATCGATTGCCCCAAAAAATCTCTGTGAGGAAGAACTTCTATGGAGTAACTTTTGGTCTTGGATCTATGGCGAGCAAGGAAAGAAACCAGTGGATAGAGATTACAGTTCAGGACCCAGACATCCTATTTCTTGGTCCCATCTTGCCCCCCAGGACACAGCATCCATTCACTAGTTATTACAGGCAGAGGAATTCACTTAACATTTGAGTTCATTCATCAAAATTTATTGCGCAGCAACTGTGTGCCCAGCACTGGGAATACAGCAGTGAACAAGATGGACATGCTATCTGCCCTTGTAAGCTTACAATCTAGCAGCCAGCCAGCCAATTACATCCATAATGCTAACATTACTATTGTAATAAGCACTCTGAAATAGGCCTGGTGCTAAGAGAAGATTTAACAGAAAGTCTTGACCTACATCGAGAAATCAGACAAGGTCGCTGTGAGGAAGAAACACTTTTAGCAAGGTGGGAAATGGAAGAGTGTTGCAAGCAGAGAGAACAGCCTGTGTGCCGGCTCTGAGGCAGAAAGGCATTTAGTGAACAGAAAGCCAGCCAGTGTGACTGGGAGGTAGGGAATGAAGATGGGATGATGCCAGGTAGAGGCTGATTTAAAGACGGATTTTGGATTTAGGATTTTATTCCAGAAGCAACTGGAAGCCCCTGAGATATCTGCAGGAGGAAAGTTAGATGTTTAGGTTTGTTTTTCAGAGCTCACTGTGCTCTGTGTGGAGGCTGTTGTTTAGTCACTAAGTCATGTCCGACTCTTTGCAACTCTGTGGACTGCAGCCTGTCAGGCTCCTCTGTCCATGGGATTCTCCAGGCAAGAATACTGGAGTGGAATGCTATTTACTTCTTCAGAGGATCTTCCCAATCCAGGAATCAATCTGCATCTCCTGCATTGGCAGGTGGATTCTTTACCACTGAGCCACCAGGTCGGACAGAAGTGGATATGGGAGGACTGATTAGGAAGCACTCCAGACCAGAAGTAATGACAGCTTTGAGAAAAGCTAATATCCCAGGGATATTTAGGTGATAGAATCTGTTTGGAGAGTGACTGTGTGTGAGGACAGGGACGTGTGTCTGGCAAAAGGTACTGAAGTAGGAAATTTGGGAAGAGGGGCAAGTTTGGGCAGATCCCATAGGCATAGGCCCTAAGGCTGAGGCTAGAGCAACAGCATAGTTTTGGTTCTCAAATAGTTCGGGGTTTAACTGAGCAAACAAGATACACATGAAACAGCTGCAGAGTTGATGAAACATCAAAATGATTCAGATAATTCATGGATTCTGTCATTACATGGGACTGAATGGAAGCTGTCTCAGTGAATTCAGACACTGCTGAAGCCAAAGGAGGACACAGACATCCCCACCTCTATCCATGCAGTTCCTAATCAGCCCCTCAGCACGCTCCTGTGCAGCCCACCCATTGTCTCCTAGGGGGCCACCTTCCAGGAAGATGTACTAACATCTCCCTGCTTTTTTTTGCCTGAAACTGTCAAGAAATTCACCTATTATTCTCATTTCCCCTTCCCTGCTTAGGTCATAGGGGACTAAATCTGGCCACTGCCCTCCATGGTTATTCTCTTTTGAGAACTTAGTTAGCTTAGTTGACTTAGTTAGCTTCTCTGTTTGCGTCAGCCCTGTCAAGCCCCTTCTTGCATAGTCACCATCTGGCAAGGCCAACCCCGTCTTCCTCACCTTCCCGTCAGAGGCACAGGCCCATCAGGAATATACATGCCAATGCTTCCTTTTTGTACCCCATCCAAAGTGGCCTATCCAATGGCCCTTTCCCACTCTCGTTTTCCTGGAGTCAGTGTATACTCACCTCTGTGCCTCAGAAGAGTAAGAGGAAAGGTTTGCTGTGGGTTTAACCATGAAGTAGCCTCAACAGCTGGTATTTAGCTAACAGTCTTTCCTGTGTCCTCTCTGCCACAGGAGACCTCTGCTAACTCCCTTCCAGAGACAATAACTCCAACAAACAAAGAAAACCACACCATGGCTGACTACACAATAGGCCTATAGGTTCCCATTATGCAGTAAACTGGGACATTGACATATTCTCTTCATATTGAAAAGAACATGGACTTTGGAATTGGGAAGACCTGCATTTACATTCTGGTTGCCAACTAGTATACCTTCTGTGCAATTAAGCTTCTTGTTAAGCTTCAGAAGATTTATCTGTAGAACAGTGGGAATGGTATCTGTCTTACAGGTAGTTATATTAAATGAGCATATATAGCATAATATTTGGCCTGAATTACCTGGTGACCATTCATTTCCCTTTTTCCTCTTCGGTTTCAGCTGCCAAATACTATTCAGAAGAAGGACTAACCAATTTTGTGTGGCCAGTGGCAGACATCGCCTCTTCTTGTCTTTGTAAATCCTATCTTCCTGCAGCCATGCCATTTCCATCATTGCCAGAAAAGTTCTTCCATCCCTCATCCCTGTGTAGAACTTCTCTTTCTCTATGGAAAAGTTCTTCCTGAGCTCTATTTGACTATCCTCTTCTACATCTCCCTGATCTAAGATACTTTATTTTCTTGTATCATTCCTAAAAATGAATCCACTTCTAGAATTCTCCCTAGCTTTCTCAGAGTAAACACTAATGAACCTGAGGAACAGGATCTTTACACTTCAGTAGGGCATGGGAACCTCATGCCAGCTCCCAGAGTGGAAAGAAAGTCTAGGTCCAGGCATCGCCCCTCCCCATCCCCACCTCTTTTCCTCCAGGGCACAGAAAGAGGTAAACTCCAAATCTGTCTTGAGTCTACAGGAGCATACACCTCCCATCCTATAGTTCTGTGAGGTCATCATTGAAGTACAGCAGTACTGCAGGTGTGTAAAGTGTACTGTCCATATTGAGATAATCAAATTCTTCCTGCTGATCCTGGATCCCATTCTCCTCCAGAGTATAATCCATGTTCAGGTTCTTGCCGTCATATTTCCACGTGTAGCTGGCAGCATGTGCATTATAGGGGAGATAGCGGTGTAGGATTTCCCACATCGATTCCAGGGCCCCCACCTGGAGAACACGAAAGCACCCCACCCCAGAATTCTGGGTGGAACACACACACACATACACACAAAGCAAAGACCAGAAACCCAAAAGGTGACAGAGCTGGGGTCAGAGTGCTTCCCTTGGCAGATATAGCAGCTTAAGGCACTCCAGGGTCCCAGAAATAAAGTTGAAGCTACAGCATGCAATGAATGGCCCCTGAGTCCTATCTGCCTTTGTGGCAGCCACTTCTACTAAATAGATGGCCCAAACGTCACTGCCCTGACCTCATCCTCACAATAAAGTAGACTAATAAGAGTACACTTGCAACTGCTGTACAAAAACACAGCACGAAAGAGCTTCTGAGGACCACCGTCACTAAGATGTACAAACTGTCGCCCTGGGCTCGAATTCCCAACCCCCAGGACCCAAATAACCTTTCCTCAGTTACCCCTAAAAGGGAAGAAAACACAGCTTCCATTGGCTGTGGAGAGCTGCTGGCCTGCAGAGCTGTTTGGAGTTTTGCTGGGGTTATTAGTTCCCTGTATCCTGCCCCCAGGCACCAGTTCTCACCTCCAGTGTGTGCTCTTGCGACGTGAGTGTGTTAATGATGCGGATATTCCGGGTCTTGGCGGACAGCCGCCCCACCTCATAACGCGACCCTTGCCACCAAGGTTTCCCGAAATCATTGGCCCAGTCCGAACGGGGTAGCTGAGGCGGCACGTGCAGAAAGCGTCCCCGGGGGGTGCGGTATCTCAGGGAACCCGTCAACGGATCTATGTGCTTGCGGATCTTTAAAGCAGGGGAGGAGGGTGGGAGCAGTCACTATCTCGGGCTCTGGTTGGCCTCTATTTTCCTCTTCAACCCTCCAGCGCCTCCTCCCCTCAACCCCAGTTTCCAGAAGAACTCACGTCTCTGGTTTTCGGATCAAACCAGTGGCTGATATCCTGGCCCGCCACTTCCACGATGGGTTTCAGCAGCAAGTCTCCTGGGAAGGAGCAGCCGCCGTCAGTGCTAGCCATCCAAGAACCAAACACCCCCGAACACACCCCCGACGCTGGCCCAAAGTGTGGCCCTTACCCTTGTACTCCTGTGCCAACGGGGTTAGGTTGTACACGTTTCCCAGGTAAGACACCCATAGGTCTTCTGGCTGGTTATGCTGGGCCACCTCGGCCGGCGTGAAATAGCGACGTTGAAAATACTCAAAGTTTGGTCCGGCCACTAGGCCCCGGCTTGGCATAGCTCTTGCTCTGTTGCTCACTGACTATAGTTGCTTCCTCGCTTTTCAGCACGCACTCACGACTGCATCCTCCCTCGTCCGGTAGCTAAAGCGAGCGCGTTTATCTGCTGACATGGAAACCATTGTTCCTTCCCGGCCACCGTCTACTGAGATTAAACGCTGTACAGGCAAAGAGGGGCGTGGGCTGCGGGTACTCATGGGAAACGTAGTCCGATTCCGGCGTTCAAGTAATTGTGTCCTCAGGAGGTCCGAGGGAAAGAGAACACACTCCGTTTTAATTCATTCAGTGGTCTGGGCTACAGAGACTCTTCAGGACAGACTATCTCGCGAGGCAGGAAAAAAACGAAGAGGAGGAGTGTAATTATGAAATTGTCGCTAAATTCCAGTGAGACCGGTAAGAAGCTAGAGTTGAAAAACTCTCGCGATATCTTAATACGTCTGGCGTAATAGGCCTCCTTGAGCCGCAGCATTGGTGTGGGAGAAGCTCGCGAGATCTCCGCAGTTGCCGAAGAGACGGAGAGCTGGAAAGGTGATCTCGCGAAATTAAATAGGTCGGGAGCGCTCGCGAGATCTCAGACCACCGGACTCAAAAGGTTCTTAGGAAGTTGAAGGGTTTGGAGGAGGCCCGGGAACAAATGGCCGGAGCTGGGCCAACGATGCTGCTACGAGAGGAGAATGGCTGTTGCAGCCGGCGTCAAAGCAGCTCCAGCGCCGGGGTTAGCTCGGGTTCTGGGATTGAGGGGCTGTCGGGGAGCAAGATGGGAGAACAGAAGGGGAACTGCAGGTCCCGGCAGCCTCTGGGCTTCGTGTGAGCGCCCCGCAGGATGTCGGGAGCTGTGGTTCCGCGGGCGGGCTGCAGCCGGGCGGCGCGGTCTGAGCGCATGTCCCGCCCCGCACAGGACTCTGACGGGGAGCGCGAGGAAGACTCGCCGGCTGCGCGCGCTAGGCAGCAGCTGGAGGCGCTGCTCAACAAGACTATGCGCATTCGCATGACAGATGGACGGACCCTGGTCGGTTGCTTCCTCTGCACCGACCGTGACTGCAACGTTATCCTGGGCTCGGCGCAGGAGTTCCTCAAGCCGTCGGGTTAGTGCTCAGGGAATGCACACCCACCGGGGAATGCGGCGGAGCCTCACGCAAGGCATTTCCCTTAGTGCCTGGCCGCACACCTTATTTTCTGGGGCGAGAAGTCGTGGCTCAGAGGGGGCGTGGCCGACTCTGTCCTGCCTTCCTAATGCTCTCTGACTTTTCTTTCCAGATTCCTTCTCTGCTGGGGAACCCCGTGTCTTGGGTCTGGCCATGGTACCTGGACACCACATCGTTTCTATTGAGGTGCAGAGAGAGAGCCTGGCGGGACCTCCCTATCTCTGAGTCCTGTCGCACATGCCTTTCAGTCCTCATTAAACCTGTAACTGCCCGTAACCTGTGTCTGTGTGTAGCTGGGATGCTGGGGCAGGGATTGCACATTTCATTCCTAGAGCAAGCTTATCTGAGTTCGGGAGCACTCAGCCCACCTTCCACAACCTGGATGTCCAGAACTGCCAAAGGTTCTCTCACATTTGAGGTCAGGATTGGGGACAGGCTTAACCTCAGATCCACAGGCCCTAGGATGGGCTCCTCCGTCTTCCCTCCCACGCAGCTGCTCCAGAATTGTGGCGGGAGGAGGGGTGTCATCCTGCTCCGGAAGGCCCATTGTTTCCCTCTCCGGCCTGGCAACACCGAGTTCCTCTTAAGCTGGGGTCAGAGAACAGACTTGGGTCCCCAAGGGGAGCAGAGCAGGCGACAGAGTCCGGGCCCCCTTCACTCTATTGGTGAGAAGGTGCCTTTGGGGTCAGGGACAGAGCTCTGGGGTCTGGCCAGGAAGAGCGGGCTAACGCGATAAGGGAAGGCCAGGAGACTTAATGATGCTCCGGTCTGCGAACTAGAGCTACCCCCACCCCCCCACCCGTTTGCTGTTTCCTGCTCCTGGGCACGTTTCAGGAATGACAATGTTTGTGCCGTCCCTCTGTTCACAGGATCCCAGGACTGAGTTCAGTTCATTAATTCTTTATTGATGTGTGATGACTCCTTCCCCTCCAACCGCCACCCCTCCCCCCGCCCCCCAGTCCGTAAATACTAGGAGCAGCACCGGAAAAGGAGAGCACCAGCGCACCAGCGATGTCTATTCACAGGAGGCTGGGGGGATGCAGGGTCCAGCCCAGATGTTCAGGATTCAGATATGGGTAGTGAGACCAAAGTGGGTTTTCAGGGTGTGGCAAATTTTCACCAGAATTGGGTCCACAGATACTCAGTTCCCTAAGGGGATACTGGACCCGGTTTAGGCACGAGTGAGGGCAGGGTAAGCTTCAAGTCCTTGGGCCGACCGGGAGGGAGAGCAGTCGTCAGGGTTGTTCTTGACTCGAGGGTCCTCAGACCCAGACCTTTCCTGAGGTTGGAGCAACCTGGGGCCCTGGAGAGGACCGGGCTGGCCGCGGCTGCGGGTTGCGCCGGCGCCGGTAGAGGGCTCGGCTGTAAGGCACGAGGCAATCGGCCAGGCGGAGGCGCAGGCAGAGGCGGCGGTAGCTGGCCAGGGCAAGCACGAGCAGCGGCACGAGGAGCAGAAATCCGGTGACTAGCAGGGCTGTGAAGCCCGGGTCCCGCAGGTGCGCCGTGCAAGGGGGTGCCTGGGAGCGAAGGAACTGTGGGAGGAGAAGCAGCGTGAGGCCCAAGCCAAACAGCCCGGGCCCGGCGAGGTTGCGGCCCACAGACCCCACCGCCACCCTTCCCCGACAACGCGGGCTCATGCTCACCTGGGAGTGGCAGAGGAAGCCAAAGCCTAGCATGGTGACAGCGGGCAGCAGGATGGTCCCCAGCACCAGCGCCAGTAGGATAAGGTTGAAGGCGGCCACCAGGAGATTCTGGGCCGTGACCAGCACAGCGCAGGCCCAGCAGTCCAGGGGGTCCCGGGGCTCTGGGCCGCCGCCGGGAACCGGTCGCTGTGCCCCAGGGACATCCGCCATGGCCCGCCTGGCTCTCTCCCGCCTGGGCCGCGGCCCTTATAGCCCTCTTTCCTGCCCCTCCCCCGGCCCAGCCTCTCCCCACCCCACCCCCCCTTATCCTGGAATGCGACTCCAGGATTAGGCACCCCCCCATACCAAGGAGAGACCGGAGCTCTGGACATTCCACAGGCGCCTCCGGGGAGGGGCTCCCCTAGCCGGGGTCTGCGCAGTCCTTCCCCATCAATCACGGTCTCGCTGCCCTCCTCCCAGGGCTCTCCCTGCTACCACTAGCACTTTACCGAAACAGGATTTTTTTTTTCTGATTTTATTTTCAATATTAATATTCTCACACAAAAATCACCGAAAATAAGGGTAGGGTTGGGAAGACCCCTCTGCCCCTGGGGCAGAAAGACAGTGCAGTGCGAGGGGGCGGGACTGTAAATCCCCCACCCCTCCGCAGCCCCAGCGTGGAGGAGAAAAACAAAAAACAACCGACAAAACGAAAATAAAGCCCCAGAGAAACTCATCCCGGGGTGTCCCTGCCCCAGTGAGGCCCTGGCCTGGGCTGTTTCACGCTTAAAAAGAAAAGAGGGGAGGGTGGGGTGGTGAGGGGAAGGTCCGTGTTTTTAAAATTGGCCGGGGCTGGGAAGGACGGGGTTCCTTTTCCTCATAGTTCTTTCTTTAAAACTTTAAAATTTTTTTCTTTTTTTTTCTTTTTTTACAAAATACCATTTCAGTTCCCACTTCTTCCCCTACAGTACAGGAGTCGCTCACCCTCAGGCGTGGTTGGGGTCGGGTCGGGAGTGGGGGACTGGTCCGAGAAAGTGCAGGACGTAGAGGGAGGGGAGCGGGTTTGAGCACCATGAGAACCCGGCTGGAGCCGAGGGCGGGAGGGCGGACGGGCGGAGACGGTCGGGCCGGGCCCGGACACACACTAGGGCGCAGGGACAGCCCGGCAGCAGGCGGTCCCTGGAAGGGCGGGCGGGATGGCTTGGGGTGCGGGAGGTCGGGTTTTCCCAAAAATGAATAAATAGAGGTGAGTGGGACTGTTATAAATTAAAATCCAAAAAACAAAAACAAAACCAGAAAATACAAATCATAACCAAGTGAATAAACAAGAGACATGTACAGGGGTCACAGCTAGCATTGGAAGTAAAAAAGGAGGTTCTGGGGGAGGGGTAAAGCCCATAGAAAGAATCTCATTAAAAACCTCGGCTGCCATAAAGTCTATGTACATACGCGAGCCGCGTGCGTCTGCGCCGGGCGGGCGGGCGGGCGGCTGGCAGGCGTGAGGGAACCCGTATGTGACCCCCGCCGCCGCCGGAGCCTGGTCCTTGTGTCTGTTGCTAGAAAGGCCAAAGTCGGTGAGGGGAGGGGCTGGTGGGCGAGGGGCTGCCAGCCCCCTCCCCCGTCTCCCATTTTTTTTCCTTTTTTTCCTCATATTTGTTTAAAAAAAATTATTTTTTCTTAATAAATTAAGTGAGGGGAGCTGCCAATGGGGTGGAAGGGCTGGGCCCGACCCCCTTTCCCGGCCAGAGGCGGGACCTAGGTCCAGCCCAGGCGTGTGCTGGTGGCCCCGCGGCGCCCTGCGGGGCGGGCGGGCGGGCGGGGCGTCCGGCCTCATCGCGATGTGCTGGCAGGGGCCTGCGGGAGAGAGCGGGCGGGGCTCAGGGGCGAGGTCGCCCACCCCCGGGCCG
This sequence comes from Moschus berezovskii, assembly GCF_049115385.1. Taxonomy (NCBI): domain Eukaryota; kingdom Metazoa; phylum Chordata; class Mammalia; order Artiodactyla; family Moschidae; genus Moschus; species Moschus berezovskii. Next base: position 39,625,858 of record NC_142479.1, on the reverse strand, counting down.
CCCCGGCGCCCCCGGCGGTCCCCGCCTGCCAGTTCGCCCACCGCGCGGGGCCCTCACCAGCGTGAAGGCGTCATAGGCCTGCGCCAGCTCTTCAGTGCGGTACTGCTCCAGCACCACCACGCCCTGCAGGCCCGCGCTGCGGCGCCGCGCGCACGCCTCGCAGTGCACCAGGTACGTGTTGCGGCTGCCGTTCTCGCTCGTCACGAACAGGATGTTGAACACCTCCACCTGCAGCGGGGAGGGGGCGGCGGTCACAGGGAGGGAGGCCCGAGGACAGCGCCGGCCCTCAGGGAAGCAGGGATGGGGGCACTCACATCGCACTCGTTGCAGTAGTAGGCGGGCTCGTCCTTGACCCGGCCCTGGTAGGCAATTTTCTTTCCGGCCCGCACCAGGCTCTCCCGCTGCACCTGGCAGTGCTTCATGGACTGCAGGAGGCAGAACCTGCGGGCAGGGCAAGGGGATGGTGGGGTGGGCCGGGCCTCCCCGGTCACCACCCGACACATCCCCGTCACAGGAGAAATTTCATGTACTCAGACTGCGAGAGAACAAAGCTTCTGAAGCAGGGGCCTTGTCAGCCGACCCAGCACAGCAGCCCCGCAGGACTGACCCGGCCGAGAGGTGGCGGGGGGAAGGGGTGAACCAGGAATTGTTCTGCGGGCCAGGTCGGATGGGGATGGGCTCCCTCCCAAACAGGGCCCTCCCTCACTTGATCATCTTGAACAAGTCGGGGTCGCTGATTTTGACAGTGCGAGCCACGTTCCAGGACACGTGAATCATGGGCACAATGGATTTGACATTCTTCACCTCATTCCACTCATATCGTTCCAGGGCCAGCTGGTACTGATAGGCTGCAGGCCAGAGAGGGTCACGACAGGTGACCAACAGCTCCAGCCACTTGGGCCACAGCCCTGGCGCCCTCCAAGCCCACCCCTCTACAGGGCTCACTTCCCAGGGACCCAGTCCGTCACCGCTGAGTGGCTCACCCCACCACCTGTCCCCACTCTCTCACCGGTGAGGGGCCCCACGTTCCAGGCGATGTTGTTGCACCAGCCGGTGGCCTGCACCCAATGCACGGTGCCTGCGTTAATCCACACCAGGTCTCCAGGGCGCTGCACGAAGCGGTACACAGGGATGTTGGAAGCATAGAGGTCATCCAGGATTGGCCACCAGGAACCCGTCAGGTAGTCCACGCCATGCCTGGAGGAGAACCACAGGGTCAGATGGAAACCTGGGGATCCAAGGACAGGACGTGGGGGCTTCTCTAGTTGGGGAGCTGGGAGAAAGGCGGAAGGCGGCGCGCACCGGTCGCAGAAGGCGCTGATAGTCTCCCAATAGTGCTCGTGCACCGCGAACCACTCGCAGTCTCCTGGGCCAATGTTGATGTTGACCGAGCAGAAGTTGTTGTTCTCTTGATGGCCTGCAGGGGGCGACAGAAAACTGTACGGTCAGTGGGAGCCGAGCCTGTGTTGCGCGAGGAGCCCGCCCTTGGGCGCTCATTGGTTGACAGAGGAGCGCCAGCGGCAACACTGCTAGGAGCGCACCTGGCGTTCGGCTGCCGGGCACCTTCATGTACAGCTGCACCGTGTTCATGCCCAGGATGGTGTGACCCACGTGGCTCAGCATGTTGCCCGTGGAGGTGACCCGCATGAAGGCGGGCAGCTTCAGCAGTTCCTGCAGCTGGGGCTTCCACCTGCGGGGGCGAGGGAGCAGCCAGGTGAGGAACTACCTGGACTTTGCCGACCCACTGGCATTCCTGCCCCAGCTGCCTGGCCTCAGTCCCACTGACCGCTTAGCATCGGACAGGTCGATGTTGGTGCCAAACTTGATGATGTGATGGTTCTTCGGGTCTGGTGCGCTGCTGCAGGAGTGAAGCGCACAGGTTGGTGGGGAAGTGCGGGAAAGGGAAGCAGTCATGAATGGCAGGGGCAAAGCATCCTACCTAGGAGGGGTTCCTGTGGTGCTGTCCGGCTCCTCTGACTCCTCATCTTCACTCTCCTTCTCCTCCTGCTCAGCCACAGGGATAGGCAGGCCTGGGTCAGCCACCTTCCTGGGGTCTGCCCACCACAACCAGGGCTCCAAGTCCCCTGATCCCACACCCCCTACCTCTGCCTGCATGGGCAGCTCTCACCTGCAGGGATTCCTGGAAGGATGAGGCCTGGTACTGCGCGTACTTGGCGATGGTGGTATGGGAACGGGAGCTCTCACAGGGCCAGATCTGTCGTGTTCCTGTCAGGTCCCAGTTCTCATCCGAGGGCTGCTGCACCTGGGTACGCACCTCCACTGTGTGCTCCCCACTTGCCTCCACCAGAGTCTTGGTGGAGAAGAGGCCCAAGTCTGCAAAGGAGGGCCAAGCAGGGAGTGAGGCCCCAACTCACCCTGTCCCTTCTTGCTCCTCACACCTCTGATGGGGTGGACACAGGCTTCTCAGAGCTCGACCCAGAAAAAACCCCAGCCCCTCATGAAGCTGGGAGGAGGGTTGGCCCTCCCTGACCTGGCCTTTACCTGGATCAGAGCCAACCCCCTTTCTCCCCCTGCTGCTCGAGTCCCAGCCCCTCCCCCAGAGTCTTCATGTATACATGAGGCTTCATATGCAGAATACTTGACACAGTGTATGCTCAATGAAGAACAGTTTCTTTACATCATCACAGGATTCAATGAAAGGTTTCTGTCAAGTGAAAGCCTAGAATGTGCTTCAAGTAAAAGTGAAGGAAGGGGAGGATATGTAACAGAGAGCTACAAGTATAGAAAAAACAAAACTGATTTTATAATTCTGTGTCGTTTCCCTTTACTTTTGTATTTGTTTGAGATTGTGCATGATAAAAAGTTGAAAAAGACGAAAGCCCTAAACCATGAGGCTTCTCAGGTTTTGCACCATCTGTATTCTTCACATCCTTCATCACCGAGAAAACCAGAAATGACTCTTAACCAGATCCTGAGATACATCTCCCTTTCCACTTGCCTACTGCTGGGTTCAAACAGATGGAAGGTAAGCCTGAGGTCAGCTGACCCCCAATTCAGAGCACTTGTCAACTATGGCTGACACGTGACTGAGGAGAGCTCACTATAGCCATGGTCTGGTCTTCCAGAGCAGGGATTTTCAGAGGTCCCCAAAGTCCCAGATCCTTGCAGCCCTCCCCACACCTTTCTGCCCACACACTCACTGAGCCGCAGGGAGCCTGCCAGGCCCCGGATCACGGTGATGGGATTTCGAGGATCTGTACAGAACTGCAACAGCACCGGTGAGAAGGCATCCCGTTTGCTTTCCAGCTGAGGAACAACCAAGGAGACAGGGCTGGGGTCAGAGCCCTGTCCCAGGCTCAGGACACTCCAACAGCCCCAACCCTGTCCTAAAATCCACAGGCGGGGTCGGTTCTGAGCATACAGGGCACACATACATAGATGCTAGGTGTGGGTGGGTTGAGTTTTTCCCGGGGCAGCTTTTCCTCAGTGTTGATCTTCGGTTTCACAGACTGGGCAGGGGACAGGTAGGACTCTCGAAACTTCCCTTTCACCTTGGCGTTCCTGTGGAAGGACAGCGAAATGATTAAAACAGAAATATCAGTAGGCTGGGTAAGGGGTCCTCCTGCCAGACCAGGCCAGGCCAGCAGACTCCCAGGTGACAGCCCCCAACTCACTTGCTGGCGCGCACAACATCAGCGGCACAGTGGCTGATGGTGAGGTCCGCCATCCGCAGCCTCCGCTCTTCCACCTCGGAAGCGATGAAGGTCTCCTTGTCACCGCTCTCTACCTTGATGAGCCGGATCTTCAGCTCCTTGGGGGGCCCTTCGCTGAGCGAACGCAGCTTCAGCATGTCAGCCCGGCTGACCCCTGGTGGCCCTGCAGCTTCCTCTCGAGCCTTCTTCCCAGCAGCAGGGGTTGCTGGGGGTGTGGGCTGGACAGAGGGGGCAGGGGCCGGTGGAGGGCCTGGAGCTGTGGGTGGCTTGGCCTTGGAGGTCCCACCAAGATCCGGCCGGGCTTTCTCACGGCCCTGGATCTCCTCGCTCTGCAGGTCCAGGTTCCCCAGCACCCTGCGGCTCTTTTCTTTGGGGGCCTTGGCCTTAGCCTTGGCCCTGCCCTCACGGGGCCGCCGCCCCACACTGTCCTTGCAGGCCCGCCTGTGCCGCCGGTGCTCTTTCTGGTGCTCCTTCTGCCGCCGCTTGCTGCTCCCGGGTCCTACCGCAGCTGCCACCCCGACGCTCTCCTCCTTGGCCGGAGCTGGAGGCAGCAATCGCTCAGCTCCACTGTCTGCTGAATCTGCTGTGTCCACCAGGTCTGCCGGGTCTGTGGCGCTCCGGCCTACCCGCTCCACAAGGGTCTCACAAGCCCGACTGATCTCTTCTAGCACCTCAGACTCAGAGCGAGCAGGGGGCAGAGGCAGGGGTGGGGGCGGCGTGGCGGGGGCCATGGGGCCTGGGGCTGGCTCTTCGCTGGCCCTGCGCTCCCGGGCCCAGGGCCCGCCTGAGGTAGAGAACTGAGATGACGAGGAAGCGGAGGGCTGTGGGGAGCCCTGGGCGCTCGGGGCTGCTGAGGTGGGTGGCGGGGCGGTAGCACCTGATGAGGGACCAGGGGAATACTGAGTGGCGGGCAAGGACCCAGGCCGGGTGTGAACAGCGGCGCCAGTCCCTCGGTAGCAGTACTTCTGTCCCTCCAGCACGGAGGCCAAGGACTTGAGCAGGCTGGCCGGGTTGGCTGGTGGGGGGAGGGGGGGTGGTGGAGGCTGTGGCTGGGGTGGTGGGGGGAACTTGGCTAGAGGCGGCGGTGGTGGCAGGGCTGGTGGCTTCTTCTCCTCTTCCTGGGTGGCCGTGGTGGTGGTGGTGGTGGTGGTGGTGGCAGCGGCAGCAGTGGTGGCTGGGGCTGTGTCGGTGGGGAACGGAGGCTGCAGAGATGCAAAGGGCTCCTTCAGAGGAGGCGGGGGGACAGGGACCGCGCCTGCCTCCTGTTGTTGCTGCTCCTCCTCCTTGCGAATGGATTCATCCAGCATCTTCATGATATTAGCCAGCCCATCAGGTAGGATCTTGAATTCAGCTGGCTCCTCAAACTGGTCCTCCAGAGGGGTAGGAGGGAAATCAAAAAGTCGAGAGCCTCGGGCAGGCAGCTCCCCCACCCTGGGCGGCACAGGCTGGGGGGTTTTATTCAGGGGGCCTGGGGATGGCCCCGGCCCCACCTCGGGGGTCTTTGGGAAGGAGACCCTGGGCCGAGGGCTCTCCGGGCGCCTGAAGCTTCCTGAGGTATTTTGGTGGCAAGAGGAGGGAGGGGCTGAAGGCAGGGCAAGAGTCAGGGGTGCAAGGGGTGGGTCCTGGGGGCTCAGGGCAGGGCTGGGGGGCCGGGGAAGGGGGTCCATACTTCTGGCCAGATAAGGAGGTGGGGGGAAGGACACAGGCCCCGTAGGGCTGCTGCTGTGGCTGCCATTGCTGCTGCTGCTGCTGGTGGTTGGGGGAGTGGGAGGGGTGTGCGAATCCTGAGTGCCCACAGAAAAGCGGGGGGCCGGAGGCCCCAAGAAGCCCTCGCGGTGGGGAAGTGGGGGAGGAGGAGGGCGGGGGCGTCCCTCAGCCCCGAAGAAGAGCTCCTCTAAGATCTCTCCATCTTCACGAGCTGCCCGGCAGGCTGGGCCCTTCAGCCAGGCAGGGGGGGGTGGGGGGCGTAAGAGGCGGGGACAAGAGGGTGGAGGAGGTGAGGAAGGGCCGGGTGGCAGGGACAGGTGGGGAGTGGCAGCAGAAGCCGCCAGGAAGGGTTTCCGACTACTGTGTGCCGAGGGCCCCAGGCGGCCTTGGTGAGAGGAGACCTCCAGCGCAGGCGTTTGGTAATGGTCAGCGCCGGGCTGCAAGAGGAGCAGGGCCGTGGTCAGAGGGCTGCTCCAGGCACAACACCCCGCCCCCCCCACCTGCGGCTGTCACTCACAATGCCTGGGCTCGGCTCCACGCCACGGGGACCAGTGTTGCTGCTGCTGCTGGTGGTGGTGCCGGGGAGGCCGGGGGGCCGGGAAGGGGCGTAAGGCACGCAGGCGGTGGTTGCTGCTGGTGAAACGCTGGAGTCCATCCGCGACCTCTGAACTCTGCTCTCTCTAAGGTCACTTCCGGGGGGACGGGTGGCAGGCGGGCAGCCATGGCTCTCTGCTCCTGGGGGGCGGGGGCCTGGGCCTGGGGGAGCAGCCGGGACCAGCCGGTGGCCAGGGGGGTGAGCAGGGTAAGCTGGAGTCGGGTATGGATATGGGTGAGGCAGCGAATGCCGCTGCTCCTGTCAGTAAGAAATGAGGATACCGCGTGAGAAACAGAGGACAGAGGGACCGACCTGTAGCTGAGAGGCAAGCGGCCACAGAGGGGAGCTCACCTGGCGCTCTGGGGGTGCTAAACTCTTGCGCTCAGGGCCCCAGGCATCTCCATGAAGGGTACTCCACAGCCCTGGCTTGGTCAGCTGAAATGGAGGGCTGGTGGCTAGGCCAGGCAGAGGTGGGGGAGGGGGTGGTGGTGGCAATGGTGGTGGAGGCAGTGGCAGCCCTGGGGGAAGGCCCGTCTGGAAGAAAAGAGAGTGTGAGAGCCCCACTCCTCACCCCAGCCCTGCCCGCTCACTGCTGACCACCCAGGTGCCATCATACCTGCTCAGAGCTGCAGCTTCTCCTGCGCTTGCCGCCAGGGCTGAGCCCCTCCTCCCCTGAGGGGCCTGAGAGTGCTGCGGGAGGCACAGGCTGCACCACTGGAGGTTCAGCGGCTCGTTTCACTGGGGGACCCCCCCGCTTGGCCCCGTAGTTCCGTTTGTGCTAAGGACAAAAAGGAGAGAGAGAATGGCACAGGTGCAGACCTGGCCCAGCCCTCGTCCCTAGCCCACCCAGGTCCAGCCTCACCTCAAGGTGCAGCAAGTTCCACACTTGCTCCAATGGGGGCAGAACCTTGGGTCGGTGCTGGCAGGACCCAGCGTGAAAGTTCCAGAGCTGGGCCTGAGAAGGTGGGGGGGAGAGTGCAGAGGACAGGTCAGAAGCAGATGGAAGATGAGGGCACTGAGTCAGAACTCACAACCCCAGCTCCCTGCGACCTGCCTCATCCCACCTGCTGGAGTCGGCCGACCCGGGGGCCCAGCTCAGCCAAGCTTCCTCCGTATCGAAGGGCGCTGTGGTAGCAGCGAAGAGCCTCCTCACTGTCATGCTCTGACTCGTACAGCTGCCCAAGCTGCTCCCACAGCCCTGGCTGGGCTGGCTCCCGGAGCAGTGCCTGAACACAGCCATGCAGGGACTCCAGCTTCCCATGGAGGGGTCTTGGGGTGGGTGTCCTACAGAGCAGAAGGGGAGGGGAGGTGGTGAGGCTTGAGGAACAAGGCCCAGCCTTACCTCCCATCCCTAGCACCTTTCAATCCGCACTCACCCTGGAGCATAATATGGTTTGTTGGGGTGCCCAGAGCTACCGCCGTGTGAAGGGGGTAGGGGAGCAGAGAGTGGGGGCTGCCCGAGGCTGGCAGAGCACCTGGAAAGAGAAGGGCTCTGTTAACCTACAGCAGGTGGGACAGTCCCGTCTCTCTACCCAGGGAAGAGGAGAACCGTGAGGAAAAAGGAGAAAGCAGCTGAGGGCTACACTGAGGCCCGCCAGACGGACAGCAAAAGAGAGGGATGGCACCAGATGGATGACAGAGGCTGAGGAGCAGAGATGGGAAAAGGAATGCCTGGAGACAGAGACTGAACAAGTTCTCACCTGCCTCCAGGCAGCCATGCGCTCCGAGGAGGGGGATGGGGCGGGCAGGAGCTCCAGGCCCCAGCACAGCTCAAGCCCCCAAGGGCAAAGGCTTCCCGTGCAGCGCGGGCCCCTGGAGGGTCCACTGCCCGATGCATCCAGCCTGAATCAAAGAGAAGAGATGATGATCCTACAGAGGACAAAGACTGAGCTGTCAGGGTATATACACAGCCGACCCGGGCCCAGTCTTCCGTTACCAGGTCAGCAGTGGCCCCAGGAGCCCTGGAGATCGGGCACGGCCCCCTGCCCCAGCTCCCTGGGGCGATGGTCCCGCTCCAGCCGCTCTGACAGGAGTGCCCACTGCTCCCAGAGAGTCGCCCAGGGCTTTTCACAGCCAATTCTAAGGAGAGGAGAGAGAAAAAGGAGTGAGGTGAGCTGGCCAGCACACAGTCAGGGCCGCCGGCTGTGGCCCCTACAAGTCTCTAATCTGCTCAGAGATGCCTATCCCCGAGGAGCAGTCCACCCGGCCTAACGAACCCTCGGAGGCCCAGAAGAGTGGAGCACGCGGGAGGGCAAGCCGGGATGATGGGGTTGCTGTGCTGCCAGGTTTCCAGGCGGGAGCCCCGGGGGCCGAGCTGCAGCGCGGCGGCCGCTTACCCGGCCTCCGTGGGAGCGTCCTCTCCCGGCGTCGGCGAGCTCCGGAGACCTGACCAATCACAGGATTTCCTCTCTCCACAGAAAGCCAATCATCACCCGTGTCTCCGCCTCAGTAACAGCCTGGCTGGGACCAATAGGAGCAAGGTTAGCCCAGCCGCTGCCGGGGGAGGAGGGGCGGCGGAGCCGGTCAGACGGGCTCTGCCCGGGGTGACCCCAACGTGACCCCGCGGCTCCCACCTAGGGTCTCCATCTCCAAGCTGACACTCGCTCGGGCAAGGCAAGCGGAGCCTGCGACCCATGCGGGTGAAAGCGGCGGGTCGTACACTCGGGCCAGCCTGGAGCATGGAGCTACCCACAAGTCCCACACGCCCACAGAGCCGCCAGTGGTCCGCGCTAGACCACCCGAAACGCCCCCTGCCCCGCCGCCGAAGACGAAAGGCTGGCACACGGATGGACAATGCCGACACAGGCGTCGCCCCTGCTCCTCACTTCATCTCGCCCAGCCTCTGACCTCCCCAACCCTCTAGGAACTGCTTAGGGCTGGCCACTCAGGGCAACTTCTATGGCACACAAACCCGCCCGCGCCGCGATCTGAGCGCTCCACCCCCCACCCCTGACCCCCATCCCAAAACATGGTCAAGTCCCCAGCTTCATACCCAGTTCCTCCAGCTCCACTTCCCCTGGCTCTGTAGGTCTTCAATACCAACCGACCCCCAAAACCAAAACCCCCTCTAATCCCCCAACTTCTGAGAAGTCGCGCACTGCGGTCCCGAGTGGTCCCTCTCGCGTGGCTCCTGTATCCTCTATGTCCTTACCCGCCAGGGCCACGCGGTTCCCCACGGCCCACGTGGCCCCCGCCCCCCAAGGGAGGGGGGATTTCGGGGGTTGCCCGTGACGTGGCTACTTGCGCAGCGGAAGCGGCGTGTGTAAGAGTACGGCGGGGGGGTCCTTCGGGAGGGAGGAGGGCGGGGCCCGCCAGGCGGTGACATCACCCTTGTCCCACTCTCACCGCCCACTCCCTTAAAGAACCCAGAACCCGTTTCACTTCCTCCTTCACCCCGCCCCCCAACCCTTTCCCGTCGGTGCTGGCTAGACCCACGAAGGGAGCAGCGCTCCCATTCCTGGGCACCTTCCCTTTAGCCCCAGTTCTTCCTTCTCGCCTCTCCGAGCCCAGGATCATGGTTCCCTTGCCGCCTACCCGGCGTCCCGGCAGGTAGGAAGCCGGCTCCGCTCCAGGATCGGTCCATTGAGAGTCTAGAGTACAAAGAGCTGCGAGAGGAGAGTGTAGAGTACAAAGCGGCGGGGGCGGGGCCAGCGCTCCAGCTGGAGCTAGCGCCGGGCAGGAAGCCGGGGGAGAACGCGCGACGAGGGGCTGGGGGTGGCTGGAAAGTTCGCCTTCGCCGAGAGAAGTCTGCCCTGTGGGGAAATTTCCACCCAGCCCACAAGGGCAGGCAGGTTTCTGGTGAAAACAGTCCACCCTCCGCAGGGCAAGGTCATCTGTTTGCACGCTAGTGCTTGGACCCCACAGGTCCCCGGCGAACCCTGGTAGGCGCTGGGGCTCTGCGGACCCTTTCCGCGATTCACGCGGACTTTCGGTCAGAACTCTCTCCTCACCAAACAGCCTGTATGTCAGTTACCAAGCCCTGCATCAAGTACAGCGCTTAACTGCGGTCAGGCATAGCCCTTGCCAGTTGCCCTGACCTAAGTCCTGGGACTCATGGACCAGACAAGGGAAAACGGGGAACCGAGGGTCCGGACATCGGAGGAACAGACCCCCGACTGGGAAGTGGTGCCGAGGGTGCTGCCAGTTACCAGGAAATGCAACTTCCCCTTCAGCGATGATGACACTTCCCCTCTACCACTTCCCCTTTCCCACGGGGAACTGACTCAGCTTTCCCTCAAACAGTCAGTCCCGTCCTCCAGCTCCTTTCCACCTCTGTCCACAAACCCCTACGCCGGTACTCGGAATACAGCAGCCCTCTCTCGAGAACAAAAACTTCCTGTACACTAAACACACACTCACTCTCGCCGACCACCTCGGGTCCTTGTCCCCACCCGGGACCAAGGCGCCTGACTTCCCATCCACCTCCTGTACAAAGCCCTCCCTCGCGGTGTGATTCAGGCTTGGTGTGGGGGAGCGTGAGTCACCCAGAAAGCCTTCCCCTTATTCCCACTGACTCAGCCCCCGCCTCCCTGAACACACACAGACACACACACACAGTCAGAGGCAGACACAACTCAGCCCACACACCGCTCCCCACCGGTCCCGCGGAATTTCCCCTCTCGTCTTCCCCCACGACGGCCCCTCCCCGCGCCGGGCAGCCCCGACGCCGCGCTCACACCTGTTCCCCAGCGGCCGGCAGCCGACCCGCGGTCCACTCTCACCTCCACTCTCGCTTTGGGGCAGGAATAGCCCGCCCCGACTCCCGGTGTCCGTACTAACCCAGGGAAGGGGACAATCACCAGCAGGTACAGACACCCACAAGCTCTTCAAACACAGATGAGAGGCAGACGCACGCGGCCAAAGCCAGGCTGGGAGGACGGTACACTTCTGGGCAGACATTCCAGCCTCTCCCGTCGGACCCACAGTCCTGGGAGTCAGCCGCTCCGAAAGGGTTAACTCTTCTCCAGCCGAGGCCACGCCCTCTCCATCCGGGCACTCCCGGCTAAGCCCAGCTCCGCCCCCTCCATCCGGGCTCCGGACTCGGGGACTTTAACCGGCCCCCCTCCCCCTAGAGCCCCGAGAGAGACCCACTCTATCAATCACACCCATTTAACTCTCTCTGGGCGCGAGACCGGAGGAGCCGCACACCGCTCCTGCCGTGCGGGATGAGGGGCCAGACGTGAGCACGCAGATTCACTTGCCGGCCAAAGACAAGACCCCGCAGATAGGGTATTACCGAGCAGGCCGTCAGCAGGCATGCGGCACGCGCGAGGAGGTGGAGCCGGCCCGGGAACCCTGCCGCGTCCCGCTCGCTGTCAGGCCCCGTTCTGCCTGGTGGCAGCGAGGGGTTACAGCTCGCTTCTTACCTGGGGGAGGGGGAGGCGAGGGGAGGGCCGCCGGCTGGGGCTCCGCTGTGACTCAGCCACCCCGGGCAGGCAGCCCGCTCGGGATTCCCTTCCCAGCCTTCCCCCGCTGCTGGCCCCTCCCCGCCCCTCACCGAGAAGTGACAGTGCCGGCCCCGGCCCGCTGTGTGTCACTGCGAGCCTTGTGTCTGCCTCTGACTGGACCGCTGTGTTCACCAGTCTGTCTGACAAGGTCGGCAGTGTGTGGGTCCCGGTGTCTGTCTCCGTGCGCACCTGCATATCTGCTCATCTTGTCTCCTTCAGTGCCTTGTCTGACGCGTTCCTGTCATTACGCCTGTCTACACGGTCTGTGTGTCTGCCTGGCTCCTGTCTCGGTCTTTTGTCTGGGACTGCCTCTGCATCGCTTGCGTGATCACGTGTGTCTCTCTGCACATGCCCTTCTGTGTTTGCCTTCATGTTCCTGAACAGAGTCAGGGAGACACTGGAGCAGGCTGACCCTGCTGACTCCTCGCCCCACTCCCCCGCATCCTGACGTCTTGCTGGATCAGTGAGCCTTCTGTTTGAGTCAAGTATTTAGAGGTTTGCCTGCCTTCACTTGTGGAACTTCCCAGGTGGCTCAGTGGTAAAGAATCCACCCGCCAGTGCAGGAGATGTGGGTTTGATCCCTGGGTGGGGAAGATCCCTTGGAGGAGGCAATGGCAACCCACTCCATAGGCTACAGTCCTTGGGGTTGCAAAGAGTCAGACATGACTGAGGGCACAGGCACTGCCTTCATTTAAGTTATGTCCTATTCTTCAACAACCTTGCTTATCCTCACAGCTCCCTGTGGCTCCTATTGTGATGGTTAATTGCTAGCACTTAGTGAATATTTACTACATACCAGGTACAGTTTAAGCACTTTATAGACATTTAAAACAACTCCTCTCTAGAACCTGACATCGTACTACCCCATTTTACAGATGAGGAAACAGGCTCAGTGAGGTTATATAACTTGGTCAAGTCCTTGAGTAAGAGCTAGGCTTCTTTCCAGAGCCTTCTTCTTACCACTCTTCTATAATGCCTCTGTACTATTCCCTGTTGGTTTTATCCTCACAGGACATTTCCCAGCCTGTCCCTCAGCTTTCCCCCACGTTACCAGCCCAAATGTCTCATGTCCTCTAGAGAAGATGTAGGTAGGAGGCTTTGCAGCATTTCTCAGAAGCCGTCAGTTTCTTGGCCATGAAGCTCACTCAGTTAACGCATTCAACACAATTCCGCTGAGGCACCCCAATGTGCCAAACATCTTGCCAAACAATGAGAGATACATAGAAGAAAACTCTCTAAGTCCCACTCAAAACAGTATTACTGAGTAGTGGAGATGAACACCACACACTTAAGAGAACTTAAGTATCTAGCTTAGATATCATTTCTTCTGTAGAGCAGAGGAGGGGATGGAGCAGGGCCTTAGGCAGGGAACTGGCAAGAGGAGACAGGGAAGCGGAAGAGGCAGGTTTTTGTGACAATGGCCTCCAGTATCTCTCTAATTCAGTTTCCAATCACCCTCCATAAGCCAAGCTGTTCAACAACTCTTACCAGGGCAAAGCCCTCCTCATTCCAAAAAGAGAAGAAAAAAAAATCCCTCCAGCTATCTTATCTCTACTTTCTGGCCTGCAAACCCCAGGTTAATTCAATAAGTAACTAAGTTGAGGCACTTGGGGAGGGGTAGATTTTTTGGTGGTAGTTAAAGAGGCTGGTGAAGTACAGGGATGAACCATTCATAGGCAACAGCGGGGAGCACCATAAATGAGGAAGACTGAACCACTCAATCACCACATGGTGGGGGGATGCTCAGCATTGGACTGGACCATTCTGAGACGTGGGCATGATCTAGATCATACCAATCTTTCTTGCATGGGGTGCAGAAAGATTTCTTGTTGGGGGGAGGTACTGCATTGCTCAGGGCAGGACTTACCAGGTGGAGTTCGGTGTGCCCTGTCTCATTGGAACCAGTGTCCCAGCAGTAGGGTGCAGCAGACCACAGTGGGTGAGGTGGGTGGTACTACCGGGCTGGCATGGTGCCTGGGGGAACCTAAAAGAAAAAAGTCAGAAGTTGGACCTCCCAGGCTGGAGAATATTCCTGTGCCCCCTATCCCCTTATTGAGGAGAAACCTGGCTCTGGTGGTCAGATGGGATGAGAGAATCGAATCTGTTTCCATGGCAACCAGAAAAAGCCAATCCAAGAGCCTTCCCCTTTAGGAAGCAGCCTGGACCAGGGAGTGATGGCCCATGCTACAGCACCGGCGTTAAGTCCACAGTGGACACCCAGCCCATGATCCCTCTTCTGACTGGACCTTCCCGCTGAGAGTCCCTGGCCCCAAAGTAGTCCCAACCACCTCTGACATCTCACCCAAGTCAGCTTCAGTCCTGGCCTCAGGCTTTGCAGAAACTCTTCCTTCAGCGTTGCCTCCTCCCTAACCTTATCAAGACACCAGTCAACCCCACCCTCTGGACTCTGCCCCCTTGCCTTCCCCCAGGCAGGTGCAGGCAGGTCGTGGAGAGCAGTACAGGTGGCCAGACTAGATGAACGGGCCCAGCAGGGAGGAGCCTTCTTCCTCATCAAGGACTGTGACTCTAAGCCTGGGTCTGGAAGTGGCCTCTGCTGCAAGTCTCCCTTCCATCCACCCATCAAGGCCATATCCTGTTTCCCCATCACCTCCTTCCTCTCTGTGGCCCAAGAAGGTGATAGGGGCCCACTCCCTCCCCTCCTAACTCTCAGAGACAAGAAGGTAGGTGTCTATATCCAGGGCCAAGAATCAGGTATCCATCCAGGGGTCACACCTGTCTGTCCTCACCTCAAACTCACTCCTCAGGGACCTATGTTTTCTGCCCTCTTAGCCACAGTTCTCTGGCTTTAAGGACCCAGACACTTGGGCTCAGCATTTAGCCTCTCCACTCTCTGGCCTTCCAGCCCCCATCCTTCCCCCTCCCCCAGAGACTCAGGCCACCAGCCCCCAGCCTCCATGATGCAATGTGCTGCAAGCTGCTTCAGCTGCTGATGACACTGCCCCCAGGGAGGTGCTATTTCTGACCCATGCAAGGCCTCTCACCTGGCCAGGGTAGTGGTCAACTGCAGGCTAGGGAGGCCAGGCAGGCAAGGTTCTTCTGCTGGGGAAGGGAGCTTGAGGCTGGAACCCTCCAGGACAGGGACTCTCAGAATGTGAGACCAGAGAGTAAGTGTGTGTGTGTATGTGTGTGCAGTCTGTAGCATTTGTATTATGTTGGGGGAGAAGGGAATGCTGAGGAGAGTCAAGCCTAGAAAATGGGGAGCGGCAGGCCTTAGGACAGACCAAGAGAAGTGACGGGCATCCAAGGGGGTCAGCAGGGTGTGTATGGGGTGTCTGGACACTTGAGTGGGGGAGGGGCCAACAGCCATTTAAAGGGCCAGCCCCAAAGCTTTAATCCCTCACCAGTCCTGGCCCCAAGCCGGAGGCTGTAATTCATCTGTCCAACAGCTGGGGTGGGTGTGTGTGTGTGGTGGGGGGGTGGGGGCATGTGGACGGGAAGGGGGAGCTGGGGGAGGGGCTGGGGCTTTCTTGTGCACAGAACCAAACAACAAAAGGGGGAGCTGAAGGGCCAGCTCCAATGTGCCTGGCCGGCTGCTCACCTGCAGACCTGCCAGTGGCCCCCACCTGGTGGCTGACAGACTCGGTACTTCAGACTCAAGGATTCTTGGCCAAGGAGTCCCTGAACCCAAAGGTGGGGCCCTGGAGAAGGCCCAGGTTGAGTGCCCCCCAGGCAAGCTGTCACCCTCCATGCAGGTCCCAGCCAAAGCACTGTCCCAGACTTGGCAGGCCCTGAGACAGATTCAGCCTCAAATGCCCTGCTCACCATCCAAGCCTCCCCAGACAAGGCCTGCCGGCTCCCCCTCCAGTTGGCCAAGGGTGGCAGCGGCCACACCAAGGCTGTCCCTTTAAATCATTACCACCCCTGATTGTGTGGACGAACAGAGGGCCCTGCCCCCCAGGCAGGCGGCTGGCCACCTCCCCCCTACAAGTCCCCAGAAATGTGAGGGCCATTTAAAGGGACAACAGACAGGCAGCCGGGTCTCTAACCGCCCCCGCCCCCACCCCAACACACTCACAGCCCCTTTCGCCGGCAGACATACAGCCCCTTGCCCCTCCAGAGGGCCCCCCAAATTCCGGTTCTCTCCCCACCCCCTAGAGACTGCTAGAAGGAGAAAGGGGGCCAGAGTTGGGGGGCGGGGAACTGGGAGAGCGAGAAAAGGACAGGGACTCCCTCCTTCCTCGGAGCCCCAGGGGATAGATAGGTCGGAAGGAAAGCAAAGCCTGGAGAAGCGGCCAGACAGAGCCCCGAAAGGTGCCGCAAGCAGACCTGGGGTGCACAAGCTGTCGGTCCAGGGGAAGGGAGTCAGGCTGCATGAGACAGCGGCGCGGCCAGCGGGCGACTACCCCAAGTGGGGAGATGGAACACCGAGGGCCACGGGGAAAGAGGCAAGCCCGGGGGAAACGGGGAGACGGAACCGGGGAAAGGGGTCACAAGGAGGGTGTGGAGGAAAACCCGAGAGGGGAGGGCGAGCCAGGCCGGGGTTACCTGCTGGGTGTCTGTCCCCCGGCGGTGCCCCCGGAGTCCGGGTAGGGAGGGGGGGAGCAGCAGGGGGGGGAGTGGGGGCTGGGGGGGCGGGGGAGACGGTCCCTCCTCTGCCTCCTGGGCCTGCCCCGGCGCTTGCAGCCTCGGCCTCCCTCCCTCCTCCTCCCCGTCCCTGAGTCCCGGAGTCAAACAAAGAACTGTAGCAGGCTCTCCCCAACCCCCTCCCTCCTCCTCCTCCTCCTCCTCCTCCTCCACCTCCTCCTCCCCTCCCTCCCTCCCCACCAGCAGGCTCCCTCCTCCTCCCTTCCGGTCTCTTCCTTTAACTACTCGCCCCCCCAGCCCCCTGCACTAGTCTCTCTGCCCACCCACCCGAACCTTTTACACACCCCTCAGCCAGCCCTGTCCCCGCAAAGGAAACTGTAGAGTCCCTTGGCAAAATTGAAAGGCTCCAGAGAACATGGGAGGGGACTGGGGTCTTGCTCAAAAATCAAGAACCACAAGACAATTATTTTATTTTCACAGCCAGAGGAATAGTCTTAGCTGTTTCTTCTCCAAGAAGGGGGGAAAAATAAACCCAAAGAAAGCAATACAAATCTGAGGAAAGCCCTCCTCAAATAAAGTGCACAATGCAGGGGAAGCTAATCCCCAGCCCCCTTTCCCCCACCGACCACATTAGCACACACTCTCCACTCCTCCCTGACCCACTCCTAAGGTCTTGGCCAGTTTGAAGCAGGCCTACCAACTACAATAACAAAAATAATAACTAACAGCATTTAAAAATAATAAGCATTTCATAACAAGCATTCAGTGTTCATTCTGTGCCAGGCACTGTGCTAAGTGCTTTGCATAAATTATCTCATTTTTTTCCCCCTATCAACTGCCTACAAGGTAAGTATTGATATTTAAATTTTCCAGACTAAGAACAGGAGGCTCAGAGAGGTTGTGACCTTTCCAAGTTTCTGTAGCCACTAAGTGGCAGAGCTGAGAATGGAATCCAGGTCTGATCTGACAATCCAAGCCCTAAAGGTATAGGAAAAGAGAAACCAATTTTTTTCCAATACCATAAGCAGCCCCAGAACTTAATACAGAAGGGCCGCCGTAGCTATCAACTGATTCCCCTTCCTTCAAGAGAGAGATCCACACACCTACACAGAATAAAGACCCTGACTTTTCAGTCTCATATAGTTTCTTGACCCGTTTCCTCACTGGTGGGGGTGGGGTGCCACTGATTAAGGTCAGGGCTGAGCTGGCGTCCAGATGTATATATACCACACAGCTCTTCTCCAGGGGGCTGGCAACCACTCCCACTTCAACTCAATACGGGGTTGGGGGCCATGAGTCTCTTGGCAATGCAGCAGGTGGGAAAGGAAAAAGACTGCTTGGAGGCTCTTTCCAGGGGGTACAGTGGGCCTGGAGGGAAAGCTCTTCTGTGCCAATCTAGGGAAAAGTGACCCAAGGTTCGCTTAGCCCAGCAAACGGGCAAAGTCCACCACACCACACCCGTGCCCCTCCCCCTCAAAAACTCCAGGCCAGGGTTTCCCACCTGCAGGACGCTAAGGCCAAGGGAAGGGAGGAGGGGGAAAGATGGCACGGGGCTGCAGCTGGACTTGGGGCGGAGGTTGTGGTGGGGGAGGGGGCTGGAATGGAAAGGGGTGGAGGCTTCATCGCCTGGCAACTATCCCAGGGCACGTGCACGGGTGACATCATCCCAGGCCACCTTTAACACAGACCTTTGACCCCGGGGGGCGGAGAGGAGCCGCGGGCTAAGCTTCCTGGGAAATAGACTCAGGAATTCTGGGAACCCAAAAAGGAGAGGAAGGAAGGAACCCAGGCGTCCCGCCCTTATCTTTTGCCCCTTACGCGGCTCCAATCCCAGGGACTCGGGCCTCTCGGCTCCTCCTCTCCGCCTCCAGCCCTGACCTCCCAACCCACATTTCTGACGGAGTCCCGACACGCCTCTGAGATACTGTGCCTTCTCTCTCCTGGGCGAGATCGCGCGTGGGGGGGGGGGGGAGGTTGGGGGCGGGGGCACCAGGTCCCGCGGGGCTCCGTCTCCCATCAGCGGGATCCCCTGTGCCCAGCCGGCCGCCAGCCGGAATCTGTCTGGGTCCCAACTCTCCTGCCCCTCCCCGCGCTGTTCCAGGGCGGAGTCTGTGGAGTTGAAATCAGGACACGGCGAGAGGAAGAGTTATATAACTGGGAGAAGCCGAGAAGGACGAGTGAGGACCGGGAGAGACAGCCCGAAAGGAGCCGAGGGAGGTGCAAAGAGCACCAGGGCGAGTGGGGAAGAAACGTTAGGGATGGGAAAGATTTCGGTGCACATCAAAGGGGAGGAATTCACGCGAAGACGGGTTGTGATGGTCCGGGAAGAGTCACCTGGGGCGTCCGGGGCTTCCCCGCAGTGCCCTTCCCTGCTGCCAACAGCAGCCGGGCCCGAACGCGTGAAGCCTCGGGAAGGGGAGCTGATACCCGTTCGGTTCCTCTTGGGGAGACAACTTTAGCCAGAGCCCGGGACGGCAGCAGTGGAGCATATGGGGCCGGAAACCACAGCTCCGCCCAGCCCACCTGGGAGAGTGGGGCGCCAGCTGGGGTGGGGAACAGGTAGCTGGCTCCTCCCACGCCAGGCTGGGCATTAACTGCTCGAGATCCCTAGGAAGAAGGCTAACGGACCCAGACGTCTGGGTCCCCAGAGGCTGAGAAGCGCAGCCCGGTACTCGTTTGCGAACCAAATCTCTAGAAAGGAGAAAGGGGGACGCGCGGTAAGCGCTGACTCGCCGCGCAAGCGCAGGGTGGGGTACTCGGGCGTGTGCGGCGGAGGGAGGGGGTGGGCGCGAGCGTGTGGGAGTGCACGTGCGGGTCCCGGGCAGCTCCCCCCTCCCCGCCTCCACCCTTCCCCTCCCCTCTCCCTCTTCCTTTCGCTCTAAGATGCCTCCTCCACATTGGCTGCCAAGGCCCTGATGTCAGGGGCAGCCGCTGGAGCGGATTGGGTGGATGCGCCAGTTCGGGAATCCGACCCCGGAGTCTAGCTCTCCAGTTACTCTGGCAACAGGGCAAGCAACCCCCAAGAGGGAAGGGGAGCGGAGCTCATCGCCGCTCCTGGGTCCCGCCTCCCTCCAGACTCACGCCGAGTCTGTTTCTGTAGCAGCGCAGCTCGCTGCTCCCCGGCTTCCTCCTAGGGCTCTGTGTGTCTCGAGAACCTGGCGACCTGCCCTCGACCTTCGCCGCGGTCTCCCAGCCCCCCACCCTGCCAACTCCCATCCTAAGTCAGCCACAAGCCGCAGCCGACAGGAAGCGAATTTCCGTTGCTTAGTAACCTGCCCGCGTGCCCCCTCCCCACTATTTATCCCAGATCGGGGAGGCGGAGAATGAGCCCCGAGCCCCTCTCCCGCCCCTGCCCTTCGCCCTCCCGCCCACAGTTTCCTGTGAGGGGGCCGAGATGACAGGAAGTCAAACAAGCACCTCAACCCACCTTTCCCTCTAGCCGGGCAGGGGGCTTCGGCTGTTTTCAAGGCCACATCCCCCACCCCAGAACCCTGAGTCGCGCCGTGCGCGTCTCGCTCTCGCCATCTCGCGGCTACGTCGCGAAGGTTCAGTGGAGAAGGGCCCGGGCTGGGTGAGAGCTCGGAACGGGAGGTGGCAGAGTCGGGGCAGGACCGGGGATGGGGAGACTAGCGCGGTGAGGCCGAGTGCAGCGGGGTGAGGTGCCGCGAAGGGATGGGGCGAAGGCTACCGCTGGGAGGCCGTCGGGGCTGCCGGTGTGAGAGTCGCAGCTGAGGCTACACACCTCATCCGTGGGAAGAACCAAAGGGAGGCTTAACGCGGCCCCAGGACCTGAGACACATCCCTTTCTGACCACACCCGCCCTCAAGAGTCCAACTGCAAACCCTGACCTTTAGTCCTGCCCTTCAGAGATGGACCGCAGCGCCGCGCCCCCGCCCTAGTGTCGGGAAGGGGAATCCCAGCCCTAGAGGGACAGGGAGTCCTTTCAGGTCCCCCTCAACATCCGGAACCCAAGACATCTGCCGCCCAGTTCTTCCCTCACGCCGCCCTACCCTTTCCTAGAGGATCTAGACGTCCTGCACCCAGTCTTCTTCCCAGTGCCTCTCCAGAGACCCGAACGTCCATCCTCATCTCTGCGCCTCAGGCGTCCCGCCCCCCCTGCGCCGAGACGGTTTCCCTCTTTCCAGACACCCTCGCGGCTCCCCGTTACCTGGTTCTGGGGTGTCCCAGGTGTTCAGGTTCCCCAAGGTCGCCCAGGGGGTCGAGCGGCCCCCCCTTCTCCCAGGACGGGGCTGGGGGGGCCGCTCCGCCCCGTGGCGCAGTTGGATTTTCCAACACAAACACCGCCCCCCCAACCCCCGCGCCCCAGCCCCGCCCCTTCTCATGGTCCCGCCCCTTCTCGCGCCTGGAGTCCCTTTCCCCGGCTCCGCCCCGCTTTCTGCCGGCCCAGCTCGCCTCTGCACAGGTGCCGAATATGATGCCGAATGCGGAGTGCAGGGTTCAAGGTGCAAGGTATGGGGTCCAGCACGGATCTCTGACTGACAAACCCCTATGCCATTTGGATCACGCGCCCTTCCAAAGTAAGCCCCGCCCCACCCGCTCGAGTCCTGCCCAGAGATTTAGCCACACCTTCTTTAGGCCCCACTGCCCTGCCCATTCGCCGAGGCCACGCCTCCTCTCCCTCTCAAGACCTCCCACTTCCCTTGCTGCTTTCCCTATCCGGCAGCAGCCCACAGGAGCTCTCATCCTCAGTAAGGCCTGGGCTTCCTCACAACTATCCCCCCGCCCCCCAAACCCCAACCATCCCATTGAGAGACTTGGGGCTTGTGGTCGGGGGTGTTTTACTGAGCTGAACTCCGATACAATTCTTTACGATTAACACGACTAGGTATTACCAGGGCCTCATCAGGTGACAAATTCAACAAAGGTAAAGGCCTGAGTGAAGCCTAGCCTCTGTCCGAGGTACATTATCAGCCTTGGCTCCTGAAGTCCTCGACCCCCACCCCCACCCCAAACGGAAAGAAGAGGAGGCCCTCTCAGTTATCCAGGCTCATGAGTAGAGCAGTGCCCCTCTTGATCCAGTGATCAGAGGTCATGGTCCCAGAGCGGAGGTCGATGCCAATGACGAAGGATGCGCGGTCTGAGCTGCCTGCCCGGTTGGGATAGTAATAGCAAGGACAGGAGTACATGCCTGCAGGAAATGAGAGGAGAATGAGGCAGACCCTGGAGCCACTGGGAAAGAAGGGCAGGAGCAGGTGGGGTGGAGTGGAGGCTGGGTTAGGATGCAAACTAGGGAGGGGGCGAACTATCCCACCCTTGGCACTCTTCTTGCGGCTCTCAGTAGGCCGGAAGTGGATGGTGGGCATGAGGCAGACAAGCTGCATGGGCTCTGCCTCCACCAAGCAGGAGTTCTTCCGGTCCCAGCCGGCACCCTCCAGGTATAGACCCCGAACCCAGACACCATCCTGGGGAGACATGGGGACAGGCTGGGGGTAAAACCAAACCCTCAGTTGCCAATGCCCCCACCCCTGTCCTGCCACCTCTCTCCTCCCCTCCCTCTCAACCAGTCTTTTCCCACCTTTGCTCCCAGCCCCTCCTCCTCCACCAGCCTCCCCTCTGCTGAGAACCCTAAACACATGTGGCACCCACCTTGGGTGGATACACTAGGTTACTGTCATCCACAGTGGAAACGATAAACTCCCAAGAGAGGCTGTCCACTGAAATCTGGATATTGAAGGTGAGAATAAGGGAGGATCCTCCCACACACACAGAGGAGAGCAAATACATATCATCAGTATCCATTCCCATCACACTGTCCACGTGGCTCACATTGTTTTGGCGAGCTGAAGACTGCAGCACGGCAGTGAGGAAGCCAGTGGGAAAGGTGAAGCCAGACAGCCAGAAGATCACAGGAGGCCGTGCGCGGCTGGCCCACATCTCAAACTGCTCCACACGTATGGCCAAGTCCCGGGTCCATGAAGCCAATGGCTTCTGTGAGGGGTAGGCCTGGAGCAGGAGGTAGTGTGTGTTTATTCATTCACTTATTCATGCATTCAAATTCTTACTGTGAACACTTCAAGTAGATAGAAGAATATATGGTGTCAGCCCCTGTTCCCCAAACCATAGTTCAGAAAGCTCTCCAAAAGCCAATTTCCAGGAAAGAAGCATAAAATGACAACTATTAACAACAGCACCAGCAATGCTAACCAGTTATCATTAATTAAGCACCTTTTAAGCTGCACAGTAGTACCAGGAATCCTTGAAGCATCCTTGGAGAAACTTAGGAACTTGCCCTGGGTAAGTTTCTATGTTAATAACTTTGCAAAGTCAGTCAGTGAGGGGCAGAGTCAGATTTCAACCTTGAACCTGTCTGACTCCAAAGCCCAGGCTCAGTGCTCTCTGCTATAGGCTTCCCTAGGAACAGAAGGCTGTGGGTCCAGGGGTAAAAGGAGAGTTCATTGTTGGAGAAGGATCAACAGTGAGATAATCTTACCTTTCCCCAGAGCGGAGGGACATGGGCATCAAAAATGCAATTGAAAATCTCTTCCAGGCTGGTAGACATGACGATGAGGCCCTGGATGCCTTTTTCTAGGTCTGTCAGTGAGAAGCTGGATGGGGAAAGTTGGAGGGTTATGGATGGGATGGGCCTGGGAGAGCCATCCTAGGCAGGGCGTGAAGGCCTTTCCTCTTGCCCCCTCCCTACGTTCCACAGAGCCCCACCACCCCCATCTCACAGGATGGTCTCCATCAGCTTGTTGTATCTCTGAATCTCCTGCAAAAGGACCACATTGAGTGGGGAGGGGTCCATAGCCAGTAGTTTTCGGGTCCCCTCATAGTCGATCATTTCTGGGATCTTCTGTTTCACATCGGCAGCCAACTCAAGGACCTGCCGAGGCAGGATCATTGAGTGCAGACCTCTTTTCCTCCTTGCTTTCCCTCCCCCAGGTGACTGTCTGTCTGTCCTTACCTTCTCCTCCCGACTCTGGCCTCCAGCCCTGGTGGGTGTAATCTGGGGTTGCAGGGAAAGCAGAGTCTCAAAGAGAGTGCGTGCCTCTGTGATCTGGGAGGCCACGTCGGCATTGGGGTGCTGGCCAAAAGCCTCTGGGGGGTCCATGCCAGGCAACATGCTGATGTACTCTTTGTACGAGGCCAGGCTCCCATCCTTGGGGATAAAATAGGTCTCCAACACTGACAACCTGGGGAGTCAGTGCAGAATTATCACCTCACTGTGGAGACTTGGGGCTCCCATGCCAGGCCAAGGCCCTATCCATCCAACTCTCTGCTCTTACTTCGCCCCCCAAGTCAATCTCCCATTCACCCACAATCCTGCCACCTGGCACCCCATTCAGTGCCCCCCTCACCGGTAGAAGGGGGTCGAGAGAGCCTGGTCACAGAAATAGTCGTTGATGTAGGTGGTAAGCAGGCGCCGGTCCCAGTCATCCGTGACGTGTCCACCATAGTTGACCCCGGAGATGAGGTACTTGAGTGCATCCCAGGGTGTCTCCTCATACTCGTCCAGGTAGAGGCTCAGCAAGTTCTCTGACACCTGTGCATGGTCCCAGCCCAGGCCCCCAGCCCCACACACAGTTATGGCAGGAATTCTTCCAGGGGCTTCCGGTCAGTGATGATTCCTGCAGGGCAGCCTCGGGGCAGAAAGTGTAAGGAGGGAGGGTGGGGTGAGGGACCCTGGTCATCACAAACCTCAAAGTCAGAGTCATTGAAGCCGTAGATGATGTTCCAGCCAAGTTGCAGGAACTTTTTGCGTTCAAGTAACACAGAGTGGAAGAAGCACAGTGCAAACAGCAGCTTCTTATACTTGGTGGGTTTGGAGCAGCGGGAAAACTGTGGTTCTGTCATCAGTTGGTAAAGACGGGTCATGTTGGCCTTTAGGCCCTGGGGACAAGGAAGTACAGAGATGGGATGACATGCATCTTGCTTGGCCCTAACACTAGCACCATCGTGTTCAGTTGTGGAGGTTGCTCACTGCATAAGGGCACTGGCTGAAGAAATTTTCGAGTGAAGGTTGAAATGCAGCCCTTGAACTGCATGCAAAGACATGCACTCATTCACAGGGCTTGCTGTCTTTCTCTTCACACACGGGCACTGTATGGACTTGTGGTAGCCCTGCCTTGTTGTCTCCACCCCGACTCCTTGATCCCCTCAACCGTGATGTTCTCAGTGGTGGGTAGGCCAACTCAATTTGTGAGTGCCAAAAAATATGAACAAAAACATAAACATGGGAACTTCCTTCATGGTCCATTGGTTGAGAATCTGCCTTGCAATGCAGGGGATGTGGGTGTGATCCCAGTGAGGGAACTATGATCCCACATGCTGCCAAGCAACTAACCCTTGCACCACAATTACTGAATCCACATGCCACAATATAAGATCTTGTGTGACACAACTAAGACTCAACATGGCCGAATTAATAAGAAATGTACACAATTTTGTGCAAAAGGTTAGTATATAGTGACATATCATCAAAGAGGAATGAGCTATATGATTGGATTTATCAGGCTTCATGAGCAGGTTGGGGTTTGGTTAAGTCTTACAAATAGGAAGGATGTAACGAGGCTGAGAGGAGGGCCTTGACTGTCCAGAGATGGGAAGAACTGAAGGAATAAAGGCACGAAGGGGAGATAAAGTGAGAAGAGGATCTAACTGAAATCAAGTCCAAGCGCTCAGATAGGCTCAGAAGCACCGTGAGCAGATGGCGATACAGTAAGAAGGGCAGTTTGCGCCGACTGGACCCGATTCACTAGGAACCCTGGAGCCACTTCTGTCTTGAATAGGACAGTGATACATTGAAACAGTGTTCTAAGGAGATTCATCATGATGGACAGAAGGGAGCAGGCAGAAAACAGAAGAACATTGGATAGACCAGGGACAAAAAGAAAATCTGATCTTTAAAATTATCATTTATCACATCAAGTCATGTAAAGCACCGAGGAATAAATCTAACATAAATGTATATATCTTTAGAAAATTTACAAAATTTTATTAAAAGAAAGAATAAATGGAGAGACCTACTGAACTCATGGATTGAGAAGCTCAATATCCTAAAGACATTGATTTCCCCTAAATTGATCAATAGAACATTTTTGGTGAAACTTGACAAGCTAATTCCAAATTTTATGTTAAAAAATAAAAGATCAGGAATAGCCTAGAGAAGAATAAGGTAGGAGGATCTGCCTTCCCCAGTTATCAAGAATTATTATAGAGCTAGAGAGTAATTAACACAGTGTATATTGACCCCAGGATAAACAACTTGATCAATGAACAGCATAAAGGGCCTAGAAACCCATCTGTATATTTATATGAAGACAGCAACACTTAACAAAATTGGAACACATAATACATTTAGATTAAAATAGTGTATCAATTTATTGAAGTCAGCAACCATGTTGCAGTTATATAAGAGGACACCCTGATTGTTAGGAGTGGGTCCTTTCCACTGAAATACACTACAGTATGTGGCAGTAAAGGGCCAGGATATACAATTTACTCTCAAATGTTTCAGAAGTGTGAGTGGAGAGAGAGAAAAACAGAGATCAAATGATAAGGCAAATGGGACAAAATGTTAACTACAGATGGATATGGGTAACGTATAGGGGGTTCTCTGTACTATTATCCTTACAACTTTTCTGTAAATTTAAAGTTATTTTCAAAAAACTTTTTAAAATATTGGCCTCTTTGTCAGCTTCTAAAAGGAATTCAGTTGTACCAAGCACACCTGAATGTCCTTTCTCAGAAGGTTTGGTGGATTGCAGGAAGGTTCTGCATCACCAGCAGGCAGCCTTTCATGGACAGCTCTCCTGGGCTGACCTCCAAGAGGACTCCCTCCCCTGGTGACCCACCCACTGCAGAGCCATCCTGACTGGTTCCTCTTTCCTCCTGGGATTTGCTCCCATTCATCATTGCCTCCATGCTTACTGCTTATTCAGTTCATTTCAGTTCAGTCTCTCAGTCGTGTCCGACTCTTTGCGACCCCATGAATCACAGCACGCCAGGCCTCCCTGTCCATCACCAACTCCCGGAGTTCACTCAAACTCATGTCCATCAAGTCAGTGATACCATCCAGCCATCTCATTCTCTTTCGTCCCCATTTCCTCCCACCGAATCCCTCCCAGCATCAGACTCTTTTCCAGTGAGTCAACTCATCGCATGAGGTGGCCAAAGTATTGGAGTTTCAGTTTTAGCATCAGTCCTTCCAATGAACACCCAGGATTGATCTCCTTTAAAATGGACTGGTTGGATCTCCTTGCAGTCCAAGGGACTCTCAAGAGTCTTCTCAAGCACCACAGTTCAAAAGCATCAATTCTTCGGCAATCAGCTTTCTTCACAGTCCAACTCTCACATCCATACATGACCACGGGAAAAACCATAGCCTTGACTAGACGGACCTTTGTTGGCAAAGTAATGGCTCTGCTTTTTAATATGCTGATTAAACCAACCTAAACAGCACCTACCTCAGGGCCAACACACCTCTACCCATCACAGAGGGTGGGGTTCAGCCAACAGAGGGCCCTCTGGCTACAAGGTATATGCCTCTCTTAGAAGGCAATAAGAAAGGCTCTTAGCGAATTAAAAAAAAAAGGGTTGTGTCTCTTTGACAACACATATCTGAACTGTTTGACATTTTTTTAACGGGAAGACAGAATACTTCTGCTGACAGAAGAAAATAAAGGTAAATAAAAATCAACTTTAAACATAGATTTTTAAAAATTAGTGGTGCCATTAACAACATGGAACGACAGACTGGTTCCAAATCGGGAAAGGAGTACATCAAGATGTATATCGTCACCCTGCTTATTTAACCTATATGCAGAGTACATCATGTGAAATGCCAGGCTGGATGAAGCACAAGCTGGAATCAAGATTGCTGCAAGAAAGATTAATAACCTCAGATAGGCAGATGACACCACCCTTACAGCAGAAAGCAAAGAAAAAACTAAAGAGCCTCTTGATGAAAGTGAAAGAGGAGAGTGAAAAAGTTGGCTTAAAACTCAACATTCAGAAAACTAAGATCATGATATCTGGTCCCATCACTTCATGGCAAATAGATGGGGAAACAATGGAAACAGTGAGAGACTTTATTTTGGGGGGCTCCAAAATCACTGCAGATGGTGACTGCAGCCATGAAATTAAAAGACGCTTGCTCCTTGGAAGAAAAGCTATGACAAACCTAGACGGTATATTAAAAAGCAGAGACATTACTTTGCCAACAAAGACCCGTCTAGTCAAAGCTATGATTTTTCCGGTAGTCATGTATGGATGTGAGAGTTGGACTATAAAGAAAGCTGAGAACTGAAGAACTGATGCTTTTGAACTGTGGTGTTGGAGAAGACTCTTGAGAGTCCATTGGACTGCAAGGAGAACCAACCAGTCAATCCTAAAGGAAATCAGTCCTGAATATTCATTGGAAGGACTGATGCTGAAGCTGAAACTCCAATATTTTGGCCACCTGATGCGAAGAACCAACTCATTGGAAAAGACTCTGATGCTGGGAAAGATTGAAGGCGGGAGGAAAAGGGGATGACAGAGGATGAGATGGTTGGATGGCATCACCAACGCAATGGACAAAAGTTTGAGTAGGCTCCAGGAGTTGGTGAGTTGGTGATGGACAGGGAAGCCTGGCGTGCTGCAGTCCATGGGGTCACAAAGAGTCAGACACGACTGAGCAACTGAACTGATTAACAAAAATGGGCCCAGGAGATAATCTGCATGCAGGAGCTGAAGACTTGTTTTGAGAGCTAGTAATTTATGATGCTAGAGTGCCAAAAAGAAGTACTTTGTAACCAGATGGAATTCCACCTGGCACTGAGTTCAGTAATGGAGCCAGAGATGGGGATTGGGGTTGAAATCAGGAAGAGGACGTTTTCTTCATCAACTTGTGAAGGGAGGAAATGTAGAATGCGGACAGGACAGGAGAAGAAAGAAACACAGAAGGAATCGATGATGTCGCAGGAAACAGAAGGGGGACCAGGAGTGTGTCAGGGAAGCTGGGGGGACAGTCAACTGTGGCAGCCTCCCCAAGGTGGCCAAAGGATTTAATGATGAAAGACATCCGCATGCCTGTGCATCGGATCGGCCCTCGTTGGTTGAGCACCTACCACGAACGGCTCCCTGCATCAGTCACAGGTGAGCAACACGGCGAGGGAGGAGGAGACATGGTCTCTGCCCTCTTGAGCTGACAGTCTTGAGAAGTCAGGTGTTAACCAGAATCACAGCAATAGGTATAAAGTTCTTGCAGCGGAAGGTCAGAGAGAACAGTGAAGAGGATTCCTGAGAAAGTACTGGTGGGACTGAGACCTGAAGGGGCAAAGAAGGGGGTGGGGAGGAAAACAGGGAGGACAGTGCATGAAAAAGCACCAGGCTGGAGATCACAGTCTGTTGAGGAAGAACAGCGAAACAATTTTAAAAGTTGATGGTGTAGGTAAAGAAAGTGAAAGGGAAAGTTGCGACAGACAAAGCAGGAGAGGTGCTCGCAGGGGCACACAGGCCATGTGAATAGGGTTCTGAACTTGATTAAAAGCAATGAGAAGCTACCAAAATAGTTTGCTGCTGCTAAGTCGCTTCAGTCGTGTCCGACTCTGTGCGACCCCAGAGACGGCAGCCCACCAGGCTCCCTGTCCCTGGGATTCTCCAGGCAAGAACACTGGAGTGGGTTGCCATTTCCTTCTCCAATGTATAAAGTGAAAAGGGAAAGTGAAGTCGCTCAGTTGTGTCTGACTCTTCGCGACCGCATGGACTGCAGCCTATCAGGCTCCTCCATCCATAGGATTTTCCAGGCAAGAGTACTGGAGTGGGGTGCCATTGCCTTCTCCGAAAAATAGTTTAAGCAAAGGTAAATGGGCAGGATGCAGTGACATGATCAGATTTTAAAAGACTGGTACAATTGCATTCCAAGGTGACCTCGTAGTATTGGAGATAAAAATTTCAGTAGAACTGGAGGGAAGGAGAAAGGCCAGGAAGTGACAGTAGGGAGAGAATGTAAGGAAGTGTCCGGAGGAGGAAGAGGCTGACAGGTCCACACACTAGTTATATACTACTCTTCCTTTGCCTCAGTTTCCTACCTGTAAAATGGGGCTGGGAGTACTTACCTGATAGGCGCACGTGTGTGTATGTTAAATGAATTAATAAACGTAAGCATTTAGAACAATGCCTGGCATGTAATAACACTCAAAAAAAGTTAGCTATTACTACTATGTTCTAAGAGTTTGGCACGCAGAGGTGGAATTTTTTAAAGGACAGTAGAATCAAAAGAGCAACCTTGTTGTTAAGGTTAAACCCTCTCTCTGAGGCCGGGAGGAGGACAGGTAGGCCCGCTGGTGTGGGCACTGCTGCTATCTAAAGTTGCCCATACCTTTGGTGGCTCTGTGGTCATCTTGATGCTGGCCTGCAAGATGGAGATGGGGAAGTCTGGGTGGGGGCTGGAGCTGAGCCAGAGCCGGAAGGAAGGGTGTGGATCCTCCACCTGCAGCTGCTCCACCAGTTTATCCAGGTTCGGCATCCAGGACAGCGATAGGTGGCAGTTGGCGAGGAACACCCAGTGTCCTGCAAGGAGGTGCTGATGTGGTGGGAACCACTCCCTATGCCTTGTCTGTGCCCCTACTGTTCTTCTGGTTAAGGGGCTAGTTTGGGGGGAGGGTCCAAGTGCTCAGGTGCCAGCCCCCAAGGCCTTCTGGAGGAGCAGGAGCTGCAGTGATAGCAGGGTGACAGGTGGGAGCTGGTGGACAGTCAGACCAGGTTGTGGTTGGGGGCAGAAGAACCGGGTAGACACTGACCCTGAACCACACCCTCTCGGAGAAGTCGAGCTGCGATGGGGGCCTGGCCCTGGCCCAGAGACAAGGCGTGGAAGCGCTGGGCCATGCCTGTATGCTCAGCCAGCTGGAGCAAGGCACTGGTGGGGTCCACGCCAGGGGACAGGATGAACACCAGTGGGGTCCGTGGGGCCGAGTCCTCCATCACCTGCCAGCAGCACAGGGCGTGACCTTAGGCAGAAGGCCAGGTGAGGTCTCGGGAGAGACTGAGGAAGTGCAGGTGGCAGACTGGGACAAGGAGAAGCAGGTGGGAAGGCAGAAGAGCCACTGACCAACTTCATGTTTAGCACAGGTGGCTCAATGAAGCGGGAGCCAAGGTTGGAGACGATGAAAGAAGTTACACAGAAGGCCACGCGGTCCTGGCGCAGGGAGCGAACAATCAGCATTCGTTGCATTTCATTGCAGGCGTTTTCCCACTCACCTGGGGACAAGATTAAGGTTAGGGTTAGTGAGCCTGGAGGAGCAGGGAATCTGAACAAAGAGGTGCCTGTGGGGACTCTGGGCCAGGGGGCAGATGTGCTGAGGGAACTTAGGACAGACATGGGAGGAATTAGAGGAAAGAGCAGGTGTTCGGCTGACGGAGGGAAGAGAAAGGAGAGGGAGGCCTGGCGTCAGGCACCTGGCAGCATGGCCCTCTCGGGGGTGGCGTTGGTGTACCACAGGTGCCAGTCTCGAGGATATTGCTCAAAGGAGTTCATGAGCCCATGGAAGTTGGTCAGTTTGTCCAGCTCTGTGATGTTATCCCAGTACGCGTCTGCGAGCCAGGTGGTACAAGGGTTATCCATTTGGCCCTCACGATCCAAGACCTGGGGTGAGGGGAAGAGAGAGGAGAAAAGCATTGCCCCAGACTATCCCAAAAGAAGAGTTTGTGCTTTTTTTTTCCTAAGGTGAAAAAGCCAAGATGAGTATTTCATGCATCAAAATGAAGAAATGATTGCAGGAATCTGAGATGGATTGGAATCTACCTTTATTGGGGAAATGGAAGGAAAGCGGGAGCCTGTCTCTGAGCCACCATGTGGGTGAAGGCACAGTCCAAAGTTAGGAAGCGGGCGCCCTCTGGTGGTTTCCTGGCAATACTGCCTTCTACCTGAGTGATGGCAATTGGAGCTGCACCCTTAAGAGAAGCACAACCTGTTCACTGTCACTTATTAATTTAACAAATATTTATTGTTCACCAACTATGCTTTAAGCACTCGAGACACACAACTGAACAAAACAGACAACTACCTCTGCCCTTGAGGAGCTTATTTTCCCACATGGGATGGCAGATAATGAACCAAAAACACAGCAAATAATTATCTAGTAGGTTAAAGATGACAGTGCCATGGAAAAAGAGAATAGGTTGAGGAAGATTAAGGGAGACTGGTAGTGCTTAAGGGTAGCTGGAAATATTAAGACAGTCAAGGAAATCTCACTGAGGTGAGATTTGAATCACGCCTTAAAGGAGGAGAGGGAGGGCACAGTGTACACCTGCAGGAACAATTTTCTAGCAGAAGGAACAGCTGGTGTGAAGGCCCTGGGATGGGACATGCCTGTGACAGTGAGAAGCTTGTGCAGCTGGAGTGGGGAGGCGGCAAAGGGGCTGAGGGTGTCTGGAAGGAAGAGAGTGTAACAGTGACCACGGAATTCAGGATGGGGAAGGAGTGGCCTGAGAGACAGTGAAAGAGTGGCCAGGTCAGGCCAATCAGTGGTCACAGGGAAGGGGCTCAAAGCCCCACCTGTAATGCAGGCAAACCACTCCCCATGGCCCCCAGGGAGATTGTCATACGCCTGCTCCTGCCAGCTTTCCTCCACTCACTTGCTGGATCCTGGGCTTACCCCTCTGGATCTGGGGTCCACTCCCGACCTCATCCAACCCACACTCAGATATACTCTCTACCCAACTCACCACACCACCGCGTAGAAAGAAGTTGTATTCATCCATGTTGAGTTTCCCAGAAGTCTCCAGGATTTTGGCACACATCTGAAAACTGAATAGCAGCTTGTGGCGCTCGAAAAGCGTGCGGCAGGTGTACCTGGGAGGGGACAAGGGTGGGGGTGTGGGAGGCAGGATAACTCAGCATCGAGGCTTCCTGAGTGAAGACCCGACAATCACAGAGCCCTGCCTACAGGGAGGACCTTCATCAACCTCTAATCCAAACCTCCTGTAAACAGCCTAGCCTTCAGGGCTCTAGAAAGAGGATGTGATTCTCCCAGAATTTCCTCAACACTGACTGGACCCCGGCTATGTGCCAGGTACTCTTTCAGGACCTGAAGACACAAAGGTGAACGAATACAGTCTCTGTCCTGCTGTCCTGGAGGAAGTCAGGCAGAGTGGGGAGGACAAGCGAGAGACCATATGAGAGGACACGAGAGGTGTGACAAGACGAATCCTATACAAGAGTGGCAGCACTCCCCCTGCCTGGAGCGGAGCCGGAGGTGCAGGAGAGTTACCGTGATGTGGCAGAGAGGAGAGGGGAGGACGCCAGGGAGAGCTCAGACACAGGCCAAGGAGGCAGTGGTGGTGAGAAAACCATGGTGTGCAGGGCATCAGCGATGCTCAGGGTCCAGTGTAAGGAGGGGGAAGGTGAGGCTGGGGGACAGGTGCCAGCCCAGGTATGGAGGACTTTATGGCTATTGGACACAAAACAACCACCGCAGAATGGAAGCCGGGGCTGGGGTGGCACGGCCAGATTTGTGTGTTTGAAAGGCTCACGTTGCTGACCGCAGGACAGACTGGAGAAGGACAGAGCTGGAGGCGGAAGGACCCGTTGGGAACCCGTGGGGGAATTCAGAAAGAAAGATCACGGAGGCCTCGACTGAAGTGAGTCATGGCAGTGGCGAGACCTGGGTGGGATGGGGGAGCAGTGTGCAGGAAGAATCATGAGCAAAACCTGTGGACTGATCTAAGAGGTGAGGGATAGTGAAGAGCCAGGAATCTCTCCCAGTTCGGGTGCTTGGGAGGTGGCTTTTGATGCTACTCAGGGGTGCAGCTCCTGAAGAAAGGGGAGACAACGAGTTGGATGTGAAACAGGTTGACCTTGAGGGGTCTGTGGGATGTCCAGGCGGGGGTCAAGAACCTCACTACTCAAAGTGGGAGCCACAGACCAGGAGCAGCAGCTTCACTTGGGAGCTTGTTAGAAATGCAGGCTCCCAGGTCCCAGCCCAGACCTACTGAGTCGGAGTCTACACATTAACCTGCGTCGTGGACACATTAACCTTTTGAGAAGTGCTGGCACAGGGGAAGGTCCTCCACATAAGGCTAATGCTCAAGGGAGACACTGGGACTGCGACTGGTCAGCCCATGGGTGATGGTCAGCCAGAGGGTGGACACTGTCCAGGGAGGTGTATGGTGAGAAGAGCAGGGGTCCAGGGGTGGTGGCAGGGGCAGCTCCAAAGCACAAGTAACCAGAGGGGTTGGTGGGCACAGAGCCACTGGGCCTTACGCCGGGCGCGCGCAGAGCGCGGTGAGGCGCCCAGACCTGTATACAGCGTAGGTGTGGTACTCGTTCAGGTAGTCGATGCGGTCCTCCAACTTGTTGCTGCGATGGCTCTTGTCGATGCTGAGGATAAAGAGGCTGATGTAGGCGTCCAGGGAGAACTGGTACATCGGGTCGATGCGGCCCATATCGTTGAGCACGAAGAACAGCACAGAGGCCCGCTGGGCGCACGGGCGGTAAGCCTGTGGAAGGGGCGGAGTCAGGGGCGGAGGGGCGGGGGCTCGGAGAGGGGGCGGGGCCGGAGGTCGCTGTGGTTCACCTCTCGGGCCAGGTCGATGTTGATCTCCGTGGTTTCGCTGGTCTCCAGCTGTTCGGTCACCTCGGTGGCGGTTATCTTGGAGGTCCGCAGGGTGTTCACCAGCTGCACGTCGTCTAGTAGGGAGCCCGTGGCCTCGTTCAGCAGCCTGGAGACAAGCCAAGAGGCACGTGGATAAAGGGGCTTCAGCGGGTGCTGCGCCGGGCCGGGAGCAGGGGAGGGGCGACTCCTCATCAGCCCCCTGGGACTGTAGTCAAGCCTGCGAGCAGACCCGCGGGCTGTGGGCTGGGGGAAGCAGGATCTCACCGAAGGATCTCGTCCTCCAGCTCCTTGAGCTTCCTCTTGCCAGCGGCGATATTGATGACCAGCGAGTCCTTCTGCTCCTCCAGCTCCGGCCGCTCCTTCCGGACCACAATGCCCAGCAGCTGGGCCTCCAGGCCCTGAGATGGCCAGGACCCGTGGTGAGAATGCCACTCTGGTGACCTTTACCCTTTACATCCCTTTACACCTCTCAAGCCCCACATCCCCAGCTGCCCGACACAATCTCAGCCTTTTCTCAGTCCTGGCTGACTCTACAGTCCTCTGGATTCACCCTGGTTCAGTCTAGGCATCGTCCCCCAACCACCTGTTCTTTGACAGCAAAGTTGACAATGGTGGTCTTGGCTGAGGTCTCTGGGCTGTAGTGGGGGTTAGAGAGCTTGGTGGTGATGTAGAAACGGAAGTTGGGATTGTATTCCACCTCCTTATCTCCGATGCGCATCAGCAACCGACCACCTGCACTGACAGGAGGGTCAAGGGCAGGGACTCCACATGACCAAGTGTGGGCTGACCCATTGTTCCCCAGCTGGAATCCAGCAGCAGGGACTCAGCCTGCCTACGGCCCCAACCCAGATGTGTGTGACAGGGACAGGGACAGGGTAGCAGGAGACACAGCCAAAGACCCAGTGCTTTCCTGCCATGGGTCCAACCTTGCTGGTCTCAGCCCAACCCCACCATAAGCCTGGGCCCTGACCAATTCGAGCTACAGATTTGTTGAGCACAGGGTTGAGTGTGGGATCCAGATATTCCTGCACGTTCTGGAGCAGAACTGGATATCCAAACTGGATGGCATTTTCTAGGATTCGGAGGTAATCGTTCATCTGCAGGTCGATGATTTGTAGGCCCTGGAAAGCAAGGAAAACTATGGAAGAAATGCTGAGGGATACAGGATTGGTAATAGCCAAAGGGTAGGACCTCAAAAAGAGTCAGACTTGGGAAGAGAATCTAAGGGGACAAATCAGCCCTCCCCCATCCCCAGCCCTGTACCTGATTTCCTTCCATGTTCTTGATCCACTTCAGGGCCTGGGCCTGCGGATCGATCATCAGTGCCCACCTGAAGGAGGAAGTGTTAGTCAGAAGATAGGCTCAGCCTTCGCTCAGCCTTGTGCTCCCAGCAGCATCCTCACCTGTTGCCACGGGTGACAATGATGCCATTCTCAGTGGAGAAGGCATCTGAGGGCAGCCCTTGAATGTTCCAGTCCCGAACTTTGGTAGGATTGGACAGGAAGTTGTCGAACGTGAAGCGGGGTGAGCAAGGAACCTGTAGCTCTGAAATCTGGGTGGAAGGAACCCAAAGCTTCAGCCTGGATATCAGAGCCCAGCACCCCTGTCCCTTCCCAACATCTCTGTTACTCCCAGAGCTGTGATCTCAGAGCCCAGGAACTCATGCATCACACCCGAGCCCTGCCTTACCTTCCTGATCCAGATTTGGTTGACAATCTCATCCCGGTAGTTGGTCAGGAAGGGTCCCATATAGGACAGGAAGGCAGCTGCCAGGAGACAGTCTCCCACCAGGTAGCCCAGATCCTCCTCCAGGCCCTGGAGGACAGCAGGGGAGGTAGGTGTAAGTCTTCCTGGGCCCCAGTACTGGAGGCACATGGACAAATCTGAAGGCACTCTCCCCTCTGGACACTGTCCAGATCAGAGGGAGTCTTTCCCTCTCCTAAATCCTTGTGCCCCAAGAACTCTACCCTACTCTCACGACTTTTGAGTTCCCCATGGTTTTTTTTTTCATATTTTGGCCATGCCATGTGACTTGCAGGATCTCAGTTCCCTGACCAGGGATCAAACCCAGGTTGTGGCAGTGACAGCGCCGAACCCTAATCATTAGACCACAAGGGGACTCCCTTGAGTTCCCCAACTTTAACAGCAATGTTTATTTCTTCTCTCTTTTTTTTTGGTCGTGCCACATGGTTTGTGGGATCTTAGCTCCCAGGCCCTCGGCAGTGAGAGCATGGAGTCTTAATCACTGGACCACCAGGGAATTCAGCAGTGTTAGTTTCTTGTGATAAGGCCTAACCCTCTTGTGAAGCCAGGAACTCACTGAGACCAGAGATGAGATGCCCCAGGTTGGCTTCAGTCAGATCAGTGAGCTCTATCAGGGTCCTCGTGAGTATTTTCCGGTCCCACTACACAAGGAGGCAGATCCCTCCTGGCACAAAAGCCTCTCCTCCCACTATTCTCAACAAATGTGAGAGAAAGAATGCCCACGCCCCATTCTTGGGTGTCCCTACACCCAAGCATCGCCATCATTTCCCCTCCTGTCCCTCCACCTAAATAGGCCAGGAGCTGGTGGCAGTGGTGGGCAACAGCGAGGAGAGCCAGGGGCTGCAGCTGGCCTTACCTTTACTGTTTCCTCCCATCGGGCCTTCTCGCCAGCCAGCCCGGACACCAGCATCCCAGCACGCTCCAGCTTCATCTCCATCTCCTCGGACCTCTTGCGAAGTTCCTCCTTCTGTGCCAGCTTCTCATCATACTGTTTCTTCAGCATCTCCAGTTTCTCAGCCACCTGGGAGGGATCAGAGTATAGGGATCTAACTCAGGCTGGAGGCCAGACAATTCTGGCTTCGGATTACCCATCTGCCATGTTGTGGCTCTATGACCTCAGGGAAAAATGATCTCTTGGAGCCTCAGTTTCCTCAGGTACAAAAAATTAACACCTACCCTGCAGGGTTGTTGTGAAGGAAAAAATAAGATATATGTGATCAGGTGAGTTTTCTTTCCTGAGCCTCCACCACTCCACCACTCCTTCCTTGAGCCTGGAAACTGCTTGGTCATGAACTCAAGGCTGAGGAAGAGACGGGCCTCTCATAGCACAGGGATAAACCACACAGGATGTTTTGACAAGAGAGGACCAGATAGCACAAAAATAACCACCATTCCATGTTGTTGAGAGAGCGACTCCTGAGTTCTCATCATAAGGAAATTTTCATTTTTTCCCAACTATTGAGGTTGACTTCCAAGAACTTGGGAATGAGATAAGTAGCCCTCCAAGGAATTATTATTATTATTATTTTTGCCTGTGCCAGGAGGCATGTGGGGTCTTAATTCCCCAACCGGGACTTGAACCCGTGGCCCTGCAGTGAAAGCGTGGAGCCCTAATTATTGGACCACCAGAGAATTCCCTCCAGGCAACATTTTTTAAAGCAAAGTGGAGATTCAAAATGTCACCCTTGAATGACTTGAGCATCTAAAGAAAGAAGGTGTTGTTCAGGGATCAGATGGGCCACTCAGAGGCTAGGGGCCCACAAGGAAAGGGTGCTCTGGCCCTCACACACATGTGCCGGGTTATCTGGGAGGCTCTACTGCATGACACTTGTCATCAGGTTCACACAACCACCTCCATGCACTGAGTCCACACTCATCAGCAACACTCTGATTATAATTTGGCTTCCCGAAGAGACTGGGCTCTGGGGAGGCAGCTATATGATAGATCTATATTTCATTATTTATTTTGCATGTTTTCAGTGTTTTGATTTTCTACACAAGAAATACATGCACAGGGTTAAAAACCTAAATAGTAAAATAAAAGAGGTTATAAGGAAAAGCAATGGTCCTCTAGCCCACTTTCCTATTAGTTCCACTCTTTAGTAGCAAATTATTTTTTAACCATGTCTCTTTTTATTTCTTCAAGTAATTACCTCCTTATCTCTATTATGCTTATGCAGCTACTATATGTGCATGTATATATATATATATATATATAGCTTTAAATTTTTGCAGTTTTAATCTTTTTAATTAAATATAATTATGAAAAATTTCAAACTTAAGAAAAAGACTAATATAAGCAATACCTACACACCCATCACCCAGATTTAACAGCTGTTAACATTTTGCTATATTTACTCCATCTACTTGTTTTTCGCCAAAGTATTTTAAAGAATGTTACAAACTCATGACATTTCAACTTTAAATACCTCATCCGTTCCGTTCCATTCAGTTGCTCAGTCGTGTCCGACTCTTTGCGACCCCGTGGACTGTAGCCTACCAGGCTTCTCCGTCCATGGGATTCTCCAGGCAAGAATACTGGAGTGGGTTACCATCTCCTTCTCCAGGGGATCTTCCCGACCCAGGGATCGAACCCGGGTCTCCCGCATTGGAGGCAGATGCTTTAACCTCTGAGCCACCAGGGAAGCCCCAAATACCTCATAATGCATCTCTTTTTAGAAAAGGACATAGTCATAACACCATTATCACACCTAACATCTTTAACTTTTTTTGAAAATAACTTGTCACATTTGTTTTTTTTGGTTTTTTTGAATGGTGAATATGTTTCACACAAATCAACATTCCAAAGGAAAAAAAGTGTGCCCGGGTTTGTCTTTCTCCCACTCCCGACCCCAGCTCCCAGCCCCAACCTGAGAGGGAACCACTGTCATCAGTTTCTAGTGTAACTTTCCAGGTCGAGTCCATCAACAGTAAATCAAATGTAAGCATCGTGAGGTGATCGCCACAGTCGCCGCTGAATCAGACCCAGGCAGTGCCCCGCGCTCAATAAATATCTCTTGAATGGATGATTTTTTTCAAAAAGATAAATGGTAACATTCAATATCACTGTTTTATACTTTACTATTTTCCACCTGTCTTCAAATCCATTCTTGTGAAGCTGTCTCATTCTTTTTAACAGCTGCAAATTTTATGTATGATGGAACCACAGTTTATATGACAAGTTTCCTACTGATGGGCATTTGTGTCTTCCCAATGTTTTCTATAATTAACGAAGCTGTAATGAGTATCCTTGTACTTGCATAAGCACATCTTGATGCTGCTGTCCTTTTCTATTTTAATTGTGTTTACTTTGTGAATAGGTAACTTAAAAATTCAAGAGGCATTAAAGCATGAAAAATCTTCCTCCCAACCCTCTTCTCCATCTACCCAGCTTCCTTCTTGAAGGAGCCAATGTGACCTGTTTCTAGTTCATCCTCTACAGATACTAGAAGTATATTTTATACAGCTGTTTCCTGCTTTGTCAACATTAGACTATTTCTATGGACTTAATGCTATGATGGATGAAGATCTGATTCTCTTATACCAACACACCTCATCCCTTTCTCTCTACATTTAGTAGTTTTTTCTTTTTTTCCCCAGGTATCACAATGTTTATTGATAGATACAAGTCATAAAATCAGGACATGAACATGACTGGATAAATTAAGTGGACTTCATTTCAATACTATAATAAGAGGGACCGATTAAAATTCTCACCATTTGTTTCACACCCACGAAGACCACTTCAAGGGCATTTAGAATCTCTCAAGTGCTTCCCAGGTGGCACTAGTGGTAAAGAACCCACCCGCCAGTGCAGAAGACATAAAGAAGCAGGTTTGATCCCTGGGTTGGGAAGATTCCCTGGAGGAGGCCACGGCAACTCACTCCAATATTCTCGCCTAGAGAATCCCATGGACAGAGGAGCCTGGCCGGCTACAGTTCATAGGGTCGCAAAGAGTCGGACATGACTGAAGCTACTTAGCAAGCACACACGATCTCTCCAAATTTCCTAATAGTTTTATCTCTCCCACTGGCTACCTTTATATAATGTTAAATAACATTCTAGTGTTATAAGTAATAAATTTATATATTTTTTGTTTGTTGCCACTGTGCAAGGCACGTGGGATCTCAGTTTGCCAACTAGGGATCAGGGATTGAACCTGTGCCCCCTGCAGTGGAAGTGCAGAATCTTAACAACTGGAAAGTCCCAACACATTAAAACTGTGTTCTATTTTATCTGCTGCAAAAGCACTGTCCTGTCTTTCCCAGCTGTGTCCATTTCCCCAATTTTTAGGCGGTACTTTTATTTTTACATCGTTGAGGTTGACATTCAGAGAGGCCACAGTGGGTCTTCTGTGCTCCGTTTCTGAAAAGTGAAAGTGAAAGTTAAGGTGCTCAGTCATGTCCAACTCTTTGCGACCCCATGGACTATAGCCCACCAGGCTTCTCCATCCATGGGATTCTCCAGGCAAGATTTCTGGAGTGCTCCGTCCCTAGACTGATTATAAAGGTCAAATGCTAATAAACAGTGTCAGTGTCATCATGATCCGGATTGGTGCCCAATGTGAACCAGGCTGGGCTGCTCGTGGTGAGACACATTCAGACAGGTCACTGTGTGGGCCGAACTGGTTGTTAAATCCTTTTTCTATTATCCCTGATGATGTGTTTTTTCTTTCAGAAATTCTTATGGGTTGGTTGTGTCTCCTCTCTCTCTTCTGTTTTCTGTCTCTGGTTTTGATTTTTGTATTATGTTCTATGATGCTATCCTCCCACCCTTCTACCAAATGTCACACTTTGATCATTTTTAAATTTCCCAGAATTCTTTCTTTTCATTTGGCCTTTTATCATCCTATTTTTGTTCTGTGGATGTCATTTCTTTCTTAATCACTCTCTCTGATGATACTAATTAGATGAGGTCTGCTTTTTTCGAGTTTTCTCCATAACCTGAATTTTCTCTGGGTTTATTTTTTCTTTTGGGGTCATGGCTTGTTACGATTTTTTGTCTTGGTCGTTCCCTTGTGTGTTGGAAGACTTCCTCCAGGACTTTTTCTCACCCTTCTCCAGGGGAGGTGGTGACTGATCTGACTGGTAAAATTGGAAAGAGTAGACTGGGAATGCTCAACTGAGCTCATGCCCTTTCTTTTTAGGGGTGAGCACAAGTCCCACTCTGTGCCCCCCAACAATGCCCAAGACCAGGTAAGTCTGTCTGAAGATGGGGGTCCCTACTAGGAGGGCCACTTGCTCACAGACATCTTCCACATCCTCCAGCCTAGTCTTTATAGGTGATATTTTGGCCAAATGCCTTTTATTTCTCAATTTGCTTAGAACTCGCGCATAGAATAAGACTACTAGTTCTCAGATCCCTTCAAGAGTATACCTTTTGGACTTTCCCAGCCGTCCAGTGGTTAAGACACCATGCTTCCAATGCAGGTGTGTGGGTTTGATCCCTGGTTGGGGAACTAAGATCCTACATGCCATGGCCAAAAATGAAAAAATGGAAAAAAAGAGAAAATGAAAAAAACAATGGCACAGGTTTTAAAAAAGAGAGAGTATACATATATGCAGACCAGAAAAGCCCCCAAGACATTTTTGACAGTGCTGGGGGTTTCCTGATCAGACTGCAGCGTGTGGACAGGTGTTCTGAGTAAGGTGAGTAAGGCTCACATTAGGTCCAGTGGGTTTTTACATTTGTGTGGTTGACTTTTAACTTCTATGACTTCAGTGAAAGTTTTTAGGCCAACCCTGTGTTATTTTGACCTTGGCAGGTGGCTGTAGCTTTGTCCATGAATGAGTGGCTTTCTCTATAGAGACAGGATGTTTGAAGCAAGGCAATTTCTAGGAAATGGGGCTTGGGCAGGGGAGAGATGTAGTCCGAAAGGGTGGCCTTAATTAAGAGTTCTGTGGTGGATGAAGAGTCTGTTCTGGGACTTTCCTGGTGGTCCAGAGGTTAAGAATGTGCCTTCCAATGCCTAAGATTTAGTGGGATTAAGTGACTTGCTGGTTACTGCCGGCACTGGGGCTAGAACCCCGCCTCCTGATTTAAATCCCCCACCACCTCGGTTCATCATTACCTCTCAACCTCTCTTGAAATCTTTACTCTTTTACTCTTTTTCTCAAGCCTAAATACTCATGGGTATGGCCATCCATTAGGAAAGATTTCTCACCTCTTGATGAATCATATCCTAGGCCAAATAATTAGGGGTTGTCTCCTTCACATGTGGGAAAAAATGGGCCTGTAGGGTCAGCTGCCAACAGTGTCATTCTCGGGAGAAGCATTTGTAGGGTACCTCATCTTAGGTCTCTGGTGGGGGATCTCACACCGTATCTTGAGGACCTCTAGTTGGTAAGAGTAAGCAAACAGGGAACTGAAATTTCTCCTTTGTTACTGAAAGTGTAAAATGCAAATACAGCTTTCAATAAAACTTCAGAATCAGGCATGCTGAGCCACCTGCTTGCAGCTAGCACTGTGCTGACCCTGGGCTCCTGCCAGGCCAACTAAGTAAGAATCTCTGGGGGAGCCTGGAAATCAGCCGTTTGAGGCCTTCTTCCCCATCAGAGTTGCCCAGAGATGGGGAACTCTGAACACAGCACTAGAGGTCTGGGAAGAGGCCCAGAGTCCAGCTATATTACATTTCAATCCAAATCTTGAGTAAATAATTTTAACCATTACTCATTTGCTTGGATCCCTGAAAACAGAGATTTTCCCTAGGTCCGATTCTGACACACAGCAAAGGTTAGGGCCCCCTGGTTTGGAAACTGCCCCAGAAGCCTCAGAAATGGGTCAGAATGGAAATTTCTTTGTGTGTATGTGTGTGTGCACGCTGGATCTTGGTTGCAGCACATGGGCTTAGTTACCCTGAAGCATGTGGGGGCTTAGTTACCCTGAAGCATGTGGGATCTTAGTTCCCTGATCTGGGATCAAAACGGTATCCCCTGCATTGGAAGGCAGAAGTTACTTTCAAGGGAGAGGAGCTGGTGATTAGAAAGCAGAAGGTGAAAGGGAGAATTCTTACTGGATACGCTTTTGTCCTTTTGAATTTCAAACCATGTGGATATATTTATACTACTTATTAAATCAATGATAGAAAATTAAATGATAGACTGGAAGAATTTTGAACTCCTGATAATAGCACTTATATTCTGCCTGATAGGAGAGTTACTTGTGTATGTATCTTGTAGGAGAGCACCTTCTGGATTATCTAGCCCTCTCACAGGAAATAACCCTCTCTACCTCCAGATGACAACCCCAGGCTCCAACACCCCCGTATTCTTCCAGGTCCAAGCAGCAATGTGACACCCTTGCCCCATCCCCTGAGCAAAGACCCATTTGCCACACAGATTTCATCCGTTACTGTTTCAAGGACCTTCTCCAAACGGCCCCAACAAAGGATGGTGAACACTGCCAGCTCCAGATCAGTTGTGGGAAGGGCTCCCTGGAGACAGCCCCCCTATGCCTTTGTAACCCTCTCAACCGACTTAGCTTTCTGAGCCAGAGGCAGCCATCTAAACAAGGTGCAGAGTGGGAGGCAGACAGGACTATAAGGAGGAGGGGCTAGAATTAGACAGGGAGAAATAAACAGAAAGGAAGCATCCTAGAAATCGGGAATCTGGGAGAGCTACCACCTTGGAAAACGGAAAACATAGGTACAAGGCTCACCTCGCGCAGCTTCTCCTGAGCCTCGGCCAAGGCGGCTTGCTTCTCCGCAAGCTGGGCCAACGCAGTGTTCATGCGGATCCGCTTGGGCTCCACCACCCGGTACAGCCGCCCATAGAGCTGCGGGGAGACAGCAGGCACCCCTCACTCGCCACCCACTCACCTGCCATGAGCCTTCCATCCCCCTCCTCTCACCCAGCCTCACTGCTCCCATCCTGCCTGTCACTGCCTACCTCCATGGCCCGAACCCACATGCAGAGGGACTTGGCAGCCAGTGACACGCGGCCAATGATGTCAGGCTGGAAGTCGGGCTGGGCGCAGTAGGCTCCGATCTTCTTCAGGACCTTATCTGAGATATTGTCTTTATCGAAGTGGATCAGTGATTTGATGAAGTTCTGTTCCCCTGGGGGATGAAGATTGGGGGCCTCACCTCCACTGCTCAGGCACAGCCACGTGCTTCCTGGGCTCAGTTCCCAAGGCCTGACCTCATCCCACAGTCCCTCCACTGGCTGTGCTCCCTCATCTAGACCCTTAAGCTCCCAGAGCCTCCACAACCTCCCCAGCCTCTCCTCCCAGCACGTACCTTCCACCCTCTCAGCCCAACCACCCATCCCACACACCATTCTGTCTATATACTTTGCACTTTCTTCTAGGGCAGGGGTCACCAAACTATAGCTTACAGGCTACATTCCACCAACAGAACTCAGAACAGGAAAAATATCACAAGAGTAAAACAGACCCTTGTTTTCCCTTTTCTGATTCTGTCCTTTTGGGGGGTGGGAGCAGAGGCACTCCTGTCCTTAGATTCTGTAATGCATTCCAATATCCTTACAACAACTTCTCCCATTGTGTGTGTGTGTGTGGCTGAGTCATGGGGCATGTGGGATCTTCTTACAAAGGATTGAACCCACT
This sequence comes from Moschus berezovskii, assembly GCF_049115385.1. Classification (NCBI taxonomy): domain Eukaryota; kingdom Metazoa; phylum Chordata; class Mammalia; order Artiodactyla; family Moschidae; genus Moschus; species Moschus berezovskii. Next base: position 39,582,002 of record NC_142479.1, on the reverse strand, counting down.
CCCCTTCACTGGAAGCACAGTCTTAACCACTGGACTACCAGGGAAGTCCCTCTTTCTTTTTTCTTTCATTTGCTTAAATGAAGATGAGTTACCTACAACCAAAGACCTTAACTGATGGTTATGCCTCCTCTTCCCCAACAGGTTGTGTGCTTTGAGAGCGGGCACAGTTCCTTCATCTCTGTCTCTCTGAGCGCCTGATGCCCAGTAGATGATCAGAGGAATGCTGGGTGGACTGGCATAAATTACCTTCCAGTTTCCTGGCTCACCTAGCTGCCTCTTGGCCTCTGCCCAGGTGGGATCATTGCCTCGAAGGATCATGACTGCCTGCAACACCATCTCCACCTGAGCCGGGGGCCGTCCATAAGACTTGATCTCTCCTATGTCCTTCTTGTTCAGAGACTCCAGGGCCTGAGAAAAGGGATGAACCTGAGGACCAGAGTCAACTCAGGTGGCAAGACGGGTCCTTTATGGAGACAGGACTTAGCTGAAGTTCCCCTCTTCTCCTCCCTTCCAAGGGGACTTTGAGAACAAGGCCAGCCCAGTCTCCTTCCTGTGCCTTCCCATCCTGATACCCGCATGGCCTCTTCCAGGGCTGGTAATGCCTCTTCCAGATCTTTCTGGGCATTGTCAGCCAGTGCCTGGCACTTGACTTCCTCAATCGCGATCTTCTCGCTATTGGCTGTGACGGCCTAGGGATGAAGAGAAGACGAGGGTTTTGTCTTCACCTTGAGCAGAAGTGGAGGTGATGGTGTTAGTGGTAATGATGCAAGAGAAAGCTAAAGAAGACTCGAGGAGTGGAACTGGCACCCCCTGCCCTATAACGGATGGAGGCTGGGAAACCCCTCTGCCCAGTAGGCACAGAGAATAGGGGACATGAGGGGCAGGGGCACCTTCTGCTGCTCATCCGCTTCCCGCTTCTGCTGCACGATGATAACCAGGTACTCCTCGCACTGCTTCTGGAACTCAGCCACCTTTTTCTTGGCATCTTCCAGCTCCAAGGACATAACTTCCACCTTTTCCCTAGTTTCATCGATCTTAAACAGCCCTGTCCGCAGCTTATTGGCCTGATCCAGCAGCTCCTGCCGCTTCTCCGCCAGCAACCTAGGGGACAGAGTAGGATCAGGAACCCCAGGAGGCTGGGCCCCCAGAAAGGAGAGGCCCATGTAGCCTCCCTTCCCAGTATGACTCTGGTCCCTGAATTTCTGCTTGTTGCCACCACCACCACCCTAGTCAGATCTGTATCATTTCCTTGCCTGGATCATTGCCAACAGCCTTCCAACTGGTCTTCCCGTTTCCAGACTCTTGTCCCTCTCATTTATTCTACACACCATCGTCAGAGTTGGCATGCTGGCTAACGTTGTCATTGTACCACTTCCCTACCTGAGGCCTTTCTACTGTGCAGCAATTCCCCGCTGTGCAGCAGGCAGTGGGGCTGCAGTGAACCAGAAAATACACACTTCTCTCAAGGGGGTGGCCATCCCTGGGCTTCAGTTCAATTCAGTTCAGTCATGTCCAACTCTTTGCAACCCCATGAACTGCAGCATGTCAGACCTCCCTGTCCAACACCAACTGGCGGAGTCTACCCAAACCCGTGTCCATTGAGTCGGTGATGCCATCCAACCATCTCATCCTCTGTCATCCCCTTCTCCTCCTGCCCTCAATCTTTCCCAGCATCAGGGTCTTTTCCAATGAGTCAGCTTTTCGCATCAGGTGGCCAAAGTATTGGAGTTTTAGCTTCAACATCAGTCCTTCCAATGAACACCCAGGACTGATCTCCTTTAGGATGGACTGGTTGGATCTCCTTGCAGTACAAGGGACTCTCAAGAGTCTTCTCCAACACCACGGTTCAAAAGCATCAATTCTTCAGTGCTCAGCTTTCTTTATAGTCCAACTCTCACATCCATACATGACTACTGGAAAAACCATAGCCTTGATGGACCTTTGTGGACAAAGCCCTGGGCTTCAGCCTGGTTTTTTTTTCCATTTGAGAGTGAATATGGAATTGTATTGCCACAATTTCTGATGTTTCAAGACAGACTGAAAATCTGGAGTTTTCCAAGGCTTCAAGTTTTAAATGTTGGCAACTCATTCACAAAGTTTTAATGTTGTGCAGTCCCCCTGAAAATGTCTAAGAAAGATTGTTTTCTGAATTAAATACTAAATATGGGCTTCCCAGGTGGTACAGTGGTAAAGACTCCTCCTGCCAGTGTAGGACACACAAGAGATGAGGGTTTGATCCCTGGGTTGGGAAGATTTGCTTGAGTAGGAAATGGTAATCTACTCCAGTATTCTTGCCTGGAAAATTCCATGGACAAAGGAGCCTTGGCAGACTACAGTCCATGGGGTCAGAGTCAGACATGACTGAGTGACTGAGCACGTAGGCACATGCATGTAAATTGCTTAATACAGTGACTGGGAAATCATAAACAGGATGTAAACCTATGGACCCAGGGAAGGCAAGGACTTGATTTTGTTAACTGACATATATATTACAAGTATCTAAAATAGTGCCTGGCACAGAGTATATGCTCAAAATACTTTGTTAAATGAATGAATGAATGTTGGCTATCATTATTATTACAAATGGCTTTTTCTTCACCTTGATTGAAATACTAAATCCAATTTTTTTTTACCTTTTACTTATAACCTTCAAAGCAAATTTTTGTGTTGTGTACATAAAAAGACAGTCAATACAACTTAATGAATGCATACATAACTTGGGAATGGTGGAAAGTCTAGAAGATATTAAAGGCAGAGAGAAGAGGATATATATTGCCAAATATACCCATGATATAATGTCACAGTTGCAATGTGGTCGGGATCAGGGACATCATTATTCCAGGAGACAAGGACACAGAGGTATACAAAGGGGTCACAACCAGAGGGCCCCTGAGATGGCCACGTCTCCTGGAAACCCTCTCTTGGTTTAACTTCCTGGACAGAAACAAGGCCCCCACCTCTCTGCCATTCAGGTCCCAGTCCTCGAGTCAGTCCCCTTGGCTAGCTCCTGGATATTTTCCAAGACATCATTTCACCAGTAGCCCTCAAACCAAGCTCCTAGGAATTCCCCAGTGGTTCAGTGGTTAGGACTCTGTGCTTTAACTGTAGAGAGCACGGGTTCCATTCCCAGTCAGAGAACTAAGATCCCATGTGCCACAAGGTGCAGCCAAAACAAAACCAAAAAATCCACCAAGTTCCCAGGCCCTCTGTGCCCCCTACTCTTCCATCATACTTTTTATATCCAGACACAAGTTCCAGGTAGTTAGTGGGCGTGACGTAGTTGTGTCTTCGAAGTTCCAACAGCATCTTCTGGGAATATGTGGCCACTGACCAGTGCATGGTGACGAAGATCTGCGCCACTTTCTTGTGGATCTGAGATCAACGCAGAGAGGTTATGAGACAGGACAGGAGTAAAGGCAAACGGAGAACAGAAATGGGTGGGGGTGCAGGGGGGTGAGGAGAGATGGGGAGAAGGGCCTCACATTCTCCTGGGTCCCCAGATCAGCTCCCATCAGGTACTTCTCAGCCACCTCCAGCAGGGCCTCGCGTGGCCACTCTGAGAACCAGTTAATGGTTGTGCAGTTCACCAAGGCTGGGTATTGGCGGATCCAGTTCCTGGCAGGGGTTGTGAGAGGCAGTTAAGTCCATTTGCAGACTCGGCCTTCAGCAATGGTCTTTGCTACAGGTTCACTCATTCCCTAGGAACCCTGAAGCCCCATCGTCATGCTCCTGTGTCGCCTTGTCCAGATTCTGCTCCCCTCAAAGCTGGTTTGGTGCATGATTTAGAAACAGCTTCTGGGGTCAGAAAGAGCCAGTTTCACACCAACCAAATATGGGTCTTGGGCAAGTGGCGTAACCTTTTGAACATCAGTTTCCTCACCTTGAATAATGAATAATAAAGCATACTAACGAGAGTTGTTAGGGGATTCAATGGGGTGACACATACAGGATGATTAGCCCAGAGCTTGGTACATGGCAAACACACCACAAGCCAAAAATATTCAAAGATAAACAAACTGGTGACCCCAACTGCCTCTCTGCATAAGTTCTCTGTCCTTCCCTTCCTTTCTGATGCCCTTGAAAATACAGAGAATGGATCCCATGTGGTGCCGACACACAGGGAATATTATTCAGCCTTAAAGGGGAAGGGGATTCTGATGCTGGCTATATGGATAAACTTTGAAGAAGTTAAGTGAAATAAACCAGTCACAAAATGACAAATACTGCATGATTCCACGTCTATAAGGTATCTAGGAGTGGTCACCCACAGAAACCGAAAGTAGAAGGGTGGCTACCAAGGCCAGGGGGTGGTGGGAGAAGTGGGCAGTTCCCACTGCGCATCGAGTTAGTCTCGCACAAGAATGCTCTGGGGATCTGCTGTATAGCAGTGTGAATGTACTTAAAACCAGTTAAAATGGTAAAATTTAAGGTTTTCTTAAACCACAATTAAAAACTTGAAAACGAAAGAAAAAGAAGAAACAGCCTTCACCTTCCAGAAAAATAAACAAAACAGATCTACCAAAAAGGAGAGGATGAGGCCCATGTAAGTAACAGGAACTCGCTGAAAGCCAGCACAGGCTGGGACTTCCCTGGTGGTCCAGTGGCTAAGACTCTGTGCCTCCAACGCAGGGGGCCTAGGTTTGATCCCTGGTGAGGGGACTAGATTCCACATGGCACAACTAAAGATCCCGCAGGCCAAAGCACGCCCTGGCGCAGGCTGCGACAAGGAGATGCGGAGACACGTGTGGCTCGGCAGGACAGGCTGGCGCTACTCCGGAGTCTTGGGGGCAGAAGGCAGGGAGATCAGGAGCAGGGAGGAGTGCCCCTTCCCCCACAGCAATTCCCGAGGGAGAAGAAGGCCGACACGGGAGTCACCTGAAGGGGTCGCCCACGGGGCTGAGGCAGAGGACGATGTGCAGGTTGTTCCGCACACGCTCGATGAGGTAGGTGAAGAGGCTGTCTGAGGACTCTGGCACCTGCTCAGCGCGCGCCTGGTCTATGATGAGCGTCTGGATCTGGTGAGCGCCGGCACCACAGTCAGAGGGCAGAGGTTTCCAGGACAGCACCCAGGGCGGGAGGGACAAGGGAACAGCGGGGGACACGGGGTGTGGGTTTTAAGGCCGCTCTGCCCACCAGGGTCCGGGGAGGGAAGAAGGCCCAAGAGGAGCAGTTCTTCCACCTAATGGAGGAGATGGAGATGGGGCAGGACAGCGGCATCCTCTGGACTTCGGAAAGCCAGAATCAACTGGTAGTGGGTGTAGAAGCATCGCACCTCTTCGAATTCATCCGCCTTATAGAGATTGGGGACCTCGCCCGAGCTAAGGATGTTGTTGATGTCCTCTAGGAATGATTCGTCAGCAATCTGGGTGTCCACAAAAAGGAAGGACGTGGCCTTGAGCTCCACCCCAGCCTGGCGATACAGACGCTTGATATCTGGGCCAGAGGAGACAAGAGACCTTTCAGATTCACCCTTCTGTCTGTCTTTCCTCTTTTATTGATTAGAAAGCCCTCCCCAGCCAGGGACACCATCCTCCCTACCTGGCTTCCCTCCCTCCTGCTATTTCACTCTCAGCCCCAAACTCACTTCCGTCTCAGAAACCCAACCTTACCTTCTCGGAATTCCTGCCTCCGGTAATGTTTGGTGACCTCAATCTGGAAGGTGATGTACTCGCAGATGGATGAGGCCAGGCGGGCCAGACTCTGCCGCCCACTGCCCCCAATGCCCACCAAGAGCATGTTGCCCCGAGGCTGTCCAATGACCCGCACGATCCGTGTGACTGGAGGGAAAGAGGGAGGATAATGAGTTGGCTTATTATCAAGCTCAGGGGACCTCCAGGCCCTAGGCTGGGGGCTGGGACACCTGATGCTGCAGTAGAGGGACCCACCAGTGTGGGAAGAGGTTAGGTCCTGAAGTTCAGGTAGCAATTCAACATTCAACCTTCACCATGTCTGTATACCATCATCAAAGAAAATGTCCACCCACAGACACAAGTGCATCTGGGGTCAGGGAGGAGGGCAACTTCTGGGGCTCGATTTGGGAAAGATCTGGGAAGAGATCCCCATTTCCTTGGAGTACCCTGTCATTGGGATGCTGGAGAAGGGCTGGGAACAGGAAGTGCTCACTGTGCTCGATGGCCTCTCGGAAGAGCACCAGCTGCATTGGCACGACAGCGGGTGACAGGTTGTACTCGTTGAGTGCCGTCTCCATGGCTGTCTTCAGGACCGTCAGATCCGTCAGGTCCTCATACACCTTGGGCTCCCGCAGGAAGTCCCCTGAACCGTGGGAAGAGGGGGCAGATTCAATGCCTGGTCCTCCCCAGGCTTCCCCAGAGAGCACTTCCTCCCTGGGCCCCAGTGCCCCGCCTCTTCTTCTAACCCGTCTCCTAAGAATCTCCAGCCTACAGGGGCCACAGCTCCTGGCTCACCAAAGATGGGAGAACGTTTGTTGGGACAAAGGTTATGAAACGTCAGGTCAAAGAAGGAGCCAAGTTTGTCACTTAGGATGCTCACGAAGGCTTCCATGTCTGCAGCATCAACCAGTCGGTCAGAAAAGACTCTGTTGGGAGGGAGCTGGGGTGAGATCTGGTATTGAAGCGGAGATTGGCCCTGTGGAGGGGAGCAGGAGGTGGGGGTGGGGGAGTGGAGGCTTGGGCTTGGGGAGGCCTGGATCTGGTGGGGCACAGCACCCTCACCGGAAGCATTCGTGGATCCAAAGTCGGGTAATGCTGGACTTAGTATCGTGGAAGTCCTTGTTGGCCCTCAGCATGCCCTGGAACACCTGGGAGAGGGGCGTGGCCAGTGGGATGGAGGAAGGGAAGAGGCTCCCTCCAGAAATTTTAGCGGAAGTGGCATTCTGGGATGGGGTGATTTGGGGTGTGTGGGATGCTCCCGCACTCCAGGGCTTACTTTGAAGAGGGGAGAATACCTCCAAGGAGGCTGTGCTTGGCCCAGGGGCAGGGTCAGATGGAGTTTTACCTTGGAGATGTCTCGAAGGTTGAAGAGGTAGTGGATCTTGGCAGGTGTGGGCAGGAAGCGCTGCACCACAGTGTTGTACACATCCAAGGTGGCCTCGGTCACCACGTTCCCAATGGGCTTCACCTCTTCCTCAAAGTCCTGGAGCTTCTGGTTGATCATGGTGCCGAATATCCGGATGATCTGGGACTCCTAGGAACAGGCCCTCAGACTCAATCTCGCAGCTCCTGGCCTTTCAGCCAAGGCGGGGACTCGGGTCAGTGGAGTAAAGTACTTGGGAGCAGAGTGGTGAGGGGGGCACAAAAGAACCCTCAGAAATCAAGAGAAGTCATGCTTTAGTGTAATATTTAAAAATCAGAATTAATGCAAACTGTCAACGATGAACAGATGCGAACATGTTAAGTAAAGACGGGATCCATACTGTTGGTTTTTCCTTTTGCCTTGGGCTGTCATGTAGCTCAGCATAGCACTATATGTTTATTGTGCTATGTACAATATATCTTGTATTTGTTTAAAACGTTGGTGTTTTGTTCATCCTGAATTTTGGTATTGATTTTTTAAAATATTGCATTAAAATATTATTTATCTTGATTTCTGAGGTTCAGGGACACACTGGGTTCCTCCCTTGACTCCCCTAGCTGCTCTAGTCTCCTCTTTGGAGGGTGTGCCTTCCTTCATCTGCTTGGGCCCCACTCTCTGCCCACTGGGACTGTCAGGCTTCACACGCCAGAGCCAGCTCAGCAGAAGCAAAGGTGCCTGCAGAGAGCAGAGAGTCTCCCCTCCAAGTATCAGAACTCCCTGAATACAGCTTGTGATCTCTGCCCTCGTTCTCCAGGACACGGGTGGGTTTGCCTTCTACAGCCCCTCCCCCAGCCCCCAGGATGCCCTCACCGTGGGGAATGTCATGTTGATGATGTTAAATCGACTCTGCAGCCTTGGGGAGATGATGGTCCGTCCACCCCCAGGAGGCCCCATGGCAGCCATCAGGAACATGTCCTAGACAGCAAAGACCAGACGGGGTGGGTGGGGTGGGGGGAGACAGGCAGGAGGAGGGGAAGAGGAGGGGCAAAGAAATAGGGAGGATGTGAGAGGAGCCAGGAGGAAGAGAGGGAATGGAGGGACAAACAGGAAGAGGGAAGCGCAGGAAGAAACATGGAGTAATGGGGACAGGGAAAGGTGAGGGAAAGGAAAGGGTTTGGGACGCTTTTAATGTCCATAGTTACTAAGGCAACTAATTTGTTCTTATTTCTTTCTCTTTTTTGGCCGTGCCATTCAGCATGTGAGATCTTAGTTCCTTGACCAGGGATTGAACATAGGTCCTTAGCAGTGGGAGCGCTGAGTCCTAACCACTGGACTGCCAGGGAATTCCCTATTTGTTCTTATTTCATCATTATAATCCATGTTCCCAACTTGGAAAATAGAGGTAAGTTTCTTGCCTAGAAAATCCCATGGACGGAGGAGCCTGGTAGGCTGCAGTCCATGGGGTCGCTATGAGTCAGACATGACTGAGCGACTTCACTTTCACTTAAAAAAAAAAACCATACACAACATTTGATAACATCTTCTGGATATTTTCTTCTATTTTAATATATACACATATTAATATATACTTGTATCTGTGTATGTATGTTCTTTCTCTGAAACATATGAATCTATTATTAGTTGAGTTTTGGACCCTGAGTGTCAGATAGATGAGTGCCCCAGAAATCAGGCTGAAATGACTGCCCACTGATTCAGGAAAAAGAAACAAGATGCTCAGGATCCCGTGGGAGAACAGCCAGGACTGACAGGAGATTCCTGGATCCTGGGTGGGGAGCAGAGAACTGGTACCAGGGAGGTGGTTCCTGAAACAATGGGAGGCAGAGAGGCCTGGAGAGGGGTGTTGTGGGCGGCTCTGGTTGGCATCAGTGTTGCCATGGAAGCGAGATGTAAGAGGCCTGGGAAAGGAGTGGAAGTTGGACAGGTTCCCTTGGTCACAAAGCACAGGGCAGTCAATGAAGAGAGTTACTGACAGGAATTGATAACAGAGGAGCCAGATGTCTGGTTCCTAAGAAAGGCAGGACCCTCCTCTCTGGGGAGGAACACAGGCTAACAGGACTTTATCCTGGGGTCCCAGTGGAGCGGGGACAGAGCCCATCACAGGAAGGAACAGAGACTCGAAGAACAGATTCTCCGGATGCTTACTCGAATGTACTTGATGGTCTGCTTCGTTCGATCATACCAGAAGCCATAGTCAATCCAGAGGCGAATCAGCTCCAGCGGGGGCTGGGACCCAAACATGTCCTTGGCTGGCATATTGAGGTCATCCATGAAGGTGATCATGCTTTTGCCTCCAAAAGGCACATAGACACCCTTGGTTCGCTTCTCCACCCTGCTCTCAATGATGCTCTGCACATTATTAGACGTGGTCTGGTGGGAAAGGTACAGAATGAACACTTGGGTCCCGAGAGAGAAATCCGAGGTTAGAGAGGCATGTCCAGTGGGCACTGGGCTCCCAAAGGGGAGCAGAGACAGGGAGAGAGCAGGGGCTGGTGACCTGGCCCCGGGTCCTGCCACATACCTGCGCAGACATGTTGACTGTGAGGACTGACCACTGGCTGGAGGGCAAGGACTGCAGGACACTCTGGGCGATGGAGGTCTTTCCAGTCCCCACAGGACCCACCAGCAGGACAGGGTTCTGACTGGCCACCATGGTGCTCACCAGGTAGTTGTAGCGAACAGTGTCCACGGTGGGCACCATGATCTTATAGAAGGGGGAGCTGGGGGTGGGGAAAGGGACTGTGTCTCAAGATCATGGCCCACTCTTTTCTAACTCCTGCTTCCTTCTGCTCCCACTCTTCCTCTGGCATCACTGCTCTCTGATCACCCACCCTGCCTCCTGTGGGGCCTGGGGATCAGGCATTCTCCTCAGGGACCCTATCCCATTTCCTCTAGCTTCTGCTTCCTGTCCTGGAAAGTCATCTCAACTCTCTCGCCACATCTCCCCCCACCGCAATCCCAAGCCTGACCCACCCCCCAAGCCCGGCTCTGACTTTGGAGGGTAGCGCCAACTCTTAGGGAGCTTATCCTCAAACGATGTCCAGCTCCGCATCTTTGGGTCCACGAAATATTCGTACACTGTGTCCTGAGGACGGAATGTGTGTCAGATTACCAAAGCCTGCCTTTGGCTTTCCCTGCCCAGAAAAAGCACTCATAGATCACTGGGAGGAAGAAAGAGAGCTGGGTTGAGGCTCAAGATGTCTGAGGATCAGGGATATAGAAAAATAGGACAGCTGGGTTGGAGGGCCCTGACCTTGTTGGGGAAAGTGCCCTCGATCTCTCGGAGGTAACTGTCGATCTTCTTGCGGCCCTCCTCATCCACGGAGGCACACACCGACCAGATCATGCTGAACACAAATGTCAGCTCTACCATGGAGACAAAGTTCTCACTGTCAGCTGGGTTCACCTGCAAGTAAAAGGAGAAGAGGAAATACCCTAAATCTATAAATTGAAGAGATGGAGACCATAAATGGAAGAGATACGTGCACCCCAATGTTCACTGCAGCACTATTCACAGTAGCGAGGATGTGGAAACCACCTAGGTGTCCATCAACAGAGGACTAGATAAAGAAGATGTGATACAGATATACGATGGAGTATCACTTCTTTAAAAAGAATGAAATAATCCCGTTTGCAGCAACATGGTTGGACCTGGAGATTATCATACTAAGTAAAGTAAGTCTGACAAAGAAAAACATATATCACTTATGTGAAGAATTTAAAAAATAATGATACAAATGAACTTATTTATAAAACACAAACAGACTCATAGAAAACAAATATATGGTTACCAAAGGGAAAAGGTTGGGGGGAGGGACAAATTGGGAAGTTGGAATTAACATATACACATGACTATATATAAAATAGCTAAGCAACAAGGCTCTACTCTATAGCACAGGATCTCTCTATTCAATACTCTGTAATGGCCTATATGGGGAAGGAATCAAGAAAGAGTGGAAGTATGTATTTGTATAACAGATTCATTTTGCCATACACCTGAAACCAATGCAACATTGTAAATCAATTTTACCTCAATAAAAAAAATTTTTTAAGCTACATAAAGGTAAACAGCTGCTGAATCAGGGAGAAAGCAAGAGAGTTCCAGAAAAACATCTATTTCTGCTTCATTGACTATGCCAAAGCCTTTGACTGTGTGGATCACAATAAACTGTGGAACATTCTGAAAGAGATGGGAATACCAGACCACCTGACCTGCCTCTTGAGAAACCTATATGCAGGTCAGGAAGCAACAGTTAGAACTGCACATGGAACAACAGACTGGTTCCAAATAGGAAAAGGTGTATGTCAAGGCTGTATATTGTCACCCTGCTTATTTAACTTATACGCAGAGTACATCATGAGAAACGCTGGGCTGGAAGAAGCACAAGCTGGAATCAAGATTGCCGGAAGAAATATCAATAACCTCAGATATGCAGATGACACCACCCTTATGGCAGAAAGTGAAGAGGAACTAAAACGCCTCTTGATGAAAGTGAAAGAGGAGAGTGAAAAGTTTGGCTTGAAGTTGAACATTCAGAAAACAAAGATCATGGCATCTGGTCCCATCATTTCATGGCAAATAGTTGGGGAAACAGTGTCAGACTTTATTTTTTTGGGCTCCAAAATCACTGCAGATGCTGATTGCAGCCAGGAAATTAAAAGACACTTACTCCTTGGAAGGAAAGTTATGACCAACCTAGACAGCATATTAAAAAGCAGAGACATTGCTTTGCCAACCAAGGTCCGTTTAGTCGAGGCTATGGTTTTTCCCGTGGTCATGTATGGATGTGAGAGTTGGACTGTGAAGAAAGCTGATCGCCAAAGAATTGATGCTTTTGAACTGTGGTGCTGGAGAATACTCTTGAGAGTCCCTCGGACTGCAAGGAGATCCAACCAGTCCATTCTAAAGGAGATCAATCCTGGGTGTTCATTAGAAGGACTGATGCTAAAGCTGAAACTGCAATACTTTGGCCACCTCATGCGACGAGTTGACTCAATGGAAAAGAGTCTGATGCTGGGAGGGATTGGGGGCGGGAGGAGACGGGGACGACAGAGAATGAGATGGCTGGATGGCATCACCGACTCGATGGACATGAGTTTGAGTGAACTCCGGGAGTTGGTGATGGACAGGGAGGCCTGACGTGCTGTGATTCATGGGGTCACAAAGAGTCGGACACGACTGAGCGACTGAACTGAACTGAACTGAAAGGTAAACAGAAGAGAGAGAGCAAGGGAATTCCCTGGTGGTCCAGTGGTTAAGAATCTGCTTTGCAATGCAGGGGACTTGGGTTTGATCCATGGTTGGGAAACTAAGATCCCTGAGTGCCACAACTAGAGAGCCCATGCGACTCAACATAGCCAAATAAATACATATTTTTAAAAAAGAGAGATGGAGGGGTCTATTTTGGCAACTCATCACAAAGACTTAAAATTTCCCTCCTTTCCTGGTTCTGTTTGGAAAACCATGTAGTTGTAGACAAACCTAAATCAAACATTTCCATAAACCTACTAAGCTACAAAAGCATCATGGGAAGTTGTCCTGAGACTCTGGTGTCTGCCGTATTGAATCCAGAGTCCTTATTCTGTCCTTCCAGCTCACACCCGTACACCTCTCACCATCCTCTTCTCAGGGTCTCTGCTACAGCTGAGAGGTACTACATGCCAACACCACCCGTCAGCCCACCCTGCCCAGCGGGGGGGCTGGCTCTCCTATCTGTGTTTCTGCAAGTCATTCTGTTTGAATAGACTGCCCTCCTCTCTTTGTTCTGTCATCAGTCTTCTTCCCCCAGCAGTCCTCCTCAGCAGTTGAGTGCCACTGATACTACATTACTATCATTTTCCCACACATCACCGTGCAAGTTCACCTACATAGTTTTCAGTTATATTAATCATACCAGAATGACACATACTGTTATAGATCTTAAATGTTATATAACTGTATATTAATAGTTGAATGAGCTGGCAATGCCATTAAAAACAATATGAACCATTTCTAGGCATTGATTTAATCTCAGCAGAAAAATATCCAGTTTTGGTCCTTATGCCATAATTATAAACTAAACAAAAATGTTCCTTAATATCAGTTGATCTGGAAATTTCTAAAGCCCATCATCAGACTAATTGGGGAGCTCCTCCCAGCAAAAACAGTATCCCAAGAGCTCACAGATTCCAAGATTTAATACTTAATTTCAGAAAGAATGGAAGAATGAGGAACCAAATGAACTATCCTCAGCTCTTAAATACAGGCAGGAAATTATAGTGAGGCCCATTGTGCTCTATATCTGATTTGGATATAAATATATAGCTTGGCCTCGCAGCACATGTGCCCACGTGGACACACATGTGCACGCATACACACACCTTCACACACACCCTTGCTGCCTCCACAGTTGGTGAGGCCTCCTCTTGGAGTCTCTGCTCCACTCAAGCCTCATGTTCCAATTGTGTCTCAGACACATCATTTCCCGGACATTTTCCTGGGAGGTTGAGAGCCCTTCCTGCCCTGGCCCCATCTCACCCCATTCTCCGGAGTGGCCAGGGCGGAGTACAACTTGCAGAGGGAGATGATGCCGCTATATTCTGGAAGGGGCACCAGCTCATTGCAGTTGTCCTTCTTGAAGGTCAGCATCTTGTTGATGAACTTTTCGAACATGCGCTGAAGGGGCTCAGCCTCCACCTAGCATTGAATCAGCAGGGGCTCTGAATTATTCTGTGCACTTCCCCAGGCCCCACTGGTTACTTTCCGCTCCTCCATCTCCTTCATACCTTTGGCCTCTTGTCCAGCCATGACTGAACATAGGGCTTCCAGCCTAGGTCTGTGTAGTCAGTGTACACCATCCCGCAGCGAGACACGGTGGCTGGGGAGGCCACTGCCAAGTTCTCCACTTCGAACAGGAGAGACACCTACAGATATACTTGGTCAGAACCTTGTCTTTCCCTCAATTGTAAAAACACCCAGAATTCTGATGCTGCAAGGTGTCTCTACTGAGTACCACGTGTGGCAGGATGAATAAGGACCTAAGCTTTACAAATGATTTGCTTATTAAAAAATATTAGGGCTTATTCAAGGTCATCCTTATGAGCAGTCTCTCTCCCCCTCATATGGTTTGATTGGGTAGGAAAGGGTGGGCTCTTTACAAAAGCTCATAAATTACAGCCCAGGTGCACAAGGGCGGGTCATTCCCCCATATGTCAGTGGCAATGAGGCTGCCTAGTCTCTGCCACAGTGCATCCTGGTACACAGTTCTCTATATGATTGTCCTCAGCATCCGTGGAAGACAGGCATCTCTTCTTCAGTCTCAGGTTGCCCTGAGTCCAGGTGTCCTCCTCCTCTTCCTTGTTCCTATAGAACTTCCTCTTTCTCTTGCCCCTGCTCTTCCCCTTAGCCTTGCCCAGGGGCCCTCCAGTTTCCACCCTGTAACCTGCTCAGGCATCGCAATGCGCTCTCCGTTGATGAGGGTCAGCACTTTGTTATCATCCATGACAGAGTTCATGCTCTCAATCCATAGAGTGTCCACAGGGCCATCAAAAAGGATCCACTTCTCATCTGGTTTCTCGTCTTGGTAGGAGGTGGAGGAGAAGGAAACCACAGATTTGTTACCTCGCCCTCCCTCCATGCTCATCTCCCTGGAGACGCAAGCAGTTGCTTCCTGGGATCTCTGCATTTCCAAGCATTTTTTCTCCCAAATTGAGTTTTCTATCCCCACACTGCCCACCTCCTCAGGAAATTCAGGCACCTGCTCTCCCCACCCCACGACCCCTTGGGTACCTGCACATGCCGTCCTCATGACACTGGACAGGACACCATCCGTCCATTCATTTGTGTTGAGGTCATATTCCCCATACAGCTCCCCTAGGGACAGTGCCTTAGGGTTCAAAGGGAACTCCTAAAATAGACACAGGAAGGGAGTTTTGAGCTGCCGGCAGACCAAATCCCAGGCTGCCCCTTTATTTCCAGGTATTTGTATTCGGCCTCGGTCTCTCACCCCTCTCAGGCCGTCCTCCTGGTCTGTACTGCCCTCCCTACATCCTGGCGCCTCCGCCTGCTACTCAAGTCTTGGACAGCAATCCCACTGCCCCAGCTCCTCACCCTGACAATGTTGAAGTTGGGCTCCCCCGCGCGGCACAGGGAGGACAAGGAAGACTGGAGAATCCGCCACGAGGCAGTCTTCCCGCTGCCTGTGCAGCCCACGATCATGGTGGAGTGGCGGGAATTCTTGGTTTCATACAACTGGATGACCTTGGTGAGAGTGAATGGAGTGGGCTGCAGGCCCATGTCCCGAATCTCCTGCTCAATGGTCTCCCGCAGCTGAGAGAAATGGAAAAAAAGGGTGAGGCATATAGAGGGCTTTCCAAAGCTCCCCAGCGTCTGGGAGGATAATACTCAAATGGTTTAAAAAAATGGCACCAAGGCCCTTTGCACCCTGACAATTGTTCTTTCCTTGGGAAGTTGGCCAATTGCAGAGTTAAGAGATTTGGCTCTGGAGTCAGCCAGCCTGGGTCCCCAGGTTTCAGCCATGTGAACCTGTGTGAGTGAACTTTTTTGAGACTCAGTTTCTTAATCTGTTAACAGGGAGTCATGATAGTACTTCACCTTCAGGGCTATTGTATTCAATAAGATGTCAACGTGAAACACAATGTCTGATACAAAGTTCTACAAATATCTTCTAATATCACTCAACAAACATTTATTAAACCTCTAAAGTAGATGCCAAGCAGTGTGCTTGGTGCTGAGAACAAATTAGTGTTCATCCCATTGCAGGGTCCAAGTCTAGTGGGGGAGCCAGACATTAAACAACTCACCAACTAAGTTAAAAAGGAATGCTTACAAAAGACGAAAACTCTGATTCGAGAAGATACATGCACCCCAGTGTTCATAGCAGTGCTATTTACAATAGCCAAGACACAGAAGTAACCTAAATGCTCATCAACATGAATGGATAAAGAAGATGTGGTAGAAAAGAATGAAATAATGCCATGTGCAGCAACATGGATGAACCTAGATATTATCATATTAAGTAAGTCACACAGAGGATTAAGTAACTCAACAGAGGATGAGATGGTTGGATGGCATCACCGACTCAAAGGACATGAGTTTGAGTAAACTCTGGGAGTTGGTGATGAACAGGGAGGCCTGGCGTGTTGCAGTCCATGGGGTCGCAAAGAGTCAGACACGACTGAGCGACTGAACTGAACTGAACCTATAATGGAAAAAAATCTGAAAAATAATATACATATAAATATATATGTAATTATACATTATATAAAGTATGTATATAATTATAAATTATTATAATTATATATACATATATATTTGTGGATTTACATATATATAACTGAATCACTTTGCTGTACACCTGAAACTAACACAACACTGTAAATCAACTGCTGCTGCTGCTGCTGCTGCTAAGTCACTTCAGTCGTGTCCGACTCTGTGTGACCCCATAGACGGAAGCCCACCAGGCTCCCCCGTCCCTGGGATTCTCCAGGCAAGAACACTGGAGTGGGTTGCCATTTCCTTCTCCAATGTGTGAAAGTGAAAAGTGAAAGTGAAGTCGCTCAGCTGTGTCTGACCCTTAGTGACCCCACAGATTGCAGCCTACCAGGCTCCTCCATCCATGGGATTTTCTAGGCAAGAGTACTGGAGTGGCTTGCCATTGCCTTCTCCAATAAATCAACTAGGTGTCAATAAAAATTCTGTGTGTGTGTGTTTTTAATTTTTATTTTTTAAATTTATTTAATTGGAGGCTAATTACTTTACAATATTGTAGTGGTTTTTGCCATACATTGACACAAATCAGCCATGAGTGTACACGTGTTCCCCATCCTGAACCCCCCTCCTACTTTCCTCCCCATCCCATCCTCTGGGTCATCCCAGTGCACCAGCTCTGAGCACCCTGTCTCATGCATTGAACCTGGACTGACGATCTGTTTCACATATGATAATACACATGTTTCGGTGCTATTCTCTCAGATCATCCCACTCTAGCCTTCTCCCACAGAGTCCAAAAGACTGTTCTATACACTTGTGTCTCTTTTGCTGTCTCGCATATAGGGTTATCGTTATCATCTTTCTAAATTCTATATATATACGTTAGTATACTGTACTGGTGTTTTTCTTTCTGGCTTACTTCACTCTGTATAATAGGCTCCAGTTTTATCCACCTCATTAGAACTGTTTCAAATGTATTCTTTTTAATGGCTGAGTAATATTCCATTGTGTATATGTATCACAGCTTTCTTATCCATTTGTCTGCTGATGGACATCTAGGTTGCTTCCATGTCCTGGTTATTATAAACAGTGCTGCAATGAACATTGGGGTACATGTCTCTTTCAATTCTGGTTTCCTTGGAGTATCTGCTGAGCAGTGGGTGTAACTGCCCAGCAGTTCTATTTCCAGTTTTTTAAGGAATCTCCACACTGTTCTCCACAGTGGATGTACTAGTTTGCATTCCCACCAACAGTGTAAGAGGGTTCCCTTTTCTCCACACCCTCTCCAGCATTTATTGTTTGTAGACTTTTTGATAGCAGCCATTCTGACCAGCGTGAGATGGTACCTCATTGTGGTTTTGATCTGCATTTCTCTGATTATGAGGGATGTTGAGCATCTTTTCATGTGTTTGTTAGCCATCTTATGTCTTCTTTGGAGAAATATCTGTTTAGTTCTTTGGCCCATTTTATGATTGGGTCATTTATTTTTCTGGAATTGAGCTGCAGGAGTTGCTTGTATATTTTTGAGATTAATTCTTTGTCAGTTGCTTTGTTTGCTATTATTTTCTCCCATTCTGAAGGCTGTCGTTTCACCGTGCTTATAGTTTCCTTCGTTGTGCAAAAGCTGTTAAGTTTAATTAGGTCCCATTTGTTTATTTTTGCTTTTATTTCCATTATTCTGGGAGATGGGTCATAGAGGATCCTGATGTGATTTATGTTGGAGAGTGTTTTGCCTATGTTTTCCTCTAGGAGTTTTATAGTTTCTGGTCTTATGTTTAGATCTTTAATCCATTTTGAGTTTATTTTTGTGTATGGTGTTAGAAAGTGTTCTAATTTCATTCTTTCACAATTGGTTGACCAGTTTTCCCAGCATCACTTGTTAAAGAGACTGTCTTTTCTCCATTGTATATTCTTGCCTCCTTTGCCAAAGATATAGTGTCCATAGATGCATGGATTTATCTCTGGGCTTTCTATTTTGTTCCACTAATCTATATTTCTGTCTTTGTGCCAGTACCATACTGTATTGTTGACTGTGGCTTTGTAGTAGAGACTGAAGTCAGGCAGGTTGATTCCTCCAGTTCCATTCTTCTTTCTCAAGATTGCTTTGGCTATTTGAGGTTTTTTGTATTTCCATACGAATTGTGAAATTATTTGTTCTAGTTCTGTGAAAAATACCTTTGGTAGCTTGATAAGCATTGCATTGAATCTATAGATTGCTTTGGGTAGTATACTCATTTTCACTATATTGATTCTTCTGATCCATAAACACGGTATATTTCTCCATCTATTTGTGTCCTCTTTGATTTCTTTTATCAGTGTTTTATAGTTTTCTCTATATAGGTCTTTTGTTTCTTTAGGAAGATATATTCCTAAGTATTTTATTCTTTTCGTTGCAATGGTGAATGGAATTGTTTCCTTAATTTCTCTTTCTGTTTTATCATTGTTATTGTATAGGAATGCAAGGGATTTCTGTGTGTTAATTTTATATCCTGCAACTTTACTATATTAATTGATTAGCTCTAGTAATTTTCTGGTGGAGTCTTTAGGGTTTTCTATGTAGAGGATCATGTCATCTGCAAACAGTGAGAGTTTTACTTCTTCTTTTCCAATCTGGATTCCTTTTATTTCTTTTTCTACTCTGATTGCTGTGGCCAAAACTTCCAAAACTATGTTGAATAGTAGTGGTGAGAGTGGGCACCCTTGTTTTGTTCCTGACTTTAGGGGAAATGCTTTCAATTTTACACCATTGAGGATAATGTTTGCTGTGGGTATGTCATATATAGCTTTTATTATGCTGAGGTATGTTCCTTCTATTCCTACTTTCTGGAGGGTTTTTATTATAAATGGATGTTGAATTTTGTCAAAGACTTTCTCTGCATCTATTGAAATAATCACATGGTTTTTATCTTTCAATTTGTTAATGTGGTGTATTACACTGATTAATTTGCAGATATTGAAGAATCCTTTCATCCCTGGGATAAAGCCCACTTGGTCATGATGGATGATCTTTTTAATATGTTGTTGGATTCTGTTTGCTAGAATTTTGTTAAGGATTTTTGCATCTTTGTTCATCAGTGATATTGGCCTGTAGTTTTCTTTTTTTGTGGCATCTTTGTCTGGTTTTGGTATTAGAGTGATCGTGGTCTCACAGAATGAGTTTGGAAGTTTACCTTCCTCTGCAATTTTCTGGAAGAGTTTGAGAAAGACAGGTGTTAGCTCTTCTCTAAAGTTTTGGTATAATTCAGCTGTGAAGCCATCTGGTCCTGGGTGTATATGTATATATGTATATAATTATTATATATAAATAAATATATATACAAATAAATTATTATAATTATATATACACATATATATGTGGATTACATATATATAAAACTGAATCACTTTGCTGTATACCCGAAACTAACACAACACTGTAAATCAACTAGGCTTCAATAAAAATTTTTTAAAAATAAAAATTAAATGAATGCTTATAGGACCATGACACACGTGGGTCCCAGAAGAGTGTGAACTTTTAAAATACACAACGAATGCAACCAAATAATTTTAAACATATGCAGGATTTTACTTGTATCTCTCAAATACACTAAAAGGCCTCACTTCTACTACTTCCTTCCACTGTCTGAGAATTAGTAGTATTATCATGTTTGTATTTGTGTGTTTGTGTGTGTGTGTGTGTGTGTGTGTGTGTGTGTGTATTGAGCATCATGCCCCAAGTTTTTATTTTTTTAATTAAAAAAACTATTTACTTGACTGTGCAAGGTCTTGTTGCAGCATACTGGCTCATTAGTTGTGGCATGTCGGATCTATCTCCCTGTCCAGGGATTGAACCCCAACCCCCTGCATTGGGAGTGCAGAGTCTTAGCCACTGGATCACCAGGGAAGTTACTTAATCTCCATTTTTAACAGGGTTTTCTCCTTTCCTTAACTATATTTTGTGTCCCCCAAACCAGAGACTTACTATTTTTATGCTCTAGTCTTCTGCCAAAGTGGGAAAGGGACAGCCATCCAGGGACACACAGAAGGGGAGACCTGCTCCCAAGACAGTTTGCCTCCAATCCTTCTTATTTTAGCTACATCCCCTTTACTCAGTTGGCTTCCCTGATAGCTCAGTTGGTATAGAATCTGCCTGCAAAGAAGGAGACCCCGGTTCAATTCCTGGGTCAGGAAGATCCCCTGGAGAAGGGACAGGCTACTCACTCCAGTATTCTTGGGCTTCACAAGTCTAATTCCTTTACTCGGTGGCTCAGAGGTAAAGAGTCTGCCTGCAATGCAGGAGACATGTGTTCAATCCCTGAGCCAGGAAGATCCCCTGGAGGAGGGTATGGCAACCCACTCCAGTATTCTTGCCAGGGAAATCCCATGGACAGAAGGGTAGGCTACCCACTCCAGTATTCTTGGGCTTCCCTCGTGGCTCAGTCCACAGGCAGGCTACAGTCCACAGTCCACAGGATTGCAGAGTCAGACACGACTAAGTGACTGAGGATTAGCATCCCCAACACCTCCTTCCTACTTACAATTCTCCTTACTTCCAGGTTTGCTGAGAGTCACAACACAAGTCACTACTTGATTCATTTATTTCCTATGTCTATACTTCTGTTATTGCCTTCTCATTCACCCCATCCTTCCTGGAATAGATGCCTTTTTAAAAAAATCCCTTTAGAGTAGTTGCAGCAGGTTTTCAAAAAGAAACAAAATTGTTTTTAATCCACCTTTTTACCTAGAAGTCCTCTCTGAATATATGAGATTGTTGGGGTTTTAAAATTTCAATTATAATATATTTTTTCATTTGTAGCAATTCTATTGGTTCTTTTCAAGTCTACTCCGTTTAGAAGTCTCTTGTTCCTGGATCACAATTTCAAACTTCTCTCTTATTTTTTTAAACATACTAAATGTAGGTACTTTTAGAATTCTGTGCTGATTATTGTCCATATCTGTAGTCTTTGTGGGTCTGATTGCACTGTTTTGTTGTTCTCTGGCTTCCCTTCATGATATCTTGTTTCCTTGTTTGTTCTGTGATTTTTGACCAGAAGTTGCTCATTTTCTTAGGCTTTTACGAGAATTCTTTGGGCTTTTAAGTTGAAGTTTCATTCTTCTAGAAATAATTTGCATTTGTTTCTGCCAATAGCTTGGGGGAGACACTAACAACCTGGAAATACTTCAAATTAAATTCTAAATTTGAGATTTGGGGGGAGTACACAGTAAAATAAATGATGACCAGAAACCACGTGAGGGCTGACTCAAGGTTAGGAAGTCTCAAAGGAGATTCTGCCCCTTCCTCTCACTGCCAATGGTCGTGACAAGCAAGTTTCTTTACTGTACAGACCCTCCTCAGCGGTGGGTTTCTCACTTTCCCACTTACTGAAGGTGTTTTCCCTTGTGGGCCAAAGTCTATGCACGACTGGGTTTTCTGTTACACCTCAAAACCTGAGCTACTTTATCTCCTTTCCTCAGTGCCTTACGTTCAACAAAACCTTTCAGGGAGAAAGCCAGCTTTGTCATTCACTTGCCTCCCTGCTTTTACTTCCCCTCCTCAACCCAGAATTCTTTCTTTCTTGCCAGTTTAGCAATACATTTTAAAAGGTGTGTTTTTATACTTTTATCCAGCCTTTTAGTGGTTTCAATGGAAAGGATCACTCAGGATATCTAAACTGCCATATTGCCAGAGAAGAAAATTCCTACACATTCTAGAATTCTCCTCCCCTGGCCCTTTCCATACCACTCTTCTCCCTTATCAAACAGCTCCTAGCAGTCTCTCCTCAAAACTCCCTGAATGAGGAGAGAGGCAGAGACAGGAGAGGGCTGACGGGTAGAAAGTAGAAAGGCCAGTGGACCAGGGATCTCCATGAAGTCAAGGAACTGAGGAGTAGAAACCCTTGAGCAGGTGAGTAGGGGCCTGGGGAGTAGAGGGGAGAATGTAGAATGTTGGAATAAGTTTGTATCATTCCCTAACCACCAGGGAGTCCCACTTTATAGATAAAGTAGCCCAAAGAAAGGGTAACCGTCTTGCTCAAAATCATAGTCAGTTGAATGGATAGCCAGTGAAGGGCAGAACAAGGCCTGTAAGCCAGGTGTCTTGTTCCCAGGACACCACAGGATCCACATTCACACAAGAGGTCAGGGAGAGTCTTGGGGATCAAATACCTTGCCGTAGTCAATGACCGGCAGCTCGATGCTGGGGAACAGATCTTGTACAATGGCATTGAAGAGGGGCACGTCAACGGAAGTCAGCTTGGCAATATTCATATCTCTCATTGAGAGCAGCAGAACCTGAAGGGGAAAGACAAAGACTCAGGCTGGAGGAGCCAGGGTCCAGCTCTTCATTAGGCCTTTCCTCTCTAGAGGGGTGAGAGGCAGGAGCTAAGAACAAGGGAGGACTTCCCTGGTGGTACAGTGAAGCCATTGCAGAGGACATGCATTTGATTCCTAATCTGGAAAGATATCACAGGCCGTGGAGCAACTAAGCCTATGGACCACAACTACTGGAGCCCCCACTCTAGAGGCTGGGAGTCGAAACTACTGAACCTGAGTGCTACAACTACTGAAGCCCAAGCATGTAAAGACCGTCCTCCACAACAAGAGAAGCCACCACAATGAGAAGCCCATGCATGGCAACAAAGAGTAGCTCCCATTCACCACAACTAGGGAAAGCTCGTATGCAGCAATGAAGACCCAGCACAGCCAAAAATAAATAATAAAGAAAGAAGAACAATGGATACACCCAAGCTAGTCTTGAGCAACAGGATAGGTGGAACTTGGGCAACACCAAGGAGGGCTGGAAGAGTGGGAAAACTTATTGAGGGAAAGTAAGGATGAGAAAAACTCCAGTGAAGGTGCAGAGGACCAGTGATGGTGGTGGTTAAGGGTCAAGACGGCATCCTCAGTCTACCTCTTCATCAGACAGGTCGGGCTGCAGGCGGCGCTTTTTGCCAGCATAGCGCAGGAGCGAGGTGAGGGCACGCAGGCCGAAGTCATAGTGGTCCTGTCTGGAGAGCTGCTGCACAGCCAGTGAGTAAAGCGTGTACACCTTCTTGGCCAGAACCTGAAGGCCAAAACAGAGGAAGGAACCATCCACTTCCCCATAAATCCCTCTACTTCATATAAGGACAGTTACAGATACAAGAAGCTGGATGCCTGGGCATGAAGCAGCTAGGGGACAAGGGATGAGAAGATCTTGTGAACTGTGCCATCAAGGACCAGCGTGATAGAGGGGAGACCTCTCTCCTCTGGATTCTCCTACCCCTATATCCTACTGAGAGTCAGGTACATTTCTTGTAGGATAAACTGATTGTGAGGACTTCGTGGGGGTTTCTTGGGCCCACAGGGTAATCATGGATGAGAAATAAAGTATCAGAGACAAGAGATGATCAGAATACCTTGCAGTTGCCAAAGCCTTCCCCAAAAAGAATGATTTCTGCAATAAGTGTAGAGTCGGGCACCACCATGGCAATTGGCCGGAACATGGATTTAAGATTGTCAGGAAGCTCCGTGCGGCCAGCATAGCCTGGAAAACAGCACCACATATTCAGAATCCATGGAAGAGTAAGCAAAAGTGTTGATCGCTCAGTCGTGTCCAACTCTTTGAAACCCTATGAACTCTTTGAAACCCTTTCAGGCTCCGCTGTCTGTGGTTCTCAGGCAACACTGCAGTGGGTAACCATTCCCTTCTCCAGGGGACACTGCATCCCAAAGACCTACTGCCCCATCAATTCCATTCTCCCCATTCTCTGCTTCATCCTGAGCCCTCTCCCCAGCTCCAGCTCCAAGATCTCTTCCTGTCTCATCTCAGCCCTGGCTTTTCCCACACCATTCTCCTCTTCTTCCCTACCCCTGGCCCTTTTCTTACTTTCTGCAGGGCCCTGCTTCAGACTCAAATTACGGAGCTGTCTTGTTCCCATCTCTCCAAGTTTCATGGATTGGGTGGGCCCAAAGGTTTGTTCAGGTTTATTCGTTAAGATGTTATGGAAAAACCTGAATGAACTTTGTGGCTGACCCAATATAACTCACTCAGTGCTAATAGATATCGCAGCTGTTTCTCTGATTCTTTTAGTGCGGAAGCCCTTTCCTGTTTTCTCCTAGATCCTACCCACAGAGCTGTTCCTAGGCAACAGTGATGAGAGACCCTAGGCCCTGCACTTCAGGGAGGTTCTCTCAACCGGCAAAAGGGATGGCAGATAGACCAGAACTCTAGGAGCTAATTCAACAGAAGAATAAGGCTAAGTACTTTGAAAGACTAGGATGACATCTATGCACCCAAGTCAACACTAATCCCTTTAGGAAAGACAGTAAGGTTGCTTCCCCTTCTCCTAGAAATGCATATGTTCATCCTTTTCTCACACTTTGTTGCCTTTAGCAGCACTGCACTTGGCTAAATACACTGGCCTGGGGTCGGGGAAAGGGAAGATGCATGGACATTTGCCCCCAGGAGCCCCATCTACTCTACTCCCAGGCCCTTACCAGGGTTCATGGTGATGAAGATCCCACAGGACCACACCAGATTGATTTCAAAGCCCTCGAAATAGAAGCGGGTGAGGCCGGCAGCCAGGGCAGAAAGGATGGACAGGATCTGCTGGGCCACCACCGACAGCACCTCCACATTGATGCGGTTAAACTCATCAAAGCAGCCCCAGGCACCCGTCTGTAGTTGGGGGGAGGAGGGGCAGAGTTGCTGGGAGGAAGACAAGTGACCCCATGGCTAGGAACAGCAGCCTCTAAAATGAATGTGTGTGTGTGTGCAGCCTCTAAAATGAATGTGTGTGTGTGTGTGTGTGTGTGTGTGTTTCCATCAGATAGGAAGGATCTAGTCGTGGATAGGAAAGAGAGCAGGGTAGGAAACTTGTGGGTGTTGAGCGCCCCCAGCATGCACGACTTTACACGAGTTCTCTTACTGAATACTTACATAACCTTCTGATTTTGAAAATAAGCAAAGTGAAGCTCAGGGAAGCACAGGGACTTCCCCAGTTGTAAGAACTAACTGAGGCGATGCAGTGTTATCAGTTACAGGGCACTGAACCAGATCTGGGTTTCAGCTGATTTTCTGAAACTAAAAGATATGGAGGGGGCCTCCTGGCCAGGCTGGCAGGATGCTGACCTGAGCCAGGCCTGAGTACATCCGGCCCATGGATTTATAGTCCAGGCCCTCGGAGCAGTTGACCACGATGACGTATATGCCGAGGGCCTTGCCCAGGTCCTTGACTGTCTCAGTCTTCCCTGTGCCCGCGGGACCTTTGGGGGATCCGCCTCGATGAAGGTGCAGGGCCGTGGTCAGTGTCATGTAACACCTGTGAGTGGAGGACAGGATTCAGGCCAGACTCCTAGAAGCCTTGGCTCAGCACTCACTGCCCCCACCCCAAGCACCCTGTTCATTCCCCACAGTCGACCTGTCAGTTAGGGGGGTGATGACGAGCCGGCCAGAGTTACCCAGGTACTCATAACCATACTGGAACTGTGTGTTGGTCTGACGGATCATACAGTCATCGAGATCCTGGGAAACAGGGCAGAGTAAGAGAGAGGTGGGCATGGAGGGAGAGTCAGGGCTGTAGCTGAGAGGGGGGCTGGAAGCATCAGGGAGAAGACTGGAGGCTCCATTTAGAGTTGGAAGGAGGGATGGGTTTATAGCTCAAATGGAAACTGGCAATTGTACTGCACATGTCCAGCCCAGTCCATGGCAGCAGCTGCTGATCAAGGGACACCTAGAGTGGGCACTCCCTGGAAACATGCCTCTTGCCATTTCTGATGTGGCAGATCCAAGAGAGAGTTAACAGCTGGATTAGGTGGATGGGAGAGGACTGAGGGCTGGACTGAGATATTACTGTTTTTAGAGAACATGAATTTCATCAAAGCATCAGTATCGGGTTTAGGGTACGAGAATGGGAAGCTGGCCCTTCTGCACCTTCTCCCAGTAGAAGCGCAGTTGGCTGAGCCAGTCGAAGGAGCTGACATCCATGAGGCCACTCTTATAAAGCTTCTCCAGCACATCCCGGGCGTGGACTTCTATCGTCACCAGGGCCACAATTTTAAGGCGCATGATCTTGGTCAGGTTCCCCCTGATGGCCTCAGAGTACTTATTCAGTATTGACACCTGTGGAATGCAGCAGTGGAGAAGGCGGGCTGAGCCACCAAACCCTAATCGCCTTTGACCCAGCCTCGTTCTTCTTCCAGCTTTGATGCTGACCCCATCCCCACTGCAGTTCCTGACCCTCAACATCAGCCCAGGGAGACATACGTCTGATCCACCTGACCTCTCCTCACTGGACGCCTCCCATAATGCACCCGATTCTGACCCCTTCCCACCAGCTCATCGCTAATTCTCACTCCAATGGATCAGCCCCTCCTTCCAGTTCTGACGCCAGGCCCTTGTCATTCTGGTGGTATTTCCCCACCTGCTTTTTCTTCATGACCTTGAGGATCTTCTTGTCTGCCCGCTCCTTAGCTGTCAGCAGGCACTTGGTAACATCGGCCGTCCACTGGATCTGACTGGCGGTGATCACCATCTGGGGCACGTGTGGAGGCTCTATTCCAAAGACCCATCCCTGGCCACCCACACAGCCCAGCTCCCATATCCTGGCTCATTCGGGACCAGGTGCTTCTCCTCTCGATATGCTTGACCTGTTCTGGAGGGTGGGCACGGGCCTAAGTCAGGAGCTAAGAGTCCAGCATGCA
Organism: Moschus berezovskii; assembly: GCF_049115385.1. Lineage (NCBI taxonomy): Eukaryota > Metazoa > Chordata > Mammalia > Artiodactyla > Moschidae > Moschus > Moschus berezovskii. The sequence goes on along the minus strand of NC_142479.1, from coordinate 39,555,118 downwards.
GGCTTCTGGGTCACAGCCCAGAACAGGGGGCAGGACACCTGCCTTTGGGTGACTCCAGACTCTGTCTTTACACTGGCTGCTCCCTTGCAGATCTGTCCTTGTTCCCTCATTTCTACTGACCCCAGCTCACCTGGCCAGCCCACTCCTTCACCCACTTGTCCCTCTTGTTGAGAAACTTCTTGAGGGCCAGGCGGCAGTTCCGGAGAAGGTCCCGGAGGGTCACCCTCATGGTCCGCTCCACATCGCCAAGCCAGGACTGGGAGGAGATGAGAACAGGATGGCTTAGCCTTGGGGTCAGAGTAAAGAGTGCCCAGAGTGAAGGTGATTAGGAAGAAGGACCCTGGGGCTCTGGGGCCCAAGAGAAAAGCGGGAGCTGGGCAGTGGCTGGCTGAAGTCCCTGAGGGGGATGGAAGCCAGGGTCAGACAGACTTTCAGGAGAGCATGGTGGAGGTTAGAGTTTTAGGCATGGCAGGTGGGAGGCACAAAGTGACTAAGGCCCCTTCACAGAGATGGTCTCTCCTTATAGAGCCAGCAAAGTTAGAAGAATGAGCCTGCTTCTTAGACCCAGCTTACCTCCACAGGCCCTTCCAGAAGCACTGGGTGGAGGAAATCGATGTATTCACCATCACCCGAGAACATTCCCAATGCTTCCCATTTGCTGCCGGGTCCCCCAACCTGCAGAAACAGGAAGATGCGGAGCCCTTTGGGGGTCATTTCTGCTCCTCCCACCTCCCCCTCTATATTACCAGTTCTAGAAAGTTCTGTCCCAGATACCCAGAATCATTACTATCCTCCTCCTCTTGGAGCGGTATGGTCTCGGAGGCCGTGAACTCCCTGATGTCACCATCCCTCCCCCACCCTCCTCCCGTCGTGGCCACCTCCACCGACCTTCTGCATTCTCAGCAGTTTGATGTTGTCAAAGCATTTTTTGAGGTGTGGTTGCACAGCCTCCGGGTTGCGGGACTGGCCCAGAATCTCCAGGAGGTCATCATTGGACAAAAAGTAGAAGCGGGGGAAAATATGGCGCTTGGTCTCTAAATACATATCCAGGGACTTCTGGATGTCTTCAAGGATTGTGTTCATTTCTATCAATGTATCCAGGATGCCTGGGGAGGAGAACAGTGAGTGACATTGGTCGTGGCCCTTTTACCATTGCCCTGAGTAGATCTGGAGACTCCAACTACACCCACTTTGCCAGCTCGTGAATGCTGGGGTGCAGACTGCCATATGGTTTTTGGAAGCAGAGAAGTGTCCCCCAGTCACTCTTTTCCCATCCTTTTCATGAACTCATTATTAAGTGTTCATTATACACTATAGTACATATTATACATTATAATTAATTATGCATATGTGATTCCATTAATATAACAACATATCCCATCAGTCTCTTTCCACCAAAGAAGTGGGGGCTCTGCCAATCATCCCAAGAGCTTCTGAAAGTGAGAGACTGTTCTGCCCATAAACAATTCAGCAAGTTAAATCATTAGATTTAAATACACATCACATGTGCACAATGAAAAAGGTCCACCATCACTGGGACTGCCAGTGTTCCTCGTGATAGAGTGAAAAGAGTACTAGAGGAAATTCACCGGCAGTCCAGTGGTTAATACACTGAGCTTCCACTGCAGGGGGCATGGATTTAATCCCTAGTCATGGAAGTAAGATCTGCAAGCTACATGGTACAAAAAAAAAAATGCACCTGACTGGGAGGCAGATATGGCTCTTTCACTTATTAGCATGTCAGTTAACCTCAGGGAGGTTTTACCTCTTTGTAAAATAGAAGTAAGATCCACCTCAAAGAATAATTCAAGATATAAAATAAACTGTGTTCACATCTATAGGTTCTCAATAATGTTAGTTTCCTCCCAGAGTTAGATTTTGATTGGCTTATTCCCTGGTCTTCCCAGTTTCTGCTTCCCTGGTGGCTCAGAGGTTAAAGCGTCTGCCTGCAATGCAGGAGACCTGGGTTCGATCCCTGGGTAGGGAAGATCCCCTGGAGAAGGAAATGGCAACCCACTCCAGTATTCTAGCCTGGAGAATCCCATGGACGGAGGAGCCTGGCGGGCTACAATCCATGGGGTCACAAAGAGTCGGACACAACTGAGCAACTAACTTATGGATGCCCTAGAGTCTGAACTCCAAGGGGACCCTCAGGCCTTCAAGAACAGAGTCTACAAGCCATTAGAGCCTTTGAATGACCACCTGAGTAGCCCCTGGAGACCACAAGGAGACCTGGTAGCCGTAGACAACATGGGTTTATTCTGTGTGTTCAACCAAGAGAGTGTTGTTTTTATGGCTCTGCTTATACATTGTTCTAAAATGTAATTGTGTCAATTATCTCAAATATTATTAATAAAAATTTAAGTTCTCACTCAATTTTGCACATCCTAACGGAGAATGAGATGGCTGGATGGCATCACCGACTCTGTGGACATGAGTTTGAGTGTACTCCGGGAGTTGGTGATGGACAGGGAGGCCTGGCGTGCTGTGATTCATGGGGTCATGGAGAGTCGGACACGACTGAGCGACTGAACTGAATTGAACTGAACTGAATACTTACATATTATCAGAGTAATTGAAATAAAGTGGGGTTTTTTTTTTTATGTGTAGAGTTAAGGTTCTTGGAAAAATTTTTCAATTGTTAGATTGGCCCAGGCAAATAAACAGGTCTTCGGTATCCCCTGCCAAAACTCTTGTCACGCTACCTACCCACCCATCCATTGCCCAACCTGACTTTCTGGTTCTTTTCCCCTATTGACCACAAATAACCAGACCTCACCATGTATGCGTACATCTCCTCCTATCTCCTTACCCAATCCCTATGTCCACCAAAGTATCTACATTAAAGACTAGTTAATCTATTAATAATAAACCAATTAATGTCAAGGTAATAACAACAGCACCTAGTAACCAAAGATTTTTCTCTGTGCCATTTAATGGGATAAGTGCTTTATCTGTATTCTCATTTACCTACATCATCTCATTGAATGAACCACGTAGAGAAGAAGAGTGATTCCTTAATCAGAGGTTTTTGAGACACAGTGCTAATAACAGCACTACCTTTATGCTAGACACTGCACTGAGTGCTATACACTCCTTTATTATCCTCACAAAGACCCCAAGAAATAGCTATCATTAACCCCTCACTGTGGGAATTCCCTGGCAGCCCAGTGGTTAAGATTCCACGCTCCCAATGCTGGGGCCACGGGTTTGATCCCTGGTTGGGGAACTAAGATCCTACATCTTGCCTCTGGCAGGGCCAAAATAAAAAAAAGGTAAAATAAAATATGCTCCCCGCCCCTGACATACACACACATATACTACAGGCAAGGAAGCTGCAGTATGGAGGAAACAAGCTGCCTGAAGGCATGCAATCAGGAAGGCAGGATTTTGAACTCAAGTCTGTCTGATTTCATATTCCATACTCTTCACTGCTCTACTGTACTCTGCTCAAATATATGTTGAGTTTAATCTACAGAACTACTATGTAATGCTTAGGACAGTTGGGTACAATGGTCAGTCTTTCAGTAAATGAAGCATGTGGGGCCTTCCCTGGTGGCTCAGTGGTAAAGAATCCACCTGCCAATGCAGGAGACATGGGTTCGATCCTTGATCCAGTAAGATCCTACATGCCAAGGGGCAACTAAGCCTCTTCACCACAACTACTAAGCCTGTGCTCTAGAGTCAGGGAGCCACAGCTACTAAGCCCTCGCGCCTAAAGCCTATGCTACACAACAAGAAAGTAGCCCCTGCTCCCCACAACTAGAGAAAAGCCGTGCAGCAACAAAGATCTAGCATAGCCAAAAAAAATAAAATTCTTTTTAAAACTTAAAAACATAAAGCATGTGGCTAGAGGCTGTGTCAGGGCTCAGACCTGGATAGTGGGTGCTCCGGAGAGCATTGGGGTCCTTGTTCACCCGGTCCATAATGGCCTTCCAGTTGGCATTGACTTGGTCGAATAAGCCTGATTCATTGGGCAGCTGCTTCCGGATGTCCTCTCCCAGGAAGATGTTCTGAAGGGCCAATAAGGGGTGTGAGAGGCTGTTTCCCACACCCTCTTCACTCTCTGCTCCCTGTGCTTAGACCAGGAGAGACAATGAAAGAGAAGAGCTTCAGAACCAAAGGGTGAGGGGGTCCCTGGTGGCTCAGTGGTAAAGAATCCACCTGCCAACACCGGAGACATGAGTTTGGTCCCTGGTCTGGGAAGATCCCACTTTCCACCGAGTGACTGAGCCCGGGAGCTGTGACTATTGAGCCCAAGTGCCCTAGAGCCTATGCTCTGCAATAACAGAAGCTGCTGCAATGAGAAGCCTGAGCACCACAACGAGAGAGAAGCCCATGCAGCAGTGACAACCTAGCACAGCCAAAAATAAAAATAAAAAAAAGAACCAAAGGGATGTCTAGGTTCTAGAACCAAACTTTGGATTTGGGAGGCCAGGTATATGGGTTCAAGAAGAAAAATGGAAGGAGAGCAAAGGTTTTTCAAGGAGGAAGCTGACGATGAGAGGTAAGAACTCAGAGTCAGATGCTTAGGTCCTACATGAAAAGTGGCTTTAGAGGTGGGACAATGGGGCTGATAATAGGGCAACTATCTAGATCCTCTGCAAAGAAAGGAGCCAAAACAGGATGTAGGGAGAGCTCAGGCAGTGATCCTAACCTCGAGGTACATCCACTGACGCTGCACTGTGAGCACCATCTCAATCACTTCCAAGATGAGGGAGAGGCAGCGCTCCCAGTGGTCCACATCTTTCTCAAAGGCCTTGACAAAGCGAGATGCCTTCATGGTAGACAGAGCCACCTGGTTATCTTCCAGGGCCTGGAATACCTCTTCTGTCCCTCTGGGGTGAAACGTATCAGAATCACAGTCCATCCCCACCTGCCAAACCTGGTCCCCACTCCGCAGCCCAGGTCCCACAGCCCTGTCTACCTGAGTCGGTGATGGCCCTTATCCTTGTAGGGCACTATGTCAAGCTGAATCACATCCCAGGTCTTGGCAATGTTCTGTAATGCCTGTGGGGGGGCAGATCAATCAGGTATTTAGTCCCCAAGGGTAACAGGAGCTGGGAGGGACCCTCGGATCATGAAAAGCTGGAAGCCTTTGCTCCAGAAAGCTGAGGAAACAGGGGTGAATGGGAGAGGGCTCTGTCATACCAGTTCTATAGCCAGTTCTTTGGTGGCTGAGGCAGAGATCTCCCCAATTTTCTCTACATGCTGATCCATCCCAAGCTGCACGATCTGCTCCAAGGTGAAGCTTTCTGATTCCTGATCAAACTCACGTTGGACCTCATCCCTGACCTGATCCCAGTGCCTGTAGCCGGGACAAAAGGTCAGATCAGCTGGGGACAAAAAGTCAGCAGGGACTACTGGGAAGTGTGAGCATCGCTCCCTAGCTTTATTCCATTGGGATATTATGATTCCGTGCCTTTAATAATCCAAGATTCAACAGGTATTTCCTAAATAGGCTCTAAGATCCCATTTTAGGCACCGTGGGGAATACAGAGACTGAGCGGCTGACTCTAGAAAAGGAGTTCAGATGGATGATCGCAGGTTTACTAGAGATGAGGTGCTGGGCCAAGTGCTCTACATGAGGCATTTCATTTTCATGATCACTCTATAAATGTTATTCCATTTATAGGTGAAGAAATTGAGGCTTAGCGAGGTTAAATAACTTAAGCAAATTAAGTGGTTAGGTTATACTTAATCATATAATAGATATTAGTGAAGCACTGCCAAAAACATCATGCTAGAGGCAATATAAAAGAAGTAAAACTATTTACTCCTAAATGGATATACAAGTATTAAAACACTACATATGAAATAGTCTATGCTAGCCTCAACAGTTTCAAAGTCCTCCTCTATAACATGATAAGTTCCAGATGCATTAAAAGAATTAAACTTGGGAAACAAAATTATATGGTATGAGAAGAGAGTACGGAGATATGACATTGACAGCTCTGGGATCGGCGAGGGCCTCTCAAGGAAAAACCCTAAAAGACAAATGTTAGACTTTGGGCTACAAAATTCAGGCTTCTGTGGGACAGAAGACATAAAGTTGAGCTATGATAGACAACACAAATCGAGAGGACACAGAAGGGAAAGAGCCAAGAAGGCCAGAGAACCCAGAACAGTGTGACAGACAGGAGAAGGCCATGGGCTCTTGGGAAGCCTCCTTCAAGGTGTGTGTTGGTGGACAGAGAAGCAGAGTGAGGTGGGAACGCGATGGAGGGAACAACCGGAAGAACCAGGTGACCGCCAGGCCAGACCAGGGTGTGAGGGGCAGCCTTACCGCTCTCGAAGGGCGGGGTTTCGTAGGTCCGATATGAGCGGCATGGTCCTCTTGAACTGCTCTATTTTGGAGCGAGTGGTTTCAATAATTTCCCAGTTTCGGTCCTGAGCAAAAGCAAGAGACATCAGGAGACCTGTCCACCTTTGCAGCACAGCCTGCCTTCCTCAGTCGCCTGCCCGCGGCCCTCCACCCTTGCCTCACGCACCTTGTACTCTTTGGCCAGTCTAGTGAGGCGGCGAAACAGCCCATGGGCCATGGTCTCCATGGCCTCTGTCTGCAGGGTCAGGAACCGGCCAATCTTCCACTGGTTCCAGTTTTCCTCCCAGTCTCGGGTGATCTCCCAGACTTGCTGCAGCGCATCCAGCTCCTTTAGACCAGACGGGTGACAGAGTCAGATGACCCCCATCCTCCTTCTCCCTGACAAACGCCTCCTCTCATCCTCAGGAGATTTTCCCTCCCGGCAACACAGAGCTGCCTCCCCCTCAGTTCACACTTTTTTCTCCACTCTCTTGCTTTAAGAGTGCCTCAAGGAACAAGCACTTGAAAAGATCCTCAATGCCATTACTCAGTAGGGACAAGCAAATCAAAACCACAGGGAGATATTTCACACCCACCAGAGTGACTAGGGCCAAAAATAAAGGGAGAAGTGTTGACAAGGATGTGGAGAAATAGGAACCCTGGTACGCTGCTGGGGGAACGTAAAATGGTGCAGTTGCTATGGAAAACAGCTTGGAGGTTCCTCAAAAATTTAAACACAAAGTCACCATGTGATCAGCAATTCCACTCCTACGTCCATATCCATAGGAATTGGAAATGGGAACTCAAACATATGCAAGTACAGGCATAGTCAGAGCAACACTCTTTACAGTAGCTAAAAAGTGGAAACAACCCAAATGCCCATTGACAGGTTAATGGATAAACAAATGTGGTATATCCATACAATGGAATATTCAGTTCAGTTCAGTTCAGTTCAGTCGCTCAATCGTGTCCGACTCTCCACGACCCCATGAATCACAGCACGCCAGGCATCCCTGTCCATCACCAACTCCCGGAGTTCACTCAAACTCATGGCCACAGAGTCGGTGATGACATCCAGCCATCTCATTCTCTGTCGTCCCCTTCTCCTCCTGCCCCCAACCTTTCCCAGCATCAGAGTCTTTTCCAGTGAGTCAACTCGTCGCATGAGGTGGCCAAAGTACTGGAGTTTCAGCTTTAGCATCAGTCCTTCCAATGAACACCCAGGATTGATCTCCTTTAGAATGGACTGGTTAGATCTCCTTGCAGTACAAGCGTTTTATTCACCCATAAAAAGAAACAAGGTACCGACACATGCTTCAGCATGGATGATCCTTGAAAATATTAGACAAATGTAAGAAACCATACACAAAAGATCACATATTGCATGCTTCCATTTATACGGAATGTATAGAATAGGAAAAATCCATGTTCAGCTGACCATTAAAAACCATGAGGGTGAGGGACACCAACCCTCTATGCAGTGGAAAATCTGTGTATAACTTATAGTCCACCCTCTATATCTGTAGTTTATCTGTATCCACAGTTTCCCATCTGTGGATTCAACCATACATTGTGTACTATTATAGTATTTACTATTGTAAGACATCTATTTATAAGCGGACCTTATCATTTCAAACCCAGTGTTGTTTAAGGGTCAACTGTACATAGAAAGGAGAAGGCAATGGCAACCCACTCCAGTATTCTTGCCTGGAAGATTCCACGGACAGAGGAGCCTGGTAGGCTGCAGTCCATAGTATTGTAAGAGTCGGGCATGACCGAGCGACTTCACTTTCACTTTTCACTTTTGTGCATTGGAGAAAGAAATGGCAACCCACTCCATTATTCTTGCCTGGATAAACCCAGGGACAGAGGAGCCTGGTGGGTTGCCGTCTATGGGGTCGGACACGACTGAAGTGACTTAGCAGCAGCAGCAGTACATAGAAAATAGATTAATGGTTGACAGGGGCTGGGGGAGAGGGAACGGGGTGGGGTATGATTGCTAAAGCGTTTCTTTGGGGGGTGATGAAAATATTGTAGAATTATAAGTGATGGTTGTACAACATCGTGAATGTACCAAATGCCACTGAACTGTTCATTGTAAAATGGCTCTTTTGCTACCCAAGTTTTACCTCCATTTTTTAAAAAAGCTCCTTGTGCACCCATCTTCCTGGTCCCAGGTGTTTTTGAGGCCCATGGAACCCCTTCTCCTGCCTCCTACCCCCTCCCCTGGGTCACCATGAGGGCCTTCCTGGGCACACCACCTTCTCCAGGTTCTGCAGGTCCTTGGAGGCTGGTTGCTCGATCTTGAAGATGCCCAGGTTGGCACGGAGGATGTTTTCTTCCTCCCTCATGGCATTCAGCATGGCCCGCACATGGGCGATCTGCTCCAGGGCTGCCTGGTGCCCCACATTGCTGGTGAAGGGGCCTGTGGGGAGTCCAAGGTGAGGTTCAGATTCTCACTAAAGGCCAAGGTCCTCTGAAAGGCCATTGTGGCTCACCTACTTCTTTGTGTATAAATCTCACTTCTCTCCTCCCACGAGAGAAGGAAAACAAGAGGGGACCCATTGAAAAGAATGCATTGAAACTACTATCTGTGGCTGGAGAGTCAGTAATGAGTGAGATGAAAAGTTGGTGTAAGAAAACTGGAGACGTGAGCAGGGCTGCTCCCTTCCAGCCAAAACTCAGTGACAACAGGTGTATCACTGACAGCAGTGTCTGGCTCTTTCCCTTGTTTGGCACTTTTCTGGGACCCATACTTTGAAAGACTGGGTCAAGACAAGGGAAAAGCAGAAGGAAAGGTTGCAAGAAGGGTACCTTTGCCTTCAAATTCTTCCAGAAGATTGTGTGCTTTCTTCTTGAAGTCATCAGCTGAGTGAATGAGGCCTGTCTTGAACTTCTCCTTGTGTTTCTTCAGCATCTGTTCACTGTCCAACAGTGTTTGCTGGAAGGCAACCCATTCCCCACCGAGACTGTCCAGCATTTCCAGCACCTGGGGACATCACAAAGGGGAAGGTGGCCCACAGAGCTCTTCCTGTCCCACCAACTCCCAGAAGAACTCTTTTCCAATCCTCTAGACCAGAGTCTGTGGCCAAGTTCCAAGCTCTTGGGCAACAAGGCCCAAAGAGATCGAGCAGTTGCTGGGCCTGAAAGAAATCCCCCAGCTGACCTGAAAGAACACACGAGTTAACTTTGGCTCTCAGAGGCTCTGGCACCTTGCGCCTTCTCCCCCACTCACTTCTCTGCTCTCCCTCCTGACAGCCAAGGCCTGGGGCTGGGACGGGCTGCTGGAACTCACATTGTCCTGGACTGGTACTTCGTACTTCTCAAGGATGGCAAATTGCTCATGTATGGGAGGGATCTGGGTTTCCATGATGGGCAGTTCGTGCTGCAGGGTCTCCATGAGTTGCAAACTGACCCCCAGTTCCTCCAGGGTCTGGGGAGGGTGGCTGATTCTGCAGGCAGGGGAAGGGAGAGAGGGTCGGTGGGAAAGCCAGGCCTACTCTCCCCAACCGGTGGCCTGAGCCAGTGTGCCCCCGCCCAACGATGGCCCGTCCTCATACTTCTCCGAGTTCTCCTGCAGGTAGGTGTGCAGCTCCAGGAGCCGCCTGGCCGCCATCTCCTTGAGCAGGGTCGTGAACTTGTTCTGCCACTCGTTGCAGTGCTGTACCAGTGAGAACTTGAGGTGCGAGCAGTCCAGGAGCACAAACTGGATGTTCAGGACCGTCTCCTCCTTTTGCACATTATTAGCCACCTCTGTGTAGCTGAAAGGGCCCACACATCCCTGCTAGGATGGCTTTTCCTTGGCAGACGTGCTGGGCGCCCAGACTGGATGGTATTTTCTGCCCACCGAACATCCTTCTGTGCCCAGGTGTTCCCCACTTCAACCTGCCCAGGGCAAACTGCTGTGATGGTGTCATTTTCCCTTCACTGCTTTCAGATTCCTTGGTCTGATTTCAAGGCACAGAGACCCAGGCTGAGTTCACACAGTCATGCTCACTAGCTCTGTGCCCTCAGGCAGGTTATTTAACGGCTCTGAGCCTCAGTCTCCTCATCTGTCATGGCAAAGAGAACAGAACCCACCCTGTGAGGCTTTGGAGAAGATGACAATGTGGCTGCTGCACATAATGCCCTCCACTGACTTCCTTCCTGGATGCTCACTATTTGGTGAACATGCTCTCCCTGCCCATCTCTGCCTGTTGGCATCCTGCTGCTGCTGCTAAGTCACTTCAGTCGTGTCCGACTCTGTGTGACCCCATAGACAGAAGACCACCAGGCTCCACCGTCCCTGGGCCAGCCCAAAAGTCACTCCTTTCAACCACGTCCTTCCTCCTCTAACATCCCAGGTTGCACATTCTCTCACCTTCCACTGAACCGCCCAGCACCTTGCATGCCTCACCCACAGCGCTGATCACAGGGAAGCTGATATAAGAGCAATTAGCATGTTAGCCCATGCAGGCTTCAGAGTTCACACAGTGCTTACACATGTACTTAATAACCTCACAACCTTATGCGGTCGATAGTATAACACTGATTTCACAGAAAACTGAGGCCCAGAGAATGAGAGGAACCGACCTAAGATTATATGGCTGGTAAATGGTGAAGACGGGATTTCAACATTCCTCAAGACTCCACAGCCACTGCTCTGTCAGCAATTTTGTATCTTTCCCACTGCACCAGAGCCCTTGGGAGAAGAAAACTTGCTCTTTTTTATTATTCTTCATGACCCATAAGACAATGGTGGTTTTTGAACAAATGAATGAATGACTAGAGGACAAAGAGATGAGGGTTCAGATTAGAATTTAAGAATCTTCTTCGGGACTTCCATGGTGGTCCAGTAGTTAAGAATCTGCCTTCCAATGCAGGGGACGTGGGTTCAATCCCTGGTCAGAGAACTAAGATCATGTGTGCTACGGAGCAACTAAACCCACGTGCCAAAACAAGAGAAAGCCCATGTGCTGAAAGAAGGTGAAGCCCAAAATAAGTAAATTAAATAAATAAATTTTTAAAAATAGAATCTTCTTCAATTTAACTCCTGTCTGCATTTTTAAAATGAAACTATTCACATCTCTTACCTTTCAGATCCTTAGCATCTCTCCTCTTCCAGCGGGATCCTATGGCACTCCCCACAACAGCAACTTTTCCCTTAAATCTTTTTTATTTTTTGGTAAAAAGTCTTTTATTTTTGACAACTCTTTAGGGTTTTTTAAAATTAATTTACTTATAATTGGAGGATAATTGCTTTATAGGGTTTTTAAGTTACTAAACACATGCATATTTTACTTTCTGAAAGCCGTAAACTCTAATGATGTTCTCAAACATAGTAAGTGAGAAATGGATTCCATATTAACTTAATTTTTTAGGACTCTAATTATATGAATGACAATGTGTGAATTTGTACAGGTATAGAGAGAGTTCTGGAATGACACATAGAAAGATTTTTAAGTATTTTTTTTTAAATAAGTTTACTGTAGAGTCTCTTGATGAAAGTGAAAGAAGAGAGTGAAAAAGTTGGCTTAAAACTCAACATTCAGAAAACAAAGATCATGGCATCCAGTCCCATCACTTCATGGCAAATAGATGGGGAAACAGTGGAAACAGTGACAGACTTTATTTTGGGGGGCTCCAAAATCACTGCAGATGGTGACTGTAGCCATGAAATTAAAAAACGCTTATGCCTTGGAAGGAAAGTTATGACCAACCTAGACAGCATATTCAAAAGCAGAGACATTACTTTGCCAACAAAGGTCCGTCTAGTCAAGGCTATGGTTTTTCCAGTAGTCATGTATGGATGTGAGAGTTGGACTATATAGAAAACTGAGTGCTGAAGAATTGATGCTTTTGAACTGTGGTGCTGGAGAAGACTCTTGAGAGTCCCTTGGACTGCAAGATCCAACCAGTCAGTACTAAAGGAGATCAGTCCTGAGTTTTCACTGGCAGGACTGATGTTGAAGCTGAAACTACAATACTTTGGCCACCTGATGCGAAGAGCTGACTCATTTGAAAAGACCCTGATGCTGGGAAAGATTGAGGGCAGGAGGAGAAGGGGACAACAGAGGATGAGATGGTTGGATGGCATCACCAACTCAATGGACATGAGTTTTAGTAAACTCTGGGAGTTGGTGATGGACAGGGAGGCCTGGCGTGCTGTGGTCCATGGGGTCGCAAAGAGTCGGACACGACTGAGCAACTGAACTGAACTGAACTGACTGTGACAGAACATTCTAGACTCATTTATAAATTTTAAGCATATAATCATAAATCATTATTAATATTCTCTTTTGAGAAGACTGATGGAAACTCTAAATTGCTGATGTGCTTCAGCAGAGAGATTGGTGGGAAAAAAATCTAATTGACGTTTCTTTTTTTCCCAGCTCTCATTGGATCCCTACCTCCTAAAGAAACAAAGGTCCAGTGACTTTCTTCTCATTTTCTGCCCACCCCTCGGTCTTCAGGCCAGACCCCCTCCTATGATCCTCACAGCTCCTTACCGGGCAATGTCAGCATCAAAGGAAGAGACAGGCGGGTTGAGGCGCTGGTATCGGCGGATGAAGGAGTCCTTGTTGATCTCCCAGATCTCGCGGTACATGTCCCAGGTCTTGAGGTAGTTCTGCAGCAGGCTTGCATTGTTGGTCATGCCGCTGCTGATCTGGGCCTGGATCTTCTTGATGTCCTCATCCCGCTCTTCAAGACCCAGCAAGATACTTCTCACTAACCTCCACCCCAACCCAAGCTCCAGCCCAGCCCCTGGCTACTGCCCCAGAATCTCCCCTCCAACATCACCTCCCCAAAGAAACACACTCCAATGTGAGTAGTAGAAAATGAAGGAGGAAGCGGAACATAAAAGAATGATTCTGTTCTGGGGGATTCAGATGTCTCACCTGTTGATATTCAGGCCTCTTATATCCCAGCCCTGTTACCCAAACAGTTCCTTCCGGGTCTCCTCACCCCAAACTCCAAACCCCTTGAGCATCAGTCACCTAATTTTGACCCCTGTCTGTGTCCTGTTTCCCTTCCCCAATCTAGCCCCTTGCCCTGGGTTTTCCACCATCCACGGAGACAACTAGCCAGGTATGTCCAGAAACAGCCCTGGTTTCTCCTCCTAGCTCCACGTGGTCCTAGGGACTGGTTTTATTTCAATTAATTTTTTTTTTTTTTTGGTCACACCACATGGCTGTGGGATCCTAGTTCTGCAACTAGGGATCAAACCCACGCTTCCTGAGCTGGAAGTGCATGTGGAGTCTTAACCACTGGACTGCCAGGGAATTCCCTCGTCTGGTCCTAGGCTTTTGATACCCCTGCACTGGATGCCTACTCACCCACGATGGTGTGGATGGGCTCACGCTGAAACTTGCGCTTGATGAGAATTTCAGGGAGGTGGGAGAAGACGGAGATGGTGGAGAAAAGGTGGTTGCCAATGTCATTGACCACACTTGCCAAGGTCTGCAGAGTGGGTGAGAACTCCACCTGTGGGAGTACCATGGAGAGGGCTCAGCACAAGCCCTGGAGGAGGTGAGTTCAGGACTAGGTAGGCTGGACACCTCAGAACCAGGCCTGGAGGCTGTAGGACAAAGCCAATGCCTAGGGCCAAGTCTAAGGATTAACGGAAACTGACAAAGTGTGATGGTTTCAGGATGTTTGGGGCAAAGTGATTCCCACCCACCTGGGCCACACCTCCCTGAAGATCATTCTTCAAAATGACAAGCACTCGGAACAGTGGGTTGGGGGTGGTCTTGCCATCCCCATTGATGGCCTTAGACAGTTCCAACAGAGACCATTTCACATTCAGCCTCAAGGCATCCTCCATCATGTGGTCCAGCCGAATCGTGTACAGCATCCACTGCTGCTGAATCTGTGGGAAGAGTGGGGAAGAGAATCCCTCAGGGAAAACAGGGCAGGTCCTGGGAAATGAGAACCAGCCAACAGGGAGGGAAACGAGTTGTTTTAATAGAAAGGCAGACGTCAAGCCCTGAAGGAAGAGGCTGAAAAGCTGAAGGTTGGGTGAATCCAAGGCTAGAGCACGATGTTTGAGAGGCACACACAGAATCGGGGTGGGGAGGGAGGGGGACAACCAAGAGAAGGTTCTGATGGGGCTGGGGGAGCTGGGGATCTGCTCATCCACAAAGCCCTGGCCACAGGACCCTTACCTCAGGGCCGTCATTCTTGAAGACTTCATAGGAGTTGGTCATGATGGCCACCACATCCTGATGCAGGCTCATCAATTTCTGTTGCATGGCTGCCCTATGCTCTCTTTGGTCCTCCTCAAATTCCAGGTCCCTATACACCCGTTTGCCACTGATGCGCACCAGCAGTGTCTCTGATATCTCTTGGGCTCGCCAGCCGATGGTCAGAGTGGATGCCTTGAACTCATTCACGATCATCTGCACCTGGAGTCAGACCCCACCCATGGGGGAGTTTGGGAACAGATCCTCTGGGCCTGATTCCATCCTCCCATCTATTCTCTAGCTAGAGTTACTGACAATAAAAAAAAGAAAAGTCCTTCAATAACCACACTTCACTTCTTTCACATAATTCCCCTGGTCTCTCCGCCACTACCTGAGACTTGGGTATTAAGTACCCACATCAGCTTTTCAGTCAGCCTTGCAGACCTTTAGGGTCTAATGACCATGGCCTACCTTGCTGGCATGTACGCGGCACTCTGTGATGAAAAAAGCACTGGCCCCCTTCAAGGCCCAGTGCAGCTTCTTGAGCCCAGGGTGGATCTTCTTATCCAGGAACCGGATACGTTCTTTGAACAGGGCCTGCTCATCTGGGGACAGCATGGCAATGATCCTGCGAGTAAGAGAAGGCCAGTAGCTAATGGGGACAAGCTCAGACAGACCTCACCTCCACACCAGGACACTTAGTGGAGAAATCTGAAAGTTCATGATTCTAGGCAAGGACTTTCCAATACAACTTTCTGTGATGATGGAAATGTTCTGCCATTTGTGCTGCCCAGTATGGCAGCCACTAGCCACGTGTGGCTGTGGGGCACTTGAAATGTGGCCTGTGCAAATGAGTAACTGAATTTTAAACTTTTATGTAATTTCGATTAACTTAAATAGAAAAAACCACATGCATCTAGTGGCTACTGTATTGGACAGCACAGTTCTAGACACCCGAACAAGACATTGGTCCCACACCTTTGGACTTGAAATGGCCTGAGAAAGGTACCCAATTTCAAGCAAAGCCTCACTTCAGAGATGAGTGCCAATGGGATTAAGAGGAGGGCCAGCATGGCCTTGCTTGGTTCAACAAACCTTATGTTGTTATGGGCCCATAAACCTAATGCCATCAACTTCCTTCCCAGAGAAGTGACTCAGGCCAACAATATACATGGTCCAAGTGCCTGATGGGGTGGGAGGGGACCTGTTGTTTTGCTCTGTACTCTAAAGATAGAAGGCAACACTGCAAGGGACAGGAATAATCATAGGACCACATGAGAGAGAACGGGAAACCTTTTTTTTTTGAGATGGACAAAATATGAAGGATGTGTACTGTAGGAAATGGACAATATCATGGGGCAGATAAAAGACAAAGAGAGGGCAGGAAGTGGCATGCAGGAGGGCTTCAGTGAGGAGTGGGCCCCACCTGTTGTAGTCCCGAGCGACAAGCAGCAGGTTTTCTTGAAGAATGCGCAGGTCCTCGGCACGTTCAGCCACATTCACCACGTAATGGGGCGTCTCGAACAGCAACCGCTCCCAGTAGTCGATCTCCACAAAGAGGATCGACAGGGTCCTTGGGGAGAAAGACAGGCAGAGCCTCTGAGGTGGCTGTGCCAGGGCACAAGCCAGAACCAACACCAGTTCAAGAGGTATGGAGTTGGGGCACATGGAGACATTTAAAAGTAAGAAGTGAAGCAGAGGGGCTTCCCTGGTGGTCCAGTGGCTAAGATTCTGGCCTCCCCATGCAGGGGGCCTGGGTTCAATCCCTGGTCAGGGAACTGGATTCCGCATGCTGCAACTAAGACCCAGCGCAGCCAAGTAAATAGATAAAATAAATGAAGCAGAACCTCCAGGTAAAGAAGGCAACTGAACCCATTGACTTTTGCTCCTCTCCTCAAACCACTAAAACAACAGTAAAGAATGTTTCACTTGTTTAAGGCATAAGCCCACAAATACAAGGAGATAATAACTGAAAACATTTGAAAAGTGGAAGAGCAAATGGATAAGGAGCAGAAGAAGAGTCCTCAACTGGTGGTGGAAATGGCTAAGAACCCCCTCCAAAGGCTCGGGGGGCCAGTAGCTCCAAGGATCTCAGGAAAGGCATGACTGTGGGACTAAGAGAGCAGAATAGCTGAAAGTTTAGGAAGTGGCCCTACTCTGCGGAGTTAAGCAAGTTGCCCCTCCTCGCCGCAGCGTAAGACTGAAGGCTTCTTGTCAGGGGAAGCAGTGTAGAGACAAATAGAGGGTCCCTGGACTGGGGAGCCCAGGCCCAGTTGTACGAGAGAGGAACACACTGAAAGCAGGGGCG
Source organism: Moschus berezovskii (assembly GCF_049115385.1). Taxonomy (NCBI): domain Eukaryota; kingdom Metazoa; phylum Chordata; class Mammalia; order Artiodactyla; family Moschidae; genus Moschus; species Moschus berezovskii. The sequence goes on along the minus strand of NC_142479.1, from coordinate 39,538,344 downwards.
GTGAGTCACCACATACACATGAATGTTAAGACCCCCACTTCCCCTTCCCACCCAGACACCAGTACTCTGGCACCAGGACCTATATCCTCTGGAACAGAGTTTGACAAATGGTTTTCTGTGACCTCAGACCAGCCTAAATGGAAATGTGCCGAGGGTGATGACCTCTGGAGTCACCAGGAAACAGCCCATCCAGACAGGCCTGCAGTTGATAAGCCCCCCTTCCTGCTCAGCAGAGCTGCTAATCAGCTTTCCAGCCCCTGTCCCTGAAATACAATCAGACAACCAAGTGTCACAGAACACTGATCTCTGCCTCTCCTTGCACAAAAGGTGGGAGTCAGTTCAGTTCAGTCACTCAGTCGTGTCTGACTCTTTGTGACCCCATGGACCGCAGCACGCCAAGCCTCCCTGTCCATCACCGACTCCTGGAGTTTACTCAAACTCATGTTCATTGAGTCGGTGATGCTATCTAACCATCTCATCCTCTGTCATCCCCTTCTCCTCCCGCCTTCAATCTTTCCCAGCATCAAGGTCTTTTCCAATGAGTCAGTTTTTCACATCAGGTGGACAAAGTATTGGAGTTTCAGCTTCAACATCAGTCCTGCCAATGAAAACTCAGGACTGATCTTCTTTAGGACTGACTGGTTGAATCTTGCAGTCCAAGGAACTCTCAAGAGTCTCCTCCAACACCACAGTTCAAAAGCATCAGTTCTTTTCTCCATTGAATATTCTTGCCTCCTTTGTCAAAGATAAGGTGTCCATAGGTGCGTGGATTTACCTCTGGGCTTTCTATTTTGTTCCATTGATCTATATTTCTGTCTTTATGCCAGTACCATACTGTCTTGATGACTGTGGCTTTGTAGCAGAGCCTAAAGTCTGGCAGGTTGATTCCCCCAGTTCCATTCTTCTTTCTCAAGATTGCTTTGTCTATTCGAGATTTTTTGTATTTCCATACAAATTGTGAAATTATTTGTTCTAGCTCTGTGAAAAATACCGTTGGTAGTTTGATAGGGATTGCATTGAACCTATAAATTACTTTGGGTAATATACTCATTTTCACAATATTTATTCTTCCAATCCATGAACACGGTATATTTCTCCATCTATTAGTGTTCTCTCTGATTTCTTTCACCAGTGTTTTATAGTTTTATATATATAGGTTTTTTTACACTGTTGGTGGGAATGCAAACTAGTACAGCCACTATGGAGAACAGTGTGGAGATTCCTTAAAAAACGGGAAATAGAACTGCCATACGACCCAGCAATCCCACTGCTGGGCATACACACCAAGGAAACCAGAATTGAAAGAGACACATATACTCCAATGTTCATCGCAGAAATGTTTATAATAGCCAGGACATGGAAGCAACCTAGATGTCCATCTGCAGACGAATGGATAAGAAAGCTGTGGTACATATACACAATGGAGTATTACTCAGCAATTAAAAAGAATACATTTGAATCAGTTCTAATGAGGTGGATGAAACTGGAGCCTATCATACAGAGTGAAGTAAGCCAGAAAGAAAAACACCAATACAGTATACTAACGCATATATATGGAATTTAGAAAGATGCAAATGATAACCCTGTATACGAGACAGCAAAAGAGACACAGATGTATAGAACAGTCTTTGGGACTCTGTGGGAGAGGGTGAGGGTGGGATGATTTGGGAGAATGGCATTGAAACACGTATGTTGTCATATGTGAAATAAATCACTAGTTCAGGGTCGATGCATGTTATAGGATGCTTGGGGCTGGCATGCGGGGATGACCCAGAGGGAGAATAAAGGGAGGAGGGAGGTGGGAGGGGGGTTCAGGACGGGGAACTTATGTAAACCCGGGGCAAATTCATGTCAATGTATGGCAAAACCAACCAATATAATATTGTAAAATAATTTGCCTCCAATAAAAAATAAATTAATTACCAAAAAAAATTAAAAAAAATAATAAAGTAGAGCTGGAGACCCAACTGCTAAGCAATTAAAAAAAAAAAAGAAAGATGGTAACGATAACCTTATATGCGAGACAGCACAAGAGACACAGATGTATAGAACAGTCTTTTGGACTCTGTGGGAGAGGCCGAGGGTGGGATGATTTGGGAGAATGGCATTGAAACATGTATATTATCATATGTGAAATGAATCACCAGTCCAAGTTCGATGCATGATACAGGATGCTCGGGGCTGGTGCACTGGGATGACCCAGAGGGATAATATGGGGAGAGAGGTGGGTGGGTGGGTTCAAGATGGGGAACACATGTACACCTGGGCAGATCCATGTCAGTGTATGGCAAAACCAATACAATATTGTAAAATTAAAAAAAAAAGCATCAATTCTTTGGCGCTCAGCTTTCTTTATAGTCCAACTCTCACATCCATACATGACTACTGGAAAAACCATAGCCTTGACTAGATGGACCTTTGTTGGTAAAGTAATGCCTCTGTTTTTTAATAAGCTGTCTAGGTTGGTCATAACTTTTCTTCCAAGGAGTAAGTGTCTTTTAATTTCATGGCTGCAGTCACCATTTTTTGGGCTCACTATTTTGGAGCCCCCAAACATAAAGTCCGTCATTGTTTCCATTGTTTCCCCATCTATTTGCCATGAAGTGATGGGACCAGACGCCATGATGTTAGTTTTCTGAATCTTGAGTTTAAACCCAACTTTTTCACTCTCCTCTTTCACTTTCATCAAGAGGCACTTTAGTTCTTTCTTTGCTTTCTGCCATAAGGGTGGTGTCATCTGCATTTTTGAGTTGGTATTTCTCCAGGCAATCTTGATTCCAGCTTGTGCTTCATCCAGCCCAGCGCTTCTCATGATGTACTCTGCATATAAGTTAAATAGCAGGGTGACAATATACAGCCTTGACGTACTCCTTTCCCTATTTGGAACCAGTCTGTTGTTCCATGTATGGTTCTAACTATTGCTTCCTGATCTGCATACAGATTTCTCAAGAGGCAGGTCAGGTGGTATTCCCAACTCTTTAAGAATTTTCCACAGTTTGTTGTGATCCACACAGTCAAAGGCTTTGGCATAGTCAATAAAGCAGAAATAGATGTTTTTCTGGAACTCTCTTGCTTTATCTATGATCCAATGGATGTTGGCAATTTGATCTTTGATTCCTCTGCCTTTTCTAAATCCAGCTTGAATATCTGAAAGTTCACGGTTCACGTACTGTTGAAGCCTGGCTTGGAGAATTTTGAGCATTATTTTACTAGCGTGTGAGATGAGTGCAATGGTGCGGTAGTTTGAGCATTCTTTGGCATTGCCTTTCTTTGGGATTGGAATGAAAACTGGCCACTGCTGAGTTTTCCAAATTTGCTGACACATTGAGTGCAGCACTTTCACAGCATCATCATTTAGGATTTGAAATAGCTCAGCTAGAATTCCATCACCTCCACTAGCTTTGTTTGTAGTGATGCTTCCTAAGGCTCACTTGACTTTGCATTCCAGGATTCTGGCTCTAGATGAGTGATCATACCATCATGATTATCTGTGTTGTAAAGATCTTTTTTGTATAGTTCTTCTGTGTATTCTTGCCACCTCTTCTTAATAGCTTCTGCTTCTGTTAGGTCCATACCATTTCTGTCCTTTATTGTGTCCATCTTTGCATGAAATGTTTCCTTGGTATCTCTAATTTTCTTGAAGAGATCTCTAGTCTTTCCCATTCTATTGTTTTTCTCTATTTCTTTGCATTGATCACTGGGGAACGCTTTCTTATCTCTCCTTGTTATTCTTTGGAACTCTGAATTCAAATGGGTCTATCTTTCCTTAAACAAACAAAAAGCAACCAGAAGGGAAGGAGAGGGTAAGGAGATGCAGAAAGAAAAAACAAACAGAATCACAGCGAGCATCCTCAGAGAGAGATAAGAAACAAAGAGCGTCCGTGAGACAGAAACAAGATGCTATAAAAGGGACACAAAGAGAGCTGTTGGAAGTTAAAAATAAAGCAGAAAAATTTTTAATCAAAAGAAAGATACAAGATAAATTTGACAGAGATCCCTCAGAAAATAGAGAAAGAGACATAAAGATGAAAGGCAAAGAGGATGTTGCATGAAAAAGAGAATAGAAAACTCTCTGTGAACAATTCTTTACATTGATTACATATTGGCAAGGTAATATCGGGGGAATACCGGGTTGAAAATTAAAATTCATTTAACTTGTTTCTTTCTTATTAAAAGTAATGCCAAAAAAATTTTAATTGTATCTGTGGCCCTTGTCCTAAGTGTCCTTTACCACCTCATACCCAGTGACCTTTCCTCCCCACTCAGTGGCCACACCCTGGAACTCATGACCTGCCACCTTTAAGGTCAGGCTCCAAGCAGATGGTCCCTCCCCAGCTCAGCTTCCTCACCCATCCCAGTACCTGCACTCAAGTCCTCCCAGTTGACCTTTGATCCCATGGGGACGTTCAGGTCACTGACCCCTGGTCTTTCTTCTTGCCTGTTTGTCCCCTTCCACCTCCATCCCCTCCTCCAAGGACCCTGCCCACTTCCGCTGCTCTCTCACCAGTTCTCAGTCTTTCGCCTCCTTCTTTAGTCTAAGTCACCTGACCAAACCCCATCCCCGACTCTGTCCACTCTCTTCTCCGCTGAGCCCATGTGAAGGTGGTCAAGCAAAGCTGGAGAAGATCACACGACTACACAGATTAGCAGGCTGCACATTCAAGGTCTCTGGTCCCAGATGGCCTCTCAGGCTGCACCCCTGGAGTTTCTCCAATGTGCTGTCCCTCCCGTTCTCACAGGGACTATTTGAAAATCCTCTGCTTTCTCAAACCTGGTCTGTTCCTCTCGCTCTCCACAGAAAGCCCCAGCTCTTCCCTCAAAGAAATACGAAATCCACCAGGGGGAGAACTCCACATGCTCCCTGCTCTAAAACTTATAAACATAACTGACTCCATACCTGTGATTTATTCCATTTACTACAGAAGAGGCCCTCCTTGCATCCAAGGTCAAGTCCTTCCAATCCAGCTTCCCTCTGAATCCTCAGACACCATCTTTTCCAGCTCGCCTACACTCCCACCCTACTCATTCCTTCCCATCAACATTTAAATAAGTCAAGTTTCTACAATTTTAAAACAAATCAAAACACCACCTACCCTCAGTTCCACATCCTGGCACCACGCTGATTGCCCCCTTCACAGCCTGCCTTCTGTGAAAAATCGGCCTTCTGAATCCCCTTCTTTTCTTCTCGTTCCTCAGTCCCCTGAGAGCTGCCTCCCACCTTCCCCTCTAAGTTATTTAGTTATTTGGCCGCATCAGGTCTTAGTTGTGGCAAACAGGATCTTCAGTTGCCGCATGCAAACTCTTAGTTGCAGCATGTGGCATCTAGTTCCCTGACCAGGGATTGAACCTGGGCCCCCTGCATTGGGAGCATGGATGGAGTCTTAGCCACTGGACCATCAGGGAAGTCCCTAAATCTGCTTCCATCTAGCTTGCCCAGGATTCCTCATAGGACTTCTTGTAGCTACACTCTGAGAACCTCCTTGGCTTCACCCTCCCCTCTAAGTCTCCACATCCGGTGGCCTCCTCTCTGCCTTCCTCCCCGGCTTCTGAACCTCGGTGCTTCTCTTGTCAGCTCCACCCATCAGGACAAGCAGCCTTTTCTCTCCAGGGTCCCTTGGAAATCTCATCCAGCTGACTCTGGAGACTCAGAGAAGCATCCACCTCCCCCATGGCTCCCTGGCACGCCAGCCCCTCGAGGTCACGCACAGCCAGCACACTAGCCCTGGGTGACCTCACCTACTGTGTGGCTTCAGCTGCTTCTCCCAGCCGAGGACACCTGCATCTATGCAGAAATGGCCCCACCCCACTGTCTGGACCAGAACACATGTCCTCCCTCACCTCGACTTTTCCATATCCAATGAGCACCAGCTACTTTGGATTTCATCATCAAAAGCAAAGTTCAGGAATTCCACTTACTCCAAGGCAAGCATAGCTCTAATGCAATGATAAACTGCACTGAGTTTTGGCCTAAAGTTGGGTGAAAGAGCGAGAGGTCCATCTACAAGAGTCACTGCTCCAGGGTTCCAGGCGTTTGCTGCCAAATGGGATGTGGGCTCAGTGTGATTTCAAAAGAGGCCAGAAAGTGAATTTTTATATAAAGTCTCGTGAATTGTAAGTGTTGACAGATAGTTCAACTGAAAAATATAAGTAGGAGGGCTTCTGGACTGCTGGTCACATTCTTTCCTTGACCTAGGTGACAGTAGCAAAGGTGTTTATTTTATACCTATAGGTTAAATGGAACATGTGGGTTTTAAGTAATTTTCTATATGTATGATATGATCTTTCATAATTAAAAAAAAAGTTTTAAAAGGGGAAAACTGGACTTCCCTGGTAGCACAGTGGATAGGAATCCGTTTGCCAATGCAGAGGACATGGATTTGATCCCCAGCCTGGGAAGAGAAGCCCATGCAACACAACAAAGAGTAGCCCCCGCTTGCTTCAATTAGAGAAAGCAATGGAAGACCTAGTGCGGCCAAAAATAAAATTAATAAGCAAATTTTTAAAAAGGAAAAAACTATTTTAAACAAGGGAATTAGTTGGAAAAAGGGATTGGGTACAAAATTAACTTATTAAAATCAAAGTTTTCCAATATAAAAACTATAACCAGTTCAATACCATCGTGGAGAAAAAGAGACCTATGATAATTAAAACAACAAAAATAAAATACCAAAAATTAAGAGATCATCAAAAGATGTTAATATATATTATCACATTTCTTGTTAGTCGATTAATATGTATGAGAAATATCTTATGAACAAAAGAACAGGACTTAAATTCAAAGAAAGAAATGCTATTCTTGGATAGAAAAAACTCAAATCTTAAAGATGTTCATTCTTCTTAAGTTAATCTGTAAATTTAACCCAATCTTGTTTCCCCCTCCCCCCACCAAAATATAGGAATAGGACTATTTTGGGAACTAAACAAAGAGATTCTAATGTACTTATGAGAAATAAATATTTAAAATATCCAAGAAAAAAATTTAAAAAGGAGAGTTATGAGGACAATAATAAAAACAATTTGGTCTCTACATATGAATAAATAGACCTATCAGAACAGGATAGTGAATCCCAAAATAGACACAGACATACTTGGGAATTTGTTATACTATAAAGATAGCAGTTCAATAAATGAGACTGGGTCAACTGACTAGCCATCTGGGGATAGATTAAAAAAACACAAAACCAACTCAAGTTGCATCTGCACTTCTTTCCCTAAATCAAAATAAACTGAAAATGGATCCAAGAACCAAATGTAAAGACTAAAATCACAAAATGCCAGAAGAAAATATGTAATATTTTAAACACTTTTACATCTTGAGTAAGAGTCATTTGACTTTGTAAATCTATGTGTTTTCTTCTTTTGGGGGGAAAATAAAAAGATATTACATTTTTTAATCACAGAGGATAAAAAGCCCCATAATCTCAAGATACTCTGATGAAGCTTTATATCCTAAATATCACCAAGATGTTATCTTTAAAGAACACTGAGGTGAAAATTTCAGAATATTTTGTGTCTGTTCTACTAAGCAAGCACTAAAGTAGCAATATAGGACATGACATCACAGTGCAAGTTTTCCACCTTTATTGGAGAGGACTCTACCAAGGAAGGAAATTATTATCGAGCGCTCATTTGTGATATGTGCTTTAAGAGACTGTGGACAAAGAAATGCTGTTTTTCACACCTTGACAATCTTCACTGAAGTAGGTATTATTTTTGAAACTGTGTCAAAATTCTTCAAAGTGAAGAAGACTTTCTCAAATAGGAATGAACAACAGATTACTGGACAGTTAAGGAAAGCCTCCAACGTAAAAGGGAGCAGCCAAAATGAAGGAAAACTGCTTTCAATCTAGAATCCCACAGCCAGCCACATGACTAACAGGTGTCAGGCAGAAAACAGTTGTTGTCAATCATGCAAGAATTCAAAAAGTTTACCTCCCATGTACCATGGAAAGCTACTAAAAAATGTTCTCCACCAAAATAAGAGCATAAACCAAGAAAGAGGAAGACAAAGGAAAGGGGGAATCAAACAACAAGAGAGGCTCAGGGAAGTCCCAGAGTGACGCCTGGCCTCAAAACCAACCGGTTGGACTGAAGAAAGAGGACAAGGGAATTCCAGGAGGGATAGCTAAGAAGAACACAAAATTGATAACATACGTGACAAGTCAGATAGCAAAGGAAAATATTATCCAAAGGAATTTTATTGGTTGGTCTGGAAGAATTAATGATAGTGAATAGTGTGCTAAAAAAATAGTGAGGTCATTGTTAATTCCAAAAAGAACAAGTGTCATACAAGCAAGGAGAGAACTGGAACAACTGAACATGATTTGGCTCCACAGTAAGCAATACTGAGTCATATTAAGAAAAACACTGAATATCAGTTTAACCACAAATTCTAACATAGCTATACCAGGAGGGTGCTGCTGCTGCTGCTGCTGCTAAGCCACTTCAGTCATGTCCGACTCTGTGCAACCCCACAGACGGCAGCCCACCAGGCTCCTCTGTCCCTGGGATTCTCCAGGCAAGAACACTGGAGTGGGTTGCCATTTCCTTCTCCAATGCATGAAAGTGAAAAGGGAAAGTGAAGTCGCTTAGTCATGTCCAACTTAGCGACCCCATGGACTGCAGCCTACCAGACTCCTCCATCCATGGGATTTTCCAGGCAAGAGTACTGGAGTGGGTTGCCATTATCTTCGGGTGGAGGGGTGGAAATACGTACGGGAACACTTCTAGTAACAGAATCATATTCTCTTATGTTCTTCAAACTGGAGGCCTTGAATTTGACTCTGTCAACATCTTGGTAAGCCTGCTTGGATATATATACTATCCAACAGTGCACCAAATTGTTTCTTCATTTCCTCAACTTGACAAGATTTTTCAAAATAACTTTAAGCCAAATTATCAAATTTTAACTTGTCAGTCAATATGATGAATTTGAAAAACACCTTCCCGATGCTGAGCTGAAAACCCTATGAGGACCTTTTTTCACAATGATGCTCAGGCTTAGCCAGAAATTTGTCAAGAAGTTTCTGGAATGCAAATTTATTTTCCTGATACATAAAATTTCTTAAAAAAAAAAAACCATAACAAAACCAGTGGTTAAGACACTGCACTTCCACATGCCTCATCGTGGCATGGTCAAAAAATTTTAATTTTAAAAAATCAGTCTGGGGAATTATTTTTGTAAAATATTTTGTGTTTCCTTGGACAAGTGCTCAGGCAATGGAGCCAGGGCAGGTAGGCTGACTGGGTTTGGTGCTGACAGCCCAGAATGAACTGACCTGATGGAGAAAGTGCTGTCAGACCAGACAGAAAAGGAGGAAGAGGAAGTTCCAGTCGCAAAACACCGTCAGACGCCAGTGTTCCTTGTCCTGCCCTAGCGAAGTCCTGCTACACAGAGGAGTTGGCTACTCACACAGAGATAACACAGCTCTTCCATGGTACAGACGCCATCTGGAATATGTTTGTGTTAAGTGCAATCTGTAAGGCTAGTCTGGCTGTAAAATGTGGTAAAAGCCAATTTGGACTTCAGAGTTCAAATATTTGGGATAGAAGGTGGGACAACAAAACCCTTTGTAAGATAAGATCAGGGTTATTAGGGACTGGAAGTCTCCCAGAATGGAAGGAGAGTCAGGTAATTCTGAGGACAATCAGGGCATTTGAAGAGCATGCTTATTTCAAGACCTTATCTAGATCATGAGCACAAAAAAGTAGACTTGATAAAGTTATCTGCCCCTCGCTGGAGGTGTCATATGGTTTAGAATCGCTGAAACTGTCTTGGATGTCTTTACTGGTTTAATGAGCCCAGACTTTTCAAAATCCTTCCCTGTGATCATGGTTTTTTGTTTTTTCCCCCATACATTATTTACTGGATTGAGGTACTTTTATCTTAAAGTCACAAAAATGTAAAGTAGCTTATAACAGATTCCTCTAGACAACAACTGCCAAAGGATCGGGGTACCTCTTCTCTCTGGAAGAAATGTTTTAGCCATTATTTGGGTTTCTGCTAAACCCAGGCCATAAATATTTGGCCCAAAATTGTCTTGTTAAGCTCTGCTATAAAGATTATGCAAACGGTGTTTGAGATAAATATCCAATGTGTCTCTCGACAACAGATGATCATGGCAGACAGAAAGCAGTCTCCTAAGCTTATCGGGGCTACGAGGCCAGGTGCTAAGCTCAAACGTCAGGTGGACATACCACGGTGGGGAGAAGGGAACAAGATTCAGGGAGTCCAGGTGAAAGCCCCCAGCACAGAATGTTCAGGACCCTCATGGAAACCATACAACTTCTAGGTCCACCAGTTGTGGGTTGATGGATTAAATTATTGTACAGTCAAAGCATGGGAAGCTGTAAGCCATGAAAAGTAATTATGCAGTTCTGTACACACAGAATGGAAAATCTCCCATACATATTGTTAACCTTAAAAAA